>NC_134358.1:299041613-299681613 GCF_048569485.1 Anomaloglossus baeobatrachus | reverse complement strand
CTGTCACCCAGTCGTCCTGGCAACCACGTTGTGTCTCACGCTCAGCTAGGCTCCACCCCCTTATGGACCTACTATATAAACAGTCCCAGGAATATGAAGGTAGGGGCTGCTGAGTCAATGTTACTCAATCTAATATAAGACTGCATTTCTTCTCTCTGTCACCTGTGACCAAAGAGCACTGCACCTTGATGTAAAGGTGCTGCATTCCCCTGTAGCGCCTAACCACAGGGGTGCCACATACCCCCTTAGTTAATCACACTCGTCCCCGAGTGTGGCAACAAAGTTTGGGTTAAGCTAAACATTTTCTTATAATTTAACCATAACATGTTTGTTATATTTACTCTACTTTTTTTTTTCTTAAGAGTCTTAAAAATAAAAACTACAAAAATTGAATAAGATAGGTTACCAGCTCATACATTGGCCGTAAGCTGTTAAACTTTTGCCACACCCAGTCTTGTGGCTCGGTCTTCGCTTAAAGTGCATCAACAAACAAAAAAATATATCAACAGTTACGAGTGCTTTAGTTTAAGAGTTCTAAGTGTGGTGAGGTTCCATATCAGTCATAATCACTGTAGGCCTCTTGGCCCTGGAGTCATCTCCCTGGCCCCTATACAGCATTATGCAAACTTCCTTTACCCCTCTTATATATTAATACTATCTACCTATTCAACTATTTACATATTCCACTTTCTACATTTTATTCTTTGTATCTAAGCGGTGGACAGCCAAAGTTAATACGTGTTGACCTGCGTAAAATTGGTATACTTGAGGGTCTACTTACACTCCTAGTGGAAATGGCAGGTACACCTACTGCAGAAACCTCTGATTCCATTACAACGGGTGGTTCTTCTGCTCTGGGCGTTTCACTGGGTTGTGGAAAAGTCACCATCGGTATCAAGTACACGACACCTACTTGCGGCCAATCTGCAGGAAGTTCTCCTAAAATCATCTTGACTATTCTTTTTTTTTTTCTCTTCTTTTCTCTGAATAGGAATTCTCTCTACTGGTGGCAGCTGTTGAGGGTATTTCTTTAAATGATCCCTGGACACCATTGCTGTTATTTCACCTTTTGTCTTTGCTAATAAAACAGGTTTTCTGGTTGTTGAAGTTTGATGGTTGTACAGTGTAGGGTTCTGCCTCCCATTGATCATCTAACTTATGCAGTCATCTTTTTCTCTTTAAGACTAATTCACCTGGTAGTAAGGGTGTTCCTTGAGCACTTTTGTTAGTTTGCTTCTTGGTTTTTCCTTTGATTTTTCCAGGCTTCTCTCGACACATTCCTGTATTTTCTGATATTGCTCCTTTCTTTTTACTTACCAATCTGCATCTGAGGTATTTTCTTCAGGAACTATGTCCATCTCCAAATCCACCGGCAATTTTCCTGGTCTTCCTCTCATAAGGTATGCAGGGGTGCAATTTGTTGAGCTTACTGGAATGTTGTTGTTATACATGTCAACCAGATCTGGCAACTTCTCCGGCCATCTGTTCCGCTCCTCCAAGGGCAGAGTTTTTAGCAGCTCTATCACAATGTGATTCATTTTCTCACACATTCCATTAGTCTGAGGATGATAAGGCGTAGTACGAATTTTCTTGCATCCGTATAATTTACAGAATTCTTGAAATAGTTCAGACTCAAAAGTCGGGCTTTGATCTGTTAATACCCGTTCTGGATATCCATGTGGTCTGCAGAAATAGGCTTAGAATGTTTTTGCTGCTGTTCGAGCCGTTAAGTCCTTCACTGGAGCTACTACTAGGAACCTGGAATAGTGGTCCACCATGGTAAGACCATAAGTATAACCGGATCTGCTGGGTATTAGCTTGACGTGATCAAGGACTTCCAGCTCTAATGGCTGTTTGGTAATGATGGACTGTAGTGGTGCCTTCTGACTGTTACGGTCTTTTCTTCTTAATTAGCATGGTCCACAATCTCTACACCATTTCTCTATAGTAGATCTCATGCCAATCCAGTAAAATCTTTCACGTAACAGGATCGCCAACTTCTTCCATCCAAAATGTCCTGATTGATTATGATACATATCTAACACCATTTGGGTGTCTCTTTTTGGAACCACAATTTGCCAAACCATCTCATGTGTACTAGGATTAATATATCTTATGCACAGTTTATCTTGATGGATAAATAACCTACTTCTTTCTTTCCACAATTGCTTGGCCTCTAGTGGGGAATCTTTGTCAAGTTTGCAGCTTGGTTCGGTTACTAGCTTTTTCACTAGACTCCCTGCCGGATCACTATCTTGGGTTTCTTTCCAATTATAGTGAGGCAACAGGTTCAATGCTATATTCTTCTGGTTTTGATAGATAATGGCCTCTGTCACTTCCCATTTTCTGTTCTTATGGAAAGCTGGGAGTTCTACTTCCTCCAAGTCATCCTCCTCTACTTCTGATCCTGGTAGATATGCCTGAGGATTCCTAGACAGGGCATCAGCATTGGCATTTTTACGGCCTGTCCTGTACTTGATGATAAAATCAAAATTTGACAATCTGGCCATCCAGCGTTGCTCCAATGCACCGAGTTTTGCGGTGTCCAGATGTGTCAATGGGTTGTTATCCGTATAGGCGACGAATTTTGAAGCAGCCAGAAAATGTTTAAACCTTTCCGTTATGGCCCAGACCAAGGCCAAAAACTCCAACTTAAAAGAACTATAATTTTCAGGGTTTCTTTCGGTGGGTCGAAGTTTCCTGCTGGCATAAGAAATTACCCTTTCTGTTCCATCTTGTACCTGAGATAATACTGCTCCTAGGCCTACATTACTTGCGTCAGTATACAGGACAAATGGTAGGTTATAATCAGGATATGCCAATATTTCCTCACCAGTCAGAGCTGTCTTCATCTATTGGAAGGAATCTTCTTGCTCTTTACTCCATGCCAATGATGGTTCTGACCTTCTTCGTTTAGTTTGGCCTACCAGTAGGTCTTGTAAAGGTGCTGGCATTTTCGTATAGCCCCTTATAAATTTCCGGTAATATCCTACCAAACCCAGGAACTGGCGTACTTCTCTGATGGTGGTTGGTCTCTGCCAATCTTGGATAGCTGTTATCTTCTCCGGATCTGGTGCTATTCCATCTGCGCTAACTACATGTCCAAGATATTGGACTTTTGGTTTCAGCAGGTGACATTTTGATGGTTTAAGCTTCATTCCATATTTTGCAAGAGATGCAAATACCTCAGCCAAGTGTTCTAGGTGATCTTAATAGGTCTTGGAGTATAAGATTACATCGTCTAGGTACAAGAGTACGGTCTCAAAGTTCTTGTGTCCCAGTCAACATTCCATGAGCCTTTGAAATGTCCCTGGTGCATTACATAATCCGAACGGCATCCTATTAAATTCACATAGGCCCATTGGTGTTGTAAATGCTGTCTTTTCTCGCTCTTCCTCTGCCACGGAGACCTGCCAATATCCACTAGTGAGATCTAATGTAGAAAAATAATTAGCAGTCCTCAATGCAGCAAGAGACTCCGCTATACAGGGTAACGGGTAAGCATCTTTGTGAGTGATCTTATTTATTTCCCTGTAATCCACACACATCCTCATAGTGCCATCTTTTTTTTCTAACTAGGACTAAGGGTGCTGCCCAGGGGCTACAACTATCTCTTATAACCCCTGCCTCTCATGTCCCGCAGCATCTCTTTTGCACACTGGTAGTGTTTTGGTGGCACGGGTCTATGTCTCAGTCTAATTGGGGGATGATTCCCTGTGGATATGTGATGACATACCCCTTCGACCTTCCCAAAGTCTGCTTACTAAACACCTGTTCGAATTCTCGTGCTACCCGATAAATTCCATGTTTTTGATAGGAAGGGGTGGTATCAGTCCCTAAATGTAAATGCTGACACCATTCCTCCAGCTGTCCCTTGGAGTTGTTGTCCTCCGCTTGATTTGACGGGGGCAAAGGCTTTATCGCCTGTATATGGCTGTCACAGACAGTGTACAGCTTTGCTACTGTAGCGTACCTGGGTAATTTTACTTCCTCTTCCCCACAGTTTGATACGAATTGGTACTCTTCCTTTGCGTACATCCACCACCCCTCTGGCTGTCAGCAGTGTAGGTCTGTGCTCTGAGTATACCGGTTCTACAACTGCCTGGTATTCCTTTCCTCGAAGACCGATAGCTGCTCGACACCAGATCATCATTTCACTTTTAGGTGGTAACATAATAGGAAATTGGTCTGTAACCCGTACACTGCCAATTTCCCCTCCAGACAGATTTACCTGTTGTCTGTGTGTCAGGACTCGACTCTCACGATGTAGCACTCTCCTCTGTCCATGATCAGCAGTCACAGCAATCTGTCGGAGCAAAAACAATACTTCCCCAAGGCAGTTTTCAATTACATTTGTTCCAAGTACCATGGAGGGGCATTTGTTGTTAGGGTCATCTTCTACCACACATAATCCTTGGTCTTTTAACTCTACTCTCCCCAGTTTTAATGTGACTTCCCTAAACCCAACCTGGTTTAGTGGTAGTCCATTGGCTGCTAGTATAACTAAACTAGAATCTGGGGGTCTAAGATCGTCATCAGACCAATAGTGTTTGTACAATGTATGTGGGATGGTGGTTACTTGTGACCCAGTGTCCAAAATAACGGACATGGGGATTCCTTCTAGTGTAATATTAAGGTACGGGCGGCCACCCACATACCGACTACGCCAGTCTTTCTGGGCCGACTGTCTTATTCCTGAGGCTCGGCCCTGGGCCCCAGGAATCGCTGGTTTAAAAGACATCCTCTTGCGAAATGGCCTGGCTTGTTACAACGAAGGCAGACGGGTTGTCCTGAAGAATCCGTGTGGTCCATGGCTCTGCGTTGGAATGGTGCGTTGGTCCCCTGAACAGGCGACTTGTTGGTCCCCTCCACGGGCGACATGTTGGTCCCCTCCACGGGCGACATGTGCCTTTTCTTCATCCATGGAACATCCTCAGGAGAATCAGCTAACTGTATTTTACTGTGTAGTTGTGACCCTGGCTGGTTCTGCAAGAGTGTTAACACAAAGTCCATCTTTTTAGTCAGCTGCTGTACTTGGTTGCGCAAATCATCCTCTCTGCTTGATGTCTCAGCCACCTTTACAACCTTTACCAAATCTTTGGAAGCATTTGTTATGCCGGCGGGAGAAGTATCAACCTGCCAGGATGGGTCCACTGACTTGGCCGGCAACTTGTACTGTAATACTGTTATTGCTCTATCTTTTATAGCATCAAAGTCAACATCCGGGTGATCTAAGACCCACATATGCACCTGCTGACAACTGACTTCTGACCTCAAGCCAGCTATGAACTGTTCGCAAGCATTTTATCCTCGTCGTCCACACTTGCTGGATCTACTTGCTTTAAGGACCGGAGTGCTACCTGTAAACGTAAGGCATAATCTCTGATGATTGGCCCTTGTTCAAATTGGTAGAATATCATCCTCAACTCAGCCCGGGTGCATTTCTCAAAAGCAGCTTTTGACTTTGCAAATACATTTTCTACAGAGTCTCTGTCAGTATCTTTCCATGGCTACACCTCCAGCTCTGCTGCACCGATTAATTGTCCCAGCACCATAGCGGCTCGCTGTTTCCCGGTCATAGCATACATATCCAGCACCGCACATATTTTCCTCTTAAAAGCTGCCAGAGTGCCTGGTTTCCCTTCATAGATTGGCAACCATATTGCTCCGGGCACATACGGCAAGGTTATTGGTATTATTGAGGCTACTGGCGAGCCTCCTCCTTCTGCAGGGACCCAGGAATCGTTGTCCTCACTCATGGCGGTACCCCCTTAGTTAATTGCGGCTAGTTGCAAAGCCTTTAGATACAGTCAAAGTTCAGCACTCACTAGGCTTTTGCATAGACAGACCCGCCTTTTGTCAGTTCTCGGGTCTTTTCGGAATCAGCCACTGCACTTTAGATAGTCTGAGCAGAGTGCTGAGCGGGACTTATCCTCGCTCTCCTTTTAACCTGTTGTGTGGCGCAGCTTCAATTTCTGTGGTAGCTCGCGCCTATTTCAAACCAATGAGCAACGCCGTTTAATTACAATGACTATGGCGGTTCTGTGCGCACTTTACATAGCCAATAAAGTCTTTTTAGGCAGACATTGCTGGT
The DNA here is from genome assembly GCF_048569485.1 of Anomaloglossus baeobatrachus. Lineage (NCBI taxonomy): Eukaryota > Metazoa > Chordata > Amphibia > Anura > Aromobatidae > Anomaloglossus > Anomaloglossus baeobatrachus. The sequence continues at coordinate 299,675,519 of NC_134358.1, read as the reverse complement.
TTTTAATTACGATCCTGTTCGTGACGCCAATTGAGTCGACCATCAGGGTTTTCGGTAGAGGTACTCTGGCGCCGGGACTACGGATACTTTACTATCGATGGCGTTATCACAGGTGGTCGGTCCCGGCTTCGTGCCCTGGGCGCTCACTCTGCGGCTGTGGAATGGGGTTCAGGGATGATTTTGGGGATATACGTGACACCACCTGTGGTGTCTGGTAAGCGGGATATACCAGCGCTGCCCGCGGCCGACCTCTGAGGCCATGGTGACGGCAGCTTAAGATCTCTCAGCTCCCCACAGGTGGAGATTTCTTACCTCAGGGCGGCGGGTCGCTGACCAGGAGGGAAGCGACCGAGCGGTGATGGCTGCCTTCTTCTCTGACGTCACAGGGTCCTGTCGAATGGCGGAGAGATGACACACCGAGTTCACATCAGCTTAAACAAGTCCTTTTTACTTAAATCTGGTTTGTTTTGCACAGTACACAGCAGAAACAGTTCGGTTACCAGAAGGCCAATGGTCACAAATTTCGGAGGAGATTTAATGACCGAGTTTTTCTCTGAGGTCTTTCTCGGTCCCTGCTCTGAAGGCTGTTTAACCCACTCGTTAGTCTCGTAACTGGTTTTCCCAGGGGTCTGATGCTACATGATTTCTTTCTTTCCCGCAACAGCGTCGTGGACTCGGCTTGGGGTTAGTAGTCAGACTCTTGATGGGTACCGGGACTCCTCTTAATTAGGATCCCAGGTTAACGGTCAATGCTTTGGGGATAAAACTGACAAACCTCCTCGGTTTCGTTATACGACCGGTGTCTCTGCTTGTCACTCTTTACTGACTGACTGTTATCTGACCAACTGTCACCCAGTCGTCCTCTCAACCATGTTGTGTCTCACGCTCAGCTAGGCTCCACCCCCCCTATGGACCTACTATTTAAACAGTCCCAGGAATATGAAGGTAGGGGCTGCTGAGTCAATGTTACTCAATCTAATATAAGACTGCATTTCTTCTCTCTGTCACCTGTGACCAAAGAACACTGCACCTTGATGTAAAGGTGCTGCATTCCCCTGTATCGCCTAACCACAGGGGCACCACACATCAGTGCAAAAAAACCCCAAAAAACTACACACTTCTGTGCAGACTCCTGCCCGACAGCAGCAGCTGATAGTTTAGCCGGCCGGGCGGTAAAAAGCTGGCCTCACCGCTCGACTTTTATAGTGTCAGCTGATTCCGTCAGGTGACTGCATCAGCTGATCATCGCCAGGTCTGAGAGAGAGAGGAGAGGGAGAGGAGAGAGCAATGCAGCCTCATTCCGTGAACTGCTCCAATTTTAGAGGTGTGTCCCGCGGCTCACAGCTAATGTCCGGCTCTTCCCCTCAGTAAATAATTAAATTAAATTATAAATAAATAATAATTAGAATTTAAAATTAAAAATAAATTTAAATTAAATTCTTTACCAGGACGGCTGGAACTCAAACTCGTAAACTAATTTTCCTTAGGCAGTAGCTCTACCCATTGAGCCACTGCTTCTAATGAAAAGCATAGGAAGATTTGGTAATCTTGACCTCTGTATTGCAGTAGAGAATCCAGAAGTGGATTATTCAGCTACAAAGAGGAGAGAGAGAGGGGAAAAAGAGAGAGAGAGAGAGAGAGAGATCACACGCAGGCACTACCTGAGTGAAGTCTCCCGTGACAGCATGGCTCACGTCAGTTGCTGCATGGAGCTGACACAGAGTGCTCGTGTTCTACGGCGCTCCCTGTCAGCTTCATGTAGCAAAGCCGAAAGCGTCGTGTGGATTACTTTAAACCTGGATTGTTGTTTGGGGATTAATAAAGAGGTAAATGAGGGTGTTTTTTTGTCTTTTATTCCAAATAAAGGATTTTTCGGGTGTGTGTGTTTATTTTCACTTACAGGTTAATCAAGGAAGGTATCTCGGGGAGACGCCTGTCATGATTAACCTAACCTTATTACCCCAATTGCCACCGCACCAGGGCAATTCGGGATGAGCCGGGTAGAGTCCCGGGACTGTCGCATCTAATGGATGTGGCAATTCCGGGCGGCTGCTGGCTGATATTGTTAGGGTGGTGGGCTCCCCATAACGTGACACTCCCTATCCTGACAATACCAGCCTCCAGCCATGTGGCTTTATCTTGGCTGGCATCAAAATTTTTTTAATCTATTTATTTATTTATTTTACTGCACGATATAGACCCGCCCACCAGCGGCTGTGATTGGTTGCAGTGAGACAGCTGTCACTCGGCGTGGGGGTGTGTCTGACTGCAACCAATTATGGGTGCCAGTGGGCGGGGAAAGCAGGGAATACCAGATTGAATGAGCGGCAGCCATTTTCAAAAGAGGAAAAGCCGCCGGAGCTTTTTGACAGCCGTGCAGCACCGCGCCCGTGATCGGTGAGTAGGAAAGAGAGAGGGATTGTGCTGGGGACGCGGGATGCATGCAAATACACAACGTGCGCACATAGCCTTACTGTGAAAAGCCACGCTTTAGGTGATCGAACCGTTATCGAACGGTAACTCTAACAGCCGAACTTGAAGCAAATCATTCGAGTTCGTCGAACGACTCCAACACCGCCCAAAATCACTCAAATTTGAAATTCGCGAATGGTTCGAATCGAACATCGCTCATCTCTAGTAGTTACTAGTAGGTGGATAGTGATGAGGGCGTGATAAAGAGGAGTGTGCCATCTGTGGGGGGCCAGGATTGGGAGATATGTCAACAGCAGTGAGAAGTAGAGAAAGGGAGAACAGGTGGGAAAAGGAGAGTGGACGGCATGTTCTGCGTGTTATTAGTAGAGATCTGAGATTTAGGAGCAGGTCAGCAGATGAGGACAGATGAGAAGGTAAAAGGGAAGGGGAGATAATTATTTGTTTGGTGACTGCTGGGGTTTGGGGATAGCAAAGGAGAGTGAGGAGGAGAGGAGCAAAGACTGTGAGGGCATAGGTAAACATGGTGAGATTAAGGTCTCTCTCCAGCAAATCTGGGACACCACAGCACACAGACTAACACAGGAGAAACTATAGTTGGCGTGGGTGGAAGGTCTCCTCCAACCTAAGTATGAGAGGAGCGGATGTGATTGGCTTCTTTACAACATGTGATTTCAGAAGCCTAACAAGCAGGCTAGCAGAGGTTAACTCTTACTAGCCTGTCCATTAATGAGCCCACAGCTGGTCGACACCCGAGTCTGCCTGTGTAGATCAGAAACACCAGAGAAAATTTTGTGTTTAGTGTCAGAATCTGCAAAGGGAATGGCGTTTGATGCCGCCATGACAGCCGGAGAGTTTTCTATAAAACTCTATATGACAGCCTGTGATCTATAAAGCGCTGAGACCGCCTGACTAGAGTTGAGCGATGTTCGATTCGAATCGTTCGCCAATTTCAAATTCGAGTGATTTTGGGCTTTGTTCGAGTCGTTCGACGAACCCAGACGATTTGCTTCAAGTTCGGCTGTTCGAGTTACCGTTCGATCACCAAAAGCGTAGCTAGTTACTAGCTGGCTTTTCACTGTAATAGTGGCAGTTACTGTTAATAATGATATTATCAAAATTCAGTGTATAGTGTGCGGGGGGGACGGGGTTTAGATCAGTGCTGCTGAGTGCTGAAAGAATGGTGATCGCCATTTTTTTTTTTTTCCTAACTGCGCATACAGTGGGGCGTGCCAGGCTGTCAGCCAATCACAGAGACACACACACAGCAAAGTGGATTTTTGCCAGACAAGCAAGACAATGTGTCATAGGCTGTGCATGTCACATGTCCTTGCCCTATAAGACCCGGCCATTTTCCCCTTTGACGCCATTATCTCTTTGCTGCGGGTGTGTGACAGTCACCGCTCCCGCTGCTGCTGATTTTTATGCTATAGATTTATACAGTGCAATCTACACATCGGTTTAGGGATAAGGGACTACTTGTAAATTCAGCCCTTTTCAGGGCTACATTACAGCACTTCATAACCAATTTTGCTAGGCAGGTCTGTGGCAGCGCTGTGCAAGTTTTTATCACAGCGTCTGTCTAACTCAGCTCAGGCAATTCCTTGGGGCTTAGTTTCATTGTCAGGGATAGTAAGTGAGGGTTCCTCTGCTGACCATTTTGCTACACCACCTCTGCATTGTACCCCACCTCTCCATTTTTGGTACGCAATTTTAATTGCAAAAAGTGCTGCCAGTTTCAGGGCCATAGCTTCATTGTTTGGGATAGTTAGTCAGTGAGGGTTCCTCTGCTGACAATTTTGCTATACCACGTCTGCATTGTACACCACCTGTCCATTTATGCTACGCAATTTTAATTGCAAAACGTGCAGCCAGTTTTAGGGCCATAGTTTCATTGTCAGGGATATTACGTGAGGGTTCCTCTGCTGACAATTTTGCTATACCACGTCTGCATTGTACACCACCTGTCCATTTTTGCTACGCAATTTTAATTGCAAAACGTGCAGCCAGTTTTAGGGCCATAGTTTCATTGTCTGGGATAGTCAGTTTTGGCTCTTCAGCTGTCAATAAAGCTAGACCACCTCTGCAATCTACACCACCTCTCCATTTTTGCTACCACATTTTAAGTGTTTTAATTTGGTCACAAACAAAATGAGTGACAAAAGGACAAATGCTGGTGGAAAGGGGAATAGGCGTGTTGGAAAGGGAAAAAAACTTTGTCCGTGGGGTAAGTGGTAAAGCAACAGTAACATCTGCTGAAGAAAGGTCATCTTCCAGCAAAAGTAAGATGTCTACTACGTTCGGTGGACAATCTGATGTGATCCCTTTTTTACAGGAACAACCAACTCTACCAAAGGTAGATGTACAAAAAAAGCACATGCTTGAATGGATCTCAAGTGCTCCATCAAGTGGCCTCTCCTCCACCTCAACATCCCAAAGACTCCAGTCCTCTGAGTTGTCACCCCAATCGCACTTGCTTTCTAAGAGCTCTCAAGTCTCCACCACCCTGCAGAGTATGGGGTAACAGAGATGGTTGAGTCTGCAAAGCTGTTCAGTCACACTATAGCCTGGGAATCAGAGGTCTGCTCCAAAGCTACAGTGAGTCCAGACCAGGAAATGATCTGCAGTCATGGCGAGATGCTTTGTGAGTCAGATGCAGGCCCTGATGAAGAAGTTTCTGAACATAATGTAGACCCTCATTCCCAAACTTTAACTCCTCTTGGTTGAGACAATGCAATGAGGAACATGCTGATGACGATGAGACTCAGATACCTGATTGGAATGACAACTTAACTTAACTATTCGGTCACGGCAGGAAGAGGTTAGCTCTGAAGACGAGGGGAGTGCAAACACACAGGGTGATGATGAGGTTGTAGATCCCACTTACTGTCAACCCACAGTCAGGCACTCGATGAGGTCAGCAGAGGCGGTGGAGGAGGATGCGACCGACGACTAGGTTAGCTTGCGCCTTCCTGGACAGAGACTGAGTACTGGAAGCATGTCAACAACTGCATCCTCAGCCACAACTCTGCCTCTGAGCACAAGTCGGGGTGGCTCTGCAGGTCACATGGGCTCTAAGCCTTGCCTACCCTGGTCCTTTTTTGACATTGCAAATGATCTCCTAACTCATGTCATCTGTAAGATTTGTCACCAATCTCTAAAGGCCCTGTCACACACAGAGATAAATCTGCGGCAGATCTGTGGTTGCAGTGAAATTGTGGACAATCAGTGCCAGGTTTGTGGCTGTGTACAAATGGAACAATATGTCCATGATTTCTGTCAGGTTTCCGGGTTTTCCAGTCCTCTTTTGAAAAAGCTTGCCCTCGGTTAACATGGAGTTTTATGTTCTGTTGCCCTACTTCCTGTCCAGCTGCTTAAAAGGCCGCCTCTAAGCCTAGTCCAGTGCCTGAGTATACTGCTTGCTGTGTGCTCCTGCTTTACTGCTGCTGCTACTTGGATCCTCCTGAAAATCTACCGACCGACTCTGGACCACACCCGGTTTCTTCAAACTGTGCCCGGACTCCGTCTGCCGTCTTTGGTCAGCACGTCTGCCTGGTTTCTTCCGGTTCGTAACCATTCTGGACTTTCATCCCGTACGGACACTTCTGGACTTTACCGCTTGCCCCTTGTGTCCCGGCTGCGGCGCATTTAGGCCTTCCGGGGTTGATTGCCGGACAGTCCCTGTATAGGGGTTCGCTCTGGTGGTCTCCCTGGGGGAGTCCGGTGCGTGGCCCCGGGAATTCCCTCCGCTCCGTTTCGGGAAGGTATTTCGTGTGTTTGTTCTGCTGTGTTTGTTCTGCTGTGTTTGTTCCGTTGTGTATCTACCGTGGTTACATATCATAAACATCTTGTACCACAAACTCGTCTCTGGCTGTCATTGCCCTAACGCTATCGAAATCCTCAAAACATACAATAGTATTACAATTTCACTGCAACCACAGATCTGCCAAAGATTTATCTCTGTGTGTGACTGGCCTTAAGTAGAGGCCAAAACCTTACTTGTTTGACTACTTCGTCCATGAACCATCACATGGATATGAAGCATAAGTCCCAGTGGGAAGCTCACTGTGCTACAATGCGGCCTAGCGGAGCGGGCCAACCACAGTCTGTCCCTTCAAGTGCATCCGCGCGCTCTTCATTCTCTGACTGTGGGGATAGCAGTCACACATGCTTGGCAACGCAGACCTTCCACCTCTTTAAACGCAACAGGCAGTGTGATTGGCAGGTCATCAGTTGTTTTGGAAGTGGAAACAGCTGCTGGTATTGAGCTCTCTCAGACATCGAGAGCACCAACTTTGGATGAAGGCAACATTATGTCTCCGCCTGCACTTTCCTCACAGACCAGCAGTTTTCCAGGGACACCTTACTCAGCGCCGTCTCAGCACAGCAGCCAGCCCTCGGTCCCTCAGATGTGGACAAGTAAAAGACCATTTCCTCCTAGCCATGACAAAGCTAAGAGGTTGACTTTCACCCTCTGCAAGCTGTTGGCTACAGAAATGCTGCCTTTCCGCCTGGTGGACACAGAGAATTTTTGAGACCTTATGTCCGTCGCAGTCACCCAGTACCAGATGCCCAGTCGCCACTACTTCTCCAAGAAAGGTGTGCCTGCGCTACACCAACATGTTGCACACAACATCACCGCTTCCTTGAGAAACTCTGTGTGTGACAAGGTGCATTTCACCACCGATACTTGGACCAGTAAGCATGGACAAGGGCGTTACATGTCACTGACTGGGCACTGGGTAACTATGGTGAGAGATGGAGAAGGGTCTGCTGTACAAGTTTTGTCATCCCCACAAGTTGTGCGTCAATCTTCTGTATGTAGAAGTTCCTCCACTGCTTCTGCCTACTCAACCTCGTCTGGGTCCTCCACCTCCCCCCAAAGCCTGTCTGGTCAGGCCACCCCCGTTGTAACTGCGCACAAGGAATCCCGCACACCTCCTTACTATGCTGGCAGCAGAGCTTAACGGCATCAGGCGGTCTTTACGTTGAAATGTCTGGGAAATAAGAGTCACACAGCTGAGGAGTTGTGGTCAGCTCTGGAGACCGAGATTTGTAAATGGTTGTCTCCAGTCAACCTGCAGCCAGGGAAAGCCGTGTGCGACAATGCTGCAAACTTGGGTGCGGCCCTTCGCCGGGGCAAGGTGACACACGGGCCTTGTATGGCTCACGTGTTGAACCTTGTTGTCCAGCAATTTTTAACCCACTATCCCGGCCTAGATGGGCTTCTGCACAGGGCACGGTCACTATCTGCTCACTTCCGCCGTTCAAACGACGCAGCTGACCGACTTGCATCGCTACAGAAGTCTTTCGGCCTGCCGGTTCACCACCTGAAATGCGATGTGTCGACACTCTGGAATTCGACTCTCCACATGTTGCAGCGACTGTTGCAGCACCGCAGAGCCCTGGTACAATACGTTATGACGTATAGCCTAGGCCAATGAGATGCAGAGGTGGGGCAGATCACGCTGATGGAGTGGTCTCAGATCAAGGACCTGTGATCAAGGACCTATGCACCCTTCTGTACAGTTTCGACATGGCGACGAAGATGTTTAGTGCTGACAATCCCATTATCAGCATGACAATTCCAGTCATTTACATGCTGGAGCACACTCTAAAGCGGGCTTTACATGCTGCGATCTCGCTAGCGAGCGCGCAAGTGATCTTACCCGCCCCCCCATCGGTTGTGCGACACAAGCAAATCGCTGCCCATGTCGCACAACCTCGCTTACCCCCGTCACACGGACTTACCTGCCCTGCGACGTCGCTCTGGCCGGCGTACAGCCTCCTTCCTAAGGGGGTGGGTCGTGCGGCGTCACAGCGACGTCACACGGCAGCCATCCAATAGAAGCGGAGGGGCGGAGATGAGTGGGACATAAACATCCCACCCACCTCCTTCCTTCCGCATTGCCGATGGAGGCAGGTCAGGAGATGTTCCTCGCTCCTGCGGTGTAACACACACAGCAATGTGTGATGCCGCAGCAATGACTAACAACATCGCTAACATCCTGAAAACGATTTTTTGTTTCAGAACGACCTCTCCACGTCAATTGATTTTGCCCTCTTTTGCGATCATTTCAGATCGCTCTTAAGTGTTACACGTTGCGATATCATTAATGACGCCGGATGTGCGTCACAAACAATGTGACCCCCGATGATAATTCACTAACGATATCGTAGCGTGTAAAACCAGCTTAAACAGTATTCGGAGTCAGGTGGTGGGACAAGAGGAAGGGGAGGAAGTACAGGAGGATTCATATGTGGAAGGGATACCAAGATCTACAAGGTCCAGACGTTCAACATCACCAAGGCGGCAGGCATGGGACAGTGAGGGAGAGGGATTAACAAGGGCGCATGGTAGCAGCCAAACTGTTGAGGAAGGTGCAGGAGCCCAGGAAGAAATGGAGGATGAACTGGCGATGGGCATGGAAGACTCAACAGATGAGGGAGACCTTGACCACATTTTGGTTGTTCGAGGTTGGGTGGAGAGGTCAGAGGAAGGAAGCATGGTTATCATCTCACCGACACAAACACAGCAAGGACTAAAGGTCCCGTCACACACAGAGATACAGTTAGGTCCAGAAATATTTGGACAGTGACACAAGTTTTGTTATTTTAGCTGTTTACAAAAACATGTTCAGAAATACAATTATATATATAATATGGGCTGAAAATGCACACTCCCAGCTGCAATATGAGAGTTTTCACATCCAAATCGGAGAAAAGGTTTAGGAATCATAGCTCTGTAATGCATAGCCTCCTCTTTTTCAAGGGACCAAAAGTAATTGGACAAGGGACTCTAAGGGCTGCAATTAACTCTGAAGGTGTCTCCCTCGTTAACCTGTAAACAATGTAGTTAAAAGGTCTGGGGTTGATTACAGGTGTGTGATTTTGCATTTGGAAGCTGTTGCTGTGACCAGACAACATGCGGTCTAAGGAACTCTCAATTGAGGTGAAGCAGAACATCCTGAGGCTGAAAAAAAAAAGAAAAAATCCATCAGAGAGATGGCAGACATGCTTGGAGTAGCAAAATCAACAGTCGGGTACATTCTGAGAAAAAAGGAATTGACTGGTGAGCTTGGGAACTCAAAAAGGCCTGGGCGTCCACGGATGACAACAGTGGTGGATGATCGCCGCATACTTTCTTTGAAGAAGAACCCGTTCACAACATCAACTGAAGTCCAGAACACTCTCAGTGAAGTAGGTGTATCTGTCTCTAAGTCAACAGTAAAGAGAAGACTCCATGAAAGTAAATACAAAGGGTTCACATCTAGATGCAAACCATTCATCAATTCCAAAAATAGACAGGCCAGAGTTAAATTTGCTGAAAAACACCTCATGAAGCCAGCTCAGTTCTGGAAAAGTATTCTATGGACAGATGAGACAAAGATCAACCTGTACCAGAATGATGGGAAGAAAAAAGTTTGGAGAAGAAAGGGAACGGCACATGATCCAAGGCACACCACATCCTCTGTAAAACATGGTGGAGGCAACGTGATGGCATGGGCATGCATGGCTTTCAATGGCACTGGGTCACTTGTGTTTATTGATGACATAACAGCAGACAAGAGTAGCCGGATGAATTCTGAAGTGTACCGAGATATACTTTCAGGCCAGATTCAGCCAAATGCCGCAAAGTTGATCGGACGGCGCTTCATAGTACAGATGGACAATGATCCCAAGCATACAGCCAAAGCTACCCAGGAGTTCATGAGTGCAAAAAAGTGGAACATTCTGCAATGGCCAAGTCAATCACCAGATCTTAACCCAATTGAGCATGCATTTCACTTGCTCACATCCAGACTTAAGATGGAAAGACCCACAAACAAGCAAGACCTGAAGGCTGCGGCTGTAAAGGCCTGGCAAAGCATTAAGAAGGAGGAAACCCAGCGTTTGGTGATGTCCATGGGTTCCAGACTTAAGGCAGTGATTACCTCCAAAGGATTCGCAATAAAATATTGAAAATAAAAATATTTTGTTTGGGTTTGGTTTATTTGTCCAATTACTTTTGACCTCCTAAAATGTGGAGTGTTTGTAAAGAAATGTGTACAATTCCTACAATTTCTATCAGATATTTTTGTTCAAACCTTCAAATTAAACGTTACAATCTGCACTTGAATTCTGTTGTAGAGGTTTCATTTCAAATCCAATGTGGTGGCATGCAGAGCCCAACTCGCGAAAATTGTGTCACTGTCCAAATATTTCTGGACCTAACTGTACATCTTTGGCAGATCTGTGGTTGCAGTGAAATCCTGAACATATTGTTCCATTTGTACACAGCCACAAACCTGGCACTGATTGTCCACAATTTCACTGCAACCACAGATCTGCCACAGATTTATCTCTGTGTGTGACAGGGCCTTTAGAGATTGGTGACAAATCTTACAGATGACATGAGTTGGGAGATCCTTTGCGTGACAGGACCTTTAGTCCGCATGGATGCGCAAGACACATGAGCACCTTCTTGCTGCACTACCTACAACATGACCCTCGGATTGTCTGAATTAGAAGTAATGCTGACTACTGTGTTGCCACACTCTTAGATCCCCAGTACAAGTCAAAATTTACCGAAATAATTCCAGCCATAGAAAGGGACGCATATATCCAGGAGTATCAGCAGAAGCTAGTATGCAATCTTAGCTCGGCTTTTCCACTAAACACCAGTGGTGCACAGAGTGAATCTCACAGTTGTAACTTGCCAACCATGGGACTGTCGAGTCATCAGGAGTTAAACCATACCAGCAACACTGTATCTGGTAGTAACAGCAATTTTATGGAATCGTTTCATGATTTTTTTTTTTTTTTTTTTTTTTTTTTTTAGACAATCCTTTGCAAGGCCACAAGAGACAAGAAGTCTGACACATAGGCAATGGCTGCAGAGGATGATACAGAAGTATCTCCAAGTGAATATAGATGCCATGACTCTGCAACTGGAGCCTTGCTCATTTTGGGCTTCCAATCTGGAAAAATGGCCTGAGCTCGCCACTTACACGTTGGAAATCTTGTCATGTCCCGCAGCCAGCGGTCTCTCGGAACGTGTCTTTAGTGCTGCTGGGTGTGTGCTGACAGATAAGCGCACGCGTCTGTCCAGTGACCATGTGGACAGACTAACGTTCATCAAGATGAACAAGTAATGGATCCGCAAGGACTTTACTACCCCTGTGTCATCCTGGGGAGAGAAAAGGCTTGTGGATTTGGATTGTGCTTCATACAAATCAACATGTCAAGTTTGCAACTGGGGGACAACTGATGCCACTTAACCCCTTCACGACCGCGGGCCGTAAAATTACGTCCTATTTTAACGTGACTTAACGACCAGGGACGTAATTTTACGGCCTAAACTTCATTTGATTGCCGTGGCCATAGCAACGGCTTTCAAATGATGTCCCCTGCTGTTTCTTACAGCAGGGGACCTTTGCTTGACCCCAGGGGGGGCGGCATCGCCACACCCTATCGACGATCGATGTGATTGGCTGTTCAAATCTGAACCGCCAACCACATCGATCGCACTAATTTCGGCAAAAATAATGCCCGAATTAGTGCGATCCTGTGAGATCCAGCTATGAGATGCCGCAGCTGCTGCAGCATATCATAGGTGGACCTCAAACATGTCGCCCCCAGCCCCTGCAGCACTGATTGGAGCGATCGTGCTATGACGCGCAATCGCTCCAATCAGTGTGCAGTGGGGCGGTCTGATCTGCCGGTGGCCGCCCTCCCCAGGCCTGTGCTGGCCTGCGAGCCCTCCCCCAACATGTCTGCAGCGTGCAGTGGCTGGTACTTGTGGTACCACGCCACCGCTGCTGCTGCCGCCGCCGCCGCCGTAGCTGAGGTCACCGCTGCTGCTGCACGTGAGTACTGTGCTCACTTTGCAGCCAGCCCGTGCGCGCTCCCGTGGTGCCCCTGCGCGCTGCCGTGATAGCCCCTGCCGTGCCCCCCCCCGCGATCTGCTCCCCCCAACCCCCCCCCGACATCCCGATCTGCTCCCCCGCGATCTGACTGCCTCCCCTATTATCTCTGTTCTGCTTCTGCAGCTCCCTCTCCGGTCTCCCCCTCTGCTCTACCCCCTCCCCCTCTGCTCCCCCCCCTCTGCTCTCAACCCCCCCTCTGCTCTCACCCCCCCTCTCCCCCTCTGCTCTCCCCCGACGTCCTCTTACCTGTCTTCACCGGCCTGATCACATCTGCGTCCATCGCTGGGTCCTTCCTGGGCATTCTGCTGATCTGCCTGCTGCTCCTGTAAAGCTGTCCATCTCTCTGCCATCTGTTCCTCTGCAGCTCTTCTGGTCAGTGATCCTCCTGCTAGTCCTCTGGGTACTGTGAGTATAACTTTTTTTTTTTTTTTCCGTATCCCCTGTCCATTTTTACACCTCATCCGTCCGTGCGTCCCGCCAAGCGCTGATCAGGGATGCAGATAACGGATCGGCATCCCTGCTCAATTTTTGGCGTGACTTTTTTTTCCGTATCCCCGGCGCTTTTTGTATCGCATCCGTCCGTGCGTCCCGCCAAGCGCTGATCAGGGATGCACATAACGGATCGGCATCCATGGTCAATTTTTGGCGTGACTTTTTTCCGTATTCACGACGCTTTTTGTATCGCATCCGTCCGTGCGTCCCGCCAAGCGCTGATCAGGGATGCACATAATGGATCGGCATCCATGGTCAATTTTTGGCGTGACTTTTTTCCGTATTCACGACGCTTTTTGTATCGCATCCGTCCGTGCGTCCCGCCGAGCGCTGATTAGGGATGCAGATAACTGATCGGCATCCCTGCTCAATTTTTGGCGTGACTTTTTTCCGTATTTGCGACGCTTTTTGTATCGCATCCGTCCGTGCATCCCACCAAGCGCTGATCAGGGATGCACATAACGTATCTGCATCCATGGTCAATTTTTGGCGTGACTTTTTTTTTTTTACGTATCCCAGACGCTTTTTTTTATCGCATCCGACCATGCGTCCTGCAGCGGCCGATCAGTGCACTGCGTCTGTGCGTTTGAAAAGTCAAATGGCGCTCCTTCTCTTCTGAGCCCCGCCATGCGCTCAAACAATTACTTTCCACCACATATGAGGTATCTGCGTACTCAGGAGAAAATGCACAATACATTTTATGGTGCATTTTTTCCTGTTACCCTTGTGAAAAAAAAGCTACCTAGTTGAAGCAACCGTTTTGTGGTAAAAAAAAATTTTTTTTCTTTTCACGGCTCAACGCTATAAACTTCTGTGAAGCCCCCAGGGGTTCAAAGTGCTCACCAAACATCTAGAAAAATTATTTGAGGGCTCTAGTTTCCAAAATGGGGTCACTTGTGGGGGAGCTCCATTGGTTAGGCACCTCAGGGGGTCTTCAAACCCGACATGGCGTCCGCTAATGAGTACAGCTAATTTTGCGTTCAAAAATTCAAATGGCGCTCCTTCCCTTCCGAGCTCTGCCGTGCGCCCAAACAATTGATTTTTACCACATTTGGGGTATCAGCGTATTCAGGAGAACATGCACAATAAATTGTATTGTGTACTTTCTCTTTTCTCCCTTGTAAAAATGAAAATTTTATGGCTAAAGTAACATTTTTGTGTTTAAAAAGTAAAATTTTCATTTTTTCCTTCCACATTGCTTTGGTTCCTGTGAAGCACCTAAAGGGTTAATAAACTTCTTGGATGTGGTTTTGAGCAGTGTGAGGGGTGTAGTTTTTAGAATGGGGTCACTTTTGGGTATTTTCTGTCACCTAGGCCTCTCAAAGTCACCTCAAATGTAATGTGGTCCCTAAAAAAAATTATTTTGTAAATTTTGTTGGAAAAATGAGAATTTGCTGATGACCTTTGACCCCTTCTAACTTCCTAACGGAAAAAAAATTTTGTTTCGAAAATTGCGCTGATGTAAAGTACACAAGTGGGAAATGTTATATAGTAACTATTTTGTGTGACATATCTCTCAGATTTATGGGCATAAATTTTCAAAGTTTGAAAATTGCGAAATTTTCAAAATTTTCGCCAAATTTCCTAAATTTTCACAAATAAACGCAAAAAATATCGGCCTAAATTTACCACTGACATGAAGTACAATATGTCACGAAAAAACAATCTCAGAATCGCCAGGATCCGTTGAAGCGTTCCAGAGTTATAACCTGTCAAAGTGACACTGGTCAGAATTGCAAAAAATGGCCCGGTCATTAGGGTGTTTTAGTGGCCGGGGGTGAAGGGGTTAAGTGGTGTCTGTGGCCCAATTTTTGGAAAAAAGGGAAACTCTGGTTGGAGTCCCCTTACTGTGTTTTACATGGTTTTAGAAGGGCATGCCATGCCTATATCTGTGTCTCCTCCTCCTCCTCCTTTTACTTGTCCAGCTCTTTTGTTTTTGCATGAGTATATGTACTTGTCACTTTCCATGTGTTTGTGGTGTCTTGTGAGTTGTTTGTCACCTTTTGGACACCTTAGAAGGTATTTTCTATGTGTTTGTGTTTGCCTCCCATTGTTTTCAATGAGGTTCAAAGGTGTTCGCCGAACTGACCAGCCGTTCGATGAACCGAACCGAACTCTAACACTAGGGGGGTGACTCAACACTACTCCTGACTCCAGGTCCCCCCCGAGGTCACATCAGAATACGGCAAACTCTTTACAATTGCACATTTTCCTCTTGAAGTAATTCAGGGAGAGTTGATGTAGAAGGGGCAGCTTAAATTAGAGCAGGGTTTGTACACTTGCACCGTTTTAGTGCCTATCATTTGGCGCTAAATGTTGTTTTTAGCTTGGTTTAACGTAATTAAATCATTTAAAAAAAACAAACAGTGTGGGGTTCCCTCTATTTTACATAAACAGCCAAGGAAAAGCAGACAACTGCAGGCTAATATTGTCAGGCTGGGAAGGTACATGGTTATTTGTCCCTTCCCAGCCTAAAAATAGCACACAGCCATGCCAGAATTAGCGCAACCATTAGTTGCACCAATTTTGGTGCTTTGCCCTGGCTCTTCCTGGTTGCCCTGGTGCTCTGGCATTTGGGGTACTATTTTTGGGTGTTGATATCAGCTGTCAATTGTCAGCTGGCAACAAACCCAGAGGTTAGTAATGTAGACGCGTCTATCAGACTCCTCATTACTAACACAGTAAGTGTAACATGAAAAAAACACACACAGGAAAAATAGTTTATGTGAATAAAGACTCCCCACACTATCTCTTGTATACCAATTTATTATTTCAAAAAAAATCCACGAAGCTCCAAGGTAATGCATGGCGTACTAGTTCCACAAAGTCCCCCAAATCAGTACTCCAACTTATGGAGCATCCTTCAGCCTCCTGTTTTGCCTGGTTTAACCTAATAAATAAATAATTTACGATAACACTGTCTCTAGACAGTGTCACAGGATTTAATCTTAAAAGAAAAAGGTTTTGGTACCATGTGAGTCAGTTGAAAAATGATTGATTGCTCTGTGAGAGAAACAAAATTAAAATTTTAGGTAAAAAGGTAATAAAAGGTATCACAACTACAAAATTTTAATTTTGTTTCTCTCACTGAACACAAACCTAAGTTGGTTCGGTAGATGTTACCCCACAACCGGGTCCTGTTTAATTACTGGCCAGAATTTTTGCACCAGACTTTTAAAAGGACCCATTTGTGAGTAATATTGGAGAATTCTTGGTACAGAAGCCATCCCTTCCCAAGCACATTGTCTATAGGGTTCTTATTCACCTTTTGTGTCTACCCTATTGCCTCATAGACTGTAAGCTTACGAGCAGGGCCCTCACTCCTCCTGGTATCTTAATTTTGTTATTTTGTATTGTCTCATATTGTCTGTACATGTCCCCTCTTAATTGTAAAGGGCTGCGGAATATGTTGGCGCTATAGAAATTAAAAATTATTATTATTATTTATCAAGGGATCTCTTGGCATAGGCAGCGTGACTTTCAAGGTTCTGTCCAAAAATTGCCCATTGTGGCCCCTATTTTTAAATTGTTCCTTTAAATTTCTGGTCAATAAAATCTTCCACGTTATTACAATTGCTCTCATCAGTTGACTCCTTTTTATGTTAGCTAGCTATATTGGGAGATGACTATTGTTCACTCCAATAAAACTAGTGGAGTCTACTGGTTTGTGATGGCATTTAGTAGCCAAACAGTTATCTTGGACAAATACCATAAGGTCTAAAAAAATTGATGTTTTGACAGCTATATGTAGAGGTAAACTTCAGAAACAGGTTGTTTTTGTTAATCTCATTGAAGAAGGAACCAAGACCTGTTCTAGGCCGGACAATTTGTAAGCTTTCTACCAGGATTAGGGAGGATATTTATAATTTGAAAAATGGGCAAAAAAGCACTTTCTTTTGCAACATAACAAATCAATAAAAGGAGTCTTCTTCATGGGGCTGGAAAAGATTTAGAGAGATTGGCAGCGCAGTAACTCTTTTGAAAAAATTATTGAATGTTCTCAGTGAGAGGAACAAAATTATAATCTTGTGATACTTTTTAATGGCTAACTAAAATAAAATTATTTTGATTAGCCATTTAAAAGGTATCACAAGATTATAATTTTGTTTCTCACTGAGAACATTCAATAATTTTTCAACTGGCTAACACGGTACCAAAACCTTTTCACTTGTATTGAAAAAATGTCACGGGCCGAATCCAAAAGGATTTTTGAGTTGGATTCTATGATTCTGGCAGATGTCAATCATGATCTGGAACTGTTTGCCGTTAAATAGGTTTTCAGCTTCACAGCAACTGTCATTGGTTCTGGATATGTGATACCTTCTGTAATGCCCATACCGGCATCCCCGCACTATCCTACCCCCTCACCCGTTGGAGGTGTCGGTTCTCTCACCTGCCTGGATGTCCTGCGGTGGCTGCCTCGCCTCCAGGCCATGCTGATATCTCTCAGAGCCTGTCTACACCTCACATGCTTAGTTCTGCCCAAAGGGTGGACACCTGGCCACACCCCTTTTCTTAAAAGGCTAGCGTACCCTTACTTGGAAGTGCATCTCAGGTCAGCTGAGAGGTTGCAGGTATTTTAGGCACCTTTTGGTTAAGGGAGGTGACTGGGCAACAAGTTAGTTACGTTGCTAGTTCTCATGGCCCTTTGTGCTACTGCTGACATTGTGCTGAGTGCTGCTGCAGACATTTGTTTATATTTCAGTGCTATGCCAGTTTGCTGGTCTGCTGTTGCCACTACCATCCAAGCCAGCCGGCTATCACGATACCCGCCACTGCAAGTATCCACACTTTTCACTGCTGCTGTATCAACCCAGCCATCCATTCCCAGACAGTTCCACTACTCTGCCTGCTGCTGCTTCTACCTAAGACTGTTCTGTGTCTGTGACGCCTGCTGCCTGGGTACTGGAGATCGACTGAGGCTGCCCTCTGTCGGCTGCTTACCAGAGTATGTACCTGCTGCCACCTCCGGTGGCAGTAGTAAAGACTCGGCGGCCAGTCCAGTTAGCTCCCCCCAGGCAAGTGAATGGTACCTATGGTCCAGTGGACCCACTAATACAGGGCTTGCCCGCAAGCGTAACACCTTCAATTCCAGAGGGTGGCTTAATGCATAAGAGTACCTATACAGTTTTCAATTAAACTTATGTTTTTATATTGTAAGATATTAATAATTTTTATAGTAATGAATCTGTTTTGTTTTTTTACTATCCCATTGTCCCTTTAGATTTTAAATTGATTTACAAATAAGTAAATACATTTTAGGTTACCCCCCCCTCTTTCTATTATATAAAAGTAATTATGGTGCATACCTACATTTCTGTAGGAGCCAGGCTATCCATGTGTGCTACCCCCACGCCAGCAGCAGCCAGGCTGCTCGGATCCGGATCCGCAGTGTGGCTCGAGGGATTCTCCGGACCCGGGGGTCGTGCGGACACTTCAAATAAAAGGGGATGTATATATACGGGGATTGCTGTAATCACTTGGTGACGCCACCCATGGTGTGTGGTGAGGTGTAGCACCACCGCTGCTGTTGGGGAGCACCTGGGGGCGATGGGATGGCAGCTGGATATTAACCGCTCCGTGGGTCGGGATGGATGCCCCGGGGCCCAGTGTCTCTGTGCTGAGGATGGTGATTGCAGGGGCCGGCACGCCCGGTCAGGGGGGTGTCAGTGTACTCAGTCAAATGAATCACACAAGTCCAACGGTAAACCAAGATGCTGGTAGCCGGCTGCCGCAGCCGGAGGTATTTTGGTCCCTCACCTGGGGTGATGGTCTGTGTCACTTTCCTCTGCACTGTCTTTAGTTCTCCTTGGACTTCTCGGTATAGAACACGGGACTCCACTCCCAGAACTACGGGTGGGAGCCTTGCCCTCAGACGCTTACCCGTGGGATCTAAAGGGGTCCTGCGGATGCCCTATCCCCCACGTTGGGCTGTCGGTCTGCTTTTTGGGACGTTGGGTGGGACAGGACCTGTAATCCTGTCCTCAACTGGTTAATTAACAAAGTCGGTGGTTCCGATCTCTGCTTCAGGGTCCAGGTACCCCCTCTGTGCACGGTTTCCGGTCGGTTCTCCGGTGTCGGTACCGGCAGGCTCCTACCCTGTCCCGGTCCACCTCTGATCCCCGGCAGCCATCTTCCCATCTCCTGACAGACACGGACCACCGTCTGCCACCTAGCCAGTACACCGGGGCTCCAACTCGACACCTTTTCTCTCTGGCTTCACTCCAACTTTCTCCTCTCCTCTCCTGCTCAACTCGAACTTCAACTGCACTTTCCCCGCCCCGGGTTCTCTAGACCCCTAGGTGGGCGTTTTCCTTCCACCTGGTCCCGCCTTTCCTACCCTGGGGGGTGACTAGGGTTTTGTTCTCTCGATGTAACCCTGTGAGGGATGGTGTTATGTGGGGGCCTATTTTGTGTGTGACCACCTGGCGGTGCCAGGGCATCACATATGCATAGAATTATACTGTGAGCTATTGCCATACTTCACCTTAGTATGGGTTCGATGTGTATACATTATTGGCTCCCTAATGGTCTACAAGACATTTAAGCGGGCTTTACACGCTACAATATCGTTAATGAATTATCGTCGGGGTCATGGTGTTTGTGACGCACATCCGGCTTCATTAACGATATCGCAGTGTGTGACACTTATGAGCGACCTTAAATGATCGCAAAAGCTGTCAAAATAGTTTGCCGCGGAGAGGTCGTCCTGAAACAAAAAATCGTTTTCTACTTATTAGCGATGTTGTTTGTCGTTCCTGCGGCAGCCACATCGCTATGTGTGACACCTCAGGAGCGACGAACATCTCCTTACCTGCCTCCACTGGCAATGAGGAAGGAAGGAGGTGGGCGGGATGTTATGTCCCGCTCATCTCCACCCCTCCTCTTCTATTGGACGCCTGCCGTGTGATGTCGCTGAGATGCCGCACGAACCGCCCCCTTAGAAAGGAGGCGGTTCGCCGGCCAGAGCGACGTCGCAGAGCAGGTATGTGCGTGTGACGCTGCCGTAGCGAAAATGTTCGCTACTGCAGCGATCAACACATATCGGTCCGTATGACGGGGGCGGGTGCTATCGCGCTCGACATCGCCAGCAAATGCTAGCGATGTCGTAGCGTGTAAAGCCCGCTTTAGAATCGCATGGATGTGCCATCTCCCTATATACAGTGAGTGCTGGAGAAGACTGAGTACATTATTCCATAACGAAGGAGCCCGGGATGCTCTGAAACACGTAGGATTGAACCTTGAGCCCTAGAGGCCCCCGTACCCAGTGTGACATCACTTCCAGCACCTCTTTTTGCGTGTTGACAGTAGCTGTAGGCGCCTACGACCGAGGCTTCCCAGGCACAACATTGCCTGGTTATAACGGGATAGACCTGTATAGCACAAAGATCACAGCTACCCCTCTCCATACCTGACTCTCCGTTCCTGGATTACCGTTTTGAGTTGGCAACTAGGGATGACCTGACCCTCAAAGTGAGGGCTTTTGTGATTTACTACCTAGGAGTTTTTATATGTGCAGCCCAACCTGTTAACTATTCATGGTGACAAGTGGTTTTTATTAATTTGCACAAGTACACATCTCTTGGATTATGTTTACCTGTACTTTTCTGTGCACACCACAAAAAGGCTTTCATAATATTCACAATATTAGCCTGACATGGTGATTTAACCACATTCCACCAGCTGATTATATGCACAGGAACAGCTATATATATTTAAGCTTTCTACTTGTTTACTGTTTTTACAGCTAAGATGGTACAATAGATCCTTTTCTGGAAACTGGCAAGGAGATGTCTAGTGTAGTGAAGACAACTAGTGTCAGTGCATACTACCTAAATCGTCATCAACTGTTTTCTATTGATATCAACCTACTCTGTTTGTGAATAAGCGCATGAGCATCAGTATATGGCCCCTTCTCCACTAGCGGTTTTGTCCTGCAAATTCCCTCGCATTGAGAAACTGTTTGCAATCTTGCAAATGGTTTCTAATAAGTCTGTCTCCATTTCCCCTTTTTTTCCAGACGATACACGGGCTCTCCTTGAAATCGCAGCATGCTGCGATTTGATGCGATTCTCAGCTCTCTCCCCCCCCCATGCAAGTCAGAATCCGGGTGGCATGCGCATGTCACACGGATCCTGACACTTGCATACCAGGTCAGACTGGCTACCGGAGGAATCTCCTGCAAAACCAGTCCTGACCGCTGTTACCTGCACTGAACCCCGGAGCTGTCCCCTGAGCTCCAGACTGCAGCCTGAACAGCGAGCGCCGAGTGATGGATTCCCCGGCGACTGCTGGTCAGGTCAGCACAGCTGCAAACAGATCAGGCAGACGCTGGAGCTCAGATTACAGCTCTGGAGCTGAGTGGAGGTAACCCCGGCCAGGACAGGTTTTACAGGACATTTCTCCTGTAGCCAGTCTGACGCTGCTTACCTAAAAACTCACATAGCACCCGCATGACGCTCACATGTCATACGGATGCTATGTGAGGAAAAAAACATACATTGTACGCAGATCACACGCAGGATACTCGACTCACATTTTGAGCCGAGTATCGCTGTGATTTAAAAAACGCTAGTGGAGAAGAGGCCTATCAAATAAATAATTTTTAAAAACAACTTTGGGTACCCCCTATTATTTGGTGCATTTCATTAGATGCGCCAATTCTGGTTCTTCCTGATTGGCGCTGTTGGGGGGGTGGTAATAAAGGTAACAGTTGATGAGGTTGTTATTAATTGTGTAATGTCATTCGGCATCAAGTCCAGTGCTTTGTAATGGAGTGGTGTCTATCAGACACCCGCATTACTAACCCAATAAGTGTAAAGTGAAAAACACACACACACACACACACACAATAAAGAGTCCCTCATTCATTAATTTAATATGGGCGGCACGGTGGCTCAGTGGCTAGCACTGCAGTCTTGCAGCGCTGGGGTCCTGGGTTCAAATCCCACCAAGGACACCATCTGCAAGGAGTTTGTATGTTCTCCCCGTGTTTGCGTGGGTTTCCTCCGGGTACTCCGGTTTCCTCCCACATTCCAAAGACATACAGATAGGGACTCTAGATTGTGAGCCCCAATGGGGACAGTGTTGCCAATGTATGTAAAGTGCTATGGAATTAATAGCGCTATATAAATGAATAAAATTATTATTATTATTATTATTATTAATTTAGTGTTTTTGAAAAATCCACAAAGCTCCAACTTAATCTATGGTGAATTGTTCCCACGACGTCACCAGAATCGATACTCCAACTTATAGAGCCTCGTTCAGAGAACAAGGCTTCATAGTTCCCTCCCGGTCAGAGCCAGACCCAGAATTTCTCACTCGCAGTGACGTCTGTACGCGTGAGACATTCCAGGTCGGGCATTGACCAGAAATGACCTATAAAGCCTCATTCTCTAAACAAGGCTCCATTGGCTGTAATACCAATTCGGGCAACATTGGGGGACCAGTACACCATGGATTATGTCAGAGCTTCATGTATTTTTTAAAATAATAAATTGGTGACCAAGGGATACTGTGAAGGTATCTTTATTCAAATAAACTATTTTTTCCTCTGTAGGTGTTATTTTACTTTATACTTATTGAGTTAGTAATGTGGGTGTCTGATAGATGCCTCTCCATTACTAACTCCTGGGCTTAATATCAATTGACAATTCACAGCTGACATCAACCCCAAAAAATACTACCCCAATTGCCAACACACCAGGGCAATCAGGAAGAATTGAGGCAAAGCGCCAAAACTGGCGCATCTAATAAATGCGCTAATTATCGGGTGGCTGTGTGTTGCTATCTTTAGGCTGGAAAAGGACAAAAAACCATTTGACCTTCCCATCCTGATAATTCCAGCCTGCAGCTGTCTGCTTTACTTTGGCTGGTTATCTAACATAGGGGAGGTGGGCAAGCCATTTCTTAAAGAAAAAAAAATATTTATAAATAATTTTTAAAAAAAGGGTGTGGGGTCCACTCTATTTATGATAATTAGCCAAGTTAAAGAGGACAGCTGCGGGCTGCAGTACCTTGGCTGGTTATCAAATATTGCAATCCCCACCTTTTTTTTTTTTTTCATTATTTATTTACTTCCCAGCAGTGAATTGGGAGTCAGATACATCCAGACATCTTTCCCACACTATTCCCATTACATTTGAGCACCATTTTCATCTATTTCAGCGATTTTTCTGGCCTCCTTATCCCTGGAAGGTCTGCAGTAAAAATGCTTGAGTTCCCCATTGACTTCTATTATTATACTCTTTACTAGAGATGAGCGAACCAGCCGCGGTTCGGCTCGAGTTCGGTTCGTCGAACGGAGGTCTCATTCGAGTTCAGTTCGACGAACCGAACTCGAACCGCATAGGAAACAATGGCAGGCAATCACAAACACATAAAAACACCTAGAAAACACCCTCGAAGGTGTCCAAAAGGTGACAAACAACTCACAACACAACACAAACACATGGAAAAGTGACAAGGACATATATTCATGCGAAAACAAAGGAGCTGGACGAGAAAAAGAGGAGGAGACACAGATATGAGTATATGCAAGGGAACGTCGATGCCATTACTGCGCAACTTGAGCTCTGCTCATTTTAGGCTTCCAATCTGGATAAATTGCCTGAGCTCACCACGTACGCCTTGGGGATTTTGTTGTGTCCCACAGCCAGCGTTTTCTCGGAACGTGTCCTCATTGCTCCTGGGGGTGTGCTGACAGCTAACCACATGCATCTGTCCACTGACAATGTGGACAGACTAACGTTCACCAAGATAAACAAGTCATGGCTCTCAATAGACTTTTCTTTCCCTGGCTCAGCCAGGGGAGGCGAAAGGCACGCGTATTTTTGAGAGTGCTTCATGCAAAGCATCTTTTTAATCTTGAAAATGGGGTCAACTGATGCCAGTCAAGTGGGGGGTGTGTGGCCCAATTAGTGGAAACGAGGGAGACTGTGGTAGGAGTCCCCTCGCTGTGTTTGTAAAAGAACCAAGATGAACAAGTCATGGCTCTGAGGACTTTTCTTCCCCTGGGTCATCCAGGGGAGGTGAAAGGCATGCGTATTTTTGAGAGTGCTTCATGCAAAGCATCTTTTTCATTTTGAAAAGTGGGGTCAACTGATGCCAGTCAAGTGGGGTGTGTGTGGCCCAATTAGTGGAAACGAGGGAGACTGTGGTTGGAGTCCCCTTGCTGTGTTTTACATGCTTTTAGAAGGGCATGACATGGCTTAGAGCTTGACTTTCAGCATCTGCAAACTGTTGGCTACCAAAATGCTTCCTTTCCAACCTTTTTAACCGAGGATTTTCGAGACCTTATGCCCATCGCAGTGCCCCAAGAGCCGATGCCCAGGCGCCACTCCTTCTCCAACAAAGGCGTGCACGTGCTACACCAGCATGTCGCACCAAACATCACCGCTTCTTTGAGAAACTGTGTGACAGGGTGCATTTCACCACATATACTTGGCCCAGTAAGCATGGACAGGGGCATTGCATGTCGCTGACTGGGCAATGGGTTACTATGGGGAGAGATGGAGAAGGGTCTGCTGTACAAGTCTTGCTGTCCCCACGAGTTGTATCAATCCTTCCTCTGTATGTAGAAGTTAATACACTGCTTCTGCCTCCTCAACCTCGTGTGGGTCCTTCACCTCGGCCCAAACCCTGTGTGGTCAGGGCACCCTTCCTTGTAACTGCGCACAAGGAATGCCACACATCTCCTTACTAGGTGCAGCAGAGCTCAATGCCATCATGCGGTCAAATGTTTACTTTGAAATGTATGGGGAATGTGAGTCATACCGCTGAGAAGTTGTGGACGGTTAGCTCTGGAGACCGAGTTTTATCAATGGTTGTCTCCACTCAACCAGCAGCCAGGGAAGGCCGGGTGTGATAATCCATGCAAATATGGGTGCGGCCCTTCGCCGTGACAATGTGACACACGTGCCTTGTGTGGCTCACGTGTTGAACCTGGTTGTCCAGCAATTTTTAAAGCACTATCCTGGCCTACATGGCCTTCTGCAGAGGGCACGGTGTAACGCCTTCCTTAATCTACACACTCAGATGGGCGGTAAAGGATAGGCTAGAGGGAAGCCACACACCAAGCAGGACCTCCAGAACCCTGAAACCCTTTAACCCCTATACAGGGATTAGGAATTACACAGGGCCCAAGGTGATCAATACCTGTGGAAGGCTGCAGTTCCAGAGAATAGTAGTCAGGCAGGGACAAAACATTGAGGAACAGGAACAGAATGGGACGGCCAGGACTTAATCAGAAAACAAGCAGAGGTGAAATGTGGATCGGCCAACAAGGTACATAAACAGCAAGCAGGAAAAGTAGTCAGGTAACAAGCACACAAAATCATAAAACTGAACTGGGGGTAAAAGTAACTAGAGGTTCATAGCTATGTCTGGCAGTGGGTCTGCAGACAGGATGGGCATAAAAAAGGGTGTGGTGTCTTCCCATTGGTTGTAGCTGAATGATGGTGCTTAATCTGTGAGATACCCACCACCTACATTCAGCCAGAGATTCTGCATCTGTCAAGGTAATGCAGCCCAGTGGGTGAGCATAACCTGCGTCCACCTGCGCCGCTGGCATCAACTTCTCTCCCATCATCAGCACTATGCATGAAAGGAACACGTTGTCACCTGGCGACCGGAGTACAAATTGACGGAGCGTACACCGTTGATGACTTAACCGCAGTGTGCGTCAATGATGCAAACCTGGCTGCGGGCCATCGTCAGGGCAATGTGACACACGTGCCTTGTATGGCTCACGTGTTGAATCTAATTCTCCAGCAATTTTTAAAACACCATCCCGGCCTACATGGCCTTGTGCAGCGGGCACGCTAGCTATGTGCTCACTTCCATCGTGCGCACACAGCAGCTCAACAACTTTCGTCGCTACAGAAGCCTTTAGGTCTGGTGGTTAAACGCCTGAAATGCGATGTGCCGACACGCAGGAATTTGAATCTGCACATGTTGCAGCGTTTGTGGCAGCACCGCCGAACCCTGCTGCAATACGTTATGACATATAGCCTGGCCTAACTTGATCCAGAGGTGGTGCAGATCACGCTGCTGGAGTGGTGTCAGATCAAGGACCTATGCACTCTTCTACACAGTTTACAAATGTCGACGAAGATGTTTAGCACTGGCAATGCCTTTCTCAGCGTGACAATTCTGGTCATCTACATGATGGAGCACACTGTAATTATTATTCGGAGTCAGGTGTTGGGACAAGAGGAAGGGGAGGAAGTACAGGAGGAGTCATATGCGGAAGGGATAACAAGATCTACGAGGTCCAGATGGTCAGCGGCGCCTAGGCGGCACTCATGGTGGGGGAGAGGGATTAACAAGGGCGCATAGTATCAGCAAAAAGTGTTGAGGAAGGTGCAGGAGCCCATGAAGAAATGGAGGACGAACTGGCAATGGGCATGGAAGACTCAGCAGATGAGTAAGAGATTGCTCACATTTCGGTTGGGGGGAGAGGGCAGAGGAAGGAGGCACGATTCTCACCTCTCTGCCACCAACACACCAAGGACTTGGTCCTCCTGGATGCACAAGACACATGAGCGTCTTCTTGCTGCACTACCTACAACATGACCCTCGGATTGTACGAATTCGAAGTAATGCTAACTACTGGGTTGCCACTGTTAGATCCCTGGTACAAGACAAAATTTGGCGAAATAATTCCTGCCATAGAAAGGGACGCACGTATACAGGAGTATCTGCAGAAGGTGGTACGCAATCTTAGATCTGCTTTTCCACTAAACACCAGTGCTGCACAGAGTGAATCTCAACGCTTTGTCATGGATAGGAGGAAATGGTCTTTTACTTGTCCACATCTGAGGGACCGAAGGGCTGGCTGCTGTGCTGATATGGCATAGAGTACGGTGTCCCTGCAGAGTTGCACTTTTGGTCATATACCAAATGAGTTCAAAAAGGACAGATGCTGGTGGAAAGGGGAACAGGTGTGTTGGAAAGGGGAAAAAAGTTTTTGTCCGTGGGTTTGGTGGTTAAGCAAAAGTAACATTTGCTGAAGAAACACCATCTGTTACGGTGGGACTAGCAGATTTGGATAAGGTGGTATATACTATGTTACCGCTATATAACGAAAATTAATAATAAAAGAAAGAGAAAGGTATATATCCCCATCAGCAGTCAGTGTCCACCGTGCTCCCAGATGGAAAAGGAGATGTTGGCAACTGGAAGGGTAGGTGGAGGATACAGAGCTGTGTGGCTATGAAACTAATAGTAGCCTGAACCGAGTTAGACGCCACTCGGATCTGGAGACTGGGAGCCCTGTTAGCGTCACAGGGTCCACACGCCCACCCAGCCCAGGAACTCCCTGTTAACATCACAGGGGCCATTGAGTACGCTGACCGTGTGCATTGGGGCCACACCTGTGGACAGCAGGCGCATCAGCAGCAGCAGGCCTGTTAATGCCACTGGGCTGCACAACTTGTAGGACAGGATCTGGTCTTAACCGTTCTGCGTTACCAACTGTGGTGGCGGCCTGCATCGACGCCGTATCCCCGCCTACCTCTGGCCTAAAGCCGCAATGGGTTCAACACATAGAGGTGTGCTCTTTCGGAGCATAATAGAAGACTGCGCACCTCCTTGTTGGCTCCAGCCCGTTTTATAACCTGGGTCCGCCCCAAACCAGGGTGGACCACAATGCACCTCCTGGAGACAAAAGCAGAGTGACACGTCATGAGTGGCATAACTAGCGTCCTATTTGGAACCGCAACTTCAATAATGACCTCATGGCTGTCACGACACAAACACCTCACCAGTCATCATCTGACCATCAATAATGAGGTGACAAGTCATAGGGGCGGGCCTCTGCAAGCCATTTGGGAGTGGCCTGGCCACATCGTCAGGACACCTGATGCCCTGTGGTCTATATGGGCCCCCCACATCAGGGGCAGGGCCAAAGAGTTCATTACCGGACCTAGTCTCTGATGCAGTAAGTGCCTGAGCATGCTCAGTAACATGAAATACAGTCTCTGAAAAAAGACTATCAGCTTTAGCATGGTGTCTAGGCACAACACAGGACTTAGACCCGGCACGGAGTGCAAGTACCTGTGCAAAGAGGCTTTTCGCAATAAGTGTGGGAGCATGCGCTGTATCCCGAAATGAAGACTTAGCCTCAGGAATGGCATAGTCAGGCTGAGCATACTCACTAGGCGAAACACTGTAAGTAGGCTGTGGCTGGGGTAAATCGGCACACGCATGCGCACTAGCTGCCTCTCCACACTTAGACGTGGAGGAGAAATTGCTCTTCGGGTGTGGACTTGGAGATGCTGTCTATGAACAGAAGGAAAAGCTAAAGGTGTGTGTTACAGCAAGGAGCCACCGCGGAAACACTTCGTTCAATTGTGAGGGGAGTCATTTTGGAGTTTGGTGAGGAGTACCGTAACGCCAGTGAGCAGCATCCTGTGCCACAGACCAACATTCTTACGGTGCTGTCTATACTGCTTACTGTGAGAGGAGCGTAAAGTCTGTATTTCTGGCAACTGGACATCACAGTACCCGGGTACGGTAGGCTGTGCCCAGACAATAATGCGGGCACGCAACACTTTGTTTTATTAGCAAAACACATTTCTGTTCTGGGTAGGCTGACTATATAGACAATAAGACTTGCTGCCTCTGCACTGTCAAATTGTCACGTACAGTTTAAATCATAGAGGGACAGCGACACATGTTTGCATTGACTGTTGCTTTTCAAGATTTCCATGACTGTGTTGCAGAGCTGTGTGGTTTGCATTCACACTGCTATCATCTGCCTTATCTGTGAGGCTTCAGCTAACAAGGGTATTCGGGGGGGGTAATGTGTTTTGTCTATGTTTATGTAGATAACTTGGAAGCTCTTGTGATGCGACACTGGTAAGTCGTGTTCGCACACACACACACACACACACACACACACACACACACACGCGCACAAGTACACAATTACTGCTACGCAGAGGGATTAGCAGGTAGTAGGCAACAGAATAGATTGTTCAATTATTTAAATTGTATGCATGGTTCTTATTGTTTGTTTTGGTAAAGTTAAACAATCATTTATCAACCCAACTGCCTAGAGCCCTTTTCCTGTTGCCTGGTTTTGCTGCATACTGGGGAGCCCACCCTGTACACGACTTAAAATGAAGCATAAGTCGCAATGTGAATTTCACTGTGCTACAATGCGGCCTAGCGTGCCTGTGCAACCAACGCCTGCCCCATCAAGTTCATCTGTGTGCTCTTCATCCTCTGTGACTGTGGGGACAGCAGTCTCAGATGGTTTTTCACAATGAACTTCCACCCCTTTACACGCAACAGGGAGTGTGATTGGCAGGTCATCACTTGTTTTGGAAGTGGAAACAGATGGTATTGTTGAGCTGCCAGACATCGAGAAAACCAACATTGGATGCAGGCTACATTATATCCACACCTGCACCTTCGTCACAGATTGGCTGGACTACCTGCAGTTAATAATTGCATTCCAGAAATGGAAAGGAGTGTAGAATGCACATGTGTTGTACCTTGCTTGGCAGCAAAGGAACACTAACTTGGTATTACAGACAATTTTAGGAAGGCAGAAAAAGAGTCAGCTCTTTGGGCAAATTAAATAGCGTGGCAAAAGTGGACAGGTGGGTACAGTGGCCGTGTTCTGTGGGTACCAGGACAGTAAAGGAAGCCTCACTTTCTATCCCTCCGAATGATCAAACGCAGCAAGGAATTCCCTGAGTTTGCTATAAAATTAGCGTAGCAAAATGTGCATGAGGGTGTAATGCAGTGGTGCTGCAAATAGCTTTGCACCAGTGGGACACTAATGGAAGTCCAACAGCCACTTTTAGGATGCCACTAAGTTTACTCAGTGTTTGCTAGTATAATAGCTTAGTAACAATGAGTTTGAGTGTGCAATGCAGAGGTGCTGCACATAGATTTGCACCAGTGGGGCACTAATGGAGTACAACAGCCAGTTCTTGTATGCCACTAAATGGCAGCATTTTTTGCTCTCATTATAGCTTATTAAAAACGGAGCAGGAGGGTGTCATGCAGAGGTGCTGCACATAGATTTGCACCAGTGTGGCACTAATGGAGTACAACAGCCAGTTCTTGTATGCCACTAAATGGCAGCATTTTTTGCTCTCATTATAGCTTATTAAAAACAGAGCAGGAGGGTGTCATGCAGAGGTGCTAGAAATAGCTTAGCACCAGTGGGGCACTAATGGAAGTCCAACAGCCACTTTTAGGATGCCACTAAGTTTCCTCAGTGTTTGCTAGTATAATGGCTTAGTAACAATGAGCTTGAGTGTGCAAAGGGCAGGAGGGTACAGTGGCAGGGTTGTGGGTCTGGGTAGAGTAAAGGAAGCCTCCCTTTCTATCCCTCCTAATGGGGAAATGCAGCGAGGAAATCCCTGACCTTAGCTACACAGACGCTGTCATCTTGTGTAGCTGTTAAAATCTGTTTTCACGGCCCTGACTGTCACCTATGGCTCTGACCCTGCCGGTATTAGCCCTTACAAGGGCTGAAAGAAACTTCTATCCCTATTCTGTATAGCGCTGTGTATAGAGCGTACACAGCAGTATCAGAGACAGGAGCTACACCAGCGGTGACTGACACCAAGACGCAGAAGGCAGATAATGGCGTGCTGGAGGAAAATGTCCGTTTTTATAATGCAGGGACATGTGACATGAACATCCTATCACACATGCCGTTGCTTCTCTGGCTAAAAGTCCACTTAGCTGTGTGTGTGTCTGGGATTGGCTGACATGCTGGCCCGCCCCACTACACGCGCGCGCTTAGGGAAGGAAGACAAGGAGAAAAAAAAAAATGTCGATCACCATTATCCAAACAGCAGTGATCTGGATGCGCTGTTCCCGCACACTATACGCTGAAATTTCATAATCGTGTGAGTCACAGAGTGACTTACACTATTACAGCGGAAAGCCAGCTAGGAATTAGCTTGTCTTTTTGCTGCTAGAACCGTTCTCGAACGTATCTAGAACTATCGAGCTTTAGCAAAAAGCTCGAGTTCTAGTTCGATCTAGAACAGCCCCCAAAATCACTCGAGCCGCGAACTGGAGAACCGCGAACCGCGCTCAACTCTACTCTTTACTCGAATTCAATTCAAGTAATGAGCACTCGAGCAATTTAGTGCGCTCTCATCACTAGCCGGGGCCTATCTCCTCTTCTGACTGGAAACTGCCTCTTTCCCTGCATTCTAGACCTTCCAACTTTTGGTTAGTCCCGTACTCTTTCTTAGACTGTGCTGTGCCAGACAGTAGGGTATCACTAACAATACAGGTTAAATTTCACATTGCACTTCATTAATACTTATCACAATACAGAAACCATAACACTGATGTCTTCAAGGGGGAACGTGTGTTTATCTTATACGCCCAGTTACAGGTGTTCAGTTGATTTCACGCCACTGCTCTCGAAAGATACCATATCATGATACAGAGCAAGACAGCAATGGGGGCTGGAAAGGAGGTCTGTCCATACTAGTCCTATTTCTGGAATTACGGTGTGCGACGGCATAATATACAATGGCCATACCCCTCTAGTCTTCGTTCCAGGTACACTGACAGTTCAGTTTTACATTTTTGGGATGTAGACACACAACATATCCATGCAAAGTGACATTTTGCTTGTTATTATGAGCAGCCTGCGTGGCTTGTCCTAAACATGCTACCATTATCTGCAAGATCTCCAGAGTTGTCTCCCATCGAGTACACCTGAGACGTCATTGGGCAGCAATTGCAAGTGTAGCTATGTAGTAAGTTCAGTTCTGTTCCTGTATTTATGTAGTAGGCTCTGTTCTGTTCCCGTATCTTTTCAGTAAGCTCATTTCTGTTCCCGTATCTATGCAATAAGCTCATTTCTGTTCCCTTATTAATATAGTAAGCTTAGTTCTGTTCCCTTAGCTATGTAGTAAGCTCAGTTCTGATCCTCTATTTAAATAGTGGGCTCATTTCTGTTTCCGTGTCTATGCAGTAGACTCAGTTCTGCTCTTGTATCAATGTAGTAAGTTCAGTTATGTTCTCATATCAGCACTGAACAAAAATATAAATGCACTTTTGTTTTTGCTCCCATTTTTCATGAGCTGAACTCTAAGATCTAAGACTTTTTCTATGTACACAAAAGGTCTTTTTCTCTAAAATATTGTTCAGAAATTTGTCTCAATCTGTGTTAAAGAACACTTCTCCTTTGTCGAGATAATCCATCTATCTCACAGGTGTGGCATATCAAGATGCTGATTAGACAGCATGATTATTGCACAGGTGTGCCTTAGGCTAGGTTCGCACACTGCGCCTTTTTGACGCTGCGTTTTTGGCCGCTAAAAACGCACAAAAACGCACCTGCGTCGAAAAAACGCATGCGTTTTTGCCGCGATTTGGTGCGTTTTTGGCTGCGTTTTGCTGCGTTTTTGATCTCTGCGTTTTGCTGCGTTTTTCCAATGCATTGCATGGGCAGAAAACGCAGAAAAAACGCAGGAAAGAACTGACATGTTCATTTTTTTTTTTTAACTCAAAAACGCAGGTAAAAAAAACAGATGTGTGCGGACAGCAAAAATGAAAACTCATAGACTTTGCTGGGGAAGCAAAGTCCTGCAGTTTTAAGGCCAAAAACGCACCCGAAAAACGCCGCGAAAAACGCACTGTGCGCACATAGCCTTAGGCTGGCCACAATAAAAAGCTACTCTAAAATGCACAGTTTTACAGCACTGGCAGGTCGGAAAACCAGTCAGTATCTGGTATGACCCCCATTTTCCTCACATAGTGCAACACATCTCCTTTGCATAAAGTTGATCAGCTTGTTGATTGTGGCCTGTGGAATGTTGACATTGGCAAACAGCTCACCCATACGATGCCAAACACACAGTTTGCCATCTGCTCTGTATAGTAAAACCTGGGATTCATCCATGAAGAGAATAACTCTCCAACATGCCAGATGGATACGATGACGAACTGTAGTCAGGTGGAGACCCCAATGAACAGGATAATCTTCCCTGAGACAGTTTCTGACAGTGTGTCCAGAAATTCTTTGGTTATGCAAACTGATTGTTGGCTTTCCGGATGGCTGGTTTAAGACGATCTTGGAGGCTAAGATTCTTGAGGTTCTGGGCTGTTGTGGTTAAAAGTAGTCTGCGCTTGTGAGGCCGGATGGATGTACTGCCAAATTCTCTGAAACGCCTCTGGAGATGGCTTATGGTAGAGAAATGAACATTCAATTTAAGGGCAAAACCTCTGTTTGACATTCCTGCAGTCAGCATGCCAACTGCACACTCCCTCAAAACTTGCGACATATGTGTCAGTGTACTGTGTGATTAAACTGCACATTTTAGAGTGGCCTTTTATTGTGACCAGCATAAGGCACACCTGTGCAATAATCATGTTGTGTTATCCACCATTGGTAGGGATCAAGTAGCAAATGCAATAGATCATTTTTTTTACTGGTCATAGGGCTAAACATACATATTATTTCCTTTTTGTTCTTTTCATTCCTTTGTTTCTTTCTCCGCTTGTTTGAGATACTATGGTGCCAAGTATATTGATATTGAGCATACTGTATATTCTGTGTTCATTCATCTATGATTAAATTAAGCACAGCTGATACATTAAAAAGCACAGTGTATGGTTCTTCTGTACCGGTCAAGTGACTATTACAGTATCACATGAAAACGAAAAAAAGAGGAAAATCTAAGCTGTCTGATTTACAGCTTAGAGGGAAAAAAGCTGCTCAATGTAAAAGATCAAAGGTAATGTAATTTTACTTGACATCAGAAAAAAGTTTCTAATGCTACAGTATATCTATAAAATTCCTTACTCTCATTCCCAGCAAGTTCCAAGGAGTAGTTCTCACAATGTATGTGTCCTCAAAAATGGGATGGACATGTTCCAACATACACATTAAGTGTTTCAGTTTGGCCATTATTAGCGCCCAAGGTCAGCAAAATTAATATACTGTACAACAATCCAAGCCTTTCAATCCGCAAATATCAGCAACGTGGATTAGAGGCTAGCTCTAAGCATAACTGCAAATGGAACACTTAGGCTATGTGCGCACTAGAAAAGTGATTTTTCTCAAGAAAATTTCTTGAGCAACTTCTGGGAGTTGAAGATTTCCACACCTGCAGTAAAAATCCACACCAAATCCGCGGGAAAAACGCATGCGTTTTTCCGCGATTTTGCCGCGGTTTTACCACGGTTTTGCCGGGGTTTTTCCGCAGGTTTGGTCCCTGCGTTTTTTTTATGCTGAACAGAAATAAATAATATAGATAATAGATAATCGATAGACAGATAATGGATAGAGGGAAAGATGGATAGATGAATAGAGAGATAGATAGCTAGATAGATGAGAAAGACCTATATAACGTCCCACCCCCCTGCATATTCTAAGCTGGCACCCTTTAGTGACTTTCATGTGGCACTAAAGGGTGCCTAGCCTTGTATTTAGCCAAAAAATAAATAATTAAAAAAAAATGACGTGGGGTTTCCCCTATTTTTGTAGCCAGCTAGAGTAAAGCAGACGACTGCAGCCTGCAAAAAACAGCTGGCAGCTTCACCTTGGCTGGTAATCCAAAACAGAGGGCACCCCACGCTGTTATTTTACATTAAATAAATAATTTAAAACAAAAAACGTGGGGTCCCCCCAAATTGAATCACCAGCCGAGGTAAAGCGGACAGCTGGGGTCTGATATTCTCAGACTAGGGAGGTGCACTGTTATTGGACACTCCCCAGCCTAAAAATAGCAGGCTGCAGCCGCCCCAGAAGTGGCGCATCCATTAGACGTGCCAATCCTGGCACTTCGCCCCAACTCATCCCGTTGCCCTGGTGCGGTGGCAAACGAGGTAATATATGGGGTTGATGCCAGATGTGTAATGTCACCTGGCATCAAGCCCTGGGGTTAGTGATGTCACGCGTCTATCAGATACCTGACATCACAAACCCAGTCAGTAAGAAATAAAAAATAGACAACAAAATATTTATTTGAAAAAAAAAAACTCCCCACATTCCCTCTTTCACCAGTTTATTGAGAAGAACAATCAATTCCACGTCCGGCGTAATCCAATAAGGGGGGAGGGGTCCCACGGCGATCCATACCATAGTCACTGTCCCAGTCCATGAAGAACAGAATGTTCCCCATTGGCTGGGAGAGCAATGCAGTGACCTGAGCTAACATCAATAGCACTGGTCACTGCAGGGGATGACGAGCGCTGCTGTCAGGAGGATAGATGAGATCATTACCTGCTGTGACGATCTCTTGCAGTCCTGCCATCAGCGCTGTCACTGCCTTCTATGCCCGCCGCGTTGTCAGCAGTATCGCGAGAGCCTGTGACGTCACCGATAGTGACAGTCTTGGGCCGCTCGCGAGACGGACATAGACGGCAGTGACAGCAGTGACGTCAGGAGGCAGGAGATCGTCACAGCAGGTAATGATCTCATCTCACCTCCTGACAGCAGCGCTCGTCATCCCCGCGGCTGCACGTGCTGCTGTGTGTCAGTGTCTGCCTGCGCCGCAGCGTGACAAGCTGCTGACACTACGGGCAGACACTGACACTGCTGTGCTGGCAGCGGCGGGGCTGGAGCGGGACACAGACTGCACGGGCACCCGCCGGACGTCACACGGAAGTGCTTCTGTGCGGCGTCCAGGGAGTGTGACGTCTGTGTTTACTCTGCTCCGCCTCCTCTTCCTGGCATAATGACATTACTCCCTGCAAAACCGCAGGGAGCAATGAGCATAACCGCAGGGAGCGATGAGCATTACCGCAGGTAAATCGCGGCTATACTGAGGGTATACCGCACATCATTTGCTACCTGCGGTATACCCCCGGTATTTCGCGATTACATTACAGTGAATGGAGTGAAATTCCGGGGGTATACCGCAGGTACCTGCGGAAAATAATGGACATGCTCATTTTCTCAAGAAAGTTTCTTGAGAAAAATCCGCAGTGTGCGCACAGCTATTTTTTGTTCCCATAGGTTTTGCTGGGAAATGTCTGCAGAAAGATTTCAAACCTTTCTCAAGAAATTTCTGCAGCAAATCCGCAGGTAAATCCGCGGGTAAAACGGCCTAGTGCGTACATAGCTAACTCTGTATTTGTTAATCTTAGCAGAACAGGAATAAATCATCCGTTATTCCAGCACATTGCATGTCAGACACAAAGGCGGTACACAAAGTACTGTGATATCATAAATGCCCTTTCTCCGAGCACCCGTAGATCCAGAGACTAAGGAGTTCATGTTTGTAGGCTTCTGCACTGATGTAGCTACCTATAAGCTGCCATGAGGATATAGGTATAGTGCAGCATTCACACACGCACACCCTAATCGGGCCTTACACACCAGCGTCTGGCTTCACACCAACGCATTTCTCTTAAATCATGAAAGTAAATATGTACTAATTTACAAAGCGAGAAAAGCCATAAACAGATTATCAAATGTAACTATATACGCGAGAATGGTTAATTTATTAAATCTTTGGCTCTCTGATCATATTCATGTTGTGACTGTGTGTGAAGGCACTATAACCTCCACACTTTTTATATAATTTAGTAGATTGACTATTTATTACAGTTTTTGCCATGGTGTGATATTTTAGTGCCCCCATTGCCTTGTCCCTTGTTTATGGGGTGTTTTTATTTTTTTTTTCCCCGCTTCTAACTCTTGTGTATATAATTACACTGGTCAACAACAAAATTGCATTTGGTTTGTAATATACCAAATCATATGTATTTTTGCCTCCAGATTCCAAATATACCATCAGAAATGGTGTATCACGTAAGATTTTTTAAATATTGCGGATATTGCAGAATTTTTAAATGTATTTTGTGTACTTGCTTTGTCACCGCAACCCCATTTTGTTTTTTTATTTGAAATGATTGAATCACTGACTAAGCATGTGATAGTATTTATTTTGGTGTAATATCCAGTGTAAAATGCTATAAACAGTCACCAGAGGGCAGGCGTCCTATATTATTGATATTGCGTAATGTAATTTAGTGGGCTTCCATGGTATTGCTCAATGAAATGGTATTGCTCAGTGATATGTAAAGCTTGGGAATGAGTGAAATGTCTGAACGGTATATAAATGGCAATCATAGAGTTCTGGTGTAATTCTTAGCGTTGGTAAGACAGTTCTAAAATGCTTGTCTTATTTAATTACAGCGAAATAGCAAAATGGCAAGTGATCAACATCGTCATTGTTGCGTAAACCATCCTGATAACTTCTGCTTCGTGTGTATAAAGTTTACATCAAAAGCACAAAGGAAACCAATCACTGAATTACTTAAGAAGGCTTATAAATTATATTTTGACTGAGCTCTTGGTGATCATGATAAATCCTGGGCACCTCACTTTTCTTCTATAACCTGTACAACTACACTAATAGAATGGATGAAGGGGAACCGCAGAGGCATGCCATTTAGTGCTCCGATGGTCTGACGTGAGCCGCAAGATCACATAACTGATTGCTATTTTTGTCTAACTAAGGCTGGTTTCACACTACGTCTTTTTAACATCCGTTGAAAACGTTTTTTTAGCGGAAGTACGGATCCTGCTTTTACAGCAAATAACGTATGCAAACGCATATGTTATTTTGCAGGATCCTGCACTGGATGTTTAGGGGCGGGCATTGGAGTCATGTGATCGGGAGTGAGGGGAGCTAGACTGGGAGCCGGCTTCTGACAGCTGCAGACGCTGGTAACCAAGGTAAACATCGGCCTTGGATACCCGATATTTATCTTGGTTACGAGTGTCTGCAGCTGCTAGGAGCAGGGCTGCCTGCACGCGTAACCAACGTAAACATCGGGTAACTAAGAGAAGTGGTTACGCGATATTTACCTTGGTTACGAGTGTCCGCAGCTCTCAGGTGGGGGAGAGGGAGGGAGGGAGGAAGGGGGAAAGACAGATAGAGAGAGAGAGAGGGTGAGGGAGGGAGGAGGAGAGAGAGACAGATCACGCGAGACTGGTTCTGGGCATGCTCAGTACTTTCTGGGCATGCTCAGTACAAAAGCAGGATCCTGTCTATCAGCACGCCAGCGTTCACCTGCGTTCGCGTGCGTTATAGTGCGGATCCGGTGACTTGCAGTATTTTGACGCAGCTCAAAAACGCTACAAGTAGCGTTTTTGAAACCTGTTAAAAAACTGCAAGTCACCGGATCTGCACTATAACGCACGCAAACGCAGGTGAACGCAGGTGGACGCGAGTCCATTGCAAATGCATTGAAATGAAAACGCATTTGCACTGGATCCGTACTTCCGCTAAAATAACGTTTTCAACGGATGTTAAAAAGACGTAGTGTGAAACCAGCCTAATATTTCTGGACATTCAAGTAAGACCAAGCATAACATCAAATATTCTGATGTGGCTTCAGCACTTAAGCCTATTCCTCATGAGGAAGGTTTACCAGTTCCAAATCACCCCATGACCATAACCCCATAACCCCATAACCAGTGATTCTGGATCATCAGACAAAAGTGAATTAGAAGAATTACCAGATTTCGAATAAAGATGATGTGTGTTTCCATAGTCAATGCGTTATTGCAAAACTACAAAGAAATCGACTGTAGAACGTCATTGAAAATTCATTTTTTACATTCGCACCTTGACTTTTTTGCAGAAAACTTGGGTTCTGTTAGTTACGAACAAGGTGAGCGTTTCCACCAAGACATTCTTACCATGTAGAAACTCTACCAAGGACGCTGGAATCCTGCAATGATGGGCGACTACTGCTGGATGTTGTTTAGGGAAACAGGTGAGACTACATACAAAAGGAAAGCCTCATCAGCCAATTTTGCCCAAACAACATGACATTAGGACAATTTGGAATTTGATTGCTAAGTGCTATTGCTATTAGTATGACTTTATGAGTCATCATTACGACTTTATGACATTGATAGTGTAGCTTTTAAGTAGGCCTACTAGTTTCTTATTGTCTTTCTTAAAATGCATTTTATCTATTAAATGTGACATAATAGAAAGAATCCGACTTTTCTACTGAAATCAGCACCCCAAAATTAGTTACATTTTCAAACCAGATGCAGAGTTTTTTTAATTTTTTTTTTTGTTGACCAGTGTTATTTGTAATGTAATAACATTTATATTTATTTATGTGTAGTGTTTTTTGCTGTATTTTATAATTAGAAAATTATTTTTGATGAGTCATGAATAGATTTATATTAGTGTTTGGGGACACCTAGAAAGTGTACAAATGTTGCCGATATTTTTAGTGTGGTTCTTTGGGTCCAATATTAGTTACTAATTTTATAATCGCTATCAAAGGTTTTGACACACCTGTTCTTGCAATGGTTTTTATTGGAATGTGCACATTGTAAATTCAGACTGAAGGCAGCAAAACCATATAAGGATGAAATAAAGAAACACATGAAGAAATAAAGAAACGCATGTGAAACAAACCATAATATGTCCTAACTTTTAAATTTCTTAACTTACCTTCCTGGTGACAGTGTTGGTTATGTTTTCCAAAATCAAGGCACACCTACATAGGATTGGTACCACAGCATTCTGTAACAACATTCCATACCCTATGATTTACCTTTAGTTGAACCATCATTTGTGTGGTAACAAGACAATGCTGCAAAATTCACCTCCACGCTATGTAGGGTCCATTCACACATCCGTGTTAAAAAAAGCACATGTTCCACTATCCGTTTTAGACATCCGTATGACCATCCATGTGTCCATGTGTGTAATCCGTGTGACACGTCCATGTGACTGGTACCAGAAAAAAAACACATGACACTGAAATGAATTTTTTTTGTGTAAAAGGTGTGCAAAGCCAGACAAATTATAGATAAAAACTAGATAGATGGAGATAGATAAATAGATAGATTGATATATAGATAGCCAGCCAAGAGGCAGCAGCAAGGGTGGGGGATGATATTTTTAGGTAAAAGGGCCATTTGCTTTGTCCCAATAGCAATTTTAAGATCTTTCCATAGTTGTTCAATGGGATTTAGACCTGGACTCATTACTAGCGACTTCAGAATTCTTGAATCACCATAAGAAAAAATACCCTGGAAACAGGGAGAGATAGAAAGAGACAAACGTGGCGCCAATCTGAGTGTAGTGAGATGTAGATGTATACATCTTTTTTCTTTCAATTATACCTGCAGAAGACTGAAGGATAAAACATCTGAGCCGAAACATGTTGTATAATTAACCATATTTTAATGTACAAATAAAATATCTCCTTACTTATTTGTATATTGGTCTAGTCATATGACCGAAAATCATCCAATATGTTCCACCATTGGTAGCAGGAGCGCCGCAAGACTGGTAATTGCCTTTCGAATCATCATAAGGAAATCATACAATGTAATAAGACTAGAATGAGTTCACAGAAAAGACACTATTTACAGCATAGTTCATTATTTTACAGCATAATTTAATTTTTTGTTCTCACTAATGGTGCTGGTTCTATTTCTGTCTTTTAGAAAGTGATTTGGGACTGATTCTAGACTTTTTGTAAATTTGAATAAAAATACAGTTTTAAATAGTGTAATTTCTGTGAGCTCACTTCAGAACTCTCCAGTGCTTCTTTTCCATCCATTTCTGGGTGCAATAATTTTCTGAGAGAAATACCTCATTTTATGTAACAATTTCAAGGGTGCTAACACTTTCAGTCATGACTGTAATAATAATACCCTCTGTGCCTGCTCATAGTAATAGTACCTCCTATGTTAACCATGACCCCAGTGACCCTACTGTGCCTCCATATTGTTGTAGTGTCCCCTATGTCCTTCTATATTATAATAATAATGTCACCTTTGAGAACTCATACAGTATTAGTGCCCCCTTTGCGCTTTCTTATAATGATAATGCCTCATTTGTACCTCTTAATAGTAATAATGTCCCTTGAGCTTCCTCATAGTAATAATAATCCTGTGTCTCCTCATAGTATTTCTGCCTCCTAGTAATATTGCCCCCTATAGTAATAATACTCCCCCAGTCTCCAAATAATAATAGTGCTTGTTATAGTACAACAGTCCTGTGTGCCTCCACACATTAATAGAGTCCCCCTGTTCCTCCTTATAGTAATACAGCCTCACAGTGTCTCCTCTTTTTTTTATACAGCCCTCTTTAGTAATTATGACCTCATTCTACAAGATAACAAACATACTAAGGCTGGGTTCACACATAGCGACAGCGATAACGACGTCGCTGTTACGTCACCATTTTCTGTGACGTAACAGCGACCTAGTAAGTCGCTGTTATGATCGCTGCTTAGCTGTCAAACACAGCGACGCAGCAGCGATCATAACATCGCTACATGTGCAGAGAGCAGGGAGCCGCGCACACTGCTTAGCGCTGGCTCCCTGCTCTCCTAGCTACAGCACACATTGGGTTAATTAACCCGATGTGTACTGCAGCTACATGTGCAGAGAGCAGCGCACACTGCTTAGCGCTGGCTCCCTGCTCTCCTAGCTACAGTACACATTGGGTTAATTAACCCGATGTGTACTGCAGCTACATGTGCAGAGAGCAGGAGCCGGCACTGGCAGCGTGAGAGCGGCGGAGGCTGGTAACTAAGGTAAATATCGGGTAACCACCTTGGTTACCCGATGTTTACCCTGGTTACAGCTTACCGCAGGCTGTCAGACGCCGGCTCCTGCTCCCTGCACATTCAGGATTGTTGCTCTCTCGCTGTCACACACAGCAATGTGTGCTTATCAGCGGGAGAGCAAGAATAAAAAAACGAACCAGGGCTGTGTGTAACGAGCAGCGATCTCACAACAGGGGCCAGATCGCTGCTCAGTGTCACACACAGCGAGATCGCTAATGAGGTCACTGTTGCGTCACCAAAACCGTGACATAGCAGCGATTTCGGTAGCGATCTCGCTATGTGTGAAGCACCCTTAAGTTAAACCCACTACCACGATAATTCAATGCAGCAGCCTGAGTCCTGTCACATTGAAAGGGTTCTCCAAGAATGTAAAAAAAAGGCACCTGTCACATAATTCAAAACAGCAAAACGTCTTGGGCTAAGAACACACATCCGGCTTTTCTCACGTTTGTCGGATCCAGCGCACTCCCGTACAGTTTATACAGTACAGTGGCTGCGCTGCAACTTCTTGGTCACATGCTCCAGTCACATGACAGCATGTGACCAGAGCGTGGCGCGCAGCTACTGTACTGTACACAGTGTACGGGAGCGCGCCGGATCCGACAAACGTGAGAAAAGACGGATGTGTGTTCTTAGCCTAAAGCCTGCTTTACACCTTACAATTAAGCATACGATATCGTATGCGATGTGACACTCCCCCATCGTATGTGCGACACGTTCAATTTGTTGACAGTGTCGCACAAATGATTAATTGCCGTCACACGTACTTACACTTCCATATGACCTCGATGTGGGCGGCGAACATCCACTTCCTGGAGTGGGAGGGCTGTTCGGCATCACCGCGACGTCACGCGGCAGCCAGCCAATAGAAGCAGAGGGGCGGAAATGAGCGGGACATAAACATCCCGCCCACCTCCTTACTTTCGTATTACCGGCGGGAGCCGCGTGACGCAGGTAAGATCTGTTCATCGTTCCCGGGGTGTCACACACTGTGATGTGTGCTGCCTCGGGAACATTGAACAACCCGACGTGCAATTTTTAGCAAAT
This sequence comes from Anomaloglossus baeobatrachus, assembly GCF_048569485.1. Taxonomy (NCBI): domain Eukaryota; kingdom Metazoa; phylum Chordata; class Amphibia; order Anura; family Aromobatidae; genus Anomaloglossus; species Anomaloglossus baeobatrachus. The sequence continues at coordinate 299,633,079 of NC_134358.1, read as the reverse complement.
GAACGAAGTTATGCGATGAACGGTTTTACGTTCAATCGCAAACGCACGTAGCTGTCACATGCTACAACACCACTAACGATGCTGGATGTGCGTCACTTACGACGTGACCCCGCCGACACATCGTTAGATATGTTGTAGCGTGTAAAGCCCGCTTTAGTCACCTGTTAGGATGTGCTGTAGTCTGAAGAAACACAGCTCCTGAGAACTGTGCCTCAACTGACAGGAGCTCTATTCACTTACCTCCATAAGCTAAAGAGAAGGGCTGTGACAAGAAAAGACATACATTTTCTTGGCTGACTGAGTATAAAGGATTTTTTTCTCCAGCCTCAGTCCTTTGTGCTCAGTCAGCCGAGAAGATTTATTTCTTCTCCTGTCAAACACTTCTTGGCTCACAGAGGTATGTGTGCTTTCAATACACCTTCTGTCATTAGAGACCCAGGTCTCGGGAGCTGTGTTTCTTCAGATTGTAGCCCATCCTGACATATGACTAGGACACCCTGCTGTCTGAATTATGTTATAGAGGCCAGTTTATTACATTCTTAGAGAACCCCTTTAAGTGATATTGTCGTTCAGCATGATATAACTTCCATATCCTTTAGCACTCCATAGGCCCAAATCAGCATGCAGCTTTACTTGGCTAAGTGGCAGATTATAAAGATAATGGCTCTCTGCTCCACCTCAGTTGTTAACAGTACCTGTTTCCTGAGGACTCCGATGTTGTTAATAGTGTTGTTGGTCGATGTGGCCGACAACTTGGACCGGCCCGTCTAGCATTTTCCAGATGGTCAGTCTAGCCCTGATCAAGAGCATTATATATGAGTACAATTCTAGCATTCAGTAGCTTGCACAATCTCAACCACTGCTTCCTTCCCCAAATAATAACTAGAAGAGACATTTCATCACATGTATGATAAACACATTCAAGTGTTTGGAGCTAAAATCTGTCACAGCTAAATAATTTTAAATTGCAGAAGGCTCCACTAAATGAAAATGTGAACAGTAAATAATGCTATTCGATGCAAATTGCATCGTTAATTTTATAGATCCATATAAAAAAGCTGCCATACAGTTGTACCCAGTAAGAATACAATCACTTTTAATTCAAATTTGATTTAAATACATATCATAAAAACTCTCCAAAATGTTAAAATTAGAAAAGGCTGGGATTGACAACCATTGCAAAATATATTTCCTTCACATTCACCGTTTTTGTGTTGTCCCGTTTTGGAAGAAACTGCAAAACGTACAGTATACCAAAAGGAATTGCTTTTTTCAATTTATCTGCTTTATAGACTTCTATTATTTTGTACACTATGTCTAGAGCCCCCATCATCACCACACACACCGGCACTTCCACCCCCATCATCACTGCACACACTGGCACTAACGCCCCATCATCACTGCACACACTGGCACTAACGCCCCATCATCACTGCACACACCGGCACTACCGCCCCATCATCTCCGCACACACCGGCACTACCGCCCCCATCATCACCGCACACACCGGCACTACCGCCCCATCATAATTACACACACCGGCACTACCGTCCCCATTATCACTGCACACACCGGCACTACCGTCCCCATCATCACTGCACACACCGGCACTACCACCCCCATCATCACCGCACACACGCACGCAGGCACTACCGCCCCCATCATTACCCATACACCGGCACTACCGCCCCCATCATCACCGCACACAAAGGCACTACTGCCCCCATCAAAACAGCACACACACCGACACTACCTGAGTGACGGCTCCGCTGACAGTGCGACTCACTTCAGTTGCTGCATGGTGCTCACAGCGAGCGGCGGTGTTCTCCTGCTGCTCCTGTCCGCTTCCGATGTAGCAGAGCTGGAAGCGTTGTAGGACGTCGTGTGGATTATGTCGGACTTGGAGGAGTATTTGGGGATTAATAAAGTGGTGATAGAAAGTGGGTTTTTTTGGTCTTTTATTTCAAATAAAGGATTTTTCATTGTTTGTGTTTATTTACTTTCATTACAGATTAATCATGGGGGATGTCTCATAGACACCTGCCATAATTAACTTAGGATTTAGGCTACTTTCACACTTGCGTTGAGCGGCATCCGTTGCAATCCGCAACCTTGAGGAATTATGTTAACTGTTGCAGGAATCCGTTTATTCCTCATAGACTTGTATTAAGGGCGGATTGCAATGGATGGTCTTGCGTTGCATGCGCCCCGCAGCGCATCAGTCGTTTAGTGACTGACTGTTGGGCGGAAGGAACACACAATGTGGCATTTTATGTTGCTGTGAAAAAACACACTCCGCAGGATTCCTTCGGGATCCGTTAAGAGGCATAATGATTGTCTGTGGTTCTGGATTCCATCGTCATGCGTCTGGTGACGGATTCCAGCGCAGGATTCCGTCATGTTCTACTGAGCATGCTCAGCATGTCCAGCAGAACGTTCTAAATCGTTTAAAAGCACTCCTGCTCTCTCTCTCTGTCGGTTTCTCTCTGTCGGTCGGCCTCTTTCTCTCTCTCGGTCGGTCTGTCGGTCGGTCTCCATCTCTCTCTGTCAGTCAGTCTCTCCCTCTCACCCTCTCTCTCATACTCCCCGATCAGCGGCACGGCGCTGCATGGCTGTCACACTGCAGCGGCTTCTCCTGCTTTTGAAAATGCCGGCCGCTCATTATTCCATCTCGTGTTCACTGCTTCCTCCGCCCACTTGCGCCTATGATTGGTTGAAGTCAGACGAGCCCCCAAGCTGAGTGACAGCTGTCTCATTGCAACTAATCACATCCGCCGGTGGGCGGGTCTTTATCGTGCAGTACAATAAATAAATAAATAATGTTAAAAAACGTCGTGCGGTCCCCCCCAATTTTGATACCAGCCAAGATAAAGCCACACGGCTGAAGGCTGGTATTCTCAGCATGGGGAGAGCCACGTTATGGGGAGCCCCGCAGCCTAAAAATATAAGCCAGCAGCCACTTGGAATTGCCGCATCCATTAGATGCGACAGTCTCGGGACTCTACCCGGCTCATTCCGAATTGACCTGGTGTGGTCACAATCGGGTTAATAAGGAGTTAATGACAGCCCATAGTTTCTTCCATGATTAGTAATGACTGATCTTTGTCTCAGATGAAACCTTTCCATGATAGCAAAGATTTAAAAACAGAAGATGACATCCATTGCAACCAAGCATCCTATTTTACATTTTAAAACCTACATCATGTTATCTGTAGACTATTGTGATATAGATAATATCTGCTACTCTGTATTGTTTGCATGCTGCAGAAAAACTGTTTAGATAACCATTGTGTGGTTAAAGCAGATTACTGAGCAATACAAAAAAGTACCTATGTGTGTCTGAATGCCCAGATGATTCCACCATAGGGCAGAAGTAATTTATTTTTTTATTTTATAACCTTCTCCAACTCTGTACAGCACCTTTGACTTGTTGCTACAGGGCATTCTGTAGGTCGGATTAACGTATTGTCTTTTTTGGTAGGAGAGGAACATTTGTACTCTAACCTTTATATTAATACTGTACCTAAGGTCAATTTCATACATCTGAAAAACATGGACCGTATTTGGATCGGAAGACCTGACCTGCATTAATGGCTCTCCCTATCTGAGCTACCTGCATTTTATATGGCTGAGACATTTAGCTCGGGTCTAGAGACCTGGCAGTCTGGCCCTGTCTTCTGATCTAAGCATAGTTCATGAATCAAGGATGTGTGAAACCGGCCAAATACTTACAATACTCAATCTCTAAAAATATTTTACATAACAAATAAAGATTTTGATATTAAATTTAAAACCAGTTAATATTAAAATTATAACTAAATTTTATGCATCATGAGCAAGGTGTCAAACTCGGTAGGGATAAGACCTCTTTTAGAAACATTTTGTAGAAAAATGTTGCATTATGTTATGTAATTGAAAACTATACAACACTTGATAATGTGAGGATAACTATGTAACTATCTTAAAATAAATATAATATTGGTGGTGTATAGTAGTGTTACCAGCTTTGATGCATATCAGTCCGAAGTAACAGCAGCAATATATTTCCAGTTGTACTTCCACCCTCAGCCAGTAGATGTCTACAAAGAACTGAATAAGATTACATGTACAATAAAAACTTGGAACTTCCAGGAACAGATCATGCAGTGAAAGTTTGAAAAAGCTGTAATAGTGATGAGCGAGCACTAAAATGCTCTAGTGCTCTGTACTTTGAATCGAGCAGGTCAAGCGCTCAGATGGGCTCGACTCGAGTATAATGGTCGTCAAAGAGAAATGTGAGCATTTTTTTCCAGAAGAGCCTAACCGGAGGGCTGGGGAGGAAAGAAAATCCCTCGAAATGTAATGGGAACAGCATGGGGAAGATACCTAGATGCATCTCTAACTCACCTGTTGCTGCTGGGAACAATATCATTAAAGTATTATTACACTTTTAAGGACTGGCAATAAAACATACAATATGTCCATACACTAGGAATGGAGTGTTACTGGAGGACTCACGTGACTTTTGTAGGAGAACCCCATTTGTGGAAGAAGTTTGAACCGATCGCTGTCGTGTTTGTTCATAAATGGCCTCAAGAAATTTGTCAGGATCTGGTTAACCCGCTCACTTGGCCATTGGACTGTGGATGGTAGGTCAACAAGAGGATATTTTAGAGAACCTATCCACTACTACCCAGATGACAGTGCAACCAAAGGACCTCGGCAGGTCAGTGATGAAGTCCATTGATATGTGCTGCCACATGAGTTGTCTTTTTTTGTCTAGCATGATGGGCCAGCTTAGAGGACTGACCCCATCACAACACACGTTTCCTATACGTCTCAGCAATGACCGTCTTTCCAGGTGGAACCCGAGACACGCTTACCAGAGCCACCATAAGCATCTTGGAGGGCTCAATAATGTGTTGAGGCTCTTCCTTTTGGTCAGCTGACAGAATCTGGAAAGCGCATCTGCCTTGACAAACTTTTCAGCTGGACTGAAATGTAAAACAAAGTCAAAGTGAGTAAAGTACAGCTTGGCGTGGATTTAGCTTTTGACCCGACAGTGGGTAGGCTGAGTTCTTGTGGTCGGTGTAGATGACAATGAGATGCAATGCCTTTTCCAGTAGATATTGCTATGCCTCTGTAATGACTGAATGCCGGTCGTTATGATTATTAAGATACGATGGCACTAAGGAAAACCCAGGGACACAAAGATGGTGAATAACAGTTTTTCTTTATAAGTCTCAAGAATTTTTTTTACAACAAAAACAGTTATCTTACAACTTATGGGCTACAACAGCCTGGAATAAACTATAACAGTTTATGCAACTTGGAGGACTTCAAGTGTCAGTCTGTAGGGATGAAATAGACTATATTTCCCCCCACTATACCGCTCCCTCTCTTATCTATTAATGGGGCTTACTCGGGTGCACTACTACAGATAATGGCAAGTGATCCCTCCAAGGATATAATCTTACAACCACCTCCCCTTATGTTTACAATTCAATCAGGGTACCCGGCCAACTTCCCATATACAGTCAGCAACAAATAAATATATGTACATGTACCTCTATTCAATATTCGGTACCTCACTGCCGCCAGACAGTGAGATGAAGCAAAGGTAAAATTGTCAGGTGGTTTTAATCTATTATTATCAGCACAACACAGCTTAACTTCTAATAAATTCCGGTGCAGAGCAATTTAAGGCTATGTGCGCACAGTGCGTTTTTCGCGGCGTTTTTGCGCGTTTTTCGGGTGCGTTTTTGGCCTCAAAACTGCAGGACTTTGCTTCCCCAGCAAAGTCTGAGTTTTCATTTTTGCTGTCCGCACACATCTGTTTTTTTTCAGCTGCGTTTTTGTGGTGCCACAAAAACGCAGCATGTCAATTATTCCCGCGTTTTTCACTGCGCTTTTCATCCATTGAGTTCAATGGGATGTTGAAAGACGCAATGAGAAACGCAAATAGCTGCGTTTTGGTGCGTTTCTAAGACCAAAAACGCAGCTATAAATGCAGGAGGTGGGTAGTAAAGTGACGTGTACAGGAAGAGGATTCCTTCTGTCAGTATATACAGAAGCGTGAATCCTCCCGGTACCGTCACCGCCGCTTCCACCTCCCGTCCTGTGCATGTATGCTGCCGTACGGCGCCATGTACAGGCAGGAGGTGGAAGCGGCTGCGAAAACAAAAGTTAACAGTAGAAAAAAAAAAAAAAAGTTATACTCACCTGTCTGCAGACTCCCGGTGCCATGCCCGCTCCCATCTCCTCTCACGGTATCTCCACCCCTGCTCCGGCTGTGTGCAGACGGCCGGGAAACCTCCGATGCATGCAGGACCTGGCGATGGATCACCTGATGCAGTCACCTGATGCATCAGCTGATCGTAAGTATCGCGGTGACGCGGGCGCCCGGCCGGTATCAGCGGATGCGTCCGGAGACTTCATCCCTGATTACCGGCAGCTGCTGCAGCGATCGGACGGGATCAGACTCCCGCCCCATCGCTGCAGGAGCTGCCGGTAATCAGCACACAAGTGAGTATTATTTTTTTTTTTTTTTTGCACCGATGCATCAGCTGATTGTATAAAAGCCGATTATACAATCAGCTGATGTGTGATGGGATTCAGGCACTTGATCCTGACACATCATCTGATCGCTTTGCCTTCCAGCAAACCGATCAGATGATATTGGATCCGGATTGGACGGCGCGGGACCCTGACCCAGGATTACTGCGGAGGGGGGGTTCTTTATTTCAATAAAGATGGAGTCACTAATTGTGTTGTGTTTTATTTCTAATAAAAATATTTTTCTGTGTTGTGTTTTTTTTATCTTTACTAGAAATTCATGGTGGCCATGTCTAATATTGGCGTGACACCATGAATTTCGGGCTTAGGGCCAGCTATACAGCTAGCCCTAACCCCATTATTACCCAGCGAGCCACCCGGCATTAGGGCAGCTGGAAGAGTTGGATACAGCGCCATAAGATGGCGCTTCTATGAAAGCGCCATTTTCTGGGGTGGCTGCGGGACTGCAATTCACAGCGGGGGTGCCCAGAAAGCATGGGCACCCTGCACTGTGGATTCCAATCCCCAGCTGCCTAGTTGTACCCGGCTGGACTCAAAAATTGGGCGAAGCTCATGTCATATTTTTTTTAAATTATTTCATGAAATTCATGAAATTTTAAAAAAAAAAAGGGCTTCCCTATATTTTTGGTTCCCAGCCGGGTACAAATAGGCAGCTGGGGGTTGGGGGCAGCCCGTACCTGCCTGCTGTACCCGGCTAGCATACAAAAATATGGCGAAGCCCACGTCATTTTTTTTGTTTGGGGGGGCAAAGAAATCCTGCATACAGTCCTGGAAGGAGGATGCTGAGCCTTGTAGTTCGACAGCTGCTGTCTGCTCTCCTGCATACACTATTGGATGGAGGATGCTGAGCCTTGTAGGTCTGCTCCCCCTGACTCTCCCTCAAGCATACAGTCCTGGATGGAGCATGCTGAGCCTTGTAGTTCTGCAGCTGCTGTCTGCTCTCCTGCATACACTATTGGATGGAGTATGCTGAGCCTTGTAGTTCTGCAGCTGTCTGCTCTTCTGCATACACTAGTGGAGAATGAAGAACACATTGAAGATGGAAATTACATCAGACCTTTTTTTTTTTTTTTTGTTCACTGATAAAAAACGCATAAGGACGCAGTGAGCAAAAACGCAGCAAAAAACGCACCAAATCGCGGCAAAACGCGTGCGTTTTTTGCCACGTTTTTTCGACGCAGGTGCGTTTTTGTGCGTTTTTAGCGGCCAAAAACGCACAAAAACGCAGCGTTGAAAAGACGCAGTGTGCGAACCTAGCCTAAACAAGCAGGATAAACAAGCAAACACAGCTCCTTCTCAGGGAATAATCTTTCGAAGAATAATCTTCCTTCTTCTTTATCCTATCTATCTGTCCCTGACTGACTATTATACACCGATCGGTCTCAGGTCAATTGTTACTCACAGAAGTCTTTCATCCAAGATGGCGTCCGTCCCCTCAGACTAGTTCTGATTCACTCTTAGATGATATTATCCAAGCATTTTCTGGAGAAAAATTCACTCAGATGAATTCCCCTCATCAGGGGCAGTAGGAGCTCCAAAGAAGAAAAAAAAAAAATAAGCAGTCCACAAAAAAGAAAAAAAAAACAGGCAATCCTATTAGTCCAACCACAGGAAAACAACAGCCTTCTTCCTTTTGCGCAGTCCCTCAGATCTTGACTGAACTTTTTAACCATCTCTCTGTCTACCTTACCAAAGAAACCTAATGTAACCCCTGTGTCCCTGCCCTCTAGTGACACCTAGTGGCCATTTAAGTTATAGCACATATATATGCAATACATTAACAAACATGCAAGTTTATCTGATGTACATTTTCACCCTGTTACACTTCACCCTACTTGAGATTTGGCATCCCAACAATTCAATTTTTACATCTTACATGAGGTACATATTCTTGAGGGTTGTACCGTATCGGAGGAACACCAACCGTACTCCTTTCAGATCTTCGTAAGTCAGTACCTGTCGTGTTCGTGAGGGCAATTTCCACATCTGGCGGAGCAACGACACTTGGAGGTAGCTCTGGAGCAACTGGAATCTGCAATGCCGGATCTTGGTCATCTGGTGCCACATTGCTGAAATCATCATAGCAGTCACACACAAGGTTATTTGGCCAACCCGTGATTGGTGGATCAGGCGAGACAGGTGGGCATGTGAGTGTGTCGAAGATACACCTTTTCAACCAGTTCCGGTGCAACGTACGACGGGGCCCGACACATCCTTCAGGGACAACAGTGTACACACTTCCCCCTGGAAATGGTCTGTCCACCACCATGTAAGGTGTAGCCTCCCACTGGTCGTCCAACTTTCCACCCGGGCCAGTAACTCGTACAAGCACCCTATCGCCCACTAGGAACTCTTCTCCATGCACCAGTCCACGATCTCGATGGGGATGGTCCCGCACTCGTTCCCCCACTATCCTGTGGATTTCCCACAGCTTCCATTGGTGACTCTTAACCCATTCACTGGCTGTGCGATACTCAAGTTCCCAAGTTACTGACAGGTTCAGTTCCTCGACCTCCCTCCCAGGCCACCCAAATATCTTCACGTAAGGGGTAAATCCAGTAGTGCTATGGACTACATTGTTATAGGCCCACACAAGTTCAGGGATGAACTCAGTCCACCTCGCCTTCTGTTGCTGTTCAAGCATCCTCAACATCTGTAGCAGCGTATGATTGAACCGCTCAAAGGCCCCGTTTCCTTGCGGATGGTAGGCTGTCGTTCACGGTTGTTTGATGCCACAGACCTGCAGCAACTCAGTCATGAGTTTACCCTGGAAGCAGGCCCCTTGATCTGAATGTATCCGTTGTGGACACCCGTAAGTCGGGATAAAATGTTTACAGATCACTTCCGCTGTGGATTCAGTGGTCTGGTCCCTGGTGGGGACAAAAACAGCAAATTTTGTGAAATGATCAGTCATCACCAGGCACGAATGCTGCCCACTCCTAGAATACCCGATCGTCAGGTAATCTACCATTAACACCTCCAGTGGGGCGGATGTCACGATGGCTTGCACAGTGGCCCTTTATTCAGGGGACTTATTCAACTCGCAGGGCCGGCATCTAGCACACACCTCCCTTACAACTTCTTCTAAGCCAGAAGCGTATACAAATCGGTGCAACCATCGAGAAGTATTCTCAGGCCCAAGGTGAGCACCCTGGGTATGGGCCTCACGAGCAATGTCTGGAGCTGCCGAGGATGGGATTACCACCTGCAATCGGTATCCTAACTCAGTCGGCAAGTAGATCCAGCGATACAACACTCCCTCTGTTATTGTCAGTCTGTCTCACTGCCATAACAACTTTTGTTCCTCCGAGCACAGCTTAACTCTAGCTTTCACATCAGGCCAAGTTTTCTTATTCACCCACCTCTTTACTCGTGACAGCCCAGGGTCTGCGCTCTGTAGATCAGCCCATTCTTGACGAGTCTTCCCCAGCAATCTGGCTACTCGTATCACCACCCCACTTGAACGTGCCAGATCTACAAACTCAGGTAATCGCCTCAGGTCAGGAATCTCGGTATCCTCGAGATCTTCATCTACCTCACGCCCTGGCGCATCTCGCGTTACCCATGACAGGGCATCCGCGTTGGAGTTCTCTTTGCCGGACCGGAACCGAATCCGGTGATTACATTTGGACATTCGCGCCACCCATCGCTGTTCTAACGTTCCCAGTTTGGCGTTGTCCAGATGAGCTAGTGGGTTATTGTCTGTCATTACAAGAACCTCTGACCCTGCTAGATACTCAGCAAATTTTTCGATCATGGCCCACACCAGGGCTAACATCTCGCATTTGAACGAACTATAGTTATCAGGGTTGCGCTCAGTGTCCCGTAAGGACTAGCTAGCATACTCGACAACCCTCTCCCATCCCTCTTGCTCTTGGGCCAACACTGCTCCCAGCCCATGCAGACTTCCATCTGTATACAGAGTAAAGGGTCGGTCAAAGCGAGCATATGCCAACAGAAGTGCCTTTACGAGAGCGACCCGAATTTGATCGAACGCCTATTGTTGTCGATCGGTCCATCGAATAGGCTGATTCCTGGGGCCCTGAGATGTCCCCCTCAATAACTCATTCAATGGTTGAGACATCTTAGCGAAGTCCTTCACAAACCGACGATAGTTTCTGGCCAAACCGAGGAAGGCCCGCATGTCTCTCACAGTCCTGGGGGTGGGCCACTCCTTGATAGCCTCTATCTTGCTCTCGGTCAGACGCACCCCATCCGCTGACACCACATGTCCCAGATATTCAATCTGGGTTTGGAACAAATGGAATCTGCATTACTGCCATGAACATATGAATCAAGAGAAATTTAGCTACTGAATTGATCAATGCAATAGAGCCCCAACACTACGCCAAAGTATTTCTCTACGTTGGGGTCCCTAGCTTGTGTGTCCTCTCATGCAGTTAAAAAACTTACCGTGTATGGGAAGCTGAGACCCAAGCTATTTATGCGTATTGTATGAATTGGCAATAGGTGTGGTGGGGAGGGTTCACAAACGAAAAACTACTAACAATAACGAATAACGTTTGGAACACCATTCTAAGTCTGAACTGGGTGCAAAAAACCTAAAAAAACATCACTATGGGGAGATAAGGTATGCACACCAGTGACTATGTAAGGGGAATACATGGAATAGCAGAAACTGCTGTGTGAATACTGACTTGAAAAATCCAATAGCTATATGTAAGAGTGAAAATGTGAAAAATGGAATCTGCATTACTGCCATGAACATATGAATCAAGAGAAGGTGATCCTCAAACGAATCTCCAAATATAATTACATCGTCCAGATATATCAACATAGATTCAAAGTTGTGGGAGTTGGAAGTTTCGCCCCCAGCAGTTCACCCCCAGCATTTTGCCCCCAGCAGTTCGCCCCCAGGTACACTTCGCCCCCGAACATTTCGCCCCCAGCATTTCGCCCCCAGGATGTTTCGCCCCCGCACATTTCGCCCCCGCACATTTCGCCCACAGCAGTTCGCCCCCGGATGTTTCGCACCCGGATGTTTCGCCCCCAGCAGTTTGCCACCGGATGTTTCGCCCCCAGCAGTTTGCCACCGGATGTTTCGCCCCCGGATGTTTCGCCCCCAGCAGTTCACCCCCGGATGTTTCGCCCCCAGCAGTTCGCCCCCGGACGTTTCGCCCCCAGCAGTTCGCCCCCAGACACTTCGCCCCCGGATGTTTCGCCCCCAGCAGTTCGCCCCCGGACGTTTCGCCCCCGCACATTTCGACAACAGCAGTTCGCCCACGGATATTTCGCCCCCAGATGTTTCGGCCCCAAATTAGGCAGGGAATTTCGGCCTGGTGTTTTAGCCTTAAGACCTTTTTCACAGTAGGCACTTACCCAAGTGCTAAGCACTGGAAAATCACTAAGAAGATGTTTCGCCCCCAGCAGTTCGCCCCCGGATGTTTTGCCCCCAGCAGTTCGCCCTCGGACGTTTTGCCCCCGGATGTTTTGCCCCCAGCAGTTTGCCCCCGGATGTTTCGCCCCCAGCAGTTCGCTCCTGGACGTTTCACCCCCAGCAGTTCACCCCTGGACATTTTCCCCTGGATGTTTCGCTCCCAGCAGTTCGCCCCCGGACGTTTCGCCCCCGGATGTTTCGCCCCCAGCAGTTCGCTCCCGGATGTTTCGCCCCCGGCAGTTTGCCCCCAGGATATTTTGCCCATTTCGCCCCCGCACATTTCGCCAACAGCAGTTCGCCCACGGATATTTTGCCCCCAGCTTTTTGCCCCCAGATGTTTCAGCCCCACATTAGGCAGGGAATTTTGGCCTTGTGTTTTAGCCCTAAGGCTGCGACCACACTTTGTGCGTTCTGAACTGCAAGTAGGAGAACGCATTTTGGGCTTAATTGATTTGACCAAAGTTGCCTTTTTTTGAATTTTAGCGCTGAAAACGCATGCGTATTTACCGCGTTTTAGATGCGTTTTCAGCACTTTTACCTGCTTTTTCACCTGCGTTTTGAACATCAAGACACTGCTAAATAAAGATTAAACAGTCAAACCCAATGAAAAAAGAAAAAAAAAAGGAACAGATATAGAATTTTAGAAATAATTTAAGAAATAGAAATATGTAATGAAATTATAGCAGTAATATACTATTTATTAGAAAAATAGCTACAAATTAGTAATTTTCATAAATTTAATTGTCGGACTGTGTGTGTGTAAAGGGACATATGAAATCATTATTTATAATGTTCAAAAAGCATGCGTTTTGGTAGTTCAATACGCTTGTTTTCTGCACATAAAAAGCAGGTAAAACGCAGGAAATTTGAAGTTTCTTGGTTTTTGCCATTTCTCATTGACTCCAATGTTAGCAAAACGCACCTAAAATGGCAAAAACAATTGACATGCCGCTTCTTTGAACGCATGGTTTTTGCCACAAACTATGCAAAGTGCTTTATAACGGAATCCGCCGCTGGATTCCGCTAATTTCTACTGAGCATGCCCAGAATGAGAAAAAAAAAAAAAGAGCCGACGCATTCCGTTAGACGGACGCCTAACGGACGCCAAACTGATGCAATGGGTCCGTTATGTCACAGGAATCAGCTAACGGATTCCTGTGAAATAACGGACCTGTTGCATCTGTTGACAACACAAAAATAATAGATGCGTCAGCAACGGACCCAGCGGATTCAAGCCAACGCAAGTGTGAAACTAGCCTTACCTGACTCAGCACTGACCTGCTTTGTTGCAAGTTTTGTTGCAGATGTAACAAGTAGCAGGTCAGATGTCCTGCAAGTTACATTAGACTAGCTTTTATTCCATCTGTATATAGAATCTCTGAAATCTCCACAAAGAGAGAGGTGTACTGCCACAAAAAATCAGTCAGCTTCCACAGCAATTCACTTTCTACAACTATGAATTCAGTTCTGTCCAAACGTGGAAGGAGGAAGTTGGTCCATGAGGATCACATTTAGACGGGCTTTGCACATTGCGACATCGCAAGCCGATGCTGCGATGTCGCACGCGATAGTCCCCGCCCCCCTCGCAGGTACGATATCGTGTGATAGCTGGCGTAGCGAAAATTATTGATACGCCAGCTTCACATGCACTCACCTGCCCTGCGACTGTCCCTCTGGCCTAAGGGGGCGGGTCATGCGGCGTCATAGCAACGTCACACGGCAGGCTGCCAATAGCGGCAGAGGGACGGAGGTGAGCGGGATGTAAACATCCCGCTCACCTCCGTCCTTCCGCATAGCCGCCGGCGGCAGGTAAGGAGATGTTCTTCGCTCCTGCGGCTTCATACACAGCGATGTGTTCTGCCGCAGGAACGAGGAACAACATCGTACCTGTCACGGCACCGGCATTATGGAAATGTCGGTGAATGCAACGATGATACGATAACGACGTGTTTGCGCTCGTTCATTGTATCATCTAGCATTTACACAGTACGATGTCGAAAGTGACGTCGGATGTGCGTCACTTTCGATTTGACCCCACCGACATCGCACGTGCGATGTCGCAACGTGCAAAGCCGCCCTTACATATTTTCCAAAAGAGCCACTGATGATGTCCATTCCATCTGGGTATGTGAAAAACGGTGGGTACCAGGACAGGAAAGGAACACTAACTTAGTATTCCAGACACTTTTAGGATGGAAGAAAAAGTGTCAGCTCTTTGTGCAAATAAAATAGCGTGGCAAAAAATGGCCAGGTGGGTAGAGTGCCTGGGTTCTGTGGCTACCAGGACAGGAAAGGAAGCCTCACTTTCTATCCCTCCTAATGAAAAAATGCAGCAAGGAATTACCTGAGCTGAGGTACACAGACGCTGTTATCTAAAGCTGTACACAGCGTTTGCACGGACCTGCCTAGCAGCTATGGCTATGTACGCCTGGAAATCAGCCCTGAAAAGGGCTGAAATAGCCTGCAGTCCCTCGCTAATCCCTAGAGCGCTGTGTAGCTTGCACTATGTCTATTTGTGCACACAACAGGATCAGCGGCGGCAGCAGCAGCGGGAGCGGTGACTGCCACCCACACGCAGAAGGCAGATAATGGCAGTGTGAGGGAAAATGGCCATATTTATAAGGCAAGGACATGTGACATTCACAGCCTATGACACATGCCCTTGCTTGTCTGGCAAAAATCCACTTAGCTGTGTGTGTGTGTCTGGGATTGCTGACATGCTGGCCCATCCCACTACACGTGCGCTTAGGAAAAAAAAAAAAAAATGGCGATTGGCATTCTCTCAGCAGCATAGATCTAAACCGCGTCCCCCCCCGCACACTATACGCTGACATTTCATAATAGTGTGAATCACAGTGACTCACACTATTACAGTGAAAAGCCAGCTAGTAACTAGATAGGCTTTTTGCTGATCGAACCGTTCTCGAAAGGAACTCGAGCTGTCGAGCTTTTAGCTAAAAGCTCGCGTTCGAGTTCGATCTCGAGCACCCCCAAAAATCACTCGAACATGAAATTGGCGAACCTCGAACATCGCTCAACTCTACTGAGGACTCAGTGTGCTGCTAGAGCATGGTTTGGCTTCCGCCCGTACTTAACATTAGAGTTGAGAGCGGTTCGAGGTTCTCCAGTTCGCGGCTCGAGTGATTTTGGGGGCTGTTCTAGATCGAACTAGAACTCGAGCTTTTTGCTAAAGCTCGATAGTTCTAGATACGTTCGAGAACGGTTCTAGCAGCAAAAAGACAAGCTAATTACTAGCTGGCTTTCTGCTGTAATAATGTAAGTCACTCTGTGACTCACACTATTATGAAATTTCAGTGAATAGTGTGCGGGAACAGCGCATTCAGATCACTGCTGTTTGGATAATGGCAATCGACATTTTTTTTTTTTTCCCTTGTCTTCCTTACCTAAGCGCGTGCGTGTAGTGGGGCGGGCCAGCATGTCAGCCAATCCCAGACACACACACAGCTAAGTGGACTTTTAGCCAGAGAAGCAACGGCATGTGTGATAGGATGTCCATGTCACATATCCCTGCGTTATAACGTTATAAAAACGGACATTTTCCTCCAGCACGCCATTATCTGCCTTCTGCGTCTTGGTGTCAGTCACCGCTGGCGCAGCTCCTGTCTCCGATACTGCTGTGTACGCTCTATACACAGCGCTATACAGAATAGGGATAGAAGTTTCTTTCAGCCCTTGTAAGGGCTAATACCAGCAGGGTCAGAGCCATAGGTGACAGTCAGGTCCGTGAAAACAGATTTTAACAGCTACACAAGATGACAGCGTCTTTGTAGCTAAGGTCAGGGATTTTACTCGCTGCATTTCCCCATTAGGAGGGATAGAAAGGCAGGCTTCCTTTCCTCTACCCAGAGACCCACAACCCTGCCACTGTACCCTCCTGCCCTTTGCACACTCAAACTCATTGTTACTAAGCCATTATACTAGCAAACACTGAGGAAACTTAGTGGCATCCTAAAAGTGGCTGTTGGACTTCATTATTGTCCCACTAGTGCAAAGATATTTGCAGCACGTCTGCATGACACCCTCCTGCTCTGTTTTTATTAAGCTATAATAATAGCAAAAAATGCTGCCATTTAGTGGCATACAAGAAGTGGCTGTTGTACTCCATTAGTGTCCCACTGGTGCCAAGCTATTTCTAGCACCTCTGCATGGCACCCTCCTGCTCTGTTTTTAATAAGCTATAATAAAAGCAAAAAATGCTGCCATTTAGTGGCATACAAGAAGTGACTGTTGGACTTCCATTAGTGTCCCACTGGTGCAAATCTATTTGCAGCACCTCTGCATGACACCCTCATGCACATTTTGCTACGCTAATTTTATAGCAAACTCAGGGAATTCCTTTCTGCATTTGATCATTCGGAGGGATAGAAAGTGAGGCTTCCTTTACTGTCCTGGTACCCACAGAACACGGCCACTGTACCCACCTGTCCACTTTTGCCACGCTATTTAATTTGCCCAAAGAGCTGACTCTTTTTCTGCCTTCCTAAAATTGTCTGTAATACTAAGTTAGTGTTCCTTTGCTGCCAAGCAAGGTACAACACATGTGCATTCTACACTCCTTTCCATTTCTGGAATGCAATTATTAAATGCAGGTAGTCCAGCCAATCTGTGACGAAGGTGCAGGTGTGGATATAATGTAGCCTGCATCCAATGTTGGTTTTCTCGATGTCTGACAGCTCAACAATACCATCTGTTTCCACTTCCAAAACAAGTGATGACCTGCCAATCACACTCCCTGTTGCGTGTAAAGGGGTGGAAGTTCAGTGTGAAAAACCATGTGAGACTGCTGTCCCCAGTCAGAGGATGAAGAGTACGCAGATACACTTGATGGGGCAGGCAGTGGTTGCACAGGCACGCTAGGCCGTATTTTAAGTCGTGTACAGGGTGGGCTCCCCAGTATGGAGCAAAACCAGACAACAGGAAAAGGACTCTAGGCAGTTGGGTTGATAAATGATTGTTTAACTTTACCAAAACAAACAATAAGAACCATGCATACAATTTAAATAATTGAACAATCTATTCTGTTGCCTACTACCTGCTAATCTCTCTGCGTAGCAGTAATTGTGTGTGTGTGTGTGTGTGTGTGAACACGACTTACCAGTGGCGCATCACAAGAGCTTCCCAGTTATCTACGTAAACATAGACAAAACACATTACCCCCCTTGAATACCCTTGTTAGCTGAAGCCTCACAGATAAGGCAGATGATAACCGTGTGAATGCAAACCACACAGCTCTGCAACACAGTCATGGAAATCTTGAAAATCAACAGTCAATGCAAACATGTGTCGCTGTCCCTCTATGATTTAAACTGTACGTGACAATTTGACAGTGCAGAGGCAGCAAGTCTTATTGTCTATAGTCGGCCTACCCTGAACACATATGTGTTTTGCTAATAAAACAAAGTGTTGCGTGCCCGCATTATTGTCTGGGCACAGCCTACCGTACCCGGGTACTGTGATGTCCAGTTGCCAGAAATACAGACTTTACGCTCCTCTCACAGTAAGCAGTATAGACAGCACCGTAAGAATGTTGGTCTGTGGCACAGGATGCTGCTCACTGGCGTTACGGTACTCCTCACCAAACTCCAAAATGACTCCCCTCACAATTGAACGAAGTGTTTCCGCGATGGCTCCTTGCTGTAACACACACCTTTTAGCTTTTCCTTCTGTTCATAGACAGCATCTCCAAGTCCACACCCGAAGAGCAATTTCTCCTCCACGTCTAAGTGTGGAGAGGCAGCTAGTGCGCATGCGTGTGCCGATTTACCCCAGCCGCAGCCTAACTACAGTGTTTCGCCTAGTGAGTATGCTCAGCCTGACTGTGCCATTCCTGAGGCTAAGTCTTCATTTCGGGATACAGCGCATGCTCCCACACTTAGTGTGAAAAGCCTCTTTGCACAGGTACTTGCATTCCGTGCCGGGTCTAAGTCCTGTTTTGTGCTAAAGCTGATAGTCTTTTTTCAGAGACTGTATTTCATGCTACTGAGCATGCTCAGGCACTTACTGCATCAGAGACTAGGTCCGGTAATGAACTCTTTGGCCCTGCCCCTGATGTGGGGGGCCCATATAGACCACAGGGCATCAGGTGTCCTGACGATGTGGCCAGGCCACTCCCAAATGGCTTGCAGAGGCCCGCCCCTATGACTTGTCACCTCATTATTGATGGTCAGATGATGACTGGTGAGGTGTTTGTGTCGTGGCAGCCATGAGGTCATTATTGAAGTTGCGGTTCCAAATAGGACGCTAGTTATGCCACTCATGACGTGTCACTCTGCTTTTGTCTCCAGGAGGTGCATTGTGGTCCACCCTGGTTTGGGGCGGACCCAGGTTATAAAACGGGCTGGAGCCAACAAGGAGGTGCGCAGTCTTCTATTATGCTCCGAAAGATTACACCTCCATGTGTTGAACCCATTGCGGCTTTAGGCCAGAGGTAGGCAGGGATAGGGCGTCGATGCAGGCCGCCATCACAGTTGGTAACGCAGAACGGTTAAGACCAGATCCTGTCCTACAAGTCCTGCTTGTGCAGCCCAGTGGCATTAACAGGCCTGCTGCTGCTGATGCGCCTGCTGTCCACAGGTGTGGCCCCAATGCACACGGTCAGCGTACTCAATGGCCCCTGTGATGTTAACAGGGAGTTCCTGGGCTGGGTGGGCGTGTGGACCCTGTGACGCTAATAGGGCTCCCAGTCTCAAGATCCGAGTGGCATCTAACTCGGTTCAGGCTACTATTAGTTTCATAGCCACACAGCTCTGTATCCTCCACCTAACCTTCCAGTTGCCAACCTCTCCTTTTCCATCTGGGAGCACGGTGGACATTGACTGCTGATGGGGATATATACCTTTCTCTTTCTTTTCTTATTAATTTTCGTTATAAAGCGGTAACATAGTATATACCACCTTATCCAAATCTGCCTGTCCCACCGTAACAGAAGGTGTTTCTTCAGCAAATGTTACTTTTGCTTAACCACCAAACCCACGGACAAAAACTTTTTTCCCCTTTCCAACACACTTGTTCCCCTTTCCACCAGCATCTGTCCTTTTTTCAGCTCATTTTGTATATGACCAAAAGTGCAACTCTGCAGGGACACCGTACTCAATGCCATCTCAGCACAGCAGCCAGCCCTCGGTCCCTCAGATGTGGACAAGTAAAAGACCATTTCCTCCTATCCATGACAAAGCGTTGAGATTCACTCTGTGCAGCACTGGTGTTTAGTGGAAAAGCAGATCTAAGATTGCGTACCACCTTCTGCAGATACTCCTGTATACGTGCGTCCCTTTCTATGGCAGGAATTATTTCGCCAAATTTTGTCTTGTACCGGGGATCTAACAGTGTGGCAACCCAGTAGTTAGCATTACTTCGAATTCGTACAATCCGAGGGTCATGTTGTAGGTAGTGCAGCAAGAAGACGCTCATGTGTCTTGTGCATCCAGGAGGACCAAGTCCTTGGTGTGTTGGTGGCAGAGAGGTGAGAATCGTGCCTCCTTCCTCTGCCCTCTCCCCCCAACCTCGCACAACCGAAATGTGAGCAAGCTCTCACTCATCTGCTGAGTCTTCCATGCCCATCGCCAGTTCGTCCTCCATTTCTTCATGGGCTCCTGCACCTTCCTCAACACTTTTTGCTGATACTATGCGCCCTTGTTAATCCCTCTCCCCCACCATGACTGCCGCCTAGGTGCCGCTGACCATCTGGACCTCGTAGATCTTGTTATCCCTTCCGCATATGACTCCTCCTGTACTTCCTCCCCTTCCTCTTGTCCCAACACCTGACTCCGAATAATGCTTACAGTGTGCTCCATCATGTAGATGACCAGAATTGTCACGCTGAGAATGGCATTACCAGTGCTAAACATCTTCGTCGACATTTGTAAACTGTGTAGAAGGGTGCATAGGTCCTTGATCTGTCACCACTCCAGCAGCGTGATCTGCACCACCTCTGGATCAAGTTAGGCCAGGCTATATGTCATAACATATTGCAGCAGGGTTCGGCGGTGCTGCCACAAACGCTGCAACATGTGCAGATTCAAATTCCTGCGTGTCGGCACATCGCATTTCAGGCGTTTAACCACCAGACCTAAAGACTTCTGGAACGACGAAAGTTGTTGAGCTGCTGTGTGCGAACGATGGAAGTGAGCACATAGCGAGCGTACCCGCTGCACAAGGCCATGTAGGCCGGGTGTTTTAAAAATTGCTGGAGAATTAGATTCAACACGTGAGCCACACAAGGCACGTGTGTCACATTGTCACGGCGAAGGGCCGCACCCATGTTTGCATCATTGTCACACTCGGCCTTCCCTTGCTGCTGGTTGAGTGGGGGCAACCATTGATGAAACTTGGTCTCCAGAGCTAACCGTCCACAACTTCTCAGCGGTGTGACTCACATTTCCCATACATTTCAAAGTAAACATTTGACCGCATGATGGCATTGAGCTCTGCTGCCAGCATAGTAAGGAGGAGGTGTGTGGTTTTCCTTGTGCGCAGTTACAAGGAAGGGTGCCCTGACCACACAGGGTTTGGGCCGAGGTGAAGGACCCACACGAGGTTGAGGAGGCAGAAGCAGTGTATTAACTTCTACATACAGAGGAAGGATTGATACAACTTGTGGGGACAGCAAGACTTGTACAGCAGACCCTTCTCCATCTCTCCCCATAGTAACCCATTGCCCAGTCAGCGACATGTAACGCCCCTGTCCATGCTTACTGGGCCAAGTATCTGTGGTGAAATGCACCCTGTCACACAGTTTCTCAAAGAAGCGGTGATGTTTGGTGCGACATGCTGGTGTAGCGCGTACACGCCTTTGTTGGAGAAGGAGTGGCGCCTGGGCATCGGCTCTTGGGGCACTGCGATGGGCATAAGGTCTCAAAAATCCTCGGTTGAAAAGGTTGGAAAGGAAGCATTTTGGTAGCCAACAGTTTGCAGATGCTGAAAGTCAAGCTCTAAGCCATGTCATGCCCTTCTAAAAGCATGTAAAACACAGCAAGGGGACTCCAACCACAGTCTCCCTCGTTTCCACTAATTGGGCCACACACACCCCACTTGACTGGCATCAGTTGACCCCCATTTTCAAGATGAAAAAGATGCTTTGCATGAAGCACTCTCAAAAATACGTGTGCCTTTCACCTCCCCTGGCTGAGCCAGGGGAAGAAAAGTCATCTGAGAGCCATGACTTGTTCATCTTGGTGAACGTTAGTCTGTCCACATTGTCAGTGGACAGATGCGTGTGCCTAGCTGTCAGCACACCCCGAGCAGCACTGAGGACACGTTCCGAGAAAACGCTGGCTGCGGGACACAACAAGATCCCCAAGGCGTACGTGGTGAGCTCAGGCAATTTATCCAGATTGGAAGCCTAAAATGAGCAGGGCTTAAGTTGCACAGTAATGGCATGGACGTTCCCTTGCATATACCCATATCTGTGTCTCCTCCTCTTTTTCCTTGTACAGCTCCTTTGTTTTCGCATGAGTATATGTCCTTGTCACTTTCCCATGTGGTTGTGTTGTGAGTTGTTTGTCACCTTTTGGACACCTTTTGAGGGTGTTTTTATGTGTTTGTGATTTCCTGCCATTGTTTCCTATGCGGTTCGAGTTCGGTTCGTCGAACATTCGCCGAACCGAACTCGAACGGGGCCCCTGTTCGACGAACCGAACTCGAGCCGAACCACGGCCGGTTCGCTCATCTCTACTTAACATGCATCCATGAAGAAAGAGCTCCACGCTGCTGAAGTTCTATACAAATCCTTTATTGCATTAAAAAGTTCCAAAAGTGCCAGACCATCATCACCCACCCACATATATACATATATATACATACACACACTGTTCGGTTGTACAGTGTGCATATATATATCTAGTTCTGGAGATTGGATCGGAATTAATTCCAATCTTTTGGTATGATCGGCCCGATCTGATCCTATCTTTCCAGTGATAGGCCAACACTAGCTGGAATCAGTAGGCCTCACTACACTATATTACCCTCAAAGTTTCCTTTGAAGGCAAAAACCACATAGTATTTTATATCAGCACTTTATAGTGTAGCATTTTTCACATTTGTGCAAAAGAAACTTTGCAATAATTATGCATAATGGAATTGTTTTAATACAATGTTAAATAGTTAAGTAGTTTACAAGAGTCATGCAGAATGAACTGCTGCTGGAAACCATCAATACTGCTCTCCTGCAACTCCAGGGGGATAATAAGTTGATCAAGGGTTTGAGGTAACCTTGGGATATTGCCAAGTTGCCTTGCTAATCGTATTGTTCTCTTCAGTGATTCTTTCCTTGGGAGAAGTGCTACTACATTAGAATGGGCTCTTGAAATGACGTCTGTGAGAATCTGTTGTGGTGTCTCCTGTGTTGTCCTTGCCCTAGTGACTGCCTCATTAACAAGTCGGATTGCTTCAGGTCTTGCAGCTTGTGCTGCGTGACTGTGAAGATTGACTACTTTCACAACTTCGCCAGATTCTTCATTGGTCCAAACATGTCCCTTGCAAGTCGACCGTTTTTCACATAACAGATGGAATGGACATCATCAGCAGTTCTTTTGGAAAAGAAGTAAATGTGATTCTCATGGACCAACTTCCTCCTTCCACGTTTGGACAGAACTGAATTCATAGCTGTAGAAAGTGAATTGCTGTGGAAGCTGACTGATTTTTTGTGGCAGTACACCTCTCTGTGGAGATTCAGACACTGCTATATTCTGATGTACAGATGGAATAAAAGCTAGTCTAATGTAACTTGCAGGACATCTGACCTGCTACTTGTTACATCTGCAACAAAACTTGCAACAAAGCAGGTCAGTGCTGAGTCAGGTAAAAGTTCAAAATTGTTTTGATTTTAGGCCTCTTGCACACTGTAATTTTAGAGTGGTTTCACACTTGTGTTTGGGGCCGCCAGAGGTCAATCCACTCTGGATCTGACATCCAGCTGACCCCGGGGCAATGCTGGCGGAATGCTTATTCCGCTTGCATTGCCCATAGAAGTGAACAGCTGGGTTCCGCGAGCTGCAGCCGCCCGTTCGCTTTCTTAATGCCGCAATCCGCTATCAGTGTCAGAACAAAAAGAAGAGCATTTTCTTCTTTTCGTTCCGCTGCAGGTTAGTGGAACGGCAGCATTACAGAAGCGAATGGGCGGCCTGTAGTGCATATGTAGCGGAAGTGTGAAAGCACCCTTATGCTGCCACTGTTTTAGAACGCCAAATCACGTGCTTTACTGCCATTTTGAGAGCGCTTTTGTGAGCGCTCTCAGTAATGACCCATAAGATACAGGCTATTGATGAACGCTAAGTGCTCAAAAATAGCTCCTATAATAAAATCAAAAGAGCTGGCCGAAACAACACCTCACTTTTCCAGCCATTGACTTATATATTCAAAATTGGCAATCTTCTTAGCGATTTTCCAGTGCTTAGCACTTGGTTAAGTGCCTACTGTGAAAGAGGTCTTAGGGCTAAAACACAAGGCTAACATTCCCTGCCTAATTTGGGGCAGAAACATCTGGGGCAAAAAGCTGGGGGCGAAATATCCGTGGGCGAACTGCTGTTGGCGAAATGTGCGGGGGCGAAATGGGCAAAACATGCTGGGGGCGAAACATCCGGGGGCGAACTGCTGGGGGCAAAACATCCGGGGGCGAAACATCCGGGGACGAACTGCTGGGGGTGAAACAAAACTGCTGGGGGCGAAACGTCCGGGGGCGAACTGCTGAGGGTGAAACATCCAAGGGAAAATGTCCGGGGGCGAACTGCTGGGGGCGAAACGTCCGGGGGCGAACTGCTGGGGACGAAACGTCCGGGGGCGAACTGCTGGGGGCGAAACATCCGGGGGCGAAATGTGCGGGGACGAAACATCCTGGGGGCGAAATGCTGGGGGCGAAATGTTCGGAGGCGAAGTGTACCGGGGGGGCGAAATGCTGGGGGCGAAATGCTGGGGGCGAAATGCTGGGGGCGAAGTGCTGGGGGCGAAATGCTGGGGGCGAAACTTCCTAGAACCCAAAGTTGTAATCGCCTAGACAGTACTCCATCAGTCACTGAAAATGTGGCTGGGGCATTAGTTAGTCCGAAAGGCATTCGATTAAACTCATAGAGTCCCATTGATAGGATGAAAGCTGTTTTTTGACGATCCTTAGCTGCCATGGGTACCTGCCAATAGCCACTAGCCAGGTCCAATGTGGAAAAGTATTTTGCCTTTCCCAGAGCAGACAGAGACTCCTCAATCCTTGGCAACAGGTATGAGTCACGCACGGTCTGCGTGTTCAGCTTGCGGTTATCAACACAAAATCGTATGGACCTTTCCTTCTTCCGAACCAGTACAACCGGCGCAGCCAGGGACTCTGACTCGGGCCGATCACGCTATTATCCAACATTTGCGCAAACACACTCTTAACCTCCTGATAAAGATTCGGGGGAATCTGGTGATATCTCTCTCAGATTGGGGCCATGCCCCTGTGCGTATCTCGTGTTTTACCGCCTTTGTGCAGCCAAAGTCTTCATCACTCCTGGAAAAGGCAGACTGGTATTCCCATAGGGTAGTCTGTAGCTGGTGCACCTGTTCCGGCGTTAGCTGAGTTGTATCCATTCCCATCAGCTCTATGATCTTCTTACCATTCCACATGGGCGTGGGTGACTCTTCTTCTGCTGCCCGCATCGACAGAGTCTAAGCAGTCTGGCGGTTCGCTTTCAATGTGAACTGATTCTTGTGGAGAACTTCTCCACCGCACACATACACATCGGCCAGTTTTGAACCCCCCACCAAAGTCGCCTCATGGCTCTGCAAATTCAGGCACAAAAGCGGCACCCTCCCATTTTGTACAGTGACCAGCGTCCTGGCGATCATGAAGCCTTCTATGCTTTCGGACTGTCTCACTGGCTCCAGAATTACTTACAGGAGCGGCGGTGTCTTCTGCAGCTCCGGTCACCTCCATGCAGCAGAGCTGGAAGCGACGCTGGACCATCCTGGATTACGCCGGACATGGAGGGCTTTTTCGGGCTTATTAAAGTGGTGAACGAGGGTATATGTTTGTGTTTTTTATTTCTAATAAAGGATTTTTTCGGGTGTGTGTGTTTATTTACTGTAACTTACAGATTAATCATGGAAGGTATCTCGGGGAGACACCTGACATGATTAATCTAGGATTTAGTGGCAGCCATGGGCTGCCAATAACTCCTTATTACCCCGATTGCCAACGCACCAGGGCAAATCGGGAAGAGCCGGGTACAGTCCCAGAACTGTCGCATCTAATGTATGCGGCAATTCTGGGCGGCTGCTGGCTGATATTGTTAGGCTGGGGGGCTCCCCATAACGTGGAGCTCCCCATCCTGAGAATATCAGCCTTCAGCCGTATGGCTTTATCTGGCTGGTTTTAAAATTGGGGGGGACCGCACGCCGCGTTTTTTAATTAATTATTTATTTCACTGCACAGTATAGACACGCCCACCGGCTGCTGTGATTGGGTTCAGTGAGACACCTGTCACTCAGCGTGGGGGCGTGTCTCACTGCAACTAATCATAGGCGCCGGTGGGTGGGGAAAGCAGGGAATACGAGATTGTTTAATGAGCGGTCGGCTTTTTCAAAATAGTAAAAGCTGCTGGAGCAGTGTGAATGCCGTTCAGCGCCGCGCCGGTGATCGGGTATCGGTGAGTATATGAGAGAGGGCTGCTCAATTCAGTTACTCAGGAGTTTAACAGTCACCGGTGAGTCCTTCAATGGTGACCGCTAATCAGGACGCGACACAGAAAGAGCCGCAGCATGACAATGAAGTCGGGTGAAGTTAACCCGAGTTCATTCTGATCGTGCGGCTCTTTCTGTGTCTGCTGTCATATGCCATTCAGCTCTGCTACATGGCTGTCTGTGTCTGCTGTTAGCGGCCATGTAGCAGAGCTGAATGGCAGATGACATAGTAAAAACGCATCCCTACACATTACACACGCTTGGCAAGTCAATAAGTAAAAAATAAAAAAAAAATAAAAAAAAAAAAAAAAAAAAAAGGTGCCCAATGCATACGTCACAGAACACATGATCTAAAGGATCGCACACAAAATTGATCAATTTAACATAGACTACTAACGCACGTGTGACAGCAAATTAACGACCTATGTGCGATCTCATTAGATCACATATGCGATCTGGGCGTGTCACATCGCAAACGTGATTGCACAACAAATTGCAACGTGTAAAGCAGACTTAATACAGGACTCTCCGCAATCAGATCTTTTGAGCAAAGTTTGGGCATTGGTTCTCGGTTCTGCCTCGCCATATGCCCGGATACCGCGAGGGCTTCCCTTTTACCGCTGTCGCAGTTTCTTCTGTTCTGCCCCTCCAGCAATCTCATTGCAGATGTCCAAGCCCCCCGCATCTCCAACACTGGATAGGCCCTCTCATCCCACTTCTTGCAGCCTCTGATCTGGGGCCGGCCACTGTTCCTTGTTGTGTATAACGCCGTGACTGCATCTCCAACATAGGACGCGACATTTGTCCAGGCATGGGAGTACAGGGGTCCTGGTGTTGGCGCTGGGTAAGTTGGAGGCATCCCCTGAGCCCGCGTTTGTTGCATCTGTTCTGCCAGACCCCCCACAGTCTTCTGCAAGGCTGCTAGCTGTACCTGGACAGGGTCTCGACTCAATTCCCTTGTGTCAACCCCTGCATGTGACTCCATTTTGGAGCAGGCTTCACCTCCAGGGTCCGCGTCACTGCCTCTTCTTGTATTTCAGCGTAGGTAACACCAGGGGTATTCCTTGCCTTCAGTAGTAGTTCACTCCTTAACATCTCATTTTGGAGCCCCTCAATGAACTGATCCCGTAACATGCGATTAACCTCGGCCTCAGCGGCCACCATCACATTCAGCTTCTTCTTAATTTCCTGATACAAATGTGATGCCCTGGCCTATCAGGTCGTCACAAGGGTGCTCTGCAATCTGCCCTTCTGCATGGTACCCGCTCCTCCTTGGTTACGGGTCCTGTCAATTTGGTGTTGCTACCAACAGGTATACCTAAATCCTGAGGAACACTCTACACCACACCCACCAAATACCCATTGGGCAGCCTGAGGGGAATAGGGCCACCCAGATGGAGGGATGGAAGAGGGAGGGCAGAGATGTCAGTTGAGTAGTAGTTGAGCAGTGAGACAGCAGTGACAGGACAGGTCACACTGTGGAGCTGGGCTCCTGTACCCGTCCCAGGTGCCAGACGTTGGCCTGGGCAGAAGGAGCTGGAACCCCGGTCGCAGGGGGTAGTGACAGGGGGCACGGTGCTGCTACAGAGAGCAGACCGGCTGCCTTGTGCTACAACCAGGCAGGGGCCAGGGCACGACGGGGTATGCGGACCTTAAGCTGGGAAGAAGCTTCACGCAGCCCAGTAATTCACCCGACGGGAACGGAGTCTTCAGGAACCATTCCCCACCCGCTCCAAAATCGGGGTACTAGCGCAATGAGGGGGATAGGACTTCCCACAACCATCCAGAAAATCCCAAGCGTGAACCCTAGCCACGCAGGTGAGCGGGACCCGAGTAGTTCCAAGCGAAAGGGATCCATACGAAGGACACACAGTGCCAAGGGACGAGGCTTCAGGCCAACCAGCAACACCAAAGGGGCAAGGACCCAGCGTGCTCGACCAAAGGAGACAGAGCATTCAAGAGTTTGGTTTACCTGGTGTCAGCATCAGTGACTTTGGACTGTGTGAGTACCCGATATCCCTTCACCCCCGACGGGTTCCCCATTCCATCCATCACCGAGTCCCAGGACACCATTCCCCCTGCCCTGTGAGCTATAATATTCTGTAATCATTTATATATAACATTTCAAGCTGCCACACCATTGTCCCCGGGCTCCCCCCAAATGGCAGCGGTGGTCCCTCACGTTACCACACACCGTGGGTGGCGTCACGAACATTATCCCATTCACCACCCAAAACATTCCCCCTTTTTATTCCGGGTAGCCGCGCGACCCCGCCTCGGATCCGGAGACCCCTCGAGCCATTGTGGATCCGGGTCCGAGCAGCCCATCGGCTGTCGCGGGGGCGGCACACAATTCTTACAATGCGATGCCATACTGGATCAGACTTTCTTCGCTCCTCTGGGTATGAGCGAAAAACTGTACTCGCAGTTGTCCAGCCGTTGCCATATGGTTGAAAGCCTTTTCCAAGACCTGAATTATTTCATCCACTGTCTTCCGCTGGCCTTCTGGTTTCGGAAGATCAGCCTTACGGGCATCCCCCTCCAGAGCATTCAGTGCGACCTCAGGTTGCAATTTGGCGTGTACGCTGTGCAAGGCAATGGCGTTCTTCAGCTGGCCTACCCAATCACTGAACAGTAAGTTATACCCATCGAATTTAGCCAGGTGATTTAGCAGCCCGCCCGTTGCAGAGCACCCTATTAGCCACTCACTGTTGGTCACCAAGGGGAAAGAGAGGTGAAGTACTACAGGGGGTATTACAGCGTCTCCCACTTGCTCAGGGTTATCCACAGCGAACACCGTATCCTGCCGACTACGCCAAATATGTAACGACTGAATGCCGGTCGTTATGATTATTAAGATACGACGGCAGTTTGGAAAACCCAGGGGCACAAAGATCGTGATTAACAGTTTTTCTTTATAAGTCTCAAGAAATTTTATTTTTACAAAAAAACAGTTCTCTTACAACTTATGGACTACAACAGCCCGGAATAAACAATAACAGTTTATGCAACTTGGAGGACTTCAAGTGTTGGTCTGTAGAGATGAACTGGACTATATTTCCCCCCACTATACCGCTCCCTCCCTTATCTATTGATGGGGCTTACTCGGGTACACTACTACAAATAATGGCATGTGATCCCTCCAAGGATATAATCTTACAACCACCTCCCCTTATGTTTACAATTCAATCAGGATACCCGGCCAACTTCCCATCTACAGTCAGCAACAAATACATATATGTATGTGCCGCCCCTGTGGAAGCAGCCAAGCTGCTCGGATCCGGGTTCGCTGTGGCTTGAGGGTCTCCGAACCCGGGGGTCGTGCGGCCCCTCAAATGTAAGGGGGGGAATATTTACAGGGGAGTTGATATGTAGTTCGTGACGCCACCCGTGGTGTACGGTAATTTGGGGAGTACCTCCACTGCCGCTGGGAGTACCCGGGATGATGAAGTGGGGCAGCAAGGTGTTGTAACCCTCCACAGGTAGGGGGATGCCCTGACACTTGGTGAGGGGTGCCGTGGGGTGCAGGGGTCACTCTCGTATTCACTCAGTTCATAAACAGACACTGACAACCGAGTAAACCAAGTCTCTGGGTGCCGCTGCCACTGAGAGGAGCTCGTCCGGGTCCCGTCCCCAATGATGCTGCCTGGTGATCCGTGATCTGCCTCCTGGCACTTAGTTTGACTTCAACTTAATGGCCTGGTAGCAAGGAACTAGTTGTGGCTTCGGTCCCGGACCGGTGATAGTGCTAGGCTGCCGGCCGTCCTCCTCAACAAGTCCAAGCACCTCGCCACTTTCCCCTCCGACCGGGGGTCCGACTCCTCTAGGCCAGACCACCGTCTTCAACCTAGACAGGTACTTCAGGAGTCACCACTCCCGACTTCCTCTGAGCTCCTCGCAGTTCGAGGGCTTCTTTCCAACCCTCTCTCACTCACAGACTGCCTACACTCCTCACTTCCCCTCCCTGACCCCCCAAGTGGGCGAGTCTGTTCCACTCAAGCCGTCCACTGGTGTGTCTGGTGGGTGTGGTGCAGGGTGTATCTAGGATTTGATTTGCTGTTGGAGGCAACACCATTTAGTTAGGGACCCAGAACTAAGAGGGAGGTATAATACCACACAGAAGGGCAGCTTGTGCAGTACCCTGTGATGACCTGATAGTCCAGGGACATCACATTTCCCCTTAGTAAAACGTAGCTCGTCCCCGAGCTACGGGACATCCAGAGATTTATTTGCATAACTGTAAGAAAAAGGGAAACATTTTATTTACAAGATTTTCATCCCACATTAGGGAGGCACATTCCTTAAACGTTACTCAACAGTCAGAGTTCAGAGCTAGCAGCAGAGACTGGGAACACAGCAGCCACCACTGAGCATCCAGGTTGGTGACTATACCAGTATCCTCGAGAAGGGGGGCAAGACAGTGTGGGGATACCATTGACAGCATAACACACTGGTTCCCAGCATTCAATTGTACTCATGTCTTTCAGGCATGAGTAAATTGAAGCCCTGACCGCCAACACCTCTGGGTCATGGCCACATCAGCAGCATTGATGTCACTCACTGTGCAACAGAGGCTGTGGCAGCAAGATAAACACTCCAATGGAGCTGCAGTAAACAAAGAAATAGAAGTTTTATTTGTGGGGGAAATCTTGTGAGGGTACACTATGAAGAGGGGAGAGGGGATGTGTGAGGAAACAGTATGGAGATGTAAATGTGTGAAGCGTTAGTAATTGGGGATTGAGTGAGAGGAAAGTATGTGTGCCGCCCCCACATCAGCAGCTGGGCTGCTCGGATTCAGATCCGCGGTGGCTCGAGGGGTCTCCAGACCCGGGGGGTCGTGCGTCTCCTCAAACGAAGGGAGTTATTTACAGGGGATGTGTTAGAGTTCATGACGCCACCCGTGGTTTGTGGTAATTTGGGAAGTACCACCGCAGCAGTTGGGAGTACCTGGGGCGATGGAATGGGGCAGCCAGGTGTTAGGACCCTCCACCGGTAGGGGGGATGCCCCAGGACTCGGTGATGGTGTTGGGGGGATGCCGTGGGGAGCGCAGAGGCCACTTTCGTACTCACTCAGTCCATAAAGCTGACACCGACAACTGGATAACCCAAAGTTTTGGACATCGCTGCTGCTGAGGGGAGCTAGTTTGGTTCTCGTCCCCAATGGTGTTGCCTGGTGATACGATTACTTCTCTGTTGGTCCCGGTAGTATTGAACTAGCCGGGTCCGCTCCTCAGTATGCTAACTGTGGGAGATTGCTCTCAAGGTTCACGCTTGGGATTTCCTGGACTGTATTTGTGAAAAGTCCTATTCCCCATCGTTGTGCTAGTACCCCGATTTTGGAGCGGGTGGAGAACGGATCTTGAAGGCTCCATTCTCGTCGGGTCAATTATCAGGTTGCCTGAAGCTACTCCCTGACCTAGGGTCCACATACCCCATCGTGCCCTGGTCCCAGCCCAGTGATGGTGCAAGGGCGCCGGCTGTCCTCCTCGACAGTTCCATGCCCCTTGCCACGATCCCCTGCGACCGGGGATCCAGCTCCTACTAGGTCCAGACCACCGTCTGCCACCTAGTTGCTTCCAAGGAGCCCTGCTCCTGACCTCCTCTCTCCTTCACCTCCAAACTACTTCTTTCAACTGACTGACACTCCTGACCTTCCCTCAAGTGCGCGACCCTATTCCACTCAGGCCGTCCACTAACGTGTCTGGTGGTTGTGGTGCAGAGTGTACCTAGGACTTTGATTGACTGCTGTTGGCAACACCATTAGTTGGGGACCCATAACCAAGGAGGAGGTGGATATTGCACAGAACGTCAGATTGCACAATACCCTGTGATGACCTGATAGTCCAGGGGCGTCACATATGGAGGGAGGGAAAGGTGTGAGGGCACAGTAGAGGGGGAGAAATGTTTGAAGGATCAGTAGGATGGACTGTGAGGGAACAGTAGGGGTGGAAAAATGTAATAGCACAGTATATAGGGGGCAACATAAGGTGACAGTGTGGGTGTGAAATATGTGAAGGGACAATTTAGAGGAAGAAAAGTGTGAGGAGACAATATTAAGGGGAATAATGTGAGGAAACAGTATGGGGAAGAAAAGAGTTCATAGTATGGAGTATGTGTAGTGTAGGGGGCAGTATAGAAAGGGGGTAGCGTGGGGGGATAGTGGGAAAGCACAATATGGAGGGGACAGTATGAAGGGGGAGTGTGAGAATGTGGACCAGTATAGAGACTATTCAGTATAGAGGGAATACAGTATGAGGGGACAGTATGAAGAGGGGTGCAGTATGGAAATAAGAGAACAGTGTGTAGGAAGCACAGTGAAGAGCAATTGTCCAGTTAGTAGTACTGGTGATGTATTTCTGTGCTGTTGTTAGTTCTGATCCTCTACAAATGTAAAAATCCATGACCTGTTAGATAACGTGATACATGGCTACGTTAATGAAGTAATGTTATCTGATATTGAAGTATTATTATCTGTATTTATGTTAGGAGCATTAATTTTTAAATTAAGCACATGCAAACCCTACCAGCATTTAATATCCTCAGTGTCATGATTCGGATCTGCTTGCTGTTTCAGGGGTTCGTCACATGACCACTCATCTGCAACTTTCACACTAATGGTAAAATCACACTAGCTTCTTTTTCTGCCTCTTGCGGCTGTGGGTTTTCATTGAACAATGAGAAAATTAGGAAGATCAGTTAGTCAGCACATGACTATAACTAGGTAAATAGCATATGAGCGGACACATGGCGACTACGCAAGCCACTTAAGCTGTGTAGAGGAGTGGCCGCAAACTGAATTTTAGCCCTAGGTGCAAGACAACCTAGATTTGCATCTGCTCACAGACAGAATGAAGCCTTAACTAGCTTTGTTCCCTTTCCTCAGTACCAAACACTCATGGAGAATAAGTTAAATCTCACTATTTCCTTGAAAATCAAAAAAACTGAAAAGAAATTTAAAATCTCGAAATTAGGTTTTTAATTTATTGCTCCACATAAATTGTATTGCCCACACTGGGAATGCAAATATATATTTTTGAAAAGCTTAAAAAGCACAGAGCTTGTAAAAAAAAAAAGTCACCAGTGTGACAGAGTGAATACTACCCAGCATCAATGTGGAAGAAGACGACCACGGGGCCAAATCATGAAGAATGGTGTTTTGTATGGCAATTTGAATGCAGAGTCCACTGGAGTAAGATGTGCCCCTTATTGGACATAGCTGACCTTTCAGCAGTGCAGTGCATCAGGAATAGAAATGTACTTTAGTTGAGGTGTACGGGGGTAAGGGTTAGGCCCACCCCTGTGTTCATACCCGGCACACCACTGTAGTCTGTATTATTTGCAAATGCCTTGTTACATGTTTTCAGCACCAGGAGGCAGTGATGCTTTGTGAAGGCCCTGGCACCTGGGTAGGCAGGAGGAGGGGGGAAGATACATAAGTGAGACAGGAAGTAGGAAGCAGGAGAATGAGGAGAGCATTTGGGACTGAGAATATCTAAAAAGGATGTCCCCGGACCCTAAGGGTCACTTCTGCAGCTGCGGCGTGCGGATTCTGAAATGGATGGCGGAACCGCGTCCCCCATGGAGAGGGTTTTAGCCTGACAGTCGGGGGCTTAGCCACGGTGCCTGCTGGTGGTAACAGAAGAAGACCCTCACCCCCTGGATAAGGTCAGTGCGCTCCCCTGGAGACTGAGGAGGGTATGGCTGGATGACCTGTCACCTAGGGGAGTTCTCTGCACAGAAGCAGACCCCGGGTGACCCTGTAGTGGAATGAGGGAAAGGTGACTAAAGACTTAGACTAAATACAGAGTGCCCTGGTGCCAGAGGACCGATGGCTGCAACGATTTTGAGTGGAGAGAAGGAGGTGTGCCAGAAATAAAGTTGATCTGTTTATGAAAAGAACTTAGACTGGACTTTATTATCTGAAGTGAGAGTATGGATGTCGCCTGCGACTGAAATGGGGTCTGTCCTGTGTGAGGTGCAGCGACGGGGAGGCAAGGGGTTAATGACAGGTTATACTGTGACCTGTTGTTCTTTCCCTGACTCCCACAACTACATTTGAGACCTGCCCCGTGCCCACCACCTCTCACAGAGGACTAGAATATATTTCTGCTTTAATTTATGGCACTTTTGATGTATAAATGATAATGAATTTATTGTCCCACCTGTTAAATTCTGGTTACTTTAAAAAGTTGCCAAAATGTTTGCTCCATACTGTACTGTCCTGGAGGTGGATCCACGGGACCGAGCACCGGACTCCCCCAGAGTGGCAACCCGGAGCGAACCCCTATACAGAAACTGTCCGATCACCCCTCCAGAGGGCCTAGATGCACGGTAGCCGGAACACTAGGGGTACGGAGTACGGGTCCTACAAAAGTCTGTACGGGAGATGACTATTAGTCCAACGGGAACTGCAGGCAGGACGGATGAGTGGAACCGGGTACAGGTGCCGAGTAGTAACAGCAGGCGGGGTCCGGATCCAGCGGGACGTGCAGGCTGAAGTATCCAGGTGGAATCCAGGATCGGTGACGGGTTCAGGCTGATGGAAGATGGCGGGATCCACAGCAGACAGTCACCAGGACACCTCCTGGGAAACCGGCAAGCTGGACACAGTCAGGACGGCAGACGGGCTCTGCAGAAGAGACAGGGTTAATCTGGGTACAAAGCACAGAGAGACCTGAACACCTAGCTACAGGAACATGTTGAACAGGCACCGCCCACATGGAAAAGGAAGTCTTAAATACCCTGTACCTGTAATCAGCCATATCCTGTTCCAGGGATGGTGGCCCTTTAAGAAGAGGTGAGTGAGCGCGTCCGCACCCTAATGCGCATGCGCGAGGCCCGAGTGCCAGAGACCAGTGCAGAAAGCAGAGAAGAATGTGGAGGAGATGCAGGGGAGCCAGGCACAGAGTCCTGGGTCGCAACGGGATGCCGGGACGGGCGGTGGGAGACATGGAGGACGCAGAGGAGGGAGAGTGAGAGGAGCAGCCGCGGGATGCAGGACCGGGGTCCGGAGCGGTGCGTGACAGGCGGCACCGGGATCCGGGAAGCGTGACACATACATAGTTCACCACAATTTTTTCAATTATTTGACAGCTAATCAAATAATTGAAAAAATTGTGGTGAACTATGTATGGAGCAAACATTTTGTAACATTTACATCATCTTTCTGTATCAGGGCCCCATGTCCCTTGTAAAATTAGAGATAATTAGTGCAGAATAAATTCCCAAAGGCTACAATCTACTTGTACAATAACCTAAATAGAGGTTGTGCACTGATGAAAATTAACCAAATTGTCAGATTAAGTGGCATTAAAGGTTTTGCTGAAGTGAAGGAAAAGAAATGGCTTCACTCCATGCAGAATAGTTACGGGCTTGAGCTACATAGGGAGCTTCATTAGTGGTTGCTTGTGAGGACTCTTACACAACCCCTCCAGGTGAGCAACTGTGATGCCCTGGCCTATCAGGTCGTCACAGGGTATTGTGAAATCTGCCCTTCTGTTCAATAGCCACCTCCTCCTTGGTTATGGGTCCCCAACTACACGCTGTTACCTACAACAGCCAATTAAAATCCTAGGTACACTCTGCACCACACCCACCAGACACACCAGGTAACGGCCTGAGTGGAATAGGGTCGTTCACTTGGGGGTTTGGTAAGGTGAGGTCAGGAGTGTCAGGAGTAGGTCAGTAAGTGAGTGGAGTTTGAGTTGAGGAGGTCAGGAAATGACTAGGTGGCAGACGGTGGTCTGGGCCTAGTAGGAGCTGGACCCCTGGTCGCAGGGGATCGTGACAAGGAGCACGGAACTGTCGAGGAGGACAGCCGGCAGCCTTGTACCATCACCGGGCTGGGACCAGGGCACGACGGGGTACATGGACCCTAGGTCAGGGAGTAGGTTCAGGCAACCTGACAATTGACCCGACGAGAATGGAGCCTTCAAGGGTTCCACTCTCCACCCGCTCCAAAATCGGGGTACTAGCGCAATGAGGGGGATAGGACTTTTCACCAAAACGGTCCAGGAAATCTCAATCGTGAACCCTGAGAGCAAGCTCCCACAGTTAGCCAGTTTTATGCTACCGGGGCCAACTAAGAAGTAAACTTAGTGACATGGAGAAGGTCACAGATCATCAGGCAACACCATCGGGGACGGGACCAAAACTAGCTCCCCTCAGCGGCAGCGGTGTCCAGAACTTTGGTTTACCCAGTTGTCGGTGTCAGCTTTATGGTCTATGTGAGTACAAAAGTGTCCCTCTTCGCTCCCCACGGCACCCCCCAAACACCGTCACCGAGTCCCGGGGCATCCCCCCTACCCGTGGAGGGTTCTGACAACCGGCTGCCCCACTCCATCGCCCCGGGTACTCCCAACTGCAGCGGTGGTACTCCACATTACCACACACCGCAGGTGGCGTCACAAACTCTACAACTTCCCTTGTAAATAACCCCCCCTTTTATTTGAGTGGCCGCATGATCCCCGGGTCCGGACGCCCCTCGAGCCACCGCGGACCCGGATCAGAGCAGCCCGGCTGCTGACACGGGGGCAGCACACATCTACAACTTTATTCACAATTCCTTTTGTGGTATAAGATTCTATTGCACCTTATGTTTCTCCTTGGCACATATCCAGCAGATTTTTATGCAGCCAGAAACCAGAGCGTTGGCAGGAAAAAAGCTGTTGAAAATATGCACTTATTTATGCATTTTTTTAATATTCTTTTTACTTGCATTCTTTTCAAATTCACTTGAATTGGTGAAAAATGCTGTAAAAATGCTGAAAGAATTGACATGCTGTAAATTTAAAAGAGTATTGTGACAGTGCTGAAAAAAAAAATATGCAGCATGTGCATGATATGAGGGGCTGCTGATAAGTCTTTGCCTTTGTGATCTTTTTTTGTTTCTATGGTAACGAATGTTACATCACATGAAAGCCTTATGTGTCTAATATATGTTTTCAAAATTTGTATTTGTTGCTTATGGCAACAGTGTTCTGTGCACACGAGAAAACAAAATGGTCGAATCTTAGGCTACTTTCACACATCAGTTTTATGTATTCAGGTACAGTCCTTTTTTTTTCCGTATCCAACGTTTCCGGTTTTTTCGTGCAAACCGGACCCACCGGATCCGTTTTATTCCGGATCCGTCCCAACGGATCCGATTAAAAACGGATCTGGTGGGTCCGGTTTGCATCCGTTTTGCATCCGTTATGTCCGTTTTTTTACGGATCCGTTTTTTAAACACTAAACAAACAATTAACGCGTTCCGTATTCTGATTGGCTATTGGGAAAATATGGTATATATACAGTATTTTGAAGCATATATGACAGAATGAAGACAGAGACAAGCAGAAACCATGGATGTTATTCTTGAAAAGATCACAAAGATCACTGCAGATTTTACATTTGAGGCAAATCGCTTGGGTATCATCGTCAGAGAAAAGGAGCGACAGCGACTGAGGCGTCAGCGACATCGACGCTTTTGGATCCATCCCCTGACTGCACAGAGACTGACACGTGGGGTGTTTTCAACCCTATACCTGGAGCTCCGTGGAAACCATGAAAAATTCACAAGCTATGTCCGGATGGCAGTGAATAATTTTGACGTCCTCCTTGGCCTTGTTGCGGACAACATACGTAAAACGGACACCTTCTGCCGTTACTCTATAACACCCGAGGAGCGTTTGCTGGTTACGCTTAGGTAAGTTTTTTTTTTAATTGTATCCTCCTGTTAAATTGACTTTTAACTGTAATGTGTTTGCTATTATTTTTTTTTAATTATTGTCTTTCCTTTACAGATTCCTTGCAACTGGAGAGTCACTTTCGTCCCTTCACTACCAGTTTCGACTAGGAATTTCCACCATCTCGGGAATCATTAGAGACACTTGCCGAGCCTTGTGGGATTGCCTCCAGGAGGATTTCATCCCCCAGCCCACCAGGGACAGATGGCTTGCAATTGCCGAACAATACTACAACATTTGTCAGTTTCCAAATTGCCTTGGCTCAGTGGACGGCAAACATATAAGAATTGTGAAACCTGCAGCTTCGGGGTCTGAATACTACAATTATAAAAAGTATTTCTCAATTGTCCTAATGGCAATAACGGATGCGGACTACAAATTTATCTCAGTGGACATTGGCGCATATGGGAGATCAAATGACTCTCAGGTCTTTAAAATGTCCCCAATGGGGCGGCGAATCTATGGGAATACTTTTGATTTCCCTCCTGCAAGACCTCTTCCTGGCACATGTGAGCCCCCAATGCCCTTTGTTTTTGTGGCCGACGAAGCCTTTCAACTCTCCCAACATCTATTAAAGCCATATGCAAGCCGTGGATTGACGCAAACACAAAAAATATATAATTACCGATTATCCAGAGCCAGAAGAATGGTGGAATGCTCCTTTGGGATACTAACCAGCAAATGGCGAGTGTTGTTAACAGCGATTAATTTAAACATTGAAACTGTTGATGAAATAGTGAAAGCATGTGTGGTACTACACAATTTTGTTTTAACAAAGGAACCTTTGTCCTTGGATGACCAGAGTTTGGAAGCCACCTCTTTGACTGACTACACCAGTCCTGGATTTAGGAGTAGTGTTGCCTGTTCAACAATCCGTGACAAATATGCTGACTATTTTGTGTCCCCAGAAGGTAGAGTAGATTGGCAAGATCAAATGGTATAAGATTTATCTTTAGTTTTATAAGAAATAAAAATAGTTAAAAATAAATAAAAAAATATCTTGTTAACCTTGGTAATTTTAATCTTTGAATATCTTTAAAAATTTGTGATTTTTACACCGTCAAATTATAACATGTTATGTTTTTGTATTACCTTATTATTAACTGAACTTGCAAAATAATATTCCCCCCCCCAAAAAAAACAAGAACAAATAAATACATTTCAACTAAAATGTTTTATTTTTTATTACATACATAAATAAATTATAAATTAGTATATCTTGGGCTTGGGATGGAGATAGTACTGGAGGGGCTGTCAGATGGGAACACATGCACAGTAGGAGTATGGAGGGTGGAAAGTGGTGTTGGTGGTGGTGGTGGGGAAGTAACAGAAGGTGAAGGTGTGGTTGAGAAACCAAGAGGGAAAACAGGAGATGGGATGGGATTTGGTAAGGATTGAGGGGTGGAGTGGAGGGATTGGGAGACAGAAGAGGTGGCGGGTGAATTAGAGGCTTGTGTTGGGGTCATGATGGGTGTGGAAGGCGAGAGGTGGTAGTGGGTAGGAAGTGTAGGGTCAGATGTGGTTGGGAGCTGGTACTGGGCAGCAGGCTGGTACTGGGCAGCAGGCTGGTACTGGGCAGCAGGGGGAGTAGGGACAATGGCTGGAGGGGGGGCAGGTGCTGGACGAGGGGTGGGTGGAGGTGGTTGGGAGGAAACCTGCGCCAGAGCCTGCTGTGTGGCTTGCATTACATGCATCTGCTGGTCAGGAGATAGCTTTTCCATGCGCTCGAGTACGGCTTGAAAAAAACAATGATTGGGTGATTTACTTGCATCTAAATGCAGCCTGTCCAGACGCGTGCACAATTCGTGTGTATTTTTATCCATAGAGGCCTTCATGAAGCTAAAACCAGAACTAGATTGTTCTGCTAATAATTTAATGGCGTTCTGGAAGGCTGCATTTAGATGCAAGAACTCGGGCGCATAGCTCCTTTCCTGACCCCTATGACGCTGACGCCCAGAACCCAAAGGTGTTCTACTGAGGGCAGCAGTGTCAGAGGGGTGGGGTAGGGGAAAAGCTATCTCGTCACCAGCAGCTTCAGGTAATGAAGTCTCACCGGAAGCTCCAGCGCAGGTGGATGGGACAGATGTAGATGAAAGGGAAGGTTCAGATGGGTGGGGTCTGTGCCTGTGTTCCCCAGTGGCGGACTGTTCAGGGATCGCTCCTGACGGGTTCGATGCAGGCTCCCGAGTGCTGCAGACAGTGCTGTTAAAAAGAGGAAAAACAAAACAATAATTAATTTAATTGGTATACATTGGCACTGACTAAAAAAAAAGGCAAAAAAGATCAGACATAAACTATTATACTTTGTACATATTGTGGGGAATATTTACCTTCTGCACACCATAGTTGTCCGGAGGAACGACAACGCTCTAAAATAACGGTATTTCGATCTGCGTCCTCCGGATCCACTCGGGGCCTGCATCTCTTGATTCAACTCCTTTTTGAAGCGATCCCTGATAGACCGCCACCGCTTCTGAAGTTTGTCACCTGAAAGTGGAAAGCACAAAGTGGTTAGTATACAACACATTACATCCTGCAGCATAACCTACTGAACTGTGAATACTTACGCGCTTTCTTCTGGGCCCGAGAATTGAGCTCCCCCCAACCTTCTATCGCTGCGTGGCATACCTCGTCCCAGAGTCGACGGGTTACGATAGTATCAGCGTGGCGGCGGTCAGCCATGTTCCACAGCGGCTCCCTCTCTCTAACTTCATCGATGTTGATACATCCGGCCTCCTCACCGTCAGAATCGGGAGCACGCTGTGATGCCTGTTCAAAGAAAGAAAAAAGAAATAAAAAAAAAAAAAAAAATTAGACAGCAATTCACACAGACATGAAACAAAAAAAAAAAATTTTCTTACACTATGACCACCGCCACCTCGACGACGACCCTGGGACGGTCTTGGAGGAGCTCTATCGTGAGCCCTAGAAGTTGAAGCCTTTAGTGAAGAAAAAAAACCCCCATTATTTACTTATGTGTTTGGTGTGCTGTGGTAAACAATTCCTGTATGAAACTTACACTATGACCGCCCGCTCCGTGGATTTCTCCACCCCTTTCGTCCACTTCTGGCAGCATCTCCTGTGATGTTTCTGCAACCTGTGTAAATTTAGTTTTTTTAAAACTTTTTTTTTTTCTTTTAAAAAAAAACACCAAAAAAAAAAAATATACCTCAGTTTGTGAACAGGAGGGAGGGCTACCAGAAGACGACATCTCTTTTTTTTTTACAGGCCTCGCTTCCACAGCAACTGGCTGGACCAGAATATTTGCTGACCGCAACACTGCACCTGTAAAAAAAAAAAAAAAATGTCTAAGTACATGTACGCAGCTCAGAACAGTGATCTGTGGACAGTACTGTGGACATTACCTCAGGAACACTGTACTCCCCCAAACGCACACAGGGACAGGACAGAACGCGATGAAACAGCAACTGGCTAGACCAGAAGATTCGCTGACCGCAACACTGCACCTGTAAAAAAAAAAAAAATGTCTAAGTACATGTACGCAGCTCAGAACAGTGATCTGTGGACAGTACTGTGGACATTACCTCAGGAACACTGTACTCCCCCAAACGCACACAGGGACAGGACAGAACGCGATGAAACAGCAACTGGCTGGACCACAACAAGCGCTGACCGCAACACTGCACCTGTAAAAAAAAAAAAAATAATGTCTAAGTACATGTACGCAGCTCAGAACAGTGATCTGTGGATAGTACTGTGGACATTACCTCAGGAACACTGTACTCCCCCAAACGCACACAGGGACAGGACAGAACGCGATGAAACAGCAACTGGCTGGACCAGAAGATTCGCTGACCGCAACACTGCACCTGTAAAAAAAAAAAAATAATGTCTAAGTACATGTACGCAGCTCAGAACAGTGATCTGTGGACAGTACTGTGGACATTACCTCAGGAACACTGTACTCCCCCAAACGCACACCGGGACAGGACAGAACGCGTTGAAACAGCAACTGGCTGGACCACAACAAGCGCTGACCGCAACACTGCACCTGTAAAAAAAAAAAAAAATAATGTCTAAGTACATGTACGCAGCTCAGAACAGTGATCTGTGGACAGTACTGTGGACATTACCTCAGGAACACTGTACTCCCCCAAACGCACACAGGGACAGGACAGAACGCGATGAAACAGCAACTGGCTGGACCAGAAGATTCGCTGACCGCAACACTGCACCTGTAAAAAAAAAAAAATGTCTAAGTACATGTACGCAGCTCAGAACAGTGATCTGTGGACAGTACTGTGGACATTACCTCAGGAACACTGTACTCCCCCAAACGCACACCGGGACAGGACAGAACGCGATGAAACAGCAACTGGCTGGACCACAACAAGCGCTGACCGCAACACTGCACCTGTAAAAAAAAAAAAAATAATGTCTAAGTACATGTACGCAGCTCAGAACAGTGATCTGTGGACAGTACTGTGGACATTACCTCAGGAACACTGTACTCCCCCAAACGCACACAGGGACAGGACAGAACGCGATGAAACAGCAACTGGCTGGACCACAACAAGCGCTGACCGCAACACTGCACCTGTAAAAAAAAATAATAATGTCTAAGTACATGTACGCAGCTCAGAACAGTGATCTGTGGACAGTACTGTGGACATTACCTCAGGAACACTGTACTCCCCCAAACGCACACCGGGACAGGACAGAACGCGATGAAACAGCAACTGGCTGGACCACAACAAGCGCTGACCGCAACACTGCACCTGTAAAAAAAAAAAAAATAATGTCTAAGTACATGTACGCAGCTCAGAACAGTGATCTGTGGACAGTACTGTGGACATTACCTCAGGAACACTGTACTCCCCCAAACGCACACAGGGACAGGACAGAACGCGATGAAACAACAACTGGCTGGACCAGAAGATTCGCTGACCGCAACACTGCACCTGTAAAAAAAAAAAAAAATAATGTCTAAGTACATGTACGCAGCTCAGAACAGTGATCTGTGGACAGTACTGTGGACATTACCTCAGGAACACTGTACTCCCCCAAACGCACACCGGGACAGGACAGAACGCGATGAAACAGCAACTGGCTGGACCACAACAAGCGCTGACCGCAACACTGCACCTGTAAAAAAAAAAAAAATAATGTCTAAGTACATGTACGCAGCTCAGAACAGTGATCTGTGGACAGTACTGTGGACATTACCTCAGGAACACTGTACTCCCCCAAACGCACACAGGGACAGGACAGAACGCGATGAAACAGCAACTGGCTGGACCAGAAGATTCGCTGACCGCAACACTGCACCTGTAAAAAAAAAAAAAAAATGTCTAAGTACATGTACGCAGCTCAGAACAGTGATCTGTGGACAGTACTGTGGACATTACCTCAGGAACACTGTACTCCCCCAAACGCACACCGGGACAGGACAGAACGCGATGAAACAGCAACTGGCTGGACCACAACAAGCGCTGACCGCAACACTGCACCTGTAAAAAAAAAAAAAATAATGTCTAAGTAC
This sequence comes from Anomaloglossus baeobatrachus, assembly GCF_048569485.1. Lineage (NCBI taxonomy): Eukaryota > Metazoa > Chordata > Amphibia > Anura > Aromobatidae > Anomaloglossus > Anomaloglossus baeobatrachus. The sequence continues at coordinate 299,590,229 of NC_134358.1, read as the reverse complement.
ATGTACGCAGCTCAGAACAGTGATCTGTGGACAGTACTGTGGACATTACCTCAGGAACACTGTACTCCCCCAAACGCACACAGGGACAGGACAGAACGCGATGAAACAGCAACTGGCTGGACCACAACAAGCGCTGACCGCAACACTGCACCTGTAAAAAAAAAAAAAATAATGTCTAAGTACATGTACGCAGCTCAGAACAGTGATCTGTGGACAGTACTGTGGACATTACCTCAGGAACACTGTACTCCCCCAAACGCACACAGGGACAGGACAGAACGCGATGAAACAGCAACTGGCTGGACCAGAAGATTCGCTGACCGCAACACTGCACCTGTAAAAAAAAAAAAAAAAAATGTCTAAGTACATGTACGCAGCTCAGAACAGTGATCTGTGGACAGTACTGTGGACATTACCTCAGGAACACTGTACTCCCCCAAACGCACACCGGGACAGGACAGAACGCGATGAAACAGCAACTGGCTGGACCACAACAAGCGCTGACCGCAACACTGCACCTGTAAAAAAAAAAAAAATAATGTCTAAGTACATGTACGCAGCTCAGAACAGTGATCTGTGGACAGTACTGTGGACATTACCTCAGGAACACTGTACTCCCCCAAACGCACACAGGGACAGGACAGAACGCGATGAAACAGCAACTGGCTGGACCACAACAAGCGCTGACCGCAACACTGCACCTGTAAAAAAAAAAAAATAATGTCTAAGTACATGTACGCAGCTCAGAACAGTGATCTGTGGACAGTACTGTGGACATTACCTCAGGAACACTGTACTCCCCCAAACGCACACAGGGACAGGACAGAACGCGATGAAACAGCAACTGGCTGGACCAGAAGATTCGCTGACCGCAACACTGCACCTGTAAAAAAAAAAAAAAAATGTCTAAGTACATGTATGCAGCTCAGAACAGTGATCTGTGGACATTACCTCTTCCCTGGAGCACTGGACTGGAGGACAGCAGAACGTGAAGGCAGGAACGAACGGCAGGAAGTGTGTAGAATGTGCAGAAGACTTTTATATGTTTTGTGATGAAAAAAAAAAAAATTTGCGCATGCTCTGTTTACCAAACCGGATGCGGTGACCGCATCCGGTTTAAACCGCATCGCGCCGGATCCGGCATGCATAGACAATCATTGTATACAATGCCGCATTGTGCCGGATCCGGCAGAATGCGGTTTTTTTAAGGGGCAAAAAAACGTTACATGGAACGTTCTATCCGGCCGCCGCATTTAATTATTTTGCCGCATCCGGAAAAAACCGGATGCACCGCAAAGCCATCAGGTACAATCCGGTTACAATGCAAGTCTATGGGGATAAATCGGATGCGATACCGGATCCGGTTTACCCTTTTTTTTCCGGATTGTACCTGATGGGAAAAAACTGATGTGTGAAAGTAGCCTAACGCGATATTCACAGTAACTGAGAGCAGAGAAGTGATAAAATGCTTGTTTCTGCAAGGAAAGTACGTGAAGGATATTCATGATTATATGTCGCAGACATTGGGGGATTAATGCCCTTCATATTCCTCAGTTAAGAACTGTGATGCCAAGTTTAAAACGGGCTACTTCAGCACCAATGATGAGGAACGTCCTGGACGACCGAGAGTGGCTTTTGTTCCAGAGATCGTCGATGCTGTGCACAACCTCATACTGGAGAATCAACGAATTTCAGCTAAAGCAATAGCAGACATCATGGGGATTTCCTGAGAACATGTTTGTGTCATTATCCATGAACATTTGGACATGAGTGAGCTATCTGCAAACTGGGTCGCCAAATGTTTGACAACAGATCAGAGAAGCATGCGAGTGAAAACTTTCCTGTCCATTTGTCAGAATTTCCGGGCTGATAAGAACATCCTAGATCGACTGGTCACTATGGATGAGACCTGGATTCATTTGTATGACCCTGAAAACAAGGAGTAATCAAAAGAGTGAAGGCACAGTTTTTCTCCTCATCCAAAGAACTTCAAGGTGCAAAAATCAGCCACTAAGGTGATGGTATCTGTGTTCTGGGATAAGGAGGGTGTGCTGCTAGTGGACTACCTTCAAAAGGGTTCCACCATCAATGCAAGCTATTACATTGAACTTTTGGACCAATTGAAGGCAGCTCTGAAGGCCAAAAGGCACGGCAAGCTGTCCAAAGGAATCTTGTTCCTGCAAGACAACGCCTCCACTCAAACTGAACAAGCGACAACGGCAAACCTGGCAGAGCTAGGCTTCCAGCAGGTTGACCACCCATCTTATTCACCAGATCTAGTTGCCTCCAACTACCATCTTTTTCCAAACTTGAAGAAACACCTCAAGGGTACCAAATTTCACACCATTTCTGATGCCATGGCTGCTGCGGATGCCTGGTTTGAGGCACAACCAAAATCCTTCTCTTTGCTAGGCTTACAGAACTTGGAATACCGATGTAGTGTGGTGACATCGGTGGAGTGTATCTGGAATAAATGTAAAGTTTCATCATCCTATCTCGTTCCTTTCTGGGTAAAGCCAAAGACTTATCAGCAGCCCCTCATATTTCAGATAGCTCACTCACTTTACTGTCACTGTAGACTGGTACTGTAAAAAGCTGAATTTTTTTTGTGCAGAAAAAATGTACCCTGTGAAAAAGTCCTTTAAAGAGTTTGTATGTTCTTCCTGTGTTTGTGTTGGTTTCATCTTGTTACTTTTCTTCCCACTCTCCAAAGGCATACTGATAGGGAGGTTTGTGAGCCCCAATGGGCACAGTGATGATGTTGTCTGTATAATGGAAATTAATGGTGCTATATAAGTACAGTAAGTAAAATAAACTAGATAAGTGCAGTAAAATGAAATAGCATTTTCCTCTCCCAATTACGTCAGACACAATGTTGTTAACTTGACTTTCTTTCAGAACATTTGATTGTTTAAAACCCAATCTATCCCTGTCACTATTTTTATGGATATAACACTAGGTGTGTAACTGATGCTTGGGGGTTTGTAAAATGGATGGCTTCACATACTACATATAAGAACTTTCTTTCTATGTTGTCTAATAAAATCTAGTCCCAAAAGAGCATTCTTTAGATATGTACAGAATGATGACAATAATTATAAAGCCAGCAGAAAGCAGGGTGCAGATTGTCATTATTAATGTCCGTTTCCACAAAGATGAACTTTAAACAGAGCTGCAGGACAAAGACTGTTACATCAGTTTGACACATGAGCCTATCAGTAAGAAAGAAATTACCATGGTCAACCAACTGGGTAATTAGAAGGACAGTTGAATATATAATCCTCTGCATGGCCTGAGGCAAATCGTGTTTTGTTTTTTTTTTATTATGTTGAAAACAGATTTGCATTTTGCCCCAGAATTCATCTGGAACCTTTTTATACAGTGAAAAGATTGATGTTTTTTTATAGGTACAAATATAAAGATGGCCAGAGGCATAGCTATAGAGCAGGGGTCTCAAACTCGGCTGCATAAGACACGCCCAACTCCAGGGCCGAGGGGTACTCGTTACTGGGCCAGACTAGTCCGGTGATGTTGCGGCGGCGTGGCCCGGTTCCGAGACCCTGGCGGTGTCTTTCGATAATAAAAGGATGATGATTGTGATGATGGGAGTTGAAGTTAAGAGTATACGTTCGTGATGCCACCTCTGGTACTGCGGCTAGGTAGGCCGCTGCTGCGCTGTGTATTCCCCGGGGCAGATGTTGATGGCGCAGCTGAGGTGATATACCCTCACCTGTGACACACCTGTAAGGGGTGGGCAGACCCCTTACAAGGAAGCACAGGTTTTCTCTGAAGTGGTTAATGCTGTCCCCATAGAAACTGTACAGGAGGGAGGAGGAGCCGGCAGCTTAGGGGGAAAGGAAGTGTGTGCTGAAGGGAGTTGTGTCCGGGACGGGAGAGAAGAAACAGCCAGGGGCAGAGTGTGGAGCTGAGTGGGCAGAAAGAAAGAAAGAAAGAAGGGAGCTGGAAGAACAGGGAAGCCGGAGAGAAAAGGAGCGGGCGGAACCTCATAGTGCGAAGCAGTCCCGGTGTGGGTCCGGGCTGTGGGTAGCCATAAGTGGGAGCCAGGTGAAGTAGAGTAGCCGGGCACATCCCCACTGGAGGAGACGTCAGGGCAGGCTTTCCCTCAGCTAAGAAAAGAACGTGAAGTCATCTGTAACTGCCGGTTTTTGGAAAGAGTTGTGAAATAAAGAATGTCTTTTATTTGCATCGAACCATGCCTGGAGAGTGTTTATACGTCGGACGACATCTGCACCACCACACTCTGCCCCACCAAGACATCTCCCGTCCCGATAGTGACGGCGGAGCCAGGGGTAAGCCTGACAGAAGGGGCCACGACTACAAGCCCAGAGGCGCCCCTGGCACCCCGTTACACACCCATGACAGGAACAAAGCGAAGAGGAAGACCAGCAATCCGATGGCTTGGTACTATCAAGATAACGTTGGAGAAGACCCTGGTGGCCCTCTCTAGCCTTATACAAGATGGATCCTCCTACAGAGCATTCATCCATCAAGTTGCCATGGCTCGAGATCACACTGAAGGTCGCTAAATAATAAATAAAATGCATTTTAAAAATATATATAGTTTTTGCTGTAATCACACTGATTGACCTGAGAATCACACTGAGAAGTCAATTTTCTGTTGCAACAACAAAACCACAAACAATGCATTTCTCTCATATTTTCCTCCTCACTTAGAATCTCCACCGGTTTTCGGTATATTGTACAGTTACATTGTACGGTGCGATAGATGGTGGCATTAAAAATACAACTGGTCTCACATAAACGTCCCATTCAGCTATGGTGAGGGGAAAATAAAGTTATGGAGGAAAGGGAGGAATAAATAAAAAAATCGCGAGATTTAGGGCAGCGTATGATAGGTACTGCTCTAGGAGCGCAGAACGCCTGCGGCACTGCTACTATCAGGCGCCGAGCGCTGCAGGCCAGTGTTAGTGATGTGTCGTTCGCGAACGAGCCGATTCTTTGAGCCGGCTCTTTGAAGTGAACGATATGAGCCGAATCATCAAAGTGAACGAGCCATAAAGAGCCACTTTTTTTTTTTTTTTCTCTGCTTCAGGGGGAAGCAGGAGATAAGGAGAAGAGTAAAGTAAACACAAGCTCTGGGCAGGAGCTGACACTTAACGCTATACACACATAGTGGTTCTTCCTTAGTTCAGTGGGCACAATTGAGTACCAGGGAATGATGTGCTAGGGTTAAGTTTTCTGACCTCGACTGGCACATATGGTAATGTGTAGGAGGAGAGGGGCTCAGCTTGTTTGCTGATAACAATGGACCCCTGACATGTTCATTTAACCCTGTAAGGTTTTCTTTCTGGCATAAAAAAGAGAAAATCATTGATAATAGCCATGTCTCCATTCCTTCAATGTTTAGTGGAAGCTGCTGTGTGTGTCTGTGTGTGTGTGTGAGTGTGTGTGTGTGTGTGTGTCTGTGTGTGTGTCTGTGTGTGTGTCTGTGTGTGTGTCTGTGTGTGTCTGTGTGTGTGTCTGTGTGTGTCTGTGTGTGTGAGTGTGTGTGTGAGTGTGTGTGTGTGTCTGTGTGTGTGTCTGTGTGTGTGTCTGTGTGTGTCTGTGTGTCTGTGTGTGTGTCTGTGTGTGTGTCTGTGTGTGTGTCTGTGTGTGTGTCTGTGTGTGTGTCTGTGTGTGTGTGTCTGTGTATTTTTTTTTGTGACCACAATTGATATTTTTTTACTAGTTTGGTGACTACATACAACATATTCATTAGCCTCTATATGCATGTGTCTGTGGCGTTGTGGTGTCACAATTCTCGCAGTTAAGACTTTTTTTCTATTTCTGTTACAAATCCTGGTATTTTTAGATGTAAATAGATCTGACATCTGCACACATCTATAAAACACTTTTTTTTGTATCGCTTCCTAATTATCAGTGGCGTAACTAGAGTCTGGTGAGCCACAGTGTGAAATGTAGACCTGGGCACTCCCCCACCTGTCACACTCCGCGCACACACATGTTGGTCAGATTATATGTATTGGCCCCGTGTATATATGTCCCTTATCCTGGTATATATGGTGTTCCCCTCCCACCACCATAGTCATCCAATTATTATAACGCATCCCCATATTCCTCCATATATCACAATGTACCCTCATAGTCATTTATATAGTATAATGCATCCCATAGTCCCCCATAGTCATCCAATTATAATAATGCACCCCCATTATCCTCCATATAGTATAATACTGCCTCACAGCCCTCCATATAGTATAATGCAGCCTCACAGCCTTCCACATAGCATAATGCAGCCTCAAAGCTCGCCATAGACTATAATGCACCCCCCTCCTCCCCCATAATCCTCTGGCGAGCGTGTACTCATTAAAAAATAAATCTGTACTTACCTCTCCTGGTTTCCCCGCAGCCTAATGTGACTCACGATATCGCCACAGCGATGTCACTGTGGCGATATCGTGAGTGCATCGCCACGTGTGACCCGGCAAAATCGCCCCACAATTTATCGCTGGTCGCAGTCGCGAAGTTTTCGGTCCGGACCGAAAACCACGCAACTGCAATCTAGCGACATCGCTGCATGTGACACCTTCACACCAGCGACTTCAGGAGCTGCACTATAGATCCTGGAGACACTGGTGTGATGCTATGGCATCACACAGCGACATTGCAGGAGAAGTCGCAGGTGAGATCGTCACATATGACATCTCACCCGTGACGTTGATGCGGTGGGCGGGGTCACACGGTCATCAGCGACGTTGCCCACCACATTGACATGTGTGACAGGGCCCTTACTTTAATTCAGAGATGGGAAACTTCAGGTCTTGAGTGCCACACACAGTGTAGATGATTCAATTATCAACTGTGCAATACTAAAGACCCCGTCAGACAGGGAGGTATCACTGGCGATGTTGCTGCAACTTAGTAGGCATGGTCAAGTTACAATGACATCGCCAGTGTGTCGCCTCGTGTGACAGGGCAATTTCCCGCTGCCACCGCTCATCTCCTGAATTCGGAGGTTGCCTAGCATTGCTGGGAAACCTGGCGATGAGGAGCAGGCGATCTGAACACATTGCCGCGTGTGACGCAGCAATAGTGTTCTGACACATGACGGGAGCCATACAAAGTATAGCCCCCTGCCTCGCCTGGACTACAGGCATGTCCAGAGGCGATCCTCCACCAGTGTGACGCAGCAATAGTGTTCTGACACATGACGGGAGCCATACAAAGTATAGCCCCCTGCCTCGCCTGGACTACAGGCATGTTCAGAGGCGATCCTCCACCAGTGTGACAGTACCATAAGGAAATCCTGAACACATGACCTGCACCCTCCACACCTGGAGGTCCTCACCTCTGCTTTAGTTGATCAATGTGTGATTGCTGTAGGGCCGCACCCGACACCTCGGATGATCAGCTGTTCTTAATGTTGGCCAGATTTGCCGTTATGAAGGTGCTCCATCTTGTATTTAGTGACAGCGGCTAGATACCGCACATCCGCCCTCCAGCCATCACACATCGATTACCTATAGTGAGGCCAGGCCATCAATGTTAGGACAACCTCTATACATTTGTTTTATGTGCAATACTACCTCAATGACATTTATTGTCACTTAACTGTTAAAAAAGTTGGTATGTAACTAGTGTTGCATTGCCATATTGTGTTCCACTTGCTGGGATTTGTAGTGCTGTGCACCCCCAGCAGAAGTTGGACCCATGCTATGTTAGCATTTAAACATTTCTGTTCCAGGTTGTGTTGTAATAAACTGATTTTGCTATTCAGTATCCTATGCTTCCATATTTTGGTGTGCGTACAGTATGTGTGTACAATGTGTGTATGTACAGTGTGTGTGTACAATGTGTGTATGTACAGTGTGTGTGTACAGTGTGTGTGTACAATGTGTGTATGTACAGTGTGTGTGTACAATGTGTGTATGTACAGTGTGTGTACAATGTGTGTATGTATGTGTGTCCTTTGTGTTCAGTATGTACAGTATGTGTGTACAATGTGTGTATGTATGTGTGTCCTTTGTGTTCAGTATGTACAGTATGTGTGTACAATGTGTGTATGTATGTGTGTCCTTTGTGTTCAGTATGTACAGTATGTGTGTACAATGTGTGTATGTATGTGTGTCCTTTGTGTTCAGTATGTACAGTATGTGTGTACAATGTGTGTATGTATGTGTGTCCTTTGTGTTCAGTATGTACAGTGTGTGTGTACAATGTGTGTGTGTATGTGTGTCCTTTGTGTTCAGTATGTACAGTATGTGTGTACAATGTGTGTGTGTATGTGTGTCCTTTGTGTTCAGTATGTACAGTGTGTGTGTACAATGTGTGTGTGTATGTGTGTCCTTTGTGTTCAGTATGTACAGTATGTGTGTACAATGTGTGTGTGTATGTGTGTCCTTTGTGTTCAGTATGTACAGTGTGTGTGTGTATGTGTGTCCTTTGTGTTCAGTATGTACAGTGTGTGTGTGTATGTGTGTCCTTTGTGTTCAGTATGTACAGTGTGTGTGTTGCACATATAGTGACAGGCAACACAGTAATTGCAACTCGCCTTTATTTTCAGGAATTATAATCTTTTGTAGGAGCGACACATATCAGAGCACTGACTAATGTAGAAAGGACATGTACAAAAAACACCACATAAAAGAGGAGCGCGGGCCCTGTCCAGAAGAGCTGACAATCTGAGGAAACGGAAACAATAATGCTAAAAACTGTTTTTACTGCTTCACTAGATACATACAAGGGTGTAGAATGAGGTTCCCAATGTACAGGGGAGGTTCTGTATCATCACAAGGTGTAGCAGAGGGTTTTTTTTTAAAAAAAGAGCCGTTTTTTGAGCCGAAAGAGCCGATTCTTTTTGGTGAGCCGAGCCGAATGAGCCGGCTCATCAAAAAGAGCCGGACTGCCCATCACTAGCCAGTGTGGAATCAGCGAGCGCTAATGTGCAGCCGTTCTTATTCTTAGTGACGAAAGTGCATCCCGGAAATCGTGTGGTGTGTCCCAGCCCCGGTGTACGCGCGCAGAACACGTGAGGTGAGGCTGTGGGGGAGCCACAAGTCCCAGCACCGCCTGTATACCGGAGCTGCACGCTTCTGAGGACGGCGTTCCTCCGGGGGCAGCAGCCGTGCTTACAGGATGTACTGGCATGTAACCGTCCTGATAGGATTTGTTCTGTCAGTATATATGACTGGCCGATCATACAATTATTATTGGCGCTAGTAGGGTCCCTGCAGTCAGCCCCTCCCCCGAGCAATTACAGCAGGACCATTGTATCCCAGTAGTCTAGTGCCGCCATGCAGTGAGGAACACAGTCTTTGCTTTCTTGCCACACACATTGCATGTACCCTGGTTACGTATGGAAACGGTGGAGCTGCTGCCTCATTAGGCTACTTTCACACACCCGGTTTTTGCTCTGCGGCACAATACGGCGCTCTGCAGAAAAACCGCAACCGTTTTTTTTGCCGGCGGTTGCAGGTTTTTTTTGCATAGGCTTACATTAGTGCCGTATTGTGCCGCAGGGGCTTGCGTTCGGTCCGGTTTTTGCCGCATGCGGCAGATTTAGCCGATGCCGCGGCCGGATGGAACGTTGCCTGCAACGTTTTTTGCTCCGGCAAAAAAAACCGCATCGCGCCGCATCCGGCCGCTGCGGCGCATTTTTCAATGCATGCCTATGGACGCCGGATGCGGCGCGATGCGGAAAAAAACGCATCCGGCCGCCGCATGCGGTTTCTTCCACTGCGCATGCTCAGTAGCGTGACGCAACCGGAAAAAAACGGACCGGCCGCATGTAAAAACTTATGCAAAGGATGCAGTGTTTTCACCACATCCGTTGCATAGGTTTCACAGCCGGATTGAGCCGCACGGCTCAAGCCGGATGTGTGAAAGTAGCCTTAACGTGCAGCCAGACGTGAACCGTTTCTGCCATACATCCGTATCACGGTCTGAGTACAACCCTGTTGCAGATCCCCTCTCCCAAACTTCGTGGCCTCATATGTGGCTAAGAAGCTGTGGAGTACGGACTAGCCACAGGTCTCCAGACTTGGTGGCCTCATATGTGACTATGAAGTGACGTAGTATGGATTGGCTGTAGGTCTCTGGACCAAAACTTGGTGGCTTCATATGTGTCTATGACGCTGTGGCATACGGACCAGCTGCAGGTCTCCAAACTTGGTGGCTTCATAAGTGGCTATGAAGCTGGGGAGTACAAACCGGCTGCAGTTCTTTTGTGCCAAACTTGGCCTCATATGTGGCTTTGAAGCTGTGGAGAACGGACCATCTGCAGGTCCCCAGACCAAAACTTGGTGGCTTCGTATGTGGCTATGCAATGGCAGAGCGGCACACAGCCTGTGACACACTTCTGTGAGAATGGGGCTACACTGGCTGCAGCACATGTCACAGATGGAAAAATTGTGTGATGTCAATATTGCATCACAGTGTAATGTTAGTAGGGGCCAGTTTCTTTTTTCACCTCTGCATTTTGAGACTCCTAATGTTATTTTTTTATTAAGCAAAGTGTGTTGGACTTTTTATTTTGCGGGATTGACACCGTTTTGGGATACTAATACCTTATTTAACTTTTATTAACTCCTTTCCTGGGAGGAATAGAGAAAAACAATTTTGCCTTGGTTTTAGCATTGTAAATGTGCGGTTACAAGTGACCAAAAAGAATGTTTATGGATCTGTGTGATTGCTGTGTTAGGCCTGTTTCACACGTCAGTGATTCTGGTACATATGTGACAGTTTTTATACGTACCAGTATCATGGACATACGCAGACCCATTAAATCAATGGGTCTGCGCACACATCAGTGATTTTTCACTGACCGTGCCTCCATGCGGCATACATGCGTGTCTGTCTGCTCCGCACGGAGACATGTCCATTTTTTCTGGCATCACTGATGTCGCACGGACCACACTATGGTGTGATCCATGTAACACGTACCAGAAAAACAGCCGGCTACTTACTGTCATTCATATTCATGTATGCAGCCACAGCCAACCCGGAAGTAGCTGCAGCGGGGGCGGAAACAGCAGAGCTGAAGAGTTCAGCACCATGGACAGCAGGAGCAGGGACAGCTGAGTTTATCTCCATGTGCAATCACGGAACACGGAGGGACATATGCGTTTTTTACACAACAGTTAAAAACATCTGTGTTTTTTACTGACGTGTGAAACAGGCCTTAGCAAATGTGTTTTTTTTTTTTTTTTTTTTTTTTTTTTTAACTTTGCACAATAAAAACTTTTAACATATTCTGTTCTACTTGTTAAAGTGACCTTCTACCCAGACTGGAAAGTGAGCATACATTTGTCATGCATAGTCACTAGTGATGAGCGAGCACTCCCAGACTCCGGTGCTTAGCACTCATAACGAGCATTAGGATGCTCGGATGGGTGTGACTCGAGTACTCAGTATATTGGAAGTCAATAGGGGACTCGAGCATTTTCCCAGAAACTCTTCTGGAAAAATGCTCAAGTTCCCCATTGATGTCTGATATATTTAGGTACTCAAGTCGTGCCCATCTGAGCATCCAACTGCTCGTTGCGAGTACCGAGCTCGTTCATCACTAAGTCACCTACCTGGGTGCCCTCTGATTACCTCTCACTGCCACATTATCTGAGACTAGCGTTTTAGGTTTTACGGCATTCAAGAGTGGCACTGCAGTGGCATTGGAAGCCTCAGTAAGTCATAACCATGCTTCCACAGCACAGAAGAGGAGGACTTTCTACTGTGGATGCAAGATGACCAGAACATTGCTCTTTACTGGTGAGGCAAACGCAGGGTCACTACGCATGACAGGACCAATGTATGCTTGACTTTCAATGTCATTGTGGATGTTTGCCTTAGTATTGTGTTACCAAAACTTTTTTATTTTTCCATCAATGTGGCTGTATGAGGGCTTTATTCTTGTGAGAAGTTTACGTTTTTATTTCTACTATTTTGGGTTACATATGACTTTTTGAGCATTATTTGTTCTGCGTTTTTGGAAGGCAGGATGAATAAAAAACAGCAATTCTGACATTTTCATTTATTTTTTGTTTAATGGTGTTCACTATGCTGGTAAGGCCGGGGCCACACGGGGCACTAGTGCGATGCTCGCATGACACTCTGCTCACGCTGGCAGCACAGCAGTGTCAAGTGTCATGCTAGTATCCCTGCGACTGAGGTCCGAGTGTGCGAGCGGACCTCAGCTGCGGGGGGCGGGCCGGCACAGAGGAGGGGCGGGCCGGCACAGAGGAGGGGCCACTTTTTTCCATCTTGCGCTGCATCACTCCATTGCAGAAATATTCACTTTTGTTTTTGGAGCTCAGTATGTGAAGTCTCTGGTTGCAAGACCAACTTGGCTTTTCGTCACAATCTTCCTTAGAGGCGTGCACTTTCACCTTTCCCCAAATCCACAGCTCAGCAGCTAATATAGCAGTGTCAGATACTGTTGAGCTGTGATTGACAGCGTCTGGGAGGGGTGAAAGTCCATGCTTGAAGAAAAGACTCTGAAGAAAGAAATGTCTAGTTGGTCTGTAAGCTGAGATTTCACATAGTCACTTGCTGCTTTCAGGGGCACTATGTCTGCAGTGGAATTATGCGGTGTGACACAAAAAAGTTCAGCAGAATCGGAAGCGAAGGGGTTTTTATAAATGTATTTAACAGCATTTTTTTTTTAATAGTTAACAAATCCTCTACTGCATTGTCAGTGGATTCTAGGCACGTGGACTCTGTCAAATATTAAAGTAGATGGCAGCATTGCTTCTGACCGTCATGTTCCTTTGGCTCACAGTTTGTAGATGTCTTTATCTGCAAATTCCTGTGAGCCAGATTATATTCTAGTAAAAAGTGGGGTTCATGTCTCCCAGACCCCTATTAATAACGATTGCTTCTGTGAAAGATCTGTCGCTTCTCCAGCTTTCTTGTTTTTGTTAATAATTACTTTAGCCCATGTCTATCAGTTTGTATCAGTTTTTGGTTTAAAGGAGTTGTCCGACATTAGCTTAACAAAAATTTTTGAGTTTATCTGTGCTGTATTGTGATATTAATCACCCCTACATTGTTATTTTTTGTTTTCTAACTTTTGTTCCTCTTGAATTATCCCTTTATTCTCTGCAGCTCTTGTTTACATTCAGATCCAGCAAACATGACCACTTCCTGTGCAAAACCTCAGTCAGAGCTGTCACCGCCCAGCCTCAGTGTCCAGCCCCTCCCCAGTGTCCAGCCTCGCCCTCTGCCCGCCCCCTGCACACACAGTCCCTGTCAGTATTCTTCCCCAGCACCTGACCTGGTATCACTACAGCATTGCAAATAACAGCCCCACATCGGGCTCTGCACCGCACACATATGGCTCTGCACACGCACACATATGGCTCTGTACCGCACACGCACACATATGGCTCTGTACCGCACACGCACACATATGGCTCTGCACCGCACACATATGGCTCTGCACACGCACACGCACACATATGGCTCTGCACACGCACACATATGGCTCTGCATACGCACACATATGGCTCTGCACCGCACACATATGGCTCTGTACCGCACCCGCACACACATGGCTCTGCACCGCACCCGCACACACATGGCTCTGCACCGCACCCGCACACATATGGCTCTGTACCGCACACATATGGCTCTGTACCGCACACATATGGCTCTGTACCGCACACGCACACATATGGCTCTGCACCGCACACGCGCACATATGGCTCTGCACACGCACACACATGGCTCTGCACCGTACACGCACACACATGGCTCTGCACATGCACACATATGGCTCTGCACCTCACACGCACACACATGGCTCTGCACACGCACACATATGGCTCTGCAACCCCCCCCCATCCCCATCGGGAACACATGTGGAGTACATACTCACCTGTCCTCGGTCCCCGCCTCTCCTACACGTTCGTGCGCTGTCTGTGCTCTCTTCAGCACAGTAGTGACGTCACCACTGTGCTGAAGAGAGCACAGACAGCGGGAGGGACAGTGATGAGAAGCAGCGCTGCGCTGCTTCTCATCAGCACTTTCAAATGTACCGGCATCCGTGATCTGTGATGCCGGTACATTTGAATGTGCGATCCTGGGTAGGGGGCCCGGTGCTGGAGCTGACACCACGGCAGCTGCCGCCAGGCCCCGCCCCCAGGTCACGGACCCCACAGCAGTGCAGGGGGAGGTTACTGGAGGTGCGGGGGAATGTGTGGGAGGGTGCAGGGAATGGGGGCGGGGCTTATCGCACTGTAGACACCCAGCAGGGAGGCGACATGCTGTTCCAGATTTGCATGTCAACATGGCCCTGCCCATGTTGACATGAAATGACCAGAAGCAGCAAAATCGCGGCAGGAGCAGTCACATGACCGCTCTGAGCCGGGGGAGAGGGGCTGACAGCAGGGCAGGTAAGTGGTCTCTATCTACTTACTTACCCCAATGTAGCCCAATAGGGAAATAAAAAAAAATGTCAAAGAAGCCGGATAACCCCTTTAAGCAAACTAGGCATCAAACTTTGAAATGTTACCTCTTGCCTTTCCCTCAGGGCCATCCAGTCCTTTTTGAGGTTTGTGGGGATCCAACCAAACCTCTGTTTTGATTGTAGTTTATATATTTTACTACTTTCTACTATTTCTTTTGTTTTTTAGATATTTCTTCTATTGATGATCTTTATATGGCTGAAGCATCTCAAGAATTCCCTTCTGTGGTTGATCGTTATTTTACACGATGGTACAAATCAGGTGAAGTGCAGAAATAATGCAATCCTTTGTCAATCAATGTGTATGGAGTTAAAAAAGTGTGGCTCCCTCTATTAGCCAGATCAGAGAGCTGGAACATATAGAGGCTCTGTAGTATTTTCATGGCTGTGTATTAGGCTAGGTTCACATTTCCGTCGTTTTAAATCCGTCAGGTCCGTCAGCAACGGGTCAGTCGTTTTTTAATGTCAACTGACGCAGTGGATGTGTTTTTCACAGGATTCCTTCACAGGAATCCTGTGAAAAAACTGATCCATCGCGTCCGTTACATCCGCTGTGCGCCCGTTTTTTGATTGATCAGTCATGATCCGTTTGTGTTTGGGACAGCCCAGTGGGTGTGCCAAACATGTTTGGCATGCTCAGTAGAGCATGACGGAATCCAGCAGCATAGACATACATTACAAGCTTGACGGATGGCGACGGATTCCTGTGCGGTGCGTTAATCTTGATGGCCCGAAAAATGTTACGTTATGCGTTGTTCCCGCCCGGCGGCCAGTCCAAAAACGACTGACCGCGGCGCAGCGGATGCAACGCAAGGTAAACAGTCGTAATCCGCCACTAATACAAGTCTATGGGACACAACGGAATACGCTAAATGGATTGCGTTGTTTACTATAGCCGCGTATTGCGACTGATACATTTTAACGGAAATGTGAACCTAGCCTTACTTGGGCGCTTTGACTTCAGCTTTACAGAAAAATCCCACAGGTGGTATCATATTTCATAGTGATGTTCCCACTGCTGCTGTGTTCAAAAGTGGTGCTTATTCTCAAAAGGCTGCTGTTCTCATTTTCTACCATGTTACAGATATGAAGCTGCTGCCAGTGACTGCTAGCATTACACTTGTCACTCCCAAGCCTGTACATCGTCTCTTGTTATACAGGCTGCTTTGGAGATTGTAGAGATGAAAGCGCTTTTAGTACCATGTTTACCCCAAAATAAGACGCTCTCCTATATTATTTTTTTGCCCTGAAAACTGTGCCTCAATCCCCCTTATGACACCAGTTTGGTGAAACATGTTGGGAAGGCAGTACATTCACAATTTTTAATGTAGAAAGCAGCAATGGATTATACCATACCCCATTACTGATATTGAGAGCTGGATAATAGGCCTTTCTCTAGCCACAATATACTAATCATTGAGGGAAAAGGTATTACTGCTACAAAGAGTAAGAGAAACAAACCCCCATTAAAGGTCTTAATTGGTTTTAATAATGTGTGCTGTGCTTTTGAATTTATAATTCTAAATATTAAGTTATGTTTTAATGTACAAAATTAGTCTTTAGTTTAGGGGTCTGTAGTTGCCTATACCCCTATGTTGACTAAGAACGGCTTTTGTTCATGAAAATGTTCTAGGGCTTATTTTCGGGGTAGGGCTTATTTTTGGAGAAACACAGGTTGTGGGAGTAAGTTTAAAAGTTCAAAAGAAGGCAAGGGAATCACACTTAAGCTAAGTTCACACTTCCGTTGTTTTGCATCAGTCACATGGGTTGCTTGACGCATGTGACTGATGAATTGTACAATGGATGACCACGGATGACAAAGAAAGAATTTCATTGTCGGACTCCGTTGTGTGCTGGGGGCGGAGTTCGGGGGGCGGAATTCGGAGGGCGGAGCTGAGGACGTTAGGGGACAGGTGAGTGTGTGTGTGTGTGTGTGTGTGTGTGTCTACATGCATGTGTACATGCAGAGTGCAGGAGGGGGCGGAGCCGAGCGGGGCCGTGGAGCTGAGGACTTCAGTGCCGCGGGGACTGCAGGGCTGGGGATGTGTGTGTGTGTGTGTGTGTGTGTGTGTGTGTGTGTGTGTACACATGCGGAGTGCGCGAGGGGGCGGAGCCGAGTGGGGAAGTGTCAGCCTCCTTGCACACTGTATCCAGGGTGAATATCGGGTATAAGCAAAGCACTTTTTGCTTGGTTACCCGATATTTATCTTTGATACCAGCTTAGCGCAGCCTCCCTGCACCCGTAACCACTGTAAATATCGGGTAACTAACCAAAGCGCATTGCTTGGTTACCCGATGTTTATCCTGGTTACGGGGGCAGGGAGCCAGAGAGAGCATGCGCAGCAAAATCCTACGGATCGCGCTGCTCAAACGTTACAGGCTGCGTTGCTCCCGCCCAGCGGTCAGTTAAAAAACGACTGACCGAGACGCAGCGGATGCAACGCAGCATCATCAGTCGCAATCTGTCACTAATAGAAGTCTATGGGGAAAAACTGGATTCCTGCAAAATATTTGCAGGATACCGTAATTCCTCTAGGCGACGGATTGTGACTGATGCAAAACAACGGAAGTGTGAACTTAGCCTTACCAGACCTCAGACATCTGCGTTGCTCCAAGGTCCTGCTGCGTTCCACAGCTTTCGCTCCCAGCAGAGGAGGTCCTTGATGCATTCCACAGCAGGCCCTTGATGTGATCTACAGTGGTCCAGAAAGCAGAGCAAGTATTGATGCGTTCCACAGTACAGTATCATCGGATGTGTGTGTGATGTTACTGTGATCGGGGGTGTGTGTGGACCTGACAGTGATGCAGATCTCTGTATTTTCATATTTCCCATTCATTTTAACTCCCTAATATTATTTTGTATGTATTTGTGAAAAGTATGGTTTAAAGGGAATCTGTTGGCAGGTATCTGTATGAAGCATGATGTAGGCATTTCGGTGATGTCACTTTCTGGGTTGCTTGCTGCAGATTTGATAAAATCCCTGTTTTCTATGTAGTGGTCTGCCACACAGGGTTTTGCATTTAGCCCAAAAAGTTGTACTTTTTTTTTTTTTTTTTTTTTTTTTTTTTTTTTTTTTTTACCAGAGCACCTTCTTCCACATGCTATGTAAGGGAAGGGACAAAGTTTTCTTTTTTCTTTAATAATATTGGACTTAATGGAAAAAAGGGTTATCTATGTTTTTATTTTTCTAAACTTTTATTTTTTTTGTTTGCTGGTGCGTTTCATACCTAAAAACCATGATTTCACAAACCATCTCCTTTTTACACACATACAGATGTCACTGGTTAGGATGGACTTCTAAGCGAAAAAACTGTTTACAGTAAGAGTTGCCTCTTGTGTATTTGTGATTTCAAATTTAGGTCATCTCACATGAAGTGTTCAGGACTCCATCACTGACCTTTTTTTATTTGGCCCTTTTTTCTAGACTTGGAAATTTGCTGCAAATTGATTTGCATATATTTCCATTCTTCTATGATGTTTCAGATGGTGACAGGTTTCAAAGTGAATCTTACTTGCCCAGGGCTAACTTGCTGATTCTATTTATTCTCTTACATGGGAGACGTTCAGTTTGGCTCCACAGTACAAATTACCTTTGATCAAACTAACATCATTTTTATTATTGCATATCCTGCTGCAAAGGAAGAACAAGGGTAAAACACTGAATTAAACCCATTATAACATCCACTATACATGTATGGCGCTGCGTTAAGTGCGTTTCCACAAACCGTCATACATGTATGGCGTTACGATCACCTTGGCTCATAAGCAAAGTCAGTGAAATCATCAGCGGGTGTCAGCTATGTGTCATACACATGTGGTTAAAATTGTTGGTACCCCTCATTTAATGAAAACAGCCCCAGAACATAACAGCGCCTCCTCCATGTTTCACAGTAGGGACAGTGTTCTTTTCTTGATATGCTTCATTTTTCTGTCTGTGAACATAGAGCTGATGTGCCTTGCCAAAAAGTTCAATTTTTGTCTCATCTGTCCATAGCACATTCTGCCAGAAGCTTTGTGGTTTGTCAACATAAAGTTTGGCAAATTCCAGTCTGGCTTTTTTATCTTTTTTTTTTTTTTTTTTTTTTTTTAGCAATGGTGTCTCCTTTGTTGTCTCCCATGAAGTCCACTTGGCTCAAACAAGAAAGTGGATGGTGCGATCTCACACTGATGTTCTTTGAGCTTGAAGTTCACCTTTAATCTCTTTAGATGTTTTTCTGGGCTCTTTTGTTACCATTTGTATTATGTCTCTTTGATTTGTCATCAACTTTCCTCCTGCGGCCACGTCCAGGGAGGTTGGCTGCAGTCTCATGGATCTTAAATTTCTGAATATGTGCCACTGTAGTCACAGGAACATCAAGCTGCTTGGAATGGTCTTATAACCTTTACTATTAACATGCTTGTCTATAATTTTCTTTCTAATCTCCTGAGACAACTTTTTCCTTCGCTTCCTCTTTTCCATGTTGAGTGGGGTACACACCATGTCACCAAACAGCACTGTGAGTATCTGTAGCCCTATAAACAGGCCCACTGACTGATTCCAAGATTGTAGATACTTGTGTAGCTAATTGGTGGACATACCTTGATTTAACATGTCCCTTTTGTCACATTATTTTCAGGGGTACCATCATTTCTGTCCAGGCCTTTTTCATGAGTTTTTTTTTTTTTTTTTTAATTTTTGGAAGCATGGTTGAAAAGCAATGTCTGACTTTCATTTGTTCATTTTCATAGATTTTATTTATTATTAGTTTTGTCAGATTCAAGTTATTTCTGTGACCATTGTGGATTTTTCTTTCATTAAACGAGGGGTACCAACGATTTTGACCACATGTGTAGCTGATACTGTGTTAGCACCAATTGTGGGCTTTACTGCAGATTGGCAGCGTCATTGATTTCTTGTAGAGGGAGGGAGCTCTCGTTTGCAATCGTGTTTTGCCCACGATCTCAATGGTAACATTTTGCCAAATAGTGGCCATGGGGTCACCCAGTTACGGTGGCCTGTGAGGTCTTGTTTTGAGCAGGACATGACATGCCTCCTGCCTGTGTTTGAGTCACTGATCTAGTGCCCTGCAATGTAAAAGCACTGCAGAGTATTGGATCTTCGATCACATCAAAGAAAGATGATGTCCCATCATGGGACTAAGTAAAAAAATAAAATAATTTTAAAAAATCACTTAAATACAAAACAATAACAATGAAAATATATACCAACAAATAGATATATTTATGTAAAAATAGAAAAGTACATATTTGGTATCACCATGTTCAGAGCCACCCACTATAGTTAACCCCTTCATCGAACGCCATAAAAAATAGTGGCAAAAACAAGCTTTTTCATCAGAGCTGCAAAAAAAGTGGGATGAAATGCCATAAAAAATAGCATGTAAATAAAAATAGTATAGCTGAAAACGTTATCTTGTCTGAAAATAAACAATTTGGGGCTAAAGCAACATTTATTTATTTTTTTTTATTTTTACAGCTCAATGATATCAATTCTATGAAGCACCTGGGTGTTCAAGGTGCTCACCACGCATCTAGATAAATTCTTTGTGGGGTCCTGTTTTGAAAATGGTGTCACTTGTGTGGGGTTTCCACTGTTTAGGCACATCAAGAGCTCTTTGAACACAGCAAGGCATCCGGTATCAATTCCAGATGATTTTGCATCCCAAAAATCAAATGACTCTCCCTTCTAAGAGCTTCCATGTGCTCAAACAGTAGTTTTTTACCACATATGGGGTATCTGCATACTCGGGAGAAATTGCACAACAAATTGTACAGTCCATTTTTTTTCCCTGTTACCCTTGTGAAAATGCTAAATTTGGGTCTAATGTGACCTTTTTGTGGGGAAAAGTAAATTTTTTTTTTTTCTTGCATATAACTTTAATTCTTGTGAAGCACATGAAGGGTTAATAAACATCTTTAGGCTATGTGCCCACGCTGCGGATTTACCTCGGATTTTGCCGTGGATTTGCCGCGGATTTACCGCGGATTTGCCGAAAATCTGCAGCAGCGGCACTTCCTAGCCATTTCAATGGCATTTTGGAAATGCTGTGCCCATGCTGCGGATTTTTCCGCGGCGGATTTGCCGCGGATTTTGATCCGGAAAAATCTGCAGCATGTCACTTATTGTTGCGGATTTTGTTGCGGATTTTTCCCATGCAAGTCAATGCAAGGTGTAAAATCCGCAAGAAATCCGCAGGTCTGTTCCCACAGGCTCTTTTTCCTGCGGATTTGGTGCAGATTTCGCAAACAAATCCGCAGGAAGTGATGTAGGATAGTTCAGGAAGAGGAAGTTTCACCATTTTGTAGTGTAGAGTAGTGGCAGTGTAGTCGTGTTGTGTCCGGACTCTGAATTGCCAGCTAAAAGCAGCTAGTTACAGGCTGCTTGCTTTTAGCTGGCAAAACAGGATCCCAGGTCTTTTTTCACAATTCTTTTTTAAAAAAAAAAAAATGTGCTCCGCTGTATTTTCACTGTCCAGCCCGATGCAAGCAAGCAACTGAGGGCTGTGCTTCTCAGCGGGATAAGGCTGAAGCATTCTCTGCCCCTCCCGCTGAGAAAAACAGTCCTCAGCTGCCCCTGAAAATGGCGGCTCCGTTGTGAAGCGCCATTCTCAGGTGCTGTACCGAGGCTCATCCAGCTGCCCTGATGCATTGGCTGGCTGGGTAATTACGGGGTTAATGCCAGTTTTCTGCAAACTGGCACTAAGCCCGAGGTTCATAATGTCATGCCTGTGTAGACACGGCCATTATGAACCTCCGTTTAGTACTAAAGAAAAGAAAACACTTTTGTTAAAAATTTTATTTGAAAGAAAAACACACACACACATCCCTGATTGCCATCTTTATTACTCCCTGAATCCCCCGACGATAATCCATGACAACTCCAAGCCGGGCTCCGATGTGCACCCGGCTGACCCGGGCACTGACGTCAGCCGGTGACAGCAGCCGTCAGTGTATTATTAAATGCTGCACAGCTCTTTTCCGGCAGCTGGGAACGTCTGATATCAGAGCCCTGGTCAGCTGACTTAATTCGCGAGCGCGGGCGGGTCAGCTGACTGCACACCGACAGCTGACGATGTGCACTCATGTGACCCGGGCACGGACGTCAGCCGGTCCCAGCAGCCGTCAGTGTTCGAGATGCTGCAAAGCTCTCTTCCGGCTGCTGGTACCGGCTGACGTCCGTGCCTGGGTCACATGAGTGCACATCGGAGGCCGGCACATCAGCTGGTCGGTGTGCAGTCAGCTGACCCGCCCGCGCTCGCGAATTAAGTCAGCTGACCAGGGCTCTGATATCAGACGTTCCCAGCTGCCGGAAAAGAGCTGTGCAGCATTTAATAATACACTGACGGCTGCTGTCACCGGCTGACGTCAGTGCCCGTGTCAGCCGGGTGCACATCGGAGCCCGGCTCGGAGTTGTCATGGATTATCGTCGGGGGATTCAGGGAGTAATAAAGATGGCAATCAGGGATGTGTGTGTGTGTTTTTCTTTCAAATAAAATTTTTAAAAAAAGTGTTTTCTTTTCTTTAGTACTAAACGGAGGTTCATAATGGCCGTGTCTACACAGGCATGACATTATGAACCTCGGGCTTAGTGCCAGTTTGCAGAAAACTGGCATTAACCCCGTAATTACCCAGCCAGCCAATGCATCAGGGCAGCTGGATGAGCCTCGGTACAGCACCTGTGAATGGCGCTTCACAACGGAGCCGCCATTTTCAGGGGCAGCTGAGGACTGTTTTTCTCAGCGGGAGGGGCAGAGAATGCTTCAGCCTTATCCCGCTGAGAAGCACAGCCCTCAGTTGCTTGCTTGCATCGGGCTGGACAGTGAAAATACAGCGGAGCACATTTTTTTTTTTTTTTTTTTTAAAAAATACCAGTGAAAGGGAACATGGCACCACATTTTTTGGCTGTAAGCTGCGGCCGCCACCACTGGGTTATTATATACAGCCTGTTAAAATGCTGTATATAAGCACAGTGGTGTTGGCCGCAGCTTTTTACAAAAAAAGTGGCGACAGGTTCCCTTAGGCTATGTGCCCACGCTGCGGATTTACCGCAGATTTTGCTGCGGATTTGCCGTGGATTTGCCGCAGATTTCCCGAAAATCTGCAGCAGCGGCACTTCCAAGCCATTTCAATGGCATTTTGGAAATGCTGTGTCCATGCTGCGGATTTTTCCGCTGCGGATTTGCCGCGGATTTTGATCCGGAAAAATCTGCAGCATGTCAATTGTTTGTTGCAGATTTGGTGCGGATTTTGGGTATAGAATGGGGAAAAAAAAAATCCGCATCAAAATGGGTGCGGGTGCGGATTTGCCGCGAAAGTCGCGGATTTTCATGCAGAAAAATCCGCAGGTACATTCTACCGTGGACACATAGCCTTAAACATTTCTGCCCCTTTATTACAAAATGGATAATGGAGAAGAAAGGAGGGTTGGGACAGGAAATGACATAAAGAGCCTTTTTTTTTCCTTCAAAACAGACTAAGCTTTATTCAGAAACACAATAGAGTACAATGGACAAAATCCGCATCAAAATCCGCAACGAAATCCGCGTCAAATCCGCACCTATGCTAAGGTGCGGATTCCGGGGGAAAGCTGCGGATTTTGATGCAGAAAAATCCGCAGGTACATTCTACCGTGGACACATAGCCTATATGTGGTTTTGAGTAGTTTGAGGGGTGCAGTTTTTAGAATGGTGTCACTTTCGGGTATTTTCTGTCACATAAGCCCGTCAGTCACTTCAAATGTGATGTGGTCCCTAAAAAAAAACTGCTTTGTGAATTTTATTGGCAAAATGAGAAGTTGCTGATACATTTTAGCTTTTAATAAATAATAAAAAATAAAAGCCTTTCTAACTTCGTAACAAAAAAAAATATTTCAAAAGTTATGACAGATACAAGATGGCAATGTGGATCATGTACCAAAGATTGTCAGTGCCAGGCTGCAATCAAATCACCATTATAATAAATGAGTCTTTAGTTAAACGAGTTACCTGTAAATAATGACGGTAATAAAGTGTCGGGTGCTGTGCCTCGCATCACGTACAGGTAACTCATTTAACTCCAGACTCATTTACCATAATAATGATTTGATTGCAGCCTGGCATTGAGTCTTTGGTACACAATCCACATTAACATCTTTTATCAATATAGTTATCAAGCGCAGACACAATTACATCCTCTTTAAGTGATTAGTTTAAATCAGGGCAGAGTGCAGTAGTTAATTTACATAAATGAATGCATTATATATTTTTTTAAATTGTGTACTTTTCAGCTTGGCTTCCGTTTTTTTGTTATAATACATTTGACTCTATTTATCTCGCTACAACCAGACATTGATAGCTACCGTTCTTGCATATTATTTACACTGGATTAATTCTAGGGCACACAGTGCTATAGCTGCAATACATATACGTATTATATACTCTATTTACATCCCACACTTTACTCCTTTATCATTATTTAAAATGAGCGAACTTTTGGAAATTCGGTTCAGTGAGTTCAGCCAGACTTTAGATTATGTTTAGTTTGGGAACCAGACATTATCCTAAACCCCAATTAAAGTCACTAATTGGGCAGTTCGGGTCTCTGCCCATATACAGCTACCCATAAACAGAACACATCCAGGGGAGGGTGGGCCAGGTTTCTCTTTTTTTTTTTTTGTTTGTTTGGTACACACTACATCTGATTACACTGTTGTTTCCCCAGTGCGAGCCATTCAAACACTGCAAGCAGCTCGCACTGGGTTGAGCACAGCGATGCACACACGATTGGTTTACATATATACCTCCTGTACCTTGACTGACTGTCAACTCTGCAACATTTTTGAGCAACAGGCTGTCAGTCAAAGTGCAGGGGGAGTGATTACAACAAACTCACTGTGTAGCAAGTGATGAAAGTTACATCCCCTGCACTGCCCCTTGACTGGAAGTGAGCGGCTGCAGGGAGAATGACTTCATTTTCTCTCTTTAGCCGCTCTTCCAGTTACACTGCCAACCATCATTTATAAAAATGTTTACTTGTGGTTAGCACTATATCTGCCGGTAGATGGCGTTTTGAAAAGTTCTCTTTAATACCACTCATATCAGGCTTAAGTTAAAGACCTATAGCAAGAGGTTGCAGATCTAATTAAAAAAAAAAAAGCTCACAAGGGAGTTCAGTTCACATAAAATTGCCAAAACACCAAGGAGAGACACATGTTAGTTTATTACAAAATTGAAGAGAGGGATGGACTGGGAATAATAATTAAGATAAGTCTGAAAGCTAACAACCCCTGACTGCATTCCATATTCTTGGATGGTGAAAAGTTTGACTCTGATAGGTTTATGATTTTGCACAGTATTTTTGGTTTGGTATCTTTCACATTACTGAAGCTTGAAAAGGTGTCCTCTGTCCTCTTCTTCTTTTTTTTTTTGTTTGTTTGTTTTCTTATGTTTTATATTATTCTTTGCATGTAGTCATGTCCGACACTTTGGGAACCCTTGAGATTTTTCCAGAAAATGAAGTATTTCTCACAGAGAATTAATGTTTTGTCATATACATGTTTTTCCTTTGTGTGTTTTGGCACAATACAAAAGACTGAAAAAAAGGCAAACTGAGCCTACTTTCACACCAAACCCCAAAAATGAGTCTGACAAAATTGTTGGCATCTTTCCAACTTTGTGGGTAAACAGCTTTGTTTCAAGCATGTGATGCTCGTTCAAAATTTGTGGCAAGTAACAGTTGTGGGCAATATGAAAATCATCTGAAACCAGGTAAAAATGGGAGAAGTTGACTCAGTCTTTGCATTGTATCTGTGTGGGCCACAATAACAATGGAGAACAGAAAGAGGAGACGAGAACTGTCTGAGGACTTGAAAACCAAAATTGTTAAAAAATGTCAACAATCTGAAGTTTAGCTACTGCCCTGGACGGCAAAGTAAATTGATGATAGGTTGCAATATAGGATAGTCCGGATGGTGGATAAGCAGCCCCAAAGAAATTCAAGCTGTCTTGCAGGCTCAGAGTGCATCAGTGTCAGTGCGAACTATCCGTCGACATTTGAATGAAATGAAATGCTATATGGCAGGGGACCAAGGAGGACCCCACTGCTGACACAGGCCGAAAAAAGGTAGACTGCAGTTTGTCAAGATGTACATGAGTAAGCCAAAGGTCTTCTGGGAAAGCGACTTGTAGATAGATGAGTCCCAGATAGTTTTTTTTTTTTTGTGAAGCATATTATTTTACCGTTTACAGACAGCGAACGAAATGAGGCCTGATAAGAAAAGAACACAGTACCTACAGTCAAATATTGTGGATGTTCAAAGATGTATTGAGGTGTTTTTTTTTCTGCCTCTGGCACTGGGAGCCTTGACTATGTGCAAGGCATCATGAAATTTGAAGATTATCAAAGGATTTTGGTGCTCAGTGTCAGAAAGCTGGGTTTGCGGCCTAGGTCATGGGTTTTCCAGCAGAACAATGACCCCAAACATATTTCACAAAGCACCCAGAAATAGATGGAAACAAAGCGCTGGAGAGTCCTGAAGTGGCCAGCAAGTAGTTCAAATCTAAATCCCAGTGAACACCTGCAGAGAGATCTTAAAATTGCTGTTGGGAGAAGGCAGCCTTCAAATATGTGAGGCCTGGAGCAGTTTTCAAAAAGGTTCAAAATTCACAGTTGAGAGGTGTAAGAAGCTTGTTGATAGTTATAGGAAGCGATTGATTACAGTTATTTATTCCAAAGGGTGTGCAACCTAATATTAAGGGTGAAGGTGCCAACAGTTTTTGTCCAGCCCACTTTTGGAGTTTTATGTGAAATTATGTCCAATTTGCCTTTTTTTTGTGTTGGGCTAAATTCACATTTCCGTTAAAATGTATCAGTCACAATCCGAGGCTATGGTAAACACCGGCATCCGTTTAGTGGATTCCGTTGTGTCCCATAGACTTGTATTAGTGGCGGATTGCGACTGATGACCTTGCGTTGCATCCGCTGCGTCGCGGTCAGTTGTTTTTTGACTTACCGCCAGGTGGGAGCAACGCAGAATGTAATGTTTTTCTGGCCGTCAAAATTAACGCGCCGCCAGGAATCCGTCGCCATCCGTCAAGCATGTAATGGATGTCTATCGGTGCTGGATTCCTTCGTAATCCGTCTTACAACGGAATCCAGCGCTGGATTCCGTCATGCTCTACTAAGCATGCCCAGCAGGTTTGGCACACCCACTGGGCTGTCCCAAACACAAACTGATTCGTCAAAAAACGGACGCACAGCGGATGTAACGGACGCGACGGATCAATTTTTTCACAGGAGTCCTGTGAAAGGAATCCTGTGAAAAACACATCCGTTGCGTCAGTTGACATCTAAAAAACAACTGATCCGTTGCTGACGGACCTGACGGATTTAAAACAACGGAAATGTGAACCTAGCCTTATTCCAATAAGGGTACTTTCACACTTGCGTTGTTTTCCTTCCGTTACAATCCGCCCTTTTGGAAAACAGCGGAATTCGTTAACGGATTCCGCTGTTTCCCGTAGACTTGTATGGTTGACGGATTGTACCAAAAGGACCTGCGTTGCTTCCGCTGGGCGACGCTCCGTTGCTTCCGCCCAGCAGGAGGAACGCAGCATGTAACGTTGTTTTGAGCAGCGGAATCCTCTGCATTTCACTGCGCATGCTCTTTTTTTTTTTCCTTTTAAATCACAAACTTTATTTTGGCTCGCGGTGGCCGAACGTTCAGCTGATCACCCGGTGGCCGGCAAGTGACAGCGCTCAGCTGATCACCTGGCGGCCAGCTGCAGGGAGCGATCAGCTGATCACCCGGTGGTCGGCTGCAGGGAGCGATCAGCTGATCACTCGGTGGCCGGCAAGTGACAGCGCTCAGCTGATCACCCGGCGGTCGGCTGCAGGGAGCGATCAGCTGATCACCCGGCGGTCGGCTGCAGGGAGCGATCAGCTGATCACCCGACGGCTAGCTGCAGGGAGCGATCAGCTGATCACCCGGCGGCTGGCTGCAGGGAGCGATCAGCTGATCACCCGGCGGCTGGCTGCAGGGAGCAATCAGCTGATCACCCGGCGGCTGGCTGCAGGGAGCGATCAGCTGATCACCCGGCGGCCGGCTGCAGGGAGCGATCAGCTGATCGTTCACAATAGTCTGCCGCCGGTAAAACTGTGTAAAAAAAAAAAAAAAAAAAAAAAAAAAAAAAAAAAAAAACAAAAAACGGATTCCGTTGTTTTGCAGCATCCGTTGTGCCACTATATACAACACATCCGTTGCATCCGTCACACAACGCAATGCAACGGATATCGTTCAACGCAAGTGTGAAACTAACCTAACACAGAAAGGAAATAAACATGTATAATAAAATGTGTAATTGTAATCATTTTCTGGGAGAAATACTTTACATTCATAATCATCATTGTCCCCATTGGGGCTCACAGTTTAAGTTACCTGTCAGTGTGTTTTTGAAGGGTGGGAAGAAACTGGAGTACCCAAAGGAAACCCATGCAATTAAGAGGAGAGCATGCAAACTCCTTGCAGATGTTTGCACCCAGGACCCCAGTGCTGCAAAGTAACAGCGCTCTCAACTGAGCCACCAAAAGTGTATGGACAAAGGTCTTTTGTGAACTATATTTCCCAATTTGGCTTAACTATCACTATTTCTATTCCAGATGTGAAGGGGCAGCTCTATGAAGACTATTGCATACTGCAGCATTCAAACAGGTAAAGCAGAAAAAATGAAAAAGAAGCAAAAACAGACTGTCAATAAATACATTTTAATTCCATATATTCCTGATCAGCATCTCTCATTACTGCCACTGATTATGACAATTGGAGACCTGATAACTGCTACAGTATAAACTAAATTGGATAATTCACGCTTTTTTTCCCTCATGTCATTTTGTACCCAACAAAGAACTTAAATTGCTGACCTTTGTGATTGGTGCAGTACAGTTTTCAGATCAGGAATGTGAATATTTAAAGAGAACCTGAGAGCAGGAATTACCCCTAGAAGATATTAGGAGTAGTGATGGGCGAACCTGGACTGTAAGTCTAGATCCGCGCGGTTTCAAATGTACATGAGTGCCGGGCCCAGAATTCTCATGGATTTCTGGCTAATAATCCGTCACTTGGGAAATAATAAAAAATAAAGGGAAAAATAAAGAAAATAAAATAAAGCAAGCGCTTCATACTTACCAAGTCTTCAACTTGGCTGTAACTGCTAACTTAACTGTAACTGCTCTCGCGGCCGCTCATTCGCTTCTGGGGCCACTCATTATTGCTCATCCATATGCACTGCTTTCCCCGCCCACCGGTCGTTTTGGCATCTGTGATTGCTTGCAGTCAGACACTTCCCCCAGCCTATGTAACGGCGTCTGACTGCAACCACTTTTGGCATAGGGTCCCCCCCATATTATGATACTCGGCACAGTAAAAGCATATGGCTACAGGCTGCAGCCCCCTGCCGTGCGTTTATCTTGTCTGCGTATCAAAATAGGAGAAACCACATGTGCCTTTTTTTTTTAAATTATTTAAATAATTAAAATAACACAGCCATGATAAAGTCTGACAGCTGGGGGCTGGTATTCTGAGGCAGGGGAGACCCATGCTTATTGGGCCACCCCCAGCCTAAAAGTAGCAGCTTGCAGCTGCCCGGAATTGGCGCATCCATTGGATGCGATAGTCCCGACACTTTATCTGGCTCTTCCTAATTGCCCTGGTGCGGTGGCAGTCAGGGTAATAAGGGGATAATGTTAGCTCACACCTGCTACTAAACTGTAGATTAGTAATTGGAGGTGTCTGATATCCCCCACTACTAATCTGTAAGTGAAAAGAAATAAACACCTCAAAAATTCTTTATTTGAAGTGAAAGACAAAAAAAACCCTCTTTCACCACTTTATTAACCCCAAAACATCCCTGCAGCTCCGATGTAATCCACATGAGGTCCCACAACGATTCCTGCTTTGCTACATCTGAATTCACACTGAGCGGCCATAGAACATGACTGCCCACTGTGAGGGAGACTGAGAGAGCTGCGTGGTCAGCAGTCACATAACTCAGGCGATTTGCGGTCACATCACTCAGGTGATTTGCGGTCACAACTGGAGGTTCCCACTGTCCTCCACCTGTGACCGCAAATAGCCTGAGTGACGTCATCACCTTTTATTTTATCGCTTGGTAGTGCTGGATTTTTCCTTCTTTCTTCTCATATGAATGAGACCATCAGGCAGAGAGCCCTCAGCATAAAGTATTGCTCAATTAATCCATAATGTACTTGACTCACCCTAGGAGGTGGCCAAACCATTTAGCAGAGACCGCTCAGTTTGGTGTGTTCATGCAAATGGACTAGACTGTAATCTGGTCTCTTCCTAGGTAAGTCAGTCTAGCTAACTGAGGCCCTTCTATGAGTTTTGCACAGGTGGTTTGCACCAGATAGTACTCTGACTAATTCCTAGAGGGGATCAGACCTCCCAACAGATATTTTTGGTTTGTTGAATCCTCAAGCCTTTTAGTGACCTTCCATAACCACCATCTGCAGTATTTGTGTCCATGATAGACGTCTAAGTTTAGTGGAGCCCCAAGGAGTCCAGATAGTATTGCTCCAGCTTTTGCTGCCAGAGGATAACTCCCACTCCATTTTTGGTTATGACTTTAGCAGGGATCATTCCTTTTAATTTCAGAGACAGTGGTAACTTAGCTATTCTTCTCTTGGCTGTGATGGATGCTGATTGATCATATTCTTAAGGCCCTGTCACAGACAGAGATAAATCTGCGGCAGATCTGTGGTTGCAGTGAAATTGTGGACAATCAGTGCCAGGTTTGTGGCTGTGTACAAATGGAACAATATGTCCATGATTTCACTGCAACCACAGATCTGCCAAAGATTTATCTGTGTGTGACGGGGCCTTTAGTCATTAAGAGTGCCCCCTGCTGGTGCACTGTCGCTGCGGTAATGATTGGTACATGGCGCTGCACCTGTTTAAGGATTCAAAGAAGTTTGGTACCCACTCAAAGGTTCGCTGTGACATAGTAGTGGGCGTCATACAGCCCAATCAGAATGTTAAACCAGAACCTCTTGTTCAGGGATTAAAATTTTTGCATAGCTGCATTAGATCAACTGATGATTTTTGGATGTGCGGTTCATGTCTTTTCCTCCAGTTATGTTGTTAGTAATTAAGAGTCCCATTTGTCAAACCTTTACTGACACACCAGAATAAATGCCTTCAGAAGCCCTATTGTCAGGTTGCCTGCAGCCTCTTTTCTATCTTCCCCTTTCGGTGGAAACCCAGATGCTCTTCGCATGCAGAGGCAGCATCCCTTATTTTAGATGAGACTAATAATCGCATTGGTCTCCTGACAAGGTCTCCCCTTGTAGTGGCTGGCTCAGTTCATATATTCAGCCAGTCCTCATTCTATTTGACTCTAACTTGCTCTCCACCTTATCATAGCCTTTTCTCTATAGAATCCTGGATGTCAGGGTCCAAGAAATTTAGCAATGTTCTCCATCTTCTCAACTCCTTTGTTTGGTCACGTGCAGGTCCATCTCGTTCTAGACTTGAAGCAGGCCTTTTAAACCATTCCGCCTTTGTCAATTTTGCCATAACCTCCAGCATGTTTGGTGAGTTTGCATCCCCTGTGGTCACCCAAGACGCATACCTTATCCAATAGGCTTGAATTTAGTAGGTAACTGGTTCAAGGCTGCAGTGTTAGCCTTTCCACAACACAGATAAATTGGACTTTTTTTTTTTTTCCTGAGTGCTAAGACATTCTTTCTTGTCCCATTTTGGTCTAAGAACTTAGACTGCCCACTAATCACAGATTTCTACATTTTCGGACCAGGACTCTCATACTTCATTGCAGAAGCTCCTTGGTGCATTTTGATATACCGTATTTTTCAGACTATAAGACGCACCGGTTTTAGAGGAGGAAAATAGGAAAATAAAATTGTAAGCAAAAAATGTGGTCATGACACACTGTTATGGGGCGAGGATCTGCTGCTGACACTATTATGGGGGTAATGTCCCCAAATTCTCTACTAAGGTGCCGCATCCTGGTAATGATCCTCCTGCCTTGTATATACAGTATATGTCCCTCATCCTGCTATATACCGTCATCCTGCCATACGGCCGCATCCTGCTATATAACCCATCATGGCATATGGCCCCATCCTGCTATATACCCCCATCCTGCTATATACCCCTATCCTGCTATATACCCCTATCCTGCTATATACCCTTATCGTGCTATATACCCTTATCCTGCTATATACCCCCTTCCTGCTATATACCCCCATCCTGCTATATACCCCCTTCCTGCTCATAATATACCCCCTTCCTGCTCATAATATACCCCCATCTTGCTCATAATATACCCCCATCCTGCTTATAATATACCCCCATCCTGCTTATAATATACCCCCATCCTGCTTATAATATACCCCCATCCTGCTTATAATATACCCCCATCCTGCTCATAATATACCCCCATCCTGCTCATAATATACCCCCATCCTGCTCATAATATACCCCCATCCTGCTCATAATATACCCCCATCCTGCTCATAATATACCCCCATCCTGCTCATAATATACCCCCATCCTGCTCATAATATACCCCCATCCTGCTCATAATATACCCCCATCCTGCTCATAATATACCCCCATCCTGCTCATAATATACCCCCATCCTGCTCATAATATACCCCCATCCTGCTCCCATGACCCCATCCTGCTCATAATATACCCCCATCCTGTGGCACATAAAAAAAAATAAACGTTCATACTCACCTTTCCTCACTCCCCGCAGCATCGCTCGTCCTCCCGTCTGTGTCAGTGGCAGCGTCGCTGAGTGGAGCCATCCCCGTTCCCTTGCAGCATCGCGATCATCTCCTGTGTCTGTGTCGGCGGCTGCATGTGGACACGTGCGCACAGTGATGACGTCATCGCTGTGCGCGCCGCTAGTCTCCACCCAGCCGCCAGCACAGACACAGGAGATGATCGCGATGCTGCAAGGGAACGGGGATGGCTCCACTCAGCGGCGCTGCCGCTGACACAGACGGGAGGACGAGCGATGCTGCAGGGGAACGGTGAGTACTGTACACTGATTCACTGCCCCCGCACTGATGATGATGCGCGGGGGGCAGTGAATACAGCCGCACATGATCACTCCAGGCCGTAGTTGCCAGGGGTGATCATGCTGGCTGGCTGTTTATCCCCGCCCATCATCCCGCACACCTGTCAGTGCCTGCTTCAGCGCTGAGGGATGATGGGCGTGCATATTAAATGAGCGGGTCCACGTGGTCACGGCAGGCTGCTACAGCCTGCTCGTGCCCCCGATGACCCGCTCCACCGCAGCACCCACATTCCCCGCAGCCACATTCAGACCATAAGATGCACCCCCCACTTTCCCCCAACATTTGGGGGGGAAAAAGTGCGTCTTATGGTCCGAAAAATACGGTACCATTCCCAAGGCCTCCTCTTTCAGACAATTTCACACTTGCTCAATTTAACGTCATGGCTGTTGAGGCTGCAGTTTTGAAGGATTCAGGCTTTTACAATCAGGCTTGATTTTTCCAGTATAACATTACATTTTCTGATTCTATTTTTTTTTTATATGTGACTTTTTGCAAGTCTTTTTTTTTTTTTTATTTCATTTTTCTTGTGCCATTGGATTAAATAAAGATAATTTAAAAAGATAAATGAAAAAGCATGCATATCTATATATTTTTTACTTTGTATGTGTTCACTGTAACAGTTACGTTACGTTTATATCCAACTAGGGGACTTGAACATTAATGAGTATGATCACTTATGCATTGCAGGGTATTAGACCTGTTAGTTTAAATATAACAGGACAGTAGCAGACTCTGAAGCCATTTACTTGCGGTGTGCCAATGTGATTTAAGAGGAAAATTCTTCCTTCTATTAACCACCCAGATATCAGTTACTATTGTCATTTGCATCTTTGCCTATATGCGCACGCTGCATCTTCTATTGCGTTTTGATGACGATTTGTGGTCACAAAGATGCACCCAAATGCATGTATTTCCTTCCCCTAGCAAAGTCTGAGACTTCTATTTTGCTGTCCGCACAGTTCATCTTTTTTTGGCTGCGTTTTTGAAGATACAGCATGTCAATTCTTTTTGCGTTTTGTCCCGGAGGACTGGTAGATCAATCCCCTGCTGATTCTGTGTTAGCGGGGGATTCATCCCTGTTATTTGGCCAGATGCCGGTCCCCATATAAAGTCTATGGGGACCAGAATCCTATAAAAAGTAAAAAGGGGTAGGAGCAAGTGCTTCATACTTACTGAATCACTGACACGGCTGTCACACTGTTCCCGCAGCCGCTTACTACCTTCATTGAATATGCACTGCTAACCCTACCCACCGACGTCTGTGGTTGCAGTCAGACGCGCCCACACGCTGAGTAACAGCGTGTCTGACACTTCCAATCACAGATGCCGGTCGGCGGGTCTATATAGGACAGTAAAATAATAATAATAAAAAAAATTGCCTTAGGATCCCCCCATTATGATACCCAGCACAGATAAAGCCACTGGTACAAGCTTTATCAATACAATCATCTTGGCTGGGTATCAAAATAAGAGGAACCGCTAAAAAACGGTGTGCGATTTTTTTTTTTTTTTTTTTTTTTTTTTTTTTTTTTTATTTTTTTTTAATCCCCCCCCCCTCCCAATTTTGATACCCAGCCAAGATAAAGCCAAGCCAAAAAACCTGGGGGCTGGCATTCTCAGGCTGGGGAAATCCATGGTTATTGGGCGCCCCCCAGTCTAAAAATATCAGCCTGCAGCTACCCAGAATTGCTGTATCCATTAGATGCAACAGTCCCCACACTTTATTATGCTCTTCCTGATTTGCCCTAGTGCAGTGGCAATCGGAAAGAGCAGGTAAAGGAGTTATAGGCAGCCAACAGCGGGTAAAAAGGAGTTATCTGCCACTAAGTTGCCGCAAAGCCCTATGAGACCCCCCATCACTAATCTGTAAATGAAAAGAAATAAACACAAACCCCGAAATTAATCCTTTATTTGGATTAAAAGACAAAAAAACCACCCCTTTCACCACTTTATTAACCCCCCAAAACACCCCTGCAGGTCAGATGTTATTCACACAAGGTACCATGGTGCGTCCAGCACTGCTAAATTTGAAGCTCACAGCGCGTGCCATAGAACATTGCTGCCCACTGTGAGGTTCTGGCAGAGACTAAGACGCGATTAGCGGTGATGTCACTCAGGTTAGACGCAGTCACAGCTGGAATCCTCCATCTGTGACCAAAAAATGCCTGAGTGACGTCACCACTGATTGCGCGGCTCACTTTAGTTGCTGCCTGAACCTCATAGCGTGCAGTCATGTTCTAAAGGCGCTCACTGTGAGCTTCAGATGTAGCAGTGCTGGAAACGTTGTGGGTGTTTATTTACTTTCATTTACAGATTAGTGATGGGGTGTCTCATAGACGCCTCCTATTATTAATCTAGGGCTTAGTGACAGCTGTGGGCTGCCATTAACTCCTTATTACCCTGATTGCCACTGCACCAGGACAGCGAGAAGAGTCGGGTCAAGCACCAGAATTGGCACTTCTAATGGATGTGACACTTCTGGGTGGCTGCAGGCTGCTATTGTTAGGCTGGAAAGGGCCAAATAACCATGGCTCTTCCCAACCTAGTAACAGCCCCCAGTTGTCTGCTGTATCTTGGCAATATACTGTTGACACAGGCTGCTGGCGGAAACGCTGCCTGTGAACCGGCTAATTACAGCTCTGGACAGGTATGGCTCCTATTCATGAACTTCTTACCCGCTGTCACAACTGTAAAGGAAGTTGTTAAACAGTTAAAAAGTACAGATTTTTCATTTTTTTTGTACTTTTCAAGAATTTTATTTTTTTTTAAATTGAACAAATTACATCAATAGTAAATGTAGGTTGACATGTTAAGTACAATGTGCCACAAGAAAAAACAGTCTTGGAACCACTGGTATAAATAAAAACATTTCAAAGTTATTATTACCTATAGCCTATAGTGCCTATAGGTATAGTGCTATACCTATAGGTATAGTGCCTATAGTAACTATAGAATTTTCCAGCATAAAACCAGACTTTTGGTCTCTCCGTTTCTGTTGCTTTATATAACGATATTTAGACACAGGCCTAAGTGGTATTTATGGAATCTGAACTTCTTACACTTTTATTTTAAGGTGTGATATATCTATTTTACTGTTTAACTCAAACTTTTAACCACCAATATCAGTTTTTATTTTTTTTATAAGAAAAAAAATAATAATTTGATGCAATATTGCATGAAGGTGCCTGCATAAAATGCTGAGTGGTATTTTGACAATGTTCCATGGTTCTGCTTTCATAAAATATATGAATATATAAATTTACAATTTTGTAATTAACTTTTTGTTTGTTCACTTGTGTGGCTATCAAAAAGTCATTAATTTCAACTGCAATTCATATCATGACTAGAGCTGCTCGGACTTGGAAAAAAACGGAACCGGCGGATCACTGCTCAATTAAAAAAAAAAATATAAAAATCTGCTCTGGAATCCGGTGCTCATATAAGTCAATGGGGACAAGAATCCGGAGAGTAAAAACGTTGGTCGAAGGGATAGGGGGGTAGGAGCGCTCGCGATATACTCACCGACGCTGTGTCATGGCGGCAAACTCCTTCCGAGTCACGCTATTCCCTTCCGGAGCCAACAATTCAATATCCACTGTTTTGCCGGCCCACCGGCGCGTGTAATTGGTTGCAGTTAGATGCGCCCCCACCCAGAGTATCAGCTGACTGCAACCAATCACAGGCGCCAGGAGGGCCGGTGGGCGGGGAAAGCAGTGGAAGTGTCTGCGGGTCAGTATGGTGAGTGTGCATGTACCTACAAACACATGTGGCCTGCTCCTGTCAGAAGAGGGTGCGACTGTGCCGGTGATGCGATGTCAGACTCGTGCCAGTCTGGCATGACATCACCCGGCATGGCATGCCGCTCTCTGAACAAGAGTGTGCATGTACTTAGAAACATACGGCCCGCTCCTATCAGAAGAGTGTGCGGCTGTGCCGGTAATGCGATGTCAGACTCCTGCGAGTCCCTCGCAAGTGTCGCTCCGGCCTAAGAGAAACCGCATGCGGCTTTTTTTTTTTAATTTAAATAAATAATAAAAAAAGCGACATGCGATTCCCCTACAATTTTTATCCTCAGCCAAGATAAAGCCAGCTGGGGGCTGGTATCCTCAGCCGCCCAGTATTGCCACATCCATTAGATGTGGCAATCCCGGTGCTTTACTGGCTCTTCCCAGTGCCCTGGTGCAGTGGCAATTGGAGTAATGAGTAGCACAGATGCTACTAAACCCTGGGTTAGTGATGGCACAGGCGTCTGAGATACCTGCATCAAAAACCTGTAAATGAAAGTAAAGAAGTACAAACACAGAGAAAAATCCTTTATTTGGAAAAAAATATAAAAACACAAAAACTCCTTCACCACTTTATTAACCACCAACACCCTGCAGGTTCGGCGTAATCCGCACGAGGTCCCACGGATATTCATCTCTGCTACATCTAAATATCACAGCGAGCAGCCATAGAGCACGACTGCTTGCTGTGAGCTCCAGAGAATGAATGAGCTGCGCAATGAGCAGTGACATCACTCAAGTTATTGCGGTCACAGCTGGAGGTTCCCACGGTCCTTCACCTGTGATCGCAGGTAACCTAACCTCAGGTGGAGGTCACTGAGTTCACAGACCTGCATCTCCTAGCAGAAAATCGCAGTATTTTTGGCCAAGAGATGCAAATTTGGTGCTGAAATTTTTACACCATATTACTGCACCCAATGTACACCTCCTGGCAAAAAAAAAGCGTTTTTTTTACACTTTTTTTGTTGTTTTGTTTTTTTTTTTGTTCAGGCTTTTGCCTCGATTTTGTGCCAGGAGGTGCCCATTTGGTGCTGAAATCGTCTGCACCATATTTTAGCACTAAATTTCCACCTCCTGGCAGAAAAAAAAAATTGGGAACATTTTGAATCACATTTATTCTCTGCTCTACACTGAGCACTTAGCTTGGGGTTTACATGTAAATCTCCGAATGATGTGATTTAGATGACGCCTTGAGGGATTCATCCACTATTCTGAGGTAGCAGAGTTACTCTAGACTCTGGCTTGTGTTCAGCGGTGTCTTTATTTTCAGAAGTACATAAAACTGTGGCAGACCATGGTTTAATGAACACTTAAAAAGCCAGACACCGCTGGATTATGGGCCAGAGACAGTCCACAGTGTATCCTTCTGCTTTATAGTGAATGGTTCATCAGTCGTTCCATTTAAATCACATATTTCAGAGCTTTACATGGAAACCCAGTCTAAGCACTTGGCATAAAGCGCAGGATAAATGTGAGCTCAGTCTTACTGCAATCTTTGGGAGGCAGAATAAACAAATCATCAGCATGTAAAAAATGTATTTATTTAATGCCGATCACCGTGCTGTATGGGATAAGAAGGTTTTATTTTTCGGGTTGGAGTGATTACAGTGATACCAGGTTTATATTAGGTTTTTATGTTTGCCTAATATCACACGGTAAAACAATGCTTTACGTTTTTACATCACCATAGTTTGAGAGCTATCATTTTTTCTATCGACAGTCATGTGAGGGCTTGTTTTTTACGAGATGAGTTGACTTTTTTTATTGGTACTATTTAACCCCTTAACGACCGTGGGCCGTAACATTACGTCCTAGCGGTCATAACATTACTGCCCGCGGTCTGCCGGCAGCATCATGCTGCGATCGGCACACATCTCAGCTGATTTTCACAGCTGAGATGTGTGCCTGCTAGGCACGAGCAGAATCGTTATCTGCTCGTGCCATTTAACCCCTTATATGGCGCTGTCAATATGTGACAGCGCCATTATATGCGTGATCGCGGTAAACTTGTACTTACCGCCCGATACCGGAAGTCATGTGATAGAAGATAGAGGGAAGAATAGGTGCAGCAGATGCCTCCCTGCTGTATATGCCTCCGAACCTGTGCTGTGTGACTCCTCCCATCCCAGAATTGTGAGTACACAACCCATCGCTGCCCTCCCCCTCCGTCCAGTGCTGTGTACCCCCTAGTACTGCGTGTAGCCCCAAGTGCTGTGTACCCCCTCAGTGATGTGTAACCCGTGCCGCCTCCTGGTGCTGTCCGTGCCGCCTCCTGGTGCTGTCCGTGCCGCCTCCTGGTGCTGTCCGTGCCGCCTCCTGGTGCTGTCCGTGCCGCCTCCTGGTGCTGTCCGTGCCGCCTCCTGGTGCTGTCCGTGCCGCCTCCTGGTGCTGTCCGTGCCGCCTCCTGGTGCTGTCCGTGCCGCCTCCTGGTGCTGTCCGTGCCCAGTGCCTTCTGTGATGTGTATGCACCAGCCTCTCTTGGGATGTATATGCACCAGCCTCTCTTGGGATGTATATGCACCAGCCTCTCTTGGGATGTATATGCACCAGCCTCTCTTGGGATGTATATGCACCAACCTCTCTTGGGATGTATATGCACCAGCCTCTCTTGGGATGTATATGCACCAGCCTCTCTTGGGATGTATATGCACCAGCCTCTCTTGGGATGTATATGCACCAGCCTCTCTTGGGATGTATATGCACCAGCCTCTCTTGGGATGTATATGCACCAGCCTCTCTTGGGATGTATATGCACCAGCCTCTCTTGGGATGTATATGCACCAGCCTCTCTTGGGATGTATACGCACCAGCCTCTCTTGGGATGTATACGCACCAGCCTCTCTTGGGATGTATACGCACCAGCCTCTCTTGGGATGTATACGCACCAGCCTCTCTTGGGATGTATACGCACCAGCCTCTCTTGGGATGTATACGCACCAGCCTCTCTTGGGATGTATACGCACCAGCCTCTCTTGGGATGTATACGCACCAGCCTCTCTTGGGATGTATACGCACCAGCCTCTCTTGGGATGTATACGCACCAGCCTCTCTTGGGATGTATACGCACCAGCCTCTCTTGGGATGTATACGCACCAGCCTCTCTTGGGATGTATACGCACCAGCCTCTCTTGGGATGTATACGCACCAGCCTCTCTTGGGATGTATATGCACCAGCCTCTCCTGGGATGTATATGCACCAGCCTCTCTTGGGATGTATATGCACCAGCCTCTCTTGGGATGTATATGCACCAGCCTCTCTTGGGATGTATATGCACCAGCCTCTCTTGGGATGTATATGCACCAGCCTCTCTTGGGATGTATATGCACCAGCCTCTCTTGGGATGTATATGCACCAGCCTCTCTTGGGATGTATATGCACCAGCCTCTCTTGGGATGTATATGCACCAGCCTCTCTTGGGATGTATATGCACCAGCCTCTCTTGGGATGTATATGCACCAGCCTCTCTTGGGATGTATATGCACCAGCCTCTCTTGGGATGTATATGCACCAGCCTCTCTTGGGATGTATATGCACCAGCCTCTCTTGGGATGTATATGCACCAGCCTCTCTTGGGATGTATATGCACCAGCCTCTCTTGGGATGTATGTGCACCAGCCTCTCCTGGGATGTATGTGCCCTCAGCCTCTCCAGACCGAGACAAATTTGGAAAAGCAGTTGTCAGAAACAATATGATCAATATCACCGAACATCACAGCCGCACCAAAGAGAAACAGCTCCAGACAACACAGTAGAGGGGAGTTAATTAATTGTTTGACCAAATATAGCAGGATAGTTTTCAAGTTGATAATTTGGTGTGGCCCTCTAAGGTTGGTAGAAAATTCCAAATGGCCCCCGGAAGTGAAAAGGTTCCCCACCCCTGCTGTATACGCTAGCAAAGATAAACAGAACTTTAGAAAAAGTGTTCCTAAAGATCTTTTACCGTATGCTAATGAGCAAGGGGACTAGTCCCCTGGGCGTTAGTTCCCCGGCCAGTCGCCCCCATTAGCATGTTAGTACGCCACTCTGGGTTTAATAAAATCATCAAAAATAAAGAGTGCCTAAAATTTCTGTAACAAGCTCAAATTTGTAAGATTTTCTCAGCACAGGAACATTTTTCTTTACCACATCAATTTGTGGAACTTTTTTAATTTCATTTCAAGATACAGTATATTGATTAAAATATACTTTAAGTGTTTAACCCCTTAATGGGGTTTTCCCCTGCTCAATGTTTATTTAATATTCCCTTATTTTCTTTATTTCTCTCTCAGAATTTGTGTCATTACTCTGGCAGAATGTCACCCAGTCCTTCAAAGTGGCAAAAATATTTCTAGCATTAGCTATCAAATTAGTGCCAACTGCAGCAGACTACTGAATAAAGTATCAGGAAAGTCTAAAAGAGTAAGTATATGACGTTTTATGGACAATTGAGTATGTCTGTCTATATTATTGGGAA
The DNA here is from genome assembly GCF_048569485.1 of Anomaloglossus baeobatrachus. Lineage (NCBI taxonomy): Eukaryota > Metazoa > Chordata > Amphibia > Anura > Aromobatidae > Anomaloglossus > Anomaloglossus baeobatrachus. Next base: position 299,549,450 of record NC_134358.1, on the reverse strand, counting down.
TGTGCTGATTATGATCATAATTATCAATTTCAGGCTTATGTTTCATATAAGGGTATGTTCACACACGGGCCTCCATTTACCTGACGGAAGCTAAAAGTGTCCTGGTACATGTTGGTACAGTTTCTCTTTTTAACTAGTACAGGAAAGTGTTTTTGACGCTGTGCAGCCCCTTTCCCCTGACATGTTGGGGAGGCGTTGTGAATATTTAATATGCTAGTGCATCGGCAGACAATGATTATATCTATTAGAGACATGTTTGAGTGTAACCTCTAATCAGGGCTATACTATTAGCCTACTCAGGTATTAGATCTATGTGTGTCTGGATATCTGGTTAAGCTACTGGTCACTGCACCTAGTGTTCTTAAATATATTTAAAAATTAAAACTTATATTTTATTAGGTCTTTAGTTCGGGGATCTATTTGCCTTTGGCAATTTAGTTTTTTATCGATTTACCCCCACACTAACTTGGGAACTAAAAGTTTTTTTATGATATGATGATTGACATTGCACAATATTCCACTATTTTGCCTTTAACTCCGGGGTTCCTTTCCCAGTATGCTTTGGGTCATTGCCCATCTGTACTGTGAAGGAGCTCCAATCCACCTTGCTGTATTGAATAAATCTGATTAGAACATATAGCCCTATACACTTCAGAATTCATCCAGTTGCTTCTGTCTTCAGTTACGTCATCAATAAACACTAGTGACCCAGTACTATTGGAAGCCATGCATCACACTGCTTCCACCATGTTTTACGGAGGATGTTGTGTGTTTCTTGGATCACAAGCTGTTCCAAGCCCTTTCCATACTTTCTTCCCATTATTCTGGTACAAGTTGATCTTCGTTTTATCTATACAAGGAATGCTTTTCCAGAACTGGGTTTGGATTTTTTGGGGGGCAAAGTCTAATCCAGCCTTTTTTATTTTAATGCTGATTAATGACTTGTACCTTGTGGTGAACCCTGGGAATTTGCTCTCATGATGCTCTTTTTATGGTAAACTTCGATACTGAAACAAATATTTCTTGGAGAATGTTCACTTGGGTGGATGTTGTGAAGGGGTTTTCCTTCAACATGGAATGGATTCTGCGATCATCCACCCTCAGCTTAATGAGGGTCTGAGAGCTACATTAATCACATGTTATGCGTTCACAGCAATAGCTTCCACACATAAATCCACACCAGGAATCCGTTGCAGACCTTTCACCTGCTTAGTTAATGATGGATTAACGAGGGAATAGCCCATGCAGCCCACTAGAGATCGTTTGAGATAGTTGCCCAATTAGAGTGGCATGTAAAAGTTTGGTCACCACTAATCAAAATTCCTTTTATTGTGAACAGTTAAGCAAGTTGAAGATGAAATGATCTACAAGAGGGAGAAAGTTAAAATGACACATTTTGCTTTGTATTTTAGGTAAAAAAAACCAAAAACTTATTTACATCTTTTACATTTGAAAAATTACAAAAGAGAAAATGGGCTTATGCAAAACTTTGGGCTTCCTTGGAGATTTGTGTGCTCTGATAACTTTGACCAAGGTTTCAGACCTTAATTAGCCTGTTAAGGCCCCGTCACACGTATTGATATTGCTAGCGAGCGTACCTGCTCCCGTCGTTTGTGCGTCACGGGCAAATTGCTGCCCGTGGCGCACAAAATCGTTAGGAGCCGTCACACGGACTTACCTGCCTAGCGACGTCGCTGGTGCCGGCGAACCGCCTCCTTTCTAAGGTGGCGGTTCGTGCGGCGTCACAGCGGCGTCACTAAGCGGCCGCCCAATAGAATCGGAGGGGCGGAGATGAGCGGCCGTAACATGCCGCCCACCTTCTTCCTTGCTCATTGACGGCGGCCGCAGGTAAGCTGCAGTTCGTCGTTCCCGAGCTGTCACACGTAGCGATGTGTGCTGCCTCGGGAACGACGAACAACCTGCATCCTCAACAATCAACGATTTTATGAAAATGAACGATGTGTCAATGATCAACGATAAGGTGAATATTTTTGATCGTTAGCGGCCGTTCGTTGGTGTCACACGCAACGACGTCGCTAACGATGCTGGATGTGCGTCACAGAATTCGTGACCCAGTCGATATATCATTAGATATGTCGTTGCATGTAACGGGGCCTTTAGAGTTATGGATTGTTCACTTCAAAAGGATAAGGCACTTCTACTGACTTTCTAGTTACCAGGGTGCTCAGGTAGGTTTCGAAAACTGTATACAGTAGTAATATATACAAGGAACTCCTGAATTCAGTAAAATATTATGATTTTTTATTATTTCATACTCCGTAAAGTCAAGTCAGATGTTGCGGCCCAAACATGGCCTTCATCAGTAACTAGAACCTGAGATGAATAGAGAGAGATTATAGTTTCACTCTTTTCATTGGCAGTATTTGGAATGCTAGCAGATATGTGATTGTGATCTGCAGCCTGTTATTTCTGCCATGGGCAGTTGCAGTAATGCCATTAAGAAAGTTTCTGTGGTTTGCAGCCTGTCATTAGCAGTATCCGCTGCTATGTGGAGCTCAACACAGCAGTGGATACTGCTAATGACAGGCTGCAAACCACAGAAACTTTCTTAATGGCATTACTGCAACTGCCCATGGCAGAAATAACAGGCTGCAGATCACAGTCACATATCTGCTAGCATTCCAAATACTGCCAATGAAAAGAGTGAAGCTATAATCTGTCTCTATTCATCTCAGGTGCTAGTTACTGATGAAGGCCATGTTTGGGCCGCAACATCTGACTTGACTATACGGAGTATGAAATAATAAAAAATCATCATATTTTACTGAATTCAGGAGTGTCTTGTATGGATTGTTCACTGTCATCATTAGGAAAGGCCCGGTGATGCAAAATTCACAGCTTTATAAAAACCTATCCTCCTCTAACCTTGTGCCAAAAAACAGCAGCCATGGGTTCTTCTATGCAGCTGCCTAGCGCTCTGAAAAAGAAAACAGTTGATGCCCACAAAGCAGGAAAAGGCTACAAGGAGATAGTCGGGCTTTTTCAAGTTGCCCTTTCCTCAATTTGAAATGTAATTAAGAAATGACAGTCAAAAGTAACAGTAGAGGTGAAGATAAGGTCTGGAAGACCAAGCAAAATTTCTGTGAGAACTGCAATTGTTAAAGAGGCAAATTAGAACCCCCGCGTTACTGCAAAAGACCTTTAAGAAGATTTAGCAGACTCTGGACTTGTAGTTGATTGTTCTACTGTTGAGACACCTGCACAAATATGGCTTTTATGGAAGAGTCCTCATAAGAAAACCTCTCTTGCGTCCTCACCATAAAATTCAGCATCAGAAATATGCGGAAGAACATCTAAATAAGCTGATGCATTTTGGAAATAAATCCTGTGGAGCAATGAGGTTAAATAAAACTCTTTAGCCACAATGATCAAAGGTATGTGTGGAAAAGAAAGGCCACAGAATTTCATGAAAGAACATATCACCAACAGTTAAGCACACGGGGGTGGATCAATCCAGCTTTGGAGTTTTGTTGCAGCCAATGGCACGGTGAACATTTATGGCTAGAGGTTGGAGAGAAGATGGCTTCTTTAAATGGATAGTGATCCTAAACACACATCAAAATCCATAATAAACTACCTCAAAAGGAGCAAGCTAAAGTTTTTACAATGACCCTCACAGTCCCCTGATCTGAACCTCATTGAAAATCTGTGGCTAGACCTCAAAAGAGCAGTGCATGCAAAACGAGCCAAGAATCTCGCAGGAAAAATGAATGAAAAATCCCTCAAATGAGAATTTAAAGACTCTTGGCTGGCTACAAAAAGTGTTTAAAAGCTGTGAATATCAGCCAAACTGGGTGCTATTATGTACTAACAATGTAGGGTGCCCAAACTTTTGCATCGGACCATTTTCTTTTTTTGTTAACTTTAAAAATGTAAATATGAAAATAATTTTTAGTTTTCGCCTAAAACACAAAGGAAATGTCATCTTTAACTTCATGCCTTTTAGAGATTACTTCATCTTCAACTTGCTTAACCGTTCACAATACCAGTAATTTTGACCAGGGGAGCCTAAACATATACATGCCTTTGTACCTTTGGTCCCCGGAAAAAGATCCAACTACATAATAGAGTTGCAATTCCTAAACCCTTAGTCCAGATAGGATGTGAATACCCTCAAATTAAAACTAAGAGTCTGCTCTTTAAGACTATATTAATAATATAACTATATCTTGAATAGATTTTGGTAAACAGCTAAAATGTCAAAAGTTATAACTGTTCAAATATTTCTGAACCAAAATATATACATCCTATTTTTCAGACTATAACCTAATCGTCACCATAAGACGCACCCTAGGTTTAGACAGCAGATGGAAACATATTTTTCCTATTTAAAACTTCTGAGATGGTGTAACATAGAGGGGTCATTAGCACTACTTTTATTGTACTAGGGTACAATATGGAGGTAATAAATATATTGTCGGAGTCTCTTTGCAGTGTGTATTATATGAACATGGTTGTGCTACAATGTTCAAATTACATGCAGATATAGACACACACACAGCTCTGCTACATGCAGACGATATACACACAGCTCTGCTTCATTGAGACTACATGCAGATAGACGCACGCAGATTTGCTACATGCACACAAGGTACTGCTACATGCACATATAAAGAAACAGCTCTGCAACATGCTAACTACATGCACATGTAGACAAACATTTATGCTTCATGCTAATTAAATGCACACAGACACCTCTACTACATGCACATAGCTGCACACACAGTTCTGCTGCATGCACATATAAACAAACAGCCCCGCCACATGCAAACTACATACACATAGATGCACACACAGTTGTGCTACCTGCAAACTATATGCACATATAAACACAGCCCTGCTACATCCAATTTACATCCAGATATAGACACACATACAGCTCTGCTACATGCAAACTATATGCACATGCAGACACAAATAGCGCTGCTATATGCATACAGACACACCGCTTTGCTACATTACATGCGCATATAGACATATACATTATCACACCTTGCAGACACACACTATACAGTACCATATTTTACAGTTCCTGAATGGGAGCTGCATCAGCTGAAGGTCCTTTCACATAGTTAACATGCATATGGCTCCAAGTTAAAACTTCTACAAAAAGTCCATTTTGATGGATAGCTTTACCTGAATGCTAATCACTACGCTGTTGTTGTTGGAGTTCATAAACCCCTGCATTACAGCTTAGTGTGAATACTATCAAGCTCATCAGTTGTTTGCACACTGCAGTTCTTTGTTCTATATTTCTGTGGATATTTTGTCAAAACCATTTACTTGAAGAGAAAAGAACAAACAACTTATTGCTTGACCTTTTTGCTTCTCATTTTGGCTAAGAAATACGGCACCCCATGAACACAGTGAATAGGATTATTGACTGTATGCAATATTTATAATAAAGATGCACCAAATTAAATACATTGCTTTTTTAATACAAATCTTCATTTTTTTTCTTTGTACTCAGGGGGCTCAGTTCTTAACAGAGTTTGCACCTTTGTGTAGGATAACCTGCTGTGACGGTGATGAATATACCATTTACAGGTGCACATTTTTCCATTACAGTAATCCACTTAAGAAATATTTAATAAGATGGCTCAAGAGATTCTTTTTAGTATTAGGAGATTACATTGCTTTGAAGTACAATAGGCAGGGACTAGTTAACATGGAAGCTGGATACCTATAAAATGTATGGAATGATGGTATAATATAGTCTAGAGGAGCAGGATTTTTATATGCAGGTTTTGTGGATTAGTGGGAGATAATTTTCTGCTTGCCTTTTAAGTCTCCATGTTACTTTCTTCTTTTCCCCTAGTTGTATTCGAGGTCGGTTACTGGAAGTAAATGAAAATATTCTTCATAATCCTGAATTGTTGAAAGAAAAGGTAACTGGAGCATGGCTGAAAACTTTGATGTCTCACATAGTATAAGGTGACAAGTTCAACCTCGCTAAATTAATGGGTAAAACAGAGAAGGGTGTATAGAGATTCCTCCTATAGGTTTAGTAACGTTAATAAATCAGTGCTATTAATCACAAAATCACTTGCTTATACTTAAGGCCTCTTTTCTAGTAGGGTAATGAGAAGAAAACTAATTGGGGAATAGAAGGTAAAAAGGGACCAATATCCAATAAATTAGGACACCTGATGTGGATGGAAGATAGAAACAGCCTTAGACTTCATTCCGAGGTCTGTGTGACACACGTGTGGTTTTCGAATAAACACAGATATGTGAATGAGGCCTTAATCTTAGTGTTTTGTATTTATATGGAAGATAGAAGCCATTTCCTAATTGGTTTCATTTTATTGCTTTTAATAGGTTGAATTGTTCCCTCTATTAAAATTGAAAGGCCAGTTGTAAATATTGTATTTTATTGGTTTTGTAATATTTAACTGTACGTAGTGTTGTATTCTGATATTGGCAATCACAGCAGTCTGTGTGCCACCATGAGGGGCACGGTGGCTATATACTAGTGAGGCATAGTAACTGTACCTGTGCCCAAGGTTCAGTGTTGTAGTAATGGTAATAAAGCGAAAAAAGAAAAAATATTTTTCTTTGTCGCTCTATTGGGAGACCCAGACAATTGGGTGTATAGGCTATGCCTCCGGAGGCCGCACAAAGTATTACACTCAAAAGTGTTAAGCCCCTCCCCTTCTGCCTATACACCCCCGTGCTCCCACGGGCTCCTCAGTTTTTTGCTTTGTGCGAAGGAGGTCAGACACGCACAGCACAGCTCCACAGATTAGTCAGCAGCAGCTGCTGACTATGTCGGTTGGAAGAAAAGTGGGCCCATATAGGGCCCCCAGCATGCTCCCTTCTCACCCCACTCTTGTCGGCGGTGTTGTTAAGGTTGAGGTATCCATTGCGGGTACGGAGGCTGGAGCCCACATGCTGCTTTCCTTCCCCGTCCCCCTCAGGGCTCTGGGTGAAGTGGGATCCTATCGGTCTCCAGGCACTGAGACCGTGCTTCATCCACAACTCCTGTGGAGCCTGCTGGATAGGAGCCGGGTACAGTTCAGGGACATGGCCCTGCTACGTGAAGGTACTCTGTATCCCTGTGGGGACCGCGCACGGGCAACACCTCAGCTTTGCTGGGTGTGCTAGTGCACCGGGGACCGCGGCGCTGACCGGGTTAAACTGTGCCATTACACACTCAGCGTCGCTGAGTGTGTTTATATGTAGGGGCTACCGCGCTAACCGCCGCTGCCATGGGAAACTGCGGCGCGGCTGGGACTTGTAGTTCGCCGGGGACTTCGGCGTCGGCCGCGCTTTTACGGCGGCCACGCGTATACTCGAGTCCCCGGCTTGCTTGCGGCCTAGTTTCCCTTTCTCCCGCCCTCAGCCCTGACAGGCAGGGGAAGGGCGGGACGCTGCACGGAACGAGCAGCACTGAGGGCTGGAGTATGATTTCCATACTCCACCCCCCTCACTGTGCACAGTGTGAGCACCTCGGCCACGCCCACGGCTCCCTCCTCTCGTCAGGACGCCGCAGCCATTCCTGTCAGCTCCTCCGACGCTGCAGAGAGGGATTAACCCTGGGAGACCCAGACACGGTCTCTGGTGGCCTCATAACCGCTTTAGGCGGATGGTAAGCAGCACCTGTGGTGCTAGCCCCATGGTGCTGTAGTGTATTGATACATTATTTGTTTATAGTATATATTTTACACTGTATGAGCACAGTTCATTCTGGCTATATACCCTAGTGTGTTACTCAGGGAAAACAATAGCATGGCGCCCACAAAAGGCAGGGGTGCCAAAGCACAGGCTTATTATGCTGCCTGCGTCGCTTGTACGACCCAGCTGCCGGCAGGTTCCATTGACCCTCATTGTGTGCAATGTTCGGCCCCTGTGACACTTCTTCAGCCAGGGCCTCTGCTAAGAGGGGCCCAGGGGGAGCCACCTGTTGACACTGTCCTAGTGATGGGGACGGAGTTTGCAAAACTCTCTGAGACTATGACTAAGATACTAGAAGCCTTGCAGTCCAGGCCGGTATCTCAGCAAAGGGACTCTGTTGAATCATTGTTCCCTGGCCCCCCTCAGTTGGACCAACAATGTCCTCCCGGGGTATCTCATACATCCCAGACTGAGGGTTCTGACTTAGACCCCAGCCCCAGACCGACTAAGCGGGCTCGCTTAGAATTTCCCTCGACATCATATTGTTCAGGGTCTCAGCGGGGGGAATCTCTGGTTGATAATGCGGAGACAGCGGATCAGGATTCTGATCCTGAGGGCGCTCTCAATCTTAATACTCCAGACGGGGACGCCATAGTGAACGTTCTTATTGCGTCCATCGATCAAATGCTGGATATTTCTCCCTCAGCTCCTCCGGCGGAGGAGTCAGCTTCTCTTACACCGAGTATGTTTCTGGACCACTCTGATTTCAGAGAGGCAGTCCAGATTCATCATGCTTGTCCAGATAAACGGTTTTCTAAGCGCCTTAAGGATACACGTTATCTTTTTCCCCCTGACGTGGTTAAAGGTTGGACTCAGTGTCCCAAAGTGGATCCTCCAATCTCCAGACTGGCGGCTAGATCCATACTTGCAGTGGAAGAGGGGGCCTCGCTCAAGGATGCCACTGACAGGCAGATGGAGCTCTGGTTGAAATCCATCTATGAAGCTATCGAAGCTTCTTTTGCCCCAGCATTCGCAGCCGTAGGGGCGCTACAAGCTATCTCAGCAGGTCAAGCGCAAATTGAAGCAGCCACATGCACGGCCGCGCCACAAGTGGCACCCATTACCACCCAGACCTCGGCAATTGCGTCTTACGCTATTATTGCTGTCCTGGACTCTGCGAGCCGTACGGCGGTCGCGGCCGCCAATGCGGTGGTACTCCGCAGGGCCTTGTGGCTACGGGAATGGAAGGCAGATTCTGCTTCCAAAAAAGCGCTTAACCAGTTTGCCAATTTCTGGCGACAGGCTGTTTGGCGAGCGTCTGGATGAAATCATCACACAATCCAAGGGAAAGGATACATCCTTACCCCAGTCCAAACAGGACATACCCCAACAGAGGAGAGGGCAGTCGAGGTTTCGGTCCTTTCAGGGCGGGGCAGGTCCCAATTCTCCTCGTCCAAAAGGTCTCAGAAAGAACAAAGGAACTCTCAGGCATGGCGGTCTAAGTCACGTCCTTAAAAGGCCACCGGAGGCGCCGCTAACAAAGCGGCTTCCTCATGACTTCGACCTCCTCTAGTAGCATCCTCGGTCGGTGGCAGGCTCTCCCGCTTTTGCGACACCTGGCTGCCACAAATAAAAGACCGCTGGGTGAGAGACATTCTGTCTCACGGTTACAAGATTGAGTTCACCTCTCGTCCCCCGACTCGATTCTTCAGGTCATTCCCGCCTCCCTAGCGAGCCGAGGCTCTTCTGCAGGCGCTGTGCACTCTGAAGGCAGAAGGAGTGGTGATCCCGGTTCCTCTTCAGCAACTGAGCCACGGTTTTTACTCCATCTTGTTTGTGGTCCCAAAGGAGGACGGGTCTTTCCGCCCGGTCCTGGACCTGAAACTGCTCAACAAACATGTAAAACCAGACGGTTCAGGATGGAATCCCTCCGCTCCGTCATCGCCTCAATGTCCCAAGGAGATTTCCTTGCATCGATCGATATCAAAGATGCTTATCTCCACGTACCGATTGCTCCAGAGCCCAGCGCTTCTTGCGCTTCGCCATAGGAAACGAACACCTGCAATTCGTGGCACTGCCGTTCGGCCTGGCAACAGCCCCACGGGTTTTTACCAAGGTTATGGCTACTGTAGTAGCGCTCCTACACTCGCAGGGTCACTCGGTGATCCCGTACTTGGATGCTGATCAAGGCACCCTCTCAAGAGGCATGCCAACGCATCCTCGACGCTTCCCTGGAGACTCTCCAGGGTGTCGGGTGGATCATCAATTTTCCAAAGTCAAATATGACACCGGCCCAATCGCTGACATATCTTGGCATGGAGTTTCATACCCTCTCAGCGATAGTGAAGCTTACGCTGTTCAAGCAGTAGGCACTACAGAAAGGGGTACAATCTCTCCTTCAAGGCCAGTCACACCCCTTGAGGCGCCTCATGCACTTCCTGGTGGCAGCAATGGAGGCAGTCCCTTTCGCGCAGTTTCACCTGCGTCCCCTTCAATGGGACATCCTAATCAAATGGGACAGGAAGCCGTCGTCCCTCGACAGGACCGTCTCCCTCTCTCAGGCGACCAAAGCTTCCCTTCGGTGGTGGCTTCTTCCCACTTCGTTATCGAAGGGGAAATCCTTCCTACCCCCATCCTGGGAAGTAGTCACGACGGACGCGAGTCTGTCAGGGTGGGGAGCGGTTTTTTCCCCACCACAGGGCTCAGGGTACGTGGACCCAGCAAGAGTCCTCGCTTCAGATCAACGTTCTGGAAATACGGGCAGTGTATCTTGCCCAGAAAGCGTTCCAGCAGTGGCTGGAGGGCAAGCAGATCCGAATTCAGTCGGACAATTCCACAGCGGTGGCATACATCAACCACCAAGGCGGAACACGCAGCCGGCAAGCCTTCCAGGAAGTCCGGCGGATTTTGATGTGGGTGGAAGCCACGGCATCCACCATATCCGCAGTTCACATCCCAGGCGTGGAAAACTGGGAAGCAGATTATCTCAGTTGCCAGGGCATGGACGCAGGGGAATGGTCCCTTCACACGGACGTGTTTCAGGAGATCCGTTGCTGCTGGGGGGTGCCGGACGTCGACCTCATGGCGTCCCGGCACAACAACAAGGTCCCAGTGTTCATGGCACGGTCTCAAGATCCCAGAGCTCTGGCGGCAGACGCCTTAGTTCAGGATGGTCGCAGTTTCAGCTCCCTTATGTGTTTCCTCCGCTGGCACTGTTGCCCAGAGTGTTACGCAAGATCAGGACCGACTGCCGCCGCGCCATCCTCGTCGCTCCAGGCTGGCCAAGGAGGTCGTGGTACCCGGATCTGTGGCATCTCACGGTCGGCCAACCGTGGACACTACCAGACCGAACAGACTTGCTATCTCGAGGGCCGTTTTTTTTTTTTTCCATCTGAATTCTGCGGCCCTCAACCTGACTGTGTGGCCATTGAGTCCTGGACCCTAGCGTCTTCAGGGTTATCTCAAGACGTCATTGCCACTATGAGACAGGCTAGGAAACCAACGTCCGCCAAGATCTACCACAGGACGTGGAAAATTTTCCTGTCGTGGTGCTCTGCTCAGGGTTTTTCTCCCTGGCCTTTTGACTTGACCACTTTTCTGTCCTTCCTTCAATCTGGACTGGAAAAGGGTTTGTCGCTCGGCTCCCTTAAGGGACAAGTCTCAGCGCTCTCTGTGTTTTTCCAGAAGCGCCTAGCCAGGCTTCCACAGGTACGCACGTTCCTGCAGGGGGTTTGTCACATCGTTCCTCCTTACAAGCGGCCGTTAGAACCCTGGGATCTCAACAGGGTTCTGATGGTTCTTCAGAAACCACCATTCGAGCCAATGAGAGATATTTCCCTCTCACGACTTTCGCAGAAAGTGGTTTTTCTAGTAGCAGTCACTTCTCTTCGGAGAGTGTCTGAGCTAGCAGCATTGTCGTGCAAAGCCTCTTTCCTGGTGTTTCACCAGGACAAGGTGGTTCTACGTCCGGTTCCGGATTTTCTCCCTAAGGTGGTATCCTCCTTTCATCTTAATCAGGATATCTCCTTACCTTCTTTTTATCCTCATCCAGTTCACCAATGTGAAAAGGATTGGCACTTGTTAGATTGGGTGAGAGCACTCAGACTCTACATTTCTCGAACGGCGCCCCTGCGCCGCTCGGATGCACTCTTTGTCCTTGTCGCTGGCCAGCGTAAAGGGTCACGGGCTTCCAAATCAACCCTGGCTCGGTGGATCAAGGAGCCAATTATCGAAGCCTACCGTTCTGCTGGGCTTCCGGTTCCCTCAGGGCTGAAGGCCCATTCTACCAGAGCCGTGGGCGCGTCCTGGGCTTTGAGGCACCAGGCTACGGCTCAGCAGGTGTGTCAGGCGGCTACCTGGTCGAGCCTGCACACTTTCACGAAGCACTATCAGGTGCATACCTATGCTTCGGCGGATGCCAGCCTAGGTAGACGAGTCCTTCAGGCGGCGGTTGCCCACCTGTAGGAAGAGGCCGTTTTACGGCTCTATTATGAGGTATTATTTTACCCACCCAGGGACTGCTTTTGGATGTCCCAATTGTCTGGGTCTCCCAATAGAGCGACAAAGAAGAAGGGAATTTTGTTTACTTACCGTAAATTCCTTTTCTTCTAGCTCCAATTGGGAGACCCAGCGCCCGCCCCTGTTTTTTTGTGTACACATGTTGTTCATGTTGAATGGTTTCAGTTCTCCGATATTCCTTCGGATTGAAGTTACTTTTAACCAGTTTATAATTTTTTTTCCTCCTTCTTGCTTTTGCACCAAAACTGAGGAGCCCGTGGGAACACGGGGGGTGTATAGGCAGAAGGGGAGGGGCTTAACACTTTTGAGTGTAATACTTTGTGCGGCCTCCGGAGGCATAGCCTATACACCCAATTGTCTGGGTCTCCCAATTAGAGCTAGAAGAAAAGGAATTTACGGTAAGTAAACAAAATTCCCTTCTTTCAGCTCACCATTCAGAAATTCACCATTCCCATCAGTGAAAGCAGCGCACGGACTATTATCTTCGGACTGGTCTCCGGGTAGTTGACTATGAAAAATAGATGAAGGTTCCAGCACAATCCAAGAAATTCTTGTCATATCTCTTATACCTACCAATCTAGGTCTATGATTAAGAGCGTTTTTCACTTGAAACGCGTAAGATGTTTTTATTCTCATTTGTTTTTTAAATGTGCATCAATAAAGAATCCCTTTTACTTAAGAAGATATCGGTATTTATATGACAAGAATTTCTTGGATTGTGCTGGAGCCTTCATCTATTTTTCATAGTTGTAGTAATGGGCTTTTATGATGAGGGCACGGAGCATAACACCGACCTCTTGAGTCAACTGTTTATATAGTTTTTCTTTTTATTTCAGCCATTGACAGAAGGTTACATTGCAGTTGTGCTGCCAAAATTTGAAGAGAGCAAAACTGTTACAGAAGGACTTCTTTCCGAAAAGCAGTATGAAGAAGTCCTTTTAAAGCGGACAAGTGTCCCAGGTTCATAGCCGGACTTACAACAAAGTCTGCGCAGCCTTTCACAATCTACCTCTACATGTAAGGACCAATAATTAAAGGCCTCAGAGCTGCTGTTTGTATTCAATATCTGGGGATTAGCGATCAATTCCCATTCTACACTATTGACTGTAAATCATTAAATCATTTGTAAGCAAAAGTTTCATGTGTATTGTATTTTTTTTATAAATACTTTTATTTGTCATTTGTTTGTTCAAGAAACAGATTCTTAGTGGCATTGTACAGTTCATGTCTTTAAATTGTTTCATTTTAGCTTTTATGAATTTTTATTAGAAGTGTTGAAAATTATGAAAGTTCACATCGGACATACATTATCTTCATTTTTCTAACTTTGCCTTATGGGATTGGTTAAAATTGCTTAATTAAGATTAAGAATATTTTGTGATCATAGTCAGGGGTGTTCAATAGAGCTAGATCCCAGCTTATAAAGGGGTGGTTCTTCAAAACAAAGAACTGTACAATTGTTCATAGCCAAACAGTTAACTTTCCTGGATCATCCAAGTTGAGCAGAGCTCCAAATTTTCCAACTGTCTTTTGAATCCAATAATCTAAGAAGGCTGTAATCATAAAAACTGCTGTTCCATATCACATTTTACTTGAGGATAAAGATATGCAGTATTCTATTGCTTTACTAACTTATATTGAACTTAAACTATATTATAGCTATTGCTATATTTGAAAGATGTAACTTGCCCTATTACTTATGCGTAGAGATAGGCGGACCCACAGATGGTTGGGTTTGGTGGGTCCAGACGGATTATCATTTTTTCTTTTAAAGAAAAAAAACCCAATATCTGGTACGGCACCAGACTTGAACCCGAACATCTGCACGGATACCGAACCCCATAAAAGTCTATGGGGATCCAGACATTGAGCTGTAAAATGATGGTAGAAAGGACTAGGCGGATTAGAGCAGGAGCATTATATTTACCGCATCTCCCACGCAGCTGTAACACTACTTCTTTCCGCTCATTAACCCTCAATATATTCAATGCTTCCGCCTCCAACCGTCAGGTCCGGCGTCTGTGATTGGTTGTAGTCAGACTGCGCCCCCATTCTGTGTGACAGTGTCTGTGATTAGTTAGAATCACACATGTTGTCTGCATCTCTATAGTGTAAAAAAATAAATTGGCATAGTGTCCCCTCATATTGTGATACCCAGCACAGATGAAGCATATGGCTACAGGCTGCAGCCCCCAGCCGTGTGCTTATCTTGGTTGTGTATCAAAATAAGAGAGCCTATTCGGCTTTTTTTTTATATATATGTATATATATATATATATATATATATATATATATATATAATATATTTAAATCCATTTAAAAAAAACTGTGCGGTCCGCCCTAATATTGATACCTAGCCATGATGAAGCCGATAGCTGGGTACTGATATTCTCAGACTGGGAAGTCCCATGGTTTTTGGGCTCTCCCAGCTTAGAAGTTGCTGCCCAAAATTGTAGCATCCATTAGATGTGACTATGTCGCCACTTTACCCGGCTCATCCTGGTTGCCCTGGTGCGATGGCAATCAGGGTAATATAAGGGGGTTAAAGGGACACTGGTACCAGGTTTTTGCCCCCTAATCTGAGAGCAGCATAATGTAGAGACAAAGATCGTGATTCCAGCCAAGTGTCACTGGGCTGTGTAGTGCAGTTTTTATAATATCACTATTTAATTAGCAGGAGATTACCATTAGAGGGCTACTTGGCCTGCTGCCATGTAGTCCAACAGCTGCATGAGCTTGTTAGCCCTGCTCTACATTCAAATAACTGCTAGATCTGCAGCAGAGAAAACATTAATGTTATCAAAATGACAGCAAACAGCCCAATAAATGATACAACACTGAATCAAGGGCTTTGTCTCTACCTTATGCTGATCTCAGATGGGGTAGCAAAAACCTGCTGACAGTCCCTTTAATGACAGCTCACTGCTGCCACTAAGCCCTAGATTAGTAATGGAGGGCATGTGAGACCTTTCTGTGAAAGGGTTTATAGCAACATAACCATGGATGAACAATAGTCAGAAGAGTAGTAGGTAGCTGAATGCAAGTAGAATTAACACATTTCATTAGATTAATTATAAGTTGAGAATCAGTTTAAAGACATGTAAACAAGATACAGTCATATGAAAAAGTTTGGGCACCCCTATTAATGTTAACCTTTTTTCTTTATAACAATTTGGGTTTTGCAACAGCTATTTCAGTTTCATATATCTAATAACTGATGGACTGAGTAATATTTCTGGATTGAAATGAGGTTTATTGTACTAACAGAAAATGTGCAATCCGCATTTAAACAAAATTTGACCGGTGCAAAAGTATGGGCACCCTTATCAATTTCTTGATTTGAACACTCCTAACTACTTTTTACTGAGTTACTAAAGCACTAAATTGGTTTTGTAACCTCTTTGATCTTTGAACTTCATAGGCAGGTGTATCCAATCATGAGAAAAGGTATTTAAGGTGGCCACTTGCAAGTTGTTCTCCTATTTGAATCTCCTATGAAGAGTGGCATCATGGGCTCCTCAAAACAACTCTCAAATGATCTGAAAGCAAACATTATTCAACATAGTTGTTCAGGGGAAGGATACAAAAAGTTGTCTCAGAGATTTAAACTGTCAGTTTCCACTGTGAGGAACATAGTAAGGAAATGGAAGAACACAGGTACAGTTCTTGTTAAGCCCAGAAGTGGCAGGCCAAGAAAAATATCAGAAAGGCAGAGAAGAAGAATGGTGAGAACAGTCAAGGACAATCCACAGACCACCTCCAAAGACCTGCAGCTTCATCTTGCTGCAGATGGTGTCAATGTGCATCGGTCAACAATACAGCACACGTTGCACAAGGAGAAGCTGTATGGGAGAGTGATGCTAAAGAAGCCGTTTCTGCAAGCACACCACAAACAGAGTCGCCTGAGGTATGCAAAAGCACATTTGGACAATCCAGTTACATTTTGGAAGAAGGTCCTGTGGACTGATGAAACAAAGATTGAGTTGTTTGGTCATACAAAAAGGCGTTATGCATGGAGGCAAAAAACCACGGCATTCCAAGAAAAGCACTTGCTACCCACAGTAAAATTTGGTGGAGGTTCCATCATGCTTTGGGGCTGTTTGGCCAATGCCGGCATCGGGAATCTTGTTAAAGTTGAGGGTCGCATGGATTCAACTCAGTATCAGCAGATTCTTGACAATAATGTGCAAGAATCAGTGACGAAGTTGAAGTTACGCAGGGGATTGATATTTCAGCAAGACAATGATCCAAAACACCGCTACAAATCTACTCAGGCATTCATGCAGAGGAACATTTACAATATTCTGGAATGGGCATCCCAGTCCCCAGACCTGAATATCATTGAACATCTGTGGGATGATTTGAAGTGGCGGTCCATGCTCGGCGACCATCATACTTAACTGAACTGGAATTGTTTTGTAAACAGGAATGGTCAAATCTACCTTCATCCAGGATCCAGGAACTCATTAAAAGCTACAGGAAGTGACTAGAGGCTGTGATTTTTGCAAAAGGAGGATCTACAAAATATTGTCGCTTTTATGTTGAGGTGCCCATACTTTTGCAATGATCAAATTTAGTTTAAATGCGGATTGCACATTTTCTGTTAGTACAATAAACGTCATTTCAATCCAGAAATATTACTGAGTCCATCAGTTATTAGATATATGAAACTGAAATAGCTGTTGCAAAAATCCAAATTGTTATAAAGAAAAAAGGTTAACATTAATAGGGGTGCCCAAACTTTTTCATATGACTGTATATACAAAAATTCACACATCCTTGTTAGCCACCGATAGGAAAACAAATAAAAGGTCCTGAAGGTTGCTTAGCTTTGGATTATGCAAATTTCATGTGTTCTCCACTGCAACATTGTGGAATCTTATTGTGCATTGTGCGAGTGAGATCTCGGATTGTCAACAATCTAGGGTCACACTAATGGTGTGACTTAAAATGTCGCAGTAAGGTTTTCAACAACGTGATCTCCTCCACTGCCCTGGCCAAGCCAATATCCCTCACAAGTTCCCTGACTTTTATGCGGAGCTCACGGGAGGTGAGGCCCACATATCAAGGGGCATGAACATGTTCCAAAGTAGACTACATGTGAAGTGCCACAGGATATATGGTGTCTCAGCTGGTACATGTTCTTACAGTCTGTGGAATGAAATTATGTACTTAGAAGGATATTGACGCACGCAAGGCAGTGGCCACAAGGGAAGCAGAGTATGGGATCCCTTAAGCCAAAAGGGTTACTTATCTGAAGCACATAGTTGGTCATCACCAGAATGTCATTTGGATTTTTGGCCAGTCTAAAGGCTGCTTTACACGCTGCGATATCGTGACAGATATCGCTAGCGTGCGTACCCGCCCCCATCGGTTGTAGGACACGGGCAAATCGCTGCCCGTGGCGCACAACATCGCGTGGACCCGTCACACTACTTACCTGACTAGCGACGTCGCTGTTACCGGAGAACCGCCTCCTTTCTAAGGGGGCGGTTCGTTCAGCGTCACTGACCGCCGCCCAATAGAAGCGGAGGGGCGGAGATGAGCGGGACGTAACATCCCACCCACTTGCTTCCTTCCGCATTGCCGGCGGGCGCAGGTAAGGTGAGGTTCCACGTTCCTGCGGTGTCACACATAGTGATGTGTGCTGCCGCAGCAACGACGAACTACATCGCTAGCTGCAGCAGCGATAATCGAGAATAAGGGGGCATGTCACCCATGAGCGATTTTGAACGTTTTTGCGGCGATTCAAAATCGCTCATAGATGTCACATGCAAAGACATCGCTAAAGCGGCCGGATGTGCGTCACAAATTTCGTGACCCCCAACGACCGCTTGAGCGATGTCGCAGCGTGTAAAGCGGCCTTAACGGTCATGAGAGGGGTGTCTGATTACACCTTGGCAAAAACAGGATCCTTCATAAGGCCAATGTTTATTTGGGATCTTTTGCACAGTTTCCCACTCATTTTTTTTAAAGTACCAATAAAATTTATCCTAGAGTTTTTTCTTTCTTTCCTGGATACATTTATCAGGAGCTGCTTTCTTGATGTATTTTTTGCCTCCTCAGGTATCCCCCCTTTACACTCCAGTTGCTATAACACCTTTCGCAGAAATGTCTCTTAAGACGTTCGATTGTGCTTCAAATTTGTCCTCAAACAAGCAAATCCGCTTCATCCTCAGGAACTGGATGGTCGAGATGGCTCAGATGGTAGGATTATGGGCAGATGGGGCATGTAAGAATGAGTTTACCACTTATACTTTTACGGAACACATTGGTTTGGATGAAATGATTATCAACTTCAATGTTTATGTCCAAAACGTCAATTCTAGTATTATGTTAACTTGATATTGTATACATTAGAATTCAATTGCCCCATGAAGATGTCCAGGTTCTCCACTGTGCACTGCCCAAATATCAGAACGTCATCAATATAGCGCACAAAAAAAATGATTTCGAGGCTGTTTTAGTGCATTTTTCTAACAGGAGATGGAAGTTTGGTGTAGTAATCGGGTGCAGATTTTTAAGCACCAAATTTGCATATCCTGGCAGAAAAACGCACCAAAACTCCGTCAACTTTTTTTTTTTTTCGGCCAAGAGATGCAGATTTGGTGCTGAAATTTATACACCAAATTCCTGCACCAAATCTGCATCTTCAGGCAAAATAAAAACACATCAACGCCGCATCGTGTTTATATGCATTTTTTTTGCCAGACGATGCAGATTTGGTGTATAAATTACTGCACCAATAGTGCATCACCTTGCAAAATATCATATCAAAACTGCTTCGCATATTGATGCGGTTTTTTTTTTGCCAGGATATGCGGTACTGTTGCAGGAATTTGTATGTTTTTTCTAATGTGCCTGCACTCTGTGACTTCAGTATATAGCAGGGCCAGGATCGTTGTGGCTCCTTGTGTGAATTACATTAGTACTGGGTGTTTGGGGCTAATAAAGTAAAGAGGATGTTTTTTATTTTATTTTATTTCAAATAAAGGATTTTTTTTATAGTTTGTGTTTTTCTTCTCACGTACAGTATTAGTAATTAGAGGGGATGGGGGAGCGAGAGGGTCTCGGGATGCCTTCCATTGCCGTAGTGCTGGAATTGTCACATCTACTGGATTTAACAATTCTGGGTGACTGTGGGCTTCTATTTTTAGGCTGGGGAGGCCCAATAACCATGGGCCTCTCCAGCCTGAGAATAAACCTGACAGCTAGTATCATGGTTGATTTTGATACACAGCCAAGATAAGCACACGGCTGGGGGGCTGCAGCGTACAGCCGTAAGATTTACCTGCGCTGGGTATCAAAATATGGGAGGTACCCTATGCCAATTTATTTTTAACATCTCTATAGACATGCAGACAGCGTGCGTGATTCCAATCAAGCACAGAGACGCTGTCGCTCAGGGTGGGAGCTCTGTCAATCAATCACAGACAACGGGACTAATGGTGGACGGGGAAAGCAGTGAATAAGTATGAGGGTTAACGAGTGGTCCCTGAAGTGGTGTTACAGCTGGAGACTGTAAGTAGAACGCTCTTGCTTTTTTTCCTTATTTTCTTTTTTGTAATTATCGAGGTGGCCGAATACGAAAATTGTTTGGGGTCCATGCACAGATACTAGTTAACAGGTACGGACTCTCTACTTTACAGTTCGGGTTCACCATCACTACTTATGAATGCAGCTCTTGCTGCTAAAATGTTTCTATGTATCACTGCCGTGATATTGGTGTAAGGTGCTGCAGTTGTACATGGGCTTCTGGACAATAGATTGCAAATCTTTATGACATAGAAAATATACTGTCTAGTAGTGTAGCTACTGGGGGGCATATGATGCCGGCGGCAGGTGTGGGCAGAGATCACAGGGACCAAATCGGAGCTATGCTGTTAACTATATTGCGTGCCGATATAGTTTATATGTGCGGCAGAGCAGGGAGATACGATCTACCTGCACTGCATCTCTTCGTTTTGCAGACCGCAGGGCTCTTTAAGCCTGCGATCTATAGAACAGTGGGAAATGTCGAGGCGACGGCACACACAGGATCTGAGTCCCAGCATGGTGATGTTATCTGCTATCCTGTACACAATGACAGCACTATGATCCTCCCGTGCTGGAGCCATCTAGACCCTGGATTACGTGAGTATAGGATGTTTTTAAATTCTTTTTATTTTATTGCAGAACAGGAAACATACACCAGGATGTGGGACTTATATATGTTCCCATTCTGGTATATGTCCTCCATCTTGGTATATATCAAAAGTGCCCAGGAAAAGGGACATTACTCCAAATTGAAGGGGGGACATTATTTTTTATAGGATTTAGAATGCTAAAATGGCCCACACATCTGATCAACAGGGGAGGGCAGATCCAAATCTTGCATTGGGGCTCCTAGTTATGCCACTGGTGTGGGGGCTAATGCAGGGCTCATTATACAGCGTGGGAACGTATGTAGGGGGGACGTCAAACTGTGGGGACTACTTTGGGGGGGTCATTATACAGCTTGGAGGCTACTTTATTGGCCCTCATACAGTGTGGGTGCTAATATAGCGGTCATAATATAATGAGGGGACAACTGTGGTGGACCATTATTTTGGGGGAGCTGTGGGCCCATCATGCTGTGTGTATAGAGGAGCTGTATGTCGGGGATGTAATGTTAAGTGTACACTTAAGAACCTTTATTGTTATGACTGTCACAGTGCCCTTATAAGTGCACAAGGGGCATTATTACTTTCTAGGAATAAAATGTGGAGACTTTTCTAGGGCACTTGCACAGGACATTAATATAATTTTACCATCTAGAGGGCACCAAGGAGCAGGGGTGGGATTCAGCCGGTTCTGTCCGGTTCTGGAGAACCGGTTGTTAAAATAGCAGCCGGTTCCCAGAACCGGCAAGAAACAGCTGCAGCGATCTCATTCCCTGTATTCATTTGTGTTAGTGTCTCTTTAAGACTAACACAAATGAATCCCCGTACCTCCGCGCCGCACTTCCGGGTTCAGTGAAGCCAGCTGCTCCCTGACCTGGCGTGCAGCGACGCGCTGACGCTGCAGAGGACATGGCAGTGTGGTGAGGTAGCTCCACCTCCTGCCGTCTGTCAGCGTGCCTGCAGAGTGCCGCGGAGGAGGACGTAAGACAGAGGAGAAGCTGCCGGTGCCTGGAGCAGGTAAGCGCTCAGTGAGCCAAAGATGCAGGGGAGCAGGGAGAGGAGCCGCATTAAGATGGCAGCTATATGTGGCTATAAGGGTAGAGGAGGCCATATAAGATGGCAGCTATATGAGAAGAGGAGGCCTTATGAGATGGGAGCTATATGGGAAAAGGAGCCATATGGGACAGGATCTACATGGGAAAAGGAGCACATGGGATGAGATCTGCTGGGGAAAGAGGCCATAATGGGATGCGATCTGCTGGGGAAAGAGGCCATAATGGGATGCGATCTGCAGGGGGAAAGAGGCCATAATGGGATGCGATCTGCAGGGGGAAAGAGGCCATAATGGGGTGCGATCTGCAGGGGGAAAGAGGCCATAATTGGATGGGATCTGCAGGGGGAAAGAGGCCATAATTGGATGGGATCTGCAGGGGGGGGAGATCTGTAGGGGGAAAGCAGCCACATGGGATGAGATCTGTATGGGGAAGGTCGTCCGTTCCAATTTTAGCAGGGCTCCTTTAGTAATAATTTTTAAAAACTGTAGAAAAATCATTTAATACAATATGACTGACAGTGACTGGAACATCTGGTGCTGGACAAGAGATTGAAGGTATAGGAAGGGAAAGAGATTTTACTTTAAATTACTTGTATTTTTTGGTTGAGGAAAGTGCGTGAAAATGGGTGTGGTTAACAAAATGGGTGTGGTTTTCAAATGGGCAGGGTTTACAGAGAACCTGTTAAAAATTTAAAATCGCACCCCTGCCAAGGAGGCATTATTACCATGTATGGGGCACAGGGGTGGCCTTATAATATGGAGCACTAAGAAGAGCACTGTTTTTGTACCTCCAGCAGTTGCAGTAATAGGGACACATATGGCAGCAACGGCTCGGTATTGGGAAGATGAGGAGTTTGTGCTTTGAAATAGATGGGGACAGAAATGGAAATGTGAGAAGTCAGATGTGTCTTTGTTGTAATCTCTGCAAACGAGTTGTGGTCAGATAAAATGTCATATTGGTCTGGGTCAGATGGAAAATATGGGAAAAGTAACAGACTCCATCCATATAGCGATCAGTGTTAGTCTTTGTATTTATTTCCAATAACCCAGTAATCTGCTGAGGTTCCCCTGTATTATGCACATGTATTATGTGGTACGCTACCGTAGTTGTTACCACAGATACCTGCTTAGGAGCCCACTTCCCTGAACACCTAGACATTTCTGATGCTGTCTGATTTGTGCTAGTTCCATTTCCAGAACTTCCACCTACCGATTGTAAGACCTGGTTCACACGACCGTATTTTCAGGCAGAGTGCTATTCTTTATATATATATATAAAAAAAAACCTGAAAGCATTCGGACCAATTTTATTCAATAAATCAATATGCTGTAATTTTACTCTGAAATCAGATGAGACTCACCCCATTCAAATTTATAGGTGCAAGGGAAAAAAAAAAACAACAACAAACATGCCATAAACCGTATAGCATCCGATTTTTACAGACATTGCAATTCTATAACATAGGAAACCTTAAATGGTCCTTTAAATGATTACTAGGTGCTGCTTTAAAAAAAAATAACGGATTGTATATGGATGAACAGTGAGAAAAAAAAATCATCCCACTTTTCTGGATGAAAATCAGATCCATTTTTTTTATACCGTCGCCTAACTCTAACCTAAAGATCTTTTCCTGTTTTCCAGAAAGGAACAGATTACGGATACCTTAAGGCCCTGTGCGCACTAGAAAATGGAATTTTCTTAAGAAAATTCCGCATGCTCTTGCGGGAAAAAAACGCAAAAAATCTGCACCGAAATCCGCATGCGTTATGTTGCGGATTTTGTGGGGAATTGCCACAGGTTGTTCCCTGCGGGATTTCACAGTTCTCCCCGCTTCTGCTGTCCGTGGTGCTGAAGTCTCCGGGCCGTGCTGTTGTCCCAGGCGGCTGCCTCCGGCGCTCTGCTGTTTGCGGGTAAGCTGTGCACTGCATAACTGCATATGCATGAGCCGGCCTGGAAGCAGGAGAGCAGTCAGCTGATGTGTAGTGACCGCTGGAGTCCTCCACCTGTCACTGCAAAGCACATCAGTGAAGTCACCACTGATCCCGGCGGCTCACTTCTCTTGTGTCCTGACCCTCACAGTGAGCAGTCATGGTCTATAGCGCTCACTGTTAGTACCAAGTGTAGCAGAGCTGGAAGCGTCGTGGGACATCTTGTGGATTACGTCGGACCTGGAGTGCTGTTATTAGGGGTTAATAAAGTGGTGAAAGAGGGGGCTTTTTTGTCTTTAATTTCAAATAAAGGATTGTTGGGATATTTGTGCTTATTTACTTTCACTTACAGTTTAGTGATGAGGGGGTGTCATATAGACGCCTGCCATCACTAAACTAGGAGTTAGTGGCAGCTATGGGCTGCTGCTATTAACTCCTTCATTACCCCGATTGCCACCGCATCACGGCAACGGGAAGAGCCGGGAAAAGTCCGGGACTGTCGCATCTAATGGCTGCTGGCTGATATTTTTAGGCTGGAGGGCTCCCCATCCTGAGAATACCAGACCCCAGCTGTGAGGCTTCATCCTGGCTAGTTATCAAAATGGGTGGGGGGGACTGCACGCTGTTTTTTTTTTTTTTTTTATAATTATTTTACTGTACGCTATAGACCCGCCCACCGGCGTCTGTGATTGGGTGCACTGAGACAGTTGTCCCTCAGTGTGGGTGTGTGTCTGCCTGCAACCAATCACAGCCACCGGGGAGCAGGGAAGGAGTGAATACGAGATGGAATAATGAGCCGGCTCTGGAAGATGAAAGAGCCACTGCGGGAGCAGTGTGACAGCCGCTCGGTCATCGGTGAGTATGAAGCGCTTGCTCCTACCCCTTTGGGCCAGATTTTGTTCCCCATAAACTTTACATGGGTAGCAGCATCTGGCCAGATACTGGGGATCAATCCTCCACCGACCCAGAGTCAGCGGGTGATTGATCTGCCAGCCCTCGAAACTGCAGGGACCTGCGGAAAAGAAGTGACATCCAATTGTTTTTGCTGCAGGAATCCCGCAGCAAAACATGCAGCTGTCAAAATCCGCATAGTGCGCACAGCATTTTTTTTCCCCATAGGATTTGCTGGTGAATCACTGCAGAGATGTTATGAACATTTTCTGCAGCAAAACATGCAGGAAATCCGCGGCAAAAAACAGAAAGTGTGCACAGGTCCTTAAAGAGGTTGTCCAGTCATAGATATTAATGATCTAACCACAGGATATATCATCCACAACAGATTGGTGTGGATCTGGCCCCCCCTCAAATTAGTTTACATTTTCTTTGACAGTGGCTGAGCGGCCTTTGCCATCTACTACCATACAGCTAGATTTAATAATAGGCGCTCCGTCGCCTATTGTTCCTGAAGGAGAGGGAGATCTCTCTGAAACGCATAGTAATAAATCATATTGATGTACAACAGAAGCCTCCTCTCTTACTGCTGCACAGCATTCATACCACTTTTATTCTCTACGGCCATCTTCACCACACGTGGATGGACAGCAGCCGTTACACACCAGCGTACTACAGTTAGTTGTGACTCACACAACCATGCAAGGTGAGCTTTCCAAGTGGGTTGCCTTCCTGGTGCCCTCTGATAAGACCCTATTGCTTGCACTGTCTTAAAGTTGTTTTTTTTACTGCCATGGATAGGTTCTTAATACTTATGCCTGGTCAAGCCCTTGAATGTGAATAAAACTACAACATATTCATGTATGGTTATTGCCACCTCCTACCACGGCTTTGTGGCATGTAAAATTGAGTGGGAGAGCTACTGCCTACGCATCACTCCTCCCTGACATGGACAATACATGTAAGGAGGCACTGGATAATCATGTCTGTGACCAGATGGTTGCATGTCACGCAGAGTATCTTAGGCCACAGATTCTTAATTCCTTAGTAGGCCCCAATGTCTTACTTTTAGCACTGTAACAAGCAACTATTCCCAATGGTACATTGTTTCTGCTGCATTGTAAATAATCCAGTCCTTTTTTTCAGCCCTAACTGGGAAACCAATATGGAGAAGGTTTATAGACTTACTAGGAATTAAGAATCTTTAACTCAGTTTTTCTTCTTGACAAGAAATGTTGCTGGGGACACTGCAAATACAGCATCAAATCTTATTTAATCTTAAAAATTACTACTGTGAAGAAGAAATACCAGATGGAAGTATTTTGTGTTAAATAAGGAACTAGCATTACCAAAGATTTGAGGGACCAGTGTTTGGCATTGTCGTTGTTGGATCAAAAAATGAAAGACAACACCACAGTGAATAGTGAACTATCCATTTACCGGTCTTCCATAAAAATAACCCAGAGCTGCTTATTTCTTTCCTAAGGTATTATTGAAGAGTAACATCGATACAGCGGTTACTGTTCAGTAACATCTTAGTAAAGAAGCAGTGCCAGATTAGTGGCCAAGATGGTGGGTTGTGGGATATCATAATCCTGACATTAACACCTGACTTCGGTAGAAAGTTGGGTCCTTTTAATCATTCATCCATTTCTGTTCTTGAAAAATATTTGGCTGGGAACAAGGCAAATTACATTCTAGACTGCCGAGTGCTCCATATATATGAAATCAGACAATGACACACAAGATTCATTAGAATTTTATTTTAAAAATAGAATCTTACATTGTAAATGTTAATGTAAAAAAACTACATTTTCATGAAACTTAAATATGGTATACATTCTGAGAAAAGATATCTTCTTTATCATGCACTTTAAATCCTAGGATTTAGAAGGGTGAGCTTTAGAAATCTATGAGAGTGACAACAGACCCAGGGAAACAATCAGCATGTTCCATCAAGTCGCCATCTCCAGCAGCTAACTACAGGACCAACTTCAAATCTAAAAACATAACACGCAGTCAAACTAGCTCAGAAAATAGTTCTTTATGAGAAAATCTCCAATAAATTTAAAGAGCTCAGCAGCAAATTTACAGTTAATACGGTGTGGGGACAGTGGTGGAGGTTTTACATGTGGATATAGTGTGCGGTTTATTCTTGGTTGTGAACATGAAAACAGGAGCTGATCAGTGCTTCAGACCACAAAACATTGCCCTGATACAGGTAAACACAATACAACTGATAAAAAGCAAACCAGCAAGGATGATACACTGTCGACAGCAAATTTGTAACACCGCAAATAGAAATTAGAATTTCTGTATATTACACGTATACAAACCATAGCAGCATCTTTGGGTTTAGGTTTCCATTAAGACATTCACAACAGAGCTTTTAATAACCATAGATAACAATGTGATTGGTGAAAGGAAAAGAATACCCATTCACATTTAGTAAAGATTTTAACCTGACAGAGCAAATGTGTAGGAAGTAAAAATGGTACCAGTACAATGTGGAGCAAAACACAAATAAACGTATGTGGAGCTTAATAGCTGACATCCTCTCATTCTTCAAGGAACTTTTCATTGTTATTTACTTTCTAAAAACGTCAGGTTGGCTACATGGTGCTCCAAAGACTTTACTCCAAAGACTTCTACTGCTTTTCCTTCTAGTCCATCTTCATTTGAAACATTCTGTATCCGGTTTTCTTTCCAGGATCCTGTAGGGCGGTAGCATCCATTCCCCACTTTACACTGCAAAATAGGAGCATACTTTGTTGTAAAGAAAAATACTACACATAGTGACGTAGAGCAGATTTCACTATTCTATCAACCCATTATAGGCAGTGGAAAGTGAAAATAAGGAACTAGTATCAAAGATTTGAGGGACAGCTCTTAGCAGGGTCTTTGTTGGATCAAAAAATGAAAGATAACTCCATTATGGCCAGTAATTATCCATACGTTTGCTTGTTTGGTTTTTAAGAATTGAATGGTCTTCTATAACTGCCATGCCATCTACTGCCATGGACTTTACCAAGATGTTACCAAACAAACTCAATTATACATAATTATATTTATACATCACACAATGGAGGTTTTTTTTGGGAGGGGATGACTGTACACTTAAAAGTTTACATTTAGGGAACATGTGAACAAGAAAAAAACAACAACTGACGGAGGGTCCAATGAAGCAAGATGACCAGTTAAAAAAAAAAGAAGAATAGAATGCTACAAATCTGATGAATGACATTAATGGGCACTGGTATCAATGCATTAAAACAGTATTGTTACTACTCATATTGGTATACAGTGGGTACGGAAAGTATTCAGACCCCTTTAAAATTTTCACTGTTTCATTGCAGCCATTTGGTGAATTCAAAAAGGGTCTTTTTTTCTTTCATTAATGTACATTGTGCACCCCATCTTGGCAGAAAAAACCAAATGTAGAAATTTTTGCAAATTTTTTTTAAATAAGAAAAACTGAAATATCGTATGGTCGTAAGTATTCATACCCTTTGCTCAGACACGCATATTTAAGTCAGATGCTGTCCATTTGTGATCCTCCTTGAGATGGTTCTACTCCTTCATTGGAGTCCAGCTGTGTTTAATTAAACTGATAGGACATGATTTGGAAAGGCACACACCTGTCTATGTAAGATCTCACAGCGCTTGTCAGACCAAATGAGAATCATGAGGTCAAAAGGAACTGCCCAAGGAGCTCAGAGACAAAATTGTAGCAAGGCACAGATCTGGCCAAGGTTACAAGAATTTCTGCAGTATTCAAGGTCCTTAAGAGCACAGTAGCCTCTATAAATCTTAAATGGAAGACATTTGGGACCACCAGAACTCTTTTTAGACTTGGCGGTCCAGCCAAACTGAGCAATCGTGGGAGAAGAGCCTTGGTGAGAGGTAAAGAAGAACGCCAAGATCACTGTAGCCGAGCTTCAGAGATGCAGTAGGATGATGGGAGAAAGTTGCACAAAGTCAACTATCACTGCAGCCCTCCACCAGTCGGGCCTTTATGGCAGAGTGGCCCGACGGAAGCCTGTCTTCAGTGCAAGACAGCCTGCATAGAGTTTACAAAAAAATAAAAATGAAGGACTCCCAGACTATAAGAAATAAGATTTTCTGGTCTGATGAGATGAAGATGGAACTTTTTGGTGATAATTCTAAGCGGTATTTGTGGAGAAAACCAGGCATTGCTCATCACCTGCTCAATACAATCCCAACAGTGAAACATGGTGGTGGCAGCATCATGCTATGGGGGTGTTTTTCAACTGGAGGGACAGGACGAATGGTTGCAATTGAAGGACAGCTGAATGCGCCAAGTACAGAGATAACCTCTTCCAGAGTGCTCTGGACCTCAGACTAAGGGTACCTTCACACTTTAGCGATGCAGCAGCGATCCGACCAGCGATCTGACCTGGTCAGGATCGCTGCTGCATCGCTACATGGTCGCTGGTGAGCTGTCAAACAGGCAGATCTCACCAGCGACCAGTGAACAGCCCCCAGCCAGCAGCGACGTGCAAGCGACGCTGCGCTTGCACGGAGCCGCCGTCTGGAAGCTGCGGACACTGGTAACTAAGGTAAACATCGGGTATGGTTACCCGATGTTTACATTAGTTACCAGTGTGAGCAGGGAGCAGGGAGCCGCGCACACTGCTCCCTGCTCCCTGCTCCCTGCTCGATGTGTAATGCAGCTACATGTGCAGAGAGCAGGGAGCCGCGCACACTGAGCGCTGGCTCCTTGCTCTCCTAGCTGCTGTACACATCGGGTTAATTAACCCGATGTGTACAGCAGCTACATGTGCAGAGAGCCGGAGCCGGCAGCACAGGCAGCGTGAGAGCTGCAGATGCTGGTAACTAAGGTAAATATCGGGTAACCACCTTGGTTACCCGATGTTTATCTTGGATACAGCTTACCTCAGCTGTCAGACGCCGGCTCCTGCTCCCTGCTCGCTTCATTTGTCGCTCTCTTGCTGTCACACACAGCGATCTGTGTGTCACAGCAGGAGAGCGGCTTTGAAGAAAACGAACCAGGGCTGTGTGTAACGAGCAGCGATCTCGCAGCAGGGGCCAGATCGCTGCTCATTGTCACACACAGCGAGATCGCTAATGAGGTCACTGCTGCGTCACAAAAAGCGTGACTCAGCAGCGATCTCGGCAGCGAGCTCGCTGTGTGTGAAGCACCCCTTAGTCGAAGGGTCACCTTCAAACTAGACAATGACCCTAAGCACGCAGCTAAAATAACAAAGGAGTGGCTTCAGAACAACTCTGTGACCATTCTTGACTGGCCCAGCCAGAGCCCTAACCTAAACCCAATTGAGCATGTCTGGAGAGACCTGAAAATGGCTGTCCACCAACGTTCACCATCCAACCTAACGGAGCTGGAGAGGTTCTGCAAGGAAGAATGGCAAAGGATCCTCAAATCCAGGTATGAAAAAATTGTTGCATCATTCCCAAGAAGACTCATGGCTGTACTAGCTCATAAGGGTGCTTCTACTCAATACTGAGCAAAGGGTCTGAATACTTATGACCATGTGATTTCAGTTTTTCTTGATTCAAAAATTTGCAAAAAGTTCCGTTTTTTTTCTGTCAATATGGGGGATGGGGTGCAGAGTGTACATTAATGAGAAAAAAAATTAACTTTTTTCAATTTATCAAATGGCTGCAATGACACAAAGTGAAAAATTTAAAGGGGTCTGAATACTTTCCGTACCCACTGTAAATGTATTCGTCTTCAAAATGCCAATATTCATGGTTCTGACCCATCAATCCATCACAAAAAAAAAAAATAGATTTGTCTATAAATTTAAATCAACCAATGAACCAATCAATGAAATAAACAACCTATTGTTTTTTTCATTGTTACTTGTCTTTCAATCTGTCCATCTGAGAAGTAGCAAGATTAGTCCAAAGAGGATTATAAAGACAGATTTGTGCAAATAAAATGGATAGATAATGCACTTCCCAACCTAAGGGCTGGTTCACACTAAGCGACAGCGACAACGAGGTCGCTGTTACGTCACCATTTTCTGTGACGTAACAGCGACCTTGTAAGTCGCTGTTATGATCGCTGCTTAGCTGTCAAACACAGCAGCCGAAGCAGCGATCATAACCGCGAGAGCAGGGAGCCGCGCACACTGCTTAGCGCTGGCTCCTTGCTCTCCTAGCTACAGTACACATCGGGTTAATTAACCCGATGTGTACTGCAGCTACATGTGCAGAGAGCAGGAGCCGGCAGCACAGGCAGCGTGAGAGCTGCGGAGGCTGGTAACTAAGGTAAATATCGGGTAACCACCTTGGTTACCCGATGTTTACCCTGGTTACAGCTTACCGCAGCTGCCAGATGCCGGTTCCTGCTCCCTGCTCGCTTCATTTCGTCGCTCTCTCGCTGTCACACACAGCGATGTGTGCGTCACAGCGGGAGAGCGCCTTTGAAGAAAACGAACCAGGGCTGTGTGTAACGAGCAGCGATTTCACAGCAGGGGCCAGATCGCTGCTCAGTGTCACACACAGCGAGATCGCTAATGAGGTCACTGTTGCGTCACCAAAACCGTGCCGTAGCAGCGATTTCGGTAGCGATCTCGCTATGTGTGAAGCACCCCTAAGATCTGTATAAGCTACTCACCTTCCTTAGTAATTTGCAGCAAATTGGAAGAACTTGAGATAGTATCATCATGACGGCCTTTGATTTCTGAATACATGTGTCAACCTATATGATAAAAATAAATTAAACCAATATTCA
Source organism: Anomaloglossus baeobatrachus (assembly GCF_048569485.1). NCBI lineage: Eukaryota > Metazoa > Chordata > Amphibia > Anura > Aromobatidae > Anomaloglossus > Anomaloglossus baeobatrachus. The sequence goes on along the minus strand of NC_134358.1, from coordinate 299,518,537 downwards.
CTCAAAACACAAAATTTGTGCTATTTCACACTTCAGGATCTGTAACCATTGGTTGTAGCTATCAAAGATTTATCTCTTGTTGCCCACTAAAAACCCAAGAATACACTCTGAAGAGCTTCACAATGTTATTAAACAAAAAACACAAAGAACCTTATAAAAGTCCCTGATCTCTGGGGTGTGGCTCGGTTGGGCATGTGAGTGTTCCTATAGCAGGAGAGCTCTGGGGGTAACAATTTGCCTGCATAGCCACTGCCGGCAGGTACCAGGTAAGGACTGCTGCCTCCAATGCAGAAGCAAAGTTGGCTAGTTTTGCTAGAATACCCCTTAAACAAACCATCAAAAGGAACTGAAAACCCACCTCTTCTGAAAACCCTAAAACAACCCTCTGACCAGTATACCACTGAGCAACCAGCTCTGTCCTCCCATACTGTGTACACTCAACCATACCCTGTAGACTGTGAGCCCTTGCAGGCAGGCTCCTTTCTCCTCCTGTATCAGTACGTTTTTGTAATGTTCATGATTGTGGTTTTTTTTTTGTATACCTTTTTCACTTGTAAAGTGCCATGGAATAAATGGCGCTATAATAATAATGGAGTTTATCAGGGCACATGCACCTGCAATTGTGTGTCTGCAAGAAACCTATCTTGAAAAAGATAGATCTCAACAATAATGAACTGCTCATAGATCAGCCAGTTTTAATTCAATATACACAAGCTATTCCAGAAGAGTTAGTATGTTAAGTCCATTCCCTTTTAAGCAATATCGCCCAAGATTGATGGGGACAGTACATTTGTCTGGATTCACTGTAAGATGTTTTCCAAGGAATTTTTATTGGTCGTAGTTTATGTCCCACCTCCATAGAATAAGGTATTGAAGTCGATAATACTACTTATGGAAAAATAGGGGATCCCTGTGTTAATTATGGGAGACATTAACAATATTGGGAAAAATCAAGATCAGATCAGGTCAGATCACCCCCCCCCCCTATCTATATTTGGCATATTGTTGTCACAATTATCATTCTCAGATTTGTGGCGTGTTTAAAACCCAAAAGTAAAGGTACCGTGACACATAATGAGATCGCTAGTGAGATCGCTGCTGAGTCACGGTTTCTGTGATGCAGTAGCGATCCAGTTAGCGATCTCGTTATGTGTGACACCTACCAGCGATCAGGCCCCTGCTGTGAGGTCGCCGGTCGTTGCAGAATGGTCCTGGCTATTTTCTTCAAAGGCGATGTCCTGCTGGGCAGGACACATCGCTGTGTTTGACACTGTGTGACAGGGTCCCAATGACAGCAGAGATCGTTATACAGGTCACTACTGCGACCTGTATCATTCCTGCATCGTTGGTAAGGTCTGACTGTGTGACATCTCACCAGCGACTTACCAGCGATCCCTATCAGGTCGCATCGTTTTCGGGATCGATGGTAAGTCGTTGTGTGTGACTGGGCCTTAAGGCAATTCTGTTACTTGAAATCTCATGAATCACTTTCACGTATTGACTTGGCCTTGTGTAACTAACATGTGTTGCATCTAGTAGAAAAGGTTCAATATCTGCCTAGGATCCTGTTAGATCATTCTCCATTCGTAATGTGCTTACAAGTCTCACCTAACCTTACATCATCCTTTAGGGTACCGTCACACTTTAGCGACGCAGCAGCGATCCCACCAGTGATCTGACCTGGTCAGGATCGCTGTTGCGTCGCTACATGGTCACTGGTGAGCTGTCAAACAGGCAGATCTCACCAGCGACCAGCCCCCAGCCAGCAGCGACGTGGAAGCGACGCTGCGCTTGCACGGAGCTGGCGTCTGGAAACGGCGGACACTGGTAACTAAGGTAAACATCAGGTATGGTTACCCGATGTTTATCTTAGTTACCAGCGCACACCGCTTAGCTTAGCGTGTGCAGGGAGCAGGATCCGGCACTGGCAGCGTGAGAGCTGCGGAGGCTGGTAACGAAGGTAAATATCGGGTAACCACCTTGGTTACCCGGTGTTTACCTTGGTTACAGCTTACCGCAGGCTGTCAGACGCCGGCTCCTGCACATTCAGGATTGTTGCTCTCTCGCTGTCACACACAGCGATGTGTGCTTATCAGCGGGAGAGCAACAATTAAAAAACGAACCAGGGCTGTGTGTAACGAGCAGCGATCTCACAGCAGGGGCCAGATCGCTGCTCAGTGTCACACACAGCGAGATCGCTAATGAGGTCACTGCTGCGTCACAAAAACGTGACTTAGCAGCGATCTCGCTGTGTGTGAAGTACCCCTTACACAATGGTCAATCAACCCTTTTTGTCTTCAAATTATACATGATAAATTGATAACTTCTACACTGCAATAATACTTTAAAGGAAATAATCTACAGTATTTTCCGGCGTATAAGACGACTTTTTAACCCCTGAAAATCTTCTCAAAAGTCGGGGGTCGTCTTATACAGCGGTGCACGGTGCTGCATGAGCCCATTGTTTAGTAATGCCCTCCTACCGGTCCCCTACTTACAAACAAACATTCTCACTTGTCCTCTGTTCCCACGGTGCTTTCAGCGTCTTCTGGCAGACTGCAAGCCCATAGACCCCCTCCGCGATAGTGACCTGTACACGGGGCCACAGCCGCTGCTGTCATGGCTTTACTGCAGTTGAATGCTTTGCGGTGCCGTAAAGCATTCAACTGCAGTAAAGCACTGACAGCAGTGATGGTGGGCCTGTGTACAGGACGCGATCATAGAGGGGTCTATGGGCCTGCGGTCCGCAAGAAGCACTCCTCCATGATCGCATCCCATACAAGGGGCTGCAGCTGCTGTCAGCGCTTTACTGCAGTTGAATGCTTTACGGCACCGCACAGCATTAAAGTGCAGTAAAGCCATGATGGCAGACAGTATCCCCATGCATCGGACGCTATTACGGAGTTGTCTATGTGTCTTGTGGTCTACAAGAAGCAGCTGAGGTCACCGCAGGAATGGAGTAGAGGTGAGAATAATGTTTATTGTGTGTAAACGACAACATAATAGGGGACAAGAAGGGGACTGGTAGGAGGGCATTACTAAACAATGGGCTCATTACTGCAAGGGGGGACAAGGATGAGCACATTACTAAACAATGGGCTCAATACTGCAGGGGACATTACTAAACAATGGGCACATTACTCAGGTCCGCTTATAATCGATTATATAGGGTTTATCCCAAACGCTCTATTTTAACTGGAAAAGTTGGGGGTCGTCTTATACGCCAGAAAATATGGTAGCCTCTCAAAGATTTTATGGGATGGGATGCCATGAAGGCCTTCTTAAGGGAGTATTGATATAGGCTATCAGTAGACAATAGTAAGATTAAGGCAAATCAGTTTGAGTTTTCCAAGTAAGATAAAGTAAGGGTACTTCTCACATAGCGAGATCGCTGCTGAGTCTCAGGTTTTGTAACATACCAGTGACCTCATCAGCGATCTCGCTGTGTGTGACACTAAGCAGCGACCTGGCCCCTGCTGTAAAATCGCTGATCGTTACACACTGTTCTGGTTCATTTTTTTGCTCGTTGGTTTCCCACTGTGCAGCACACGTCGGCGTGTTTGACGGCGGGAGGCCAACGAGAACTGACTCTGTAAGCAGCGTACGCTGGTAACCAGGGTAAATATCGGGTAACTAAACAAAGCGCTTTGCTTAGTAACCCGATGTGTACCCTAGCTACATATATAGGGAGCCAGCGCTGGCAGCCTGTAAGCGGTGTACGCTGGTAGCCAGGGTAAATATTGGGTAACCAAGCAAAGCGCTTTGCTTAGTTACCCCATATTTACTCTGGTTACCAAGCGCAGAATCGTTACATGAGTCGCTGGTGGCTGGTTGCTGGTCGTTGGGAAGATCTGACTGTTTGACACCTCACTAGCGACCCTGTAGCGACATACCAGCGATCCTGACCAGGTCGTATCGTGGTCGGAATCACTGTTACGTCGTTTAGTGAGACGGCACCCTAAGAGTTACAGAAAGCAATTTGTTCTCAAGTGTGATGCAAGTGATCTTTTTATCTGGAAGAAGCCCAGGAGGCTAAAAATAAAAATATGATTTCTCAGAAAAAAATTTTTTTAAGGATGGTGAAAAGGCTGGGAACCTATTACCTTGGATTGTAAAGACATAACCAGAGTCCACCTTTGTGGGGGCCTAAAGGGATGAGGAGGGAACTATAGTAAACCCTGACCTGGTGCTCAGTGTGTTCCTAGATTATAGAGATCTTTATGGATTTAAATTGACCTACACTGGGGACCAGATTAAATTATATTTGAATGAGATCAACCTTTCTAGCTCGTCAGAGGCTGACATTAATTGAATGGTCCTCTTCAGATGGAAGAGTTGCAGTTAGCTGTGGCGTCTATGGCTAATAACAAACCTCAGAGCTCAGATGGTCTTCCAGCAGAAATATATAAGAAACAATTTAGGGACATTTTATTGCCTAAATTATTATGCACTTCCCAGAAGGAGTGCTTCAAGGGTGAAGCTCTTAACCTGTTGAATGCGAAAGGCAGTGATTGTTGTTACATCTAAAACATAGTAAGGACTTGCTGCTCCTTGACTCCTATAAAGCAATATAGTTATTACCCATAGATATTAAGATCAATGAAAAAGTCCTGGTTATTAGACTTCATATAGTTATATCTACTGTGGTGCATACTGACCAGTTGGGTTTTAGGTCATCCAGATCTACAGCTGTTAATATCCGTAGATTGTATCAAACTCCAAATGCAGGGATATAATGAAGGAGATATAGTGATATACTTATTGGATGCCGCTAAGGCATTTGACTCAGTTGAGTAGGAATTTCTATGGGCAGTGTTGGATAAATTTGGTGTGTACCTGATTTAGTTCATGGATTAGGATATGAGAGTCCAAGGGCTAGGATTAGGGTAAAAGGGAGGCTTAATTTGGCTATTGGATTGATCAAAGGCACAAGGCAGCGATGCTATATATCCCTAGCTCTTTGCATAGGCTATTGAACCTCTTGCTGCAGTTAGAAGTTATTCAGGCATAGATGGTTTCCACAGAGGAGGAATAGAGGTCAAAGTGGCACTATATACTGATGATGCTGTTTCTGACAAGGGCTTCTTCTACTCTTCTCATAGCGATGGAAACAATTGAGAGATACAGTATGGGAAATGTTCAGGCCTAGCTTTTGATAGCGGTGATAATGTACCTAATTATGCCAGGTCTGGAATTAAGGTGGCCTCTCATTTGAACTCATTGGGTATTTAGATAATGGAGCTGTTAATTATGTACATTAAACCTTGCTCCAATAGTAACAAAGTTACTAAAATACTGCTAACAGATTCTCTTTTATTATACCTATGACACACTAGGGGCCCATGGAAGTCAATGACTTTGTAGACATTAGCATTTTTAAAAGTGAATTCACTGGTGTCCAGTGGTTTGTCATGTGACCGCAGCAGGCAACCACTTTATTATAGTAAGCTGCCGGTAGGAATTAAGTTCATTTTCTCCCAATAGCCGCGCTTTCAGTAAGGCAGCTGAACCTATTTGTAACGTTAACATACAGATTGACCCCATCTCTGCAGGTTAATATACTTTGGGGACATGAGAGGTTACCTTTAAGTATTCCTGACTTGGTTAGCTAATCTACAAACAAAATCCTAAAACTTAGAATCAACTTTAAAGTGCTGTTTTTTTCACTATTTATAGAATCAACTCAGGTTTATATAATTACAAGTGATCTACGCCATAATCAATTCTAAGCTCCCACATACCACAGAATAGGGTATGTACCTTGGTGAAGGTGGCAGTTTTGCCCTGGACAGGAGTTCTTGAGGTTATCTGGAGCTGCTGACTCAGTGGAACAAGCTTCTCAATCTCCAACAAGAGTAAAGGTTTGTCATCATCTTCAAGCTGTGAGGAAGCAGGATAATGAATATTACATATAATTGTGAGGAACATGGGCTCACAACCCTTACAGGTATAGCAGAGGAATAAATTCTTTTATTTGCCCTGTACTGAACCTTCACAATTTCATAAAGGGTAACAGAGTAATTCTTGAGAGAATGTACACTAGAAGTGTAATGTAGATATACGAAGGGAGTCCTTGCCATTCAAAACGTCCAATGCAACATCAGGCTCATTTTCATGATCAATAATGTCCTGAAATGTAACGGTTACGCTGTACAAAAGTTTGGTAGGACGTAGTACAGTGTATTCCCCACTAGGTGGCAGCAGAGTAGTGAAGGAGAGACAAAGTAACATAGTAACAGAAAGGCAGCTGAAGTACAGCAGAGTAACTTCAGCAGGCAGTTTTCCGGCAAACCACCAGGGGGCAAATGAGTAGTCAAACAATCAGAGTTTAAAGCCAGGAAAGTAGAGTCACTGCAAAGGGAGGTTCAAAACCAAGTTAGAAAGCAGAACAGAGTCGGAAGTCGGGAGATCAGGTATGCAAAGGGAAACACAAACAACAGACAGGAGCAAGTCAGAGGCTGGGACAGACGAGCGGGGAAGGGTACAGGCCAGGGCACAGTAACAAGGAGTCAGATCAAACAGGAATTTTCACCAGAGCAAGTCACAGGCTGCAGAGCAAAACTATAACCAGCACCAGGATGCAATTGCAGAGACCAGATATAGTGTCTCCTGAAACCAGAATGAGGCTGATGGGAGTTAACCCCTGACATGACCAGGTCGGGTCTGGGAAACTCTGGAGCGGAGATTCCCGATCCTGGATCATGATATTAACACTAATGATATAGGAACTACAGTTTCTACACAGGAACCTTGCTTACGATTGCTCATTGTTTATCAAGAGCTTTGATGCATTTTGCCAGAAGAATAATGCCAGGTCATAAAGGGACCATCCCACCAAAATACCATTCTAAATAGGGAGGAGTGGCAATGATGTGAATATTTAAAGGTCAAAAAGTGCACAGGTCAAATTATTTTTGTAGGGTAAATAGAGCATAATAGGCTATTACAGCCATAAATAATGTATGATGAAAGCAGGATGTGTGCACCTATAATAGGGAGCATTCTGGTAATGTCTTGCTATGGTCATGGGGCAAACTCAATGACTCCAGTCTGTGGGGAAGGTTTCTTACTACAATATTCACTGCATTGAAAAAAGTAGCATTAAAAATGGATTTTGTATTTGTGTGTGATGGTGCAATGCATGCAGCCTTTTGGTATGCAACCGATTTATCAAAAGATAAAAGTGCCATGTATAACCACAATACACTGCTCTATCCACCTGGCATACATGCATATGCTTGAAGAAAATGCACACACTAACTATGTTTTATCACCTGATTAGAAAAAGTGTGGAGAACTGATGAAAGCTTTAAACCGGATGCTGCAAAAACCTAAGAAAAGGGCAAAAAAAGAACTTTAATTTTTTTTTTATAGTTTGAAGCCAACAGGTTAACAAACACCATAAAGGGATTACATGTGAATAATAAACAGCTCTGCATGTTTCCCACTAAAAGGACCTTCTCCCTGGGTAAAGGAAAGATCAATTCCAACAAATGTGAAATATAATTAAGGAAAGAAATTCAGAATAAAATATGGAATGACCAATGATGAGACCATTGGTGAGGATGCTCATAATTAATAGCCAAAACTGAGATACTTTACAGAGTTCATTCTTGATATTTACGAGTCTCCCATCAATCAGGGTTTGCCCACTTCTTTAAATGCAAGATGACATGTGTATGTATACAATATATAAAAGTGCAATGATCTTTCTTCATGTGGATCAACTTTTAACAAATATCAAATAAGTTTGTCTGAAATATGTAGATCCCACACCCTCTGCCCACTTCACCCACCCCTTTTACCCCTCACCCCCGAGTTAATGAGGACTTGTTTGCAGGTCAAAAGTTGCCAATTTTTTGCTCTTATTTTATTCCTGATGCTACTCGAAGTATAGGCAGTCCCTGACTTATGAACATCCGACTTACGACTCATTGTTACAAACGCAATGTATGGGAAAACAAAAAACAAATGCCGAATTTCTCACCTTCCTGACAGAACCAGTTCTCACCATTCTCTTCCTTCCACTGTCACAAGCTGTACCTTTACCCTCTTCATTATAGAGCAGGACTTCCAGCCACGGAGGTCACTGCATGTCATAAGGTTGTGATGTTTTGATAGTAAAGGTACCGTCACACTAAGCGACGCTCCAGCGATCCCACCAGCAATCTGATCTGGAAGGGATCGCTGGAGCGTCGCTACATGGTCGCTGGTGAGCTGTCAATCAGGCAGATCTCCACAGAGATCAGCCACCAGCCAATAGCGACCCGTGTAACAACGCTGTGCTCGGTAACCATAGTACACATCGGGTTACTAAGCAAAGCGCTTTGCTTATAGTTACCCGATGTGTACCTTGGCTACGTGTGCAGGGAGCCGGCTTCTAGAAGCTGCGGACGCTGGTAACCAAGGTAAATATCGGGTAACCAAGCAAAGCGCTTTGCTTGGTTACCCGATGTGTACCTTGGTTATCAGCGTCCGCAGAAGCCAGCTCCCTGCACATTTAGATCGTTGCTCTCTCGCTGTCAAACACAGAGTTGTGTGCTTTACAGCGGGAGGGCAATGACCAAAAAATGGTCTAGGACATTCAGCAACGACCGGCAACCTCACAGCAGGGGCCAGGTCGTTGCTGGATGTCACACACAGTGACATCGCTAGCAAGATCGCTGTTGTGTCACAAAAAACATGACTCAGGAGCGATGTCGCTAGCGACGTCGCTTAGTGCGACGTGGCCTTAAGACATGCACCGTGACCTAATGACATGCAGTGACCTCCGACACCTGGGCATGGCTGAAGTCTTGGCCTATGGTGAAGAGGTTGGAAATGTGGTGGAAAACAAAGGATCGGACGGTGGGCAGAGAAAAGCCAGAGAGGTCAGAGATGAGATATTATGTTTTTTGCCATGTTCCATCTTATGTACAAATTCAGGTTACAAACAAACCCACAGATCATATCCAGTTCCTAACCTGGGAACCGCCTATATTCAGGTTTTTTTTTATTTTTATCGGTCATATGGGTCCAGTGATACAATCCTTTTAATCATTAAGGGGTATTGCTTTATGGTGTTGTCTTTAGGTTGCTCGGCATAATTACCTGTGATTTACAAAAATAACACAAACAAGGAATACCCAGTGGAGCAGCAGGAATAAGAGCAAAAACTGACCACTATTACAAGGTAATGAGTCCTCGTTAGGAGGTGGCCAAACAAAAAAAAAAATCACAAACGGCAGGCTATCAGCTGTACTGTCATGTCTATATTATCAAATACCTACATTGCCCATGAATAATGTAGGAACATGTTTTGTGTGTTGCGTTTTCTTGTCTTTCTCTTAAAAACGCATCCCTGAGTTGGTAAATGGGCGTTAGAATTTGCTTTGTCATGGCATGTCCCGACACAGTGACCCTGTCCAATGAGTGCTGATAATGTGAAACTATGTAGTGATACACTGTTTGGTCAAAGGGAATGATAACGCCCTATTGTCAACTTACTCATACATATCGTGGTAAATATAACATCTGAAGTAAGGCTCCTAACAGAATCTCTGGTGCATATGTGAACAATATCTAACCTTGCTTCTCATACAGCCAGATCAGATACCCACACTTTGCACTGACGAGGGGCAATCACCCCGAAACACCGTGTCTGCACATTGGGATTCTGATCTGGCATATATCCTAGGTCATATGAAAAGGCTTGTTAAAAGGCCAATTTTGACTTTTAGGATTGCTGCTTCCAATAGGTGGTGCTAGAGTTTGTCTCCTTTCCTGGAGAGACAATTTGAATAACCTTGAATGAAGAAGTAACATGGATCAGGCTTACCTCTGCTTGATGAAATAAGTCCTGGGTAGTCTTTAGTAACCCTTCACCCCTGCAAAACAAAGTAAAACCACGGTCAGAATAATAAAATATATTTAAACTTTTGGTAACTTGATTATGTTTGTTCTATATTTGTAATATATGTTTACCCATTATGGGAACTCCGTGACCGTTACTGTATACTGTATAGACTTCTCAATGCGTCTCAGACCTAATTCTTCAGTGAGCAAAAAGGGTCTGCCCCAGAGCTAGGACTCGTGCCATACATTTTTCATAAATATATTCTTAAGACCGCTATTATCAGGGCATATACTGATTTATGCATATAAAAAAATATATGCTAGATTTGTGCTATAAGTTACGGCATTAATTATATTGAATCTGTAGCAGTTACGCCTCCTGCCAATAATCTCCACCTACTATTTGGAGCGGTCATAAGATCAGCCTAAAACCATAGTGTCACAAAATGTTTGTGTAACTTCGTGTTTCTGAAAATGTACAATATTGTGATATCTGAAAATTGGTGAAAATTATAAATAAATAAATTCCCCTTCGTATTCAGTGTTATTTGTTTAACACGTTGTGATTTCTGTCATTACAATGCCCATTTTACCATATATTCATTGATCTCCCTTTCTATTTTTAACATTTTTAATGGGCATATTTGTATCACACTCCTTTAGTCAATAAATGATGTAATGTATTCTACAATTCATGTGATATATTTGCATCGAGACAATCTGTTGTTGGTTATGTGCTACATATACCGTATTTTTCGGACTATAAGACGCACTGGACCATAAGACGCACCCTGGTTTTAGAGGAGGAAAATATGAAAATAAAATTTTAAGCAAAAAATGTCATGACACACTTATGGGGCGAGGATCTGCTGCTGACACTGTTATGGGGTAATGTCCTGCTCATATACTCCCCAGCCTGCTGTATACCCTCATCCTCCTCATATACTCCCCATGCTGCTCATAATATACCCCTATCCTGCTATATGCCCTCATCCTGCTCATATACTCCCCATGCTGCTCATATACTCCCCAGCCTGCTATATACCCTCATCCTGCTCATATACTCCCCAGCCTGCTATATACCCTCATCCTGCTCATATACTCCCCCAGCCTGCTATATACCCTCATCCTGCTCATATACTCCCCAGCCTGCTATATACCCTCATCCTGCTCATATACTCCCCAGCCTGCTATATACCCTCATCCTGCTCATATACTCCCCAGCCTGCTCATATACTCCCCAGCCTGCTATATACCCTCATCCTGCTCATATACTCCCCAGCCTGCTATATACCCTCATCCTGCTCATATACTCCCCAGCCTGCAATATACCCTCATCCTGCTCATATACTCCCCAGCCTGCTATATACCCTCATCCTGCTCATATACTCCCCAGCCTGCTCATATACTCCCAGCCTGCTCATATACCCTCATCCTGCTCAAAAACTCCCCATGCTGCTCATAATATACCCCTATCTGCTATATGCTCATATCCTGGTGTATGGCCACATCCTGTGGCAGATAAAAAAATAAACGTTCATACTCACCTCACCTCACTCCCTGCAGCACCGCTCCTCTTACCGTCTATGTCAGCGGCAGCGCCACTGAATGCAGCAGTCCCCCTGCAGCATCGCGATGTCCTCCGGTCTGTGCCGGAGGCTGCATGTGGACACGTGCACACAGCGATGACGTCATCGCTGTGCGCGCCGCTAGTCATGAAAGTCAGCTGACCGGACAGACGGGAGGAGATCGTGATGCTGCAGGGGAATGGTGAGTAATCTGTACTGATTCACTGCCCCCCGCACTGATGATGATGCGCGGGGAGCAGTGAATACAGCCGTACATGATCACTCCAGGCTGCAGTTGCCAGGGGTGATCATGCGGGCCGGCTGTTTATACCTGCCCATCATCTCGCCCACCTGTCAGCGCCGACTTCACCGCTGAGAGATGGGCGGGAGGATGGGCGTGCATATTAAATGAGCGGGCCCACGTGGTCACGGCAGGCTACTACAGCCTGCTCGTGCCCCCGATGAACCGCTCCACCGCAGCACCCTCATTCCCCGCAGCCACAGTCAGACCATAAGACGCACCCCCAACTTTCTCCCAACATTTGGGGGGAAAAAGTGCGTCTTATGGTCCGAAAAATACGGTAAGTAATATTTCCACTCAACATTGTCAGGACATGTCTCAGACTCACTACAGTTATACAGGTTTCCTCCAGAGGCACACAGTTGCTAAAGAGGTTGTCCGGGCTTGTTATATACTTTATTAGTGTTCCTAGGTAGCAGAATTCTGAGTGTTTGTAATATACTCACTGTCAACATTCTGCACTAATGCCTAAATACCAAACTTCAGCATGTGACCATCCTCATTCCTGATTTTGGAGGATTTCATCAGATACTGACTAGTCTTTTCCTGTCTGGAGACCAGTCGTAAAGTCACAACTGTTTGCTCAGAGAGCGCTTACACACTAAGTCTTTTAAGTCTCCTGTTGCCGTCACACCTTGTGTTAGTGCTAGGCACAGTTGGCCAAGGGACTGCAGGTCAGTGCTGTGTGAACACTAAGGCAACCGATTAGACTGAGCTGTCCAATAAGTTTTCAAGAGGGACGTCTGCAAGTATATTTACAGCACTTGCTGGCTCCTATGCTAGGAATAGCTCTGTGAATATACATAGAGACACGTAATCGGTTTCTGCATTCATACAGTGAAGGATGACTCATAAGCAAGAAATTATATCCCCATATATCCATCCCCAGTATTCACCTGGGAGCCAGTCCAAGGTTTCTTCCATGCACCGTACCATTTATAGACTTCTTGTCAGCATCTGGGGAGCTGGACATGTCTCTCTCTTTGTTTATGACATCCCCATGCCAATGCTGGATGGATGAACTCTGAAACAGTTGATATAAGGGGAGTCTCTATGTATTTTTACAGAGCTGGCATGGAGATGACACCATTGGCATAGGAGCCAACCAGCGCTGTGAATAACTTGGTGTAATACCAATGTGATATGACTGAAGAATGAGTGTGATTTAGATAGGGATCATAATCAAAAGATAGTGATCCCAGATATTATTTGATCCATCAATAATTCAGTATCAAAGAGAGATGTCCCCTGGCTGATCCATTTTTACCATGATGAAGAATACGTGTCAAACAGATCTTAAGCAAAACCACGATAATGAGGAAGTAACGATTACAGTTCCACAGTCAGGAAACTAGTGGTTAGTTGAAAACAGGTGCAAGGAAGCTGGCATGTAAAATTCACGGCTTCTTGCAATATCTCCAGGAAACTGTGGTCGGCCAGTTGTCAACTGGCTAAATGTGCAGGAAATGTGCAGAAAACTGCTGGTGCCCACAGCAGCTTGTGGTCAAGTTACACGAACATGACTCAGCTGTCACATGCTGGTCACCAATTAACCACTCAGAAAACACAACGTACAAAGTTTTCCTATAAAAATACACCGGACTCGCTTAATGATTAGGGACATTTCCAGGACGCTCAAGTGGACGCACTGTTCCTGTGATGCAATTGCCATGTTTTTTCCTTATCACTAATCGAGTCCCTCCGATGAGAAAGGATCGCTACAAAATAAACGGTAATGTTGAGGCATATTTCTGTTATTGTATAAGATTCTATGATTATAAAGTAGTTCTAATGCCTATGTACCATTGACTATTTATGTGCTATTAAAATAAATAGTATCTTGCTATAAAGAATCTTAGTATTCGTGCCTGATTAGGATATCAGTGGGCACTTCATAAGTATGGGCTTTCAGCCCCCTTTTTAGGAGAATTTAGCAAGACATAAATTGGCGTAGTCGGCAGGATTACTTCTATAAGAAGTAATTAACGAATTTTTGTAATTTAGAAATTAAAAACATATATTTGGCAAATTTCCAGATATTTTTTCAATCTTTTTGCATAGTGTTAAAATGTTCGGAAAAATTAAGGATAATGTTAAGGTTGTTGTAGAGATCCCTGGCTGGACTGAGGCTCCCTACAATCTTATAGCACATGAATTGGTCATTTATGGATTGGCAGACAATGGCAGGATAAGCTCAAGGGTAGTGAAGCTACTGATGTTGTGAATGTACTCAGTAGTCTCCCTGTGAAAGCAGGTGATGTAGTGTCTTTAGGACGGCGCATCTGGATTTTGGCAAGTGCATATAGCGTAATGCATGAGCGTAATCTAAAGATGCAGAAGAAAGGTTCCCACATGGAACAAAAGATGATAGAATTAGGTGGCCAGAAAACCGTTCTGGAATGTAATACCAGACTGTTGAAGGATAAATTGGAACATTATCAGAATGTGGCAGAAAAAGCTGCCGTAAAAATTGCTCAAAATAAGTACAAGAAAAGAAGAGGAAAAGTAAATATAACCAAAGTACATAAAAGTATCGCCTCAGCTTCTGTAAACTGGGATCCCGATACTTGGGATGGGGATGTGTGGGATTCATCTTCATCATCTAATGAGGAGAATTACCATAAAGGGAGGATTCAGGCTAACCCAGTAAGGAGGCGCCTACAGAGGACAATGAATGAGATCATCCGGGAACATGTCCGGGATGGTCAGGGAAATCTGCAATATGACGAAGATGGTAATGCCATCACAAATGAGAGAACGATTCCTCATGTAAAAAATCGAGTAACCATTAAAGATTATTCTCCGGGAGAAGTTGATAGCATTTTAACACAGTTTAGACAAAAACCAGGAGAAGGAGAAATTCCCTGGTTGGTCAGGGTGCACAATCTCGAAGGAGGTGGAGTGCACTTTGACGCCGGAGATGTGGCAAAATTTGTCACCATGTCTCGGGACCCAGTAATTCAGAGATCAATAAAAAAAATTATTTTGTTGATCATAATGAGCATGGTACTCAAAACTTAATCATGATCCTAGCTCATGCTTTTCTGGACAAATATCCATCAGAAGCAGACTTTCCTATCAATGATAAACCTTGGTATACCTTAAAAGATGGTATGGAAAGGCTGAAGGAAGAAGCAATGAGGAATGCTCTTCCTCTTTTGGGAATGGATGATGATTATCTCCAGTACCCATTGACAGCCAGCATAAGAAATAGGCTGGTTAAACATGCTCCTCCAGCATACAAAACAGTTATTTTAACCTTAACTGTAGTGCTGACTGGAGAATCAATCGGTGTAGTTCTAGGGAGGATGAGGGAGTTACAGGATATGGGACAGTGGGATAAATCGTCCCCTGGAGGCCATGTTGGTAACAGTAAGCCAAACAATCCTGAATGGAAAGAGAAATCAGTAGGGGAGGCCCCACGGGTGTCTCGCAAAGACATGTTCCAGGCTTTGCTTAAAGCCGGGATCAATAAGGAAAGGATTGATGGAAAGGAGACAGGAGAATTATGGAAGTTGTACAAACAGAAAGTTCTATCCGCAAAGATAGTGACCACTACAAATGTGGAAGGGGGCTCAAAAACCCCCAAGGTAAAGAAAATCAGAGGGAAAAGGGGAAAAACCCCCAAAGAAAGTGTCTTGGGAAGATTTTCAGTCAGTTTATCCATGGGAAGAATTGGCTGCAGCCGTGGCCACAAAGGTCACGGAAGGAAGGGCTAATACACAGACTGAAGTCTGTGTAAATGAAAGTTCAGAAGGAAGTGATTTACCATAGGTAGCCAGCCAAGCCCCCCTATTGATAAAAAGGGACGAACGTCCCTACGTCAATCTTAGCATACATTGGAAAGGGGGAAATGTTCAAAGAGTTCCAGCTTTGATTGACACGGGGGAGGAGGCTACTTTAATTCATGGAAACCCAGAAAAAATAAAAGGACCTTGAGTAAAAATTGCTGGACTAGGTGGTCAAGTGATCACCGGGGTTCAGACACAGGTAGCTTTGAAGATAGGTAATTTACCTATCAAGAAGTATACGGTGCTGGTAGTTCCTATACCAGAATATATTTTGGGAATTGATGTCCTAAAAGGGATGACTCAATCTAACAGAAGGAAAATTCTCCTTTGGGGTTAAGTCTTGTCATAAGGAAATGCGACCGGTGGTGGTCGGCAAAGTTAAAATGCCCCCTGTACATATACCTCCAGCTACAAAAATGATAGCTATGAAACAATATCGAATACCAGGAGGTCAGAGAGATAGGAGAAACCATTAAATAATTGGTAGAAACTGGGGTAATGCGCCCTACCACTACCGCATGGAATAATCCTGTCTGGCCAGTTAATAAGAGTGATGGCTCCTGGCGCATGACAGTTGATTATAGAGAGTTAAACAAGAATACTCCTCCTTTGACAGCTGCAGTTCCGGATACAATAACGATTGTGGAAAATATTCAGACTCACTCCGGAACTTGGTATGCAGTAATTGATTTGGCAAATGCTTTCTTTACTATACCTATTGAATAGAAGGCTCAAGATCAATTTGCATTCACTTGGTTAGGGAGACAATATACCTTTACCAGGTTACCCCAAGGATGGCTACATAGCCCCACAATCTGTCACCGGACGGTGGCAGAGCATTTTGATGGATTTGATCTACCATCAGAAATGCAGATCTCACATTATATCGATGATATAATGATACAAGGACAAGATGAGCAAAGTGTGAAAGATCAATTGACAAAACTGGTTGCTCATATGAGGAGTAAAGGATGGGAAATCAATGATGCCAAGGTTCAAGGACCGTCTCAGGTGGTAACATTTTTAGGGATTCAGTGGAACAAAGGGCTCAGAGAGATCTTGCCCAACGCCAGACAGAAAATTATTAATTTTCCGGTCCCTAAATCCAAACAAGAGACTCAGTCTTATATTGGATTGTTTGGTTTTTGGAGACAACATATCCCTCATTTGGGACAAATGTTGGCTCCTTTGTACAAAGTAACGAGGAAAAAATATGAGTTCCACTGGGGAGAGGAACAGCAAAATGCGTTTGAGATGGTCAAGGAAGTGTGGCAAGATATTGAAGAGATTATTCAATCTACTAAGACCACTGTATTTCATGTCGATGCTCATGTCCCTACAAACTCACGTGAATGTTTGTTTAATTCAGAAGCAGATAAAGCAGCAGCCATCAGACAAGTCAGACCAACAGTTGACAAGGCAAGGTACCGCTGTTTGGGCACACCAGAAAGAGCGAGAACTTATTCCGCAGGTTTAGACCTCAGTACATTGGAAACTGTCGTGGTACCCCCAGGATAAGGTAAAACCAATTTCAACAGGATTGGGTTGCCAGATACCAAAGGATCATTATGGTCAAATAGCCACTCCTTCTAGTTTAGTGTTAAAAGGAGCCATAGTGGTGGAAGGGGTAATAGATGCAGATTATCAGGGAGAAATCAAGGTACTGATGCTAAATTTGGGAAATGAACCTTTGATCTTAGTGAAACACCAGAGGGTGGCTCAGATGTTGATAATCCCAATAAACATGTCTGAGATAAGAGAAGGAACTACCCCAGCAGACTTAACAATACGGGGTACTAAAAGTTTTGGATCCTCTAATATTACAAGTGTAGGAGCAAAAATATGGATTCAAAACCTCCAAGGACCGCCCTCAGAGGCAGAGGTAATAGTGGTGGGAAAAGATCGTACTCTCCTGATAATGAGACCAGGAGTGGAGAAGTGGGAATATGTTCCACAAGAAAAATGTTATTTACGAGAATAATAGTGTATCTCTATTTGCAGATGGTGTTGTAAATAAGTGGAATCCATGGTATCGGTTACTGGGAAAATCTCGATAGTGATGAGATGGGGAAATTCCTGTGTTTGATGTTTGCCTCTTTGGTCGTTGGATGGACAAGTCTACATCAGGAGGAACCTATGCCACAAGTATCCCTTATCTGGCTATCCCGGTATCGATGGAGGAAATCCTAAAGTGGAAAAGTTGTTCTGATCATCTTGCTGATAAAAACACTCGAAATGTTCGACTATGGAATACTACAGTACCCATTCCCGTAGTGGGATGGATCAATCTTCCATGGTGGCAAGGCAATTTGAGTGGAACAATCACCAATTTACAATATCTGGCTTTTAAGGGAGGAATTTTGGTACCAAGAAATAAGACTGGACTGACTAACCTGGGATTCCTCCCTATAGAGAATATAAAAATAAGTTTTGGGACAGCTATAAATACTGTAGATGCTTTTAAACCCAGCTTAGTGGAAAGGACAATTCATGATATGTTATGGCCTTATGCCAATATGTTCATAATTGGGACTAGTGAAACTTGTAGTAACATATCGGGAAATGTAATGTGTAAAGATTCCTCCGAATATCGATCAAATGCCAAAACACATGATATTCAAGAGAGCTTTTCAGATAATATTGCTTTTAGTTTTAATATATAGTAGTGAAAGTGATTATATTTGTGATTCAACCTTTATCTAAATAAACCAAGAAAACAAAATTTGTGGCAAATGATATTTCTTTGTCATGGTATGGTGTTTTCCGAGTAATCTTCCTCTAGTGGAATACTGATGATGGAAAATAATCTCTGGGATCAAGGACCGATTGTGATACCAATGTGATATGACTGAAGAATGAGTGTGATTTAGATAGGGATCATAATCAAAAGATAGTGATCCCAGATATTATTTTATCCATCAATAATTCAGTATCAAAGAGAGATGTCCTCTGGCTGACCCATTTTTACCATGATGAAGAATACGTGTCAAACAGATCTTAAGCAAAACCATGATAATGAGGAAGTAACGATTACAGTTCCACAGTCAGGAAACTTGTGGTTAGTTGAAAACAGGTGCAAGGAAGCTGGCATGTAAAATTCACGGCTCCTTGCAATATCTCCAGGCTAAATGTGCAGGAAATGTGCAGGAAGTTGCTGGTGTCCACAGCAGCTTGTGGTCAAGTTACATGAACATGACTCAGCTGTCACATGCTGGTCACCAATTAACCACTCAGAAAACACAACGTACAAAGTTTTCCTATAAAAAACACCGGACTCGCTTAATGATTAGAGACATTTCCAGGACGCTCAAGTGGACGCACTGTGCCTGTGATGCAATTGCCATGTTGTTTCCTTATCACTAATTGAGTCCCTCCGATGAGAAAGGATTGCTACAGCATAAACGGTAATGTTGATGCATATTTCTGTTATTGTATAAGATTCTATGATTATAAAGTACTTCTAATGCCTATGTACCATTGACTATTCATGTGCTATTAAAATAAATAGTATCTTGCTATAAAGAATCTTAGTATTCGTGCCTGATTAGGATATCAGTGAGCGCTTCGTAAGTACGGGCTTTCAGCCCCCTTTTTAGGAGAATTTAGCAAGACACTTGGTGATATCCCTCCTTACAGCTGACTGTACAACTCACTATCATTAGCTGTTTTAGTGTTCACTCAACACTGGCATGGGAATGTCATCCCTTGCATAGGAGACAGCCAGCGTTGCACTGTATGAACGCAGAAAAGTCTGTACGTATATTCACTTGTGTTAAATCTTATGCAAGGGAAGCCATCCCAAAGACAGCGCTATGTGAATGAGGAAACTGCTGATAGGAATCACTTCCCTATATATATCCAGAGCACTGGCATGGGATCACCATGCTTTTTTATGAATGTCAGGGTTGTACAAATTCCAATTTGACAGATTGGTCCAATCAGATATCATTGCAATTGTGAATACTTGTTAGTACGTACAGCATGTTTTACTAATAATTTTTCAAATGGTATTCATGTCTTCTTGGTGACCCTTCCACACAGTATAATGGCCCCAAAATAGCCCTGTCACTTCCAATGCTAGAACAATTGCTAAAGATCAGTGTTGGGGTACAATTCCAAGATAGTCAAGTGTGCAGAGGGCAGGCAATGCCTGTGAGTATGTACACAAACTGGCAATCAACTGAAATTCAGGAGGAACGTGGGGTAGAAACAAAAAAATGGGTTCAGGTTTTCGTTTTCCTTTTTTGCACTTTTGGGATTTTTTTTTTGCCCTCCCATCCGAAAGCTATAACTTTTTCCATTAACATAGCAGTGTAAGGACTTTTTTGTTGTATTTTTGAATAACATACATCATCCATTTTATCATGTGATATACTGGAAAGTGGCAAAAAATTCCAGGTGTAGTGTCATAGCGATAAAAGTAAAAATGACCTGGAAATTTGAGGTCAGTAGGATTACAGCAATATCAAACATACATAGTTTTTACATTCAGATAATTAATAATAATTCAGAAATTAGTAAAAAAAAAAAAAACATTCAATTTCTGGGTAATGGGTTTGTTTTTTACGGCTTGACTAGAATGGTTTACATTTTTATTGATACCATTTGCGGGTAGATTCATTTTTTTGTGCTACTGTGACTAGAAAAAAACAGTTCTAATTGATTTTGATTTTTTTTCTCGTTAGACCATTTAGTGATCGGCTTCATTTGTTTTATATTTTGATACATCAGACTTTTAGGAACTGAACGATACCACTTGTTTTTGTTTTATTTTTTTTGTAATTCTTAACTTTTATTGAGGGAAAAGCAGGATTTTTTAAACTTTAATTTTTATGTTTTTTTTTTTTTTTTAAAAACGTATTTTAGTGAGTTATTTATTAGCCTCCTTAAGGGATTTGACCTGCGATCGTCTGATCACTTGCTCTATACACAGCAACGACACAGTAATGCTGTATATAGAAAAAATTGCCACAGGCTGGATATCAACAGAGCTCAGTGGTGACAGGCACAGAGGTCTTCAACAAACCCCCGACTGTCATAGCAACCCATCGGCACCCTACATCATCACAAAAAAGAGAAATGGGAGCACAGATTGACGTGCCCCAGACTGGGGGGCTAGTAATGCTGTTGTCCGAGATTGACAGTGGGTTTTAACAGGTCAACAGTCACAGGCAGAGCTCCACTCCACCCATGGATGTTGCTGTCACGGATTGACAGTGACACTGAACACGTCAACAGCAATCATCTGCTGCAAAGATGCAGGAACAGTTTCTGAGCACTCATATGTCAGGGAGCGATCATGCGACGTACCAGAACGTTAATTACCTGAGGCTGGGCATATTTTCTAATTCTGTCCCTGATCACAGCACCACCCATATACAAACAATACAAGAGTTATAAAGTTACATTTGCTTTGTAAACACTCTTTAAAAAGCTCTGAAATAATTTCAATAACTTAAATTATCCATCAAGCTTCTCTAATATGGCTACACATATGGATACACATAAACTCTGAGTACTGATACTCAATGTCTTAGTAAAGGGAATTTGTCAGCAGGATTTTACAACCTAAACTATTTACATGCATAATTAGGTCTTTCAAAGACAATTCTAGCAATACCTTTAGACCGGGGCCACACGGGGATCTACTGCGATCCTGGCATGACACTTGGCTCACGCTGGCAGCACAGCAGGAGCCAAGTGTCATGCAAGTGTCACTGCTACTGAGGTCCGATCTTGCGATCGAACCACAGCTACAGGGGGCGAGCCGGCTCTGAGGAGAGGAGGGAGGGACTTATCTCCCTCTCTCCTCCGTAGCTGGCTATTGCCAGTCTCGCACTGCACTCGCGGTATACCGGTGTACTGCGAGTGCAGTGCGATTTTTCTCTCGCCCGATACACTTGAATGGGTGCGAGAGAAACAAGACTCGTATTACTGCATGCTGCGATTGTTTTCTCGGTCCGATTAGGGCTGAGAAAATAATCACTCATGGGTGCTGACACATAGACTAAAATTGGTCAGAGTGGAATGTGATAAAACATCACATTCCACTCTCTCTGATTTTCATGCCATGTGGCTTAGGCCTTACATGACCAGTCCATTTCTCAGCATTTGAGCCAATATGCACATAGGGCTAAAGAGCCATGACAGAATTGAAACCTGTCACTCCAGCTCCATTCCCTTCCCAGCACTACCTCCTCTTGCTTGACTGCTCCTTTGCTTGAAGTTACACAGTATAAACACAAATCAGTTAACCAGGAGGAGATGGCACAATTTCATTGCTGATATAAATCCTTTGTGCTCAGTGAAATAATCCTGTATTTCCACTACTGTACAAACACAAAACAGAATCTAGCCTACACTGATCCTCAGAGTCCTAGCACCACCAGCTGCTTGTGTGGGGAACTGCCAATGTTTAAATTCACAATAATCTCAGGAGTACATTCACACAAGTGAGAAGTGCACAATGGGCAGATGCCAGCTATGTTCGCTAGCATCTTCCTCTGTGGCTGGACATTATAGCAGATCATCAATTCCACTGTATACTGCCCTACTGCAGTATACAGTATATATATATAGTATATACACACACACACACACACACACACACATATAGATACATACATATACACACACAGTACAGACCAAAGTGTGTGTGTGTGTGTGTGTGCGTGTGTATATGTATGTATGTATGTATGTATGTATGTATGTATGTATGTGTATATATATATATATATATATATATATATATATATATATATATATATATATATAAAAAAGTAATTATTATATGCATACACATACACAGTACAGACCAAACGTTTGGACACACCTTCTCATTCACAGAGTTTTCTTTGTTCTCATGAAAAACTATGAATGAAAACATGTGTAATGAAATATTTAAAGTGTGAAACAACTGAAAATCTGTTTTATATTCTAGGTTCTTCAAAGTAGCCACCTTTTGCTTTCATTACTGCTTTGCACACTCTTGGCATTCTCTTGATGAGCTTCAAGAGGTGGTCACCGGAAATGGTTTTCCAACAGTCTTGAAAGAGTTTCCAGTGATGCTTAGCACTTGTTGGCCTTTTCCCTTCACTCTGCGGTCCAGCTCACCCCAAACCATCTCGTTTGGGTTCAGGTCTAGTGACTGTGGAGTCCAGGTCATCTGGTGTAGCATCCCATCACTCTCCTTAGTCAAATAGCCCTTACACAGCCTGGAGGTGTGTTTGGGGTCATTGTAATGTTGAAAAATAAATGATGGTCCAACTAAACGCAAACCGGATGGAGTAGTATGCCGCTGCAAGATGCTGTGGTAGGCATGCTGGTTTAGTATGCCTTTAATTTTGAATAAATCCCCAACAGTGTCACCAGCAAAGCACCCCCACACCATCACACCTCCTCCTCCATGCTTCACGGTGGGAACCAAGCATGTAGAGTCCATCCGTTCACCTTTTCTACAAAGACATGGTGGTTGGATCCAAAGATCTCAAATTTGGACTCATCAGACCAAAGCACAGATTTCCACTGGTCTAATGTCCATTCCTTGGGTTCTTTAGCCAAAACAAGTCTCTTCTGCTTGTTGCCTTTCCTGGCAGTGGTTTCCTAGCAGCTATTTTACCATGAAGGCCTCCTGCACAAAGTCTCCTCTTAATAGTTGTTCTAGAGAGGAGAAGGTGTGTTCAAACTTTTGGTCTGTACTGTACATACATACATATATTATAATATATATATATATATATATATATATATATATATATATACACACACATATACATACACACACACACACCTAAATACTAACAGGCAGTTAGTGATTGTTACCTACATACTCTCTGTGCGCAGACATTGCGCCAACTAAATTTTGGGACATCTATGGTTTGATGTATTGGTCTGAGTGGATTGGATGGGTTGTTTCCTGAGAAATTCAGGTCAATTGCACTTTTAGAAATATATAATATATATTTAATATAATTATAAATATAATTTGAAAACTGGTGATGTGTTCAATACTTATTTCAAATGCTGTATATGCAAGGGCTGAACTAGAACCATACATAAACTTTAGGAAGTGCTGACAGGGCATCTTTAAGTCTGGTCCAGCTATTATGTGATCATCAGGTGTCAGAAGAAGCAGGAGCTGCTGGGTCCTAGCAGATGGAGATCAGCTCAGCAGTTCAAGCAGGAGGCTGAGTTTTGCCTTTTAACTGAGGCTAATATGTTAGTGCCACTTACAGGGAAAATCAGCAATGAAAAAAAAATGTTTAAATGTTGAAATGTCTCCAGAAGGTCTTTTATGACCTCACAGGTTATACAAATAAATAAAAGATCGGAAAAATAAAATAAAGAAATTCCTATTAGTCTAAATCGCTGCCACAAGCACTGCCAACCCCCCTTCCTAAAAAAATATGTATACAACAAATATATAATTATTACATGAAGCAGAACGTAATTTTGATTCTATTTAAGTAGTCCTTTTTGGTTTAAAAAAAAATGTGAAAAACGGACCCTTCTTTTCTTTTCCCCTGCCTTCTTATCAACAAAAAAAATTATGTATATATAAATTGACATACAAATTAGATCCCATGTATTTTGGAAAAACAGAGTGAAAAATTAGTTACATATCAAAAGAGGCAAACATTTTGGAGCTTTTAAAACAACATGTACTAAAAAAAAGTGGCCTTGGACCTTGGATAAAATTTACTTTTTTAACAATACACTTTGAAATACAAAACGAAGTCACATCGACATGGATTTGAAACTATATTTGTATACAAAAGGTTAAAGTGAAATCCATACATACCTTGTAAATAGGTACATTGTGTAAGCCATGCTGGACATGGTCTGCCCATGCCTAACCAGCTCATTCTCTTGATCTTCCCATTTTTCTGCTTCAGAATCCACATCTGAGGTGAGTAAACGCAGTTCTAATCCTTGCTTGGAGATTTTTGCCTGTTCCTATAGGAAGATATGTTACATTCAATTAATAAGTAAATCCTATGCTTTAGATCAGGGTTTCTCATATGTTTTCTACCTGGGCTTGGCAGACTAAAGGCCCTGTCACACACAGAGATAAATCTTTGGCAGATCTGTGATTGCAGTGAAATCATGGACATATTGTTCCATTTGTACACAGCCACAAACCTGGCACTGATTGTCCACAATTTCACTGCAACCACAGATCTGACAAAGATTTATCTCTGTGTGTGACGGGGCCTTTAGTCTGCCGAGGCCCAGGTAGAAAACATATGAGAAACCCTGATCTAAAGGCCCTGTCACACACAGAGATAAATCTGCAGCAGATCTGTGGTTGCAGTGAAATTGAGGACAATCAGTGCCAGGTTTGTGGCTGTGTACAAATGGAACAATATGTCCATGATTTCACTGCAACCACAGATCTGACAAAGATTCATCTCTGTGTGTGACGGGGCCTTAAGATAATGCCTGAACCTCACTGGACAAACCAAGATGATGCCTATAGCAGAAGTCCATCCTGAAAATTTAAAGTCTCAAACAATTTTCCTTTTTTCTTTAGTTGTCTGAGCCCAATAGAACATTAAAATAAGTACAAAATCAAATCGAGCATGTTGTTAAAGTAGAGATTGCTGCAGCCATAGATCCAAACTGCCTCTTCAGCTGGACCCCGCAACCAGGTGACTGAGTAGCATGGGGTGTGTTGTATGGTGGTGGCAGGCAGTTTGCACTATAATTTACTCCATTTTCTGACAAATTATAGTAAATTTATCAGGCCATGTGTAACCCTGCTCTTTCAACTAAATCCCTCCCACTTTTTAGAAAAACTCCAGTAAATTATGGGGGGAAAAAAGGCACATCATGGAGTAAACACTGGCATGTGCAAAAATTTGACCAAAAAAACTGGTGAAGCGATAATTCACTCCAATTTCTTGCAAAAAAAAAAAGCCACTACCAGTAGAAACCATCGCTATGAGGAGGTGTACTTAGTCTACAATGTTTAAACAGGTGACACGTGTCAAAGAAGCATCCACATGAATGTCAGGATTCAAGGTTTTCCAGTAGAGAATGGTCCAGAGCATTGCACTGCCACTCCGCTTTTGGTGGTTAACCCCTTCACGACCTTGGACGGATCTATCCGTCAAGGATTGTGTCCCGTTAAGCTCTGCCCCCTGCATAACATAAGCATAACAGGGGGAGGGGATAACTATGAAAATATTATCTGATCCTCTGCTGCTGTCACCCAACAAGAAGCTAATTTTATAAACTTCACTTTCTTGGATTTCAAAACCTAAACATCCGAGCTGCCCACTACAGGTATGTAGAGAATCAGCCTGATAGTGCCAGTATAGCACTGGCTTTAGGTTATGTACAAAAATCCTGGTGATTGGTTCCCTGGTGCTACCTCAACAATGATGATGGGGTTGCTACATCCTGTAGTTCACTGGTATGGTGACCTGGTGTTGGTAATAAGGCTGATTTTTTCTGTGAGGCTTCTTGGATCCCTAACCTATCATCTTCCACCTTTCCTCATTTAGCCTGAGCACAAAAGTTTAAAAAAAAACAACAAAAAAAAATAAAATAAAAACAAAAAGAGTCAACCTAGTCTTGTTGACCATAATCTAATTATTACTTCACGAGTCTAGCATTCTGACTTACCTCTCCATCAAGCTTCACAGGCTTCAGCGTTTTCAGGTTCCCGCTATGTTTCTAAAAACAATCAGATTAAAATATATAAATTCATTAATTGTTTTATGAAATAAAGATAGCAGCCGTCAATATTAGGCCTCACGCAGACATCGGTGATTTATCATGTAAGTAAAGAAGGGAATTTTGTTTACTTACCGTAAATTCCTTTTCTTCTAGCTCTAATTGGGAGACCCAGACAATTGGGTGTATAGGCTATGCCTCCGGAGGCCGCACAAAGTACTACACTTAAAAGTGTTAGGCCCCTCCCCTTCTGCCTATACACCCCCCGTGCTCCCACGGGCTCCTCAGTTTTGGTGCAAAAGCAAGAAGGAGGGACAATAATTATAAACTGGTTTAAAGTAACTTCAATCCGAAGGAAACTCGGAGAACTGAGACCATTCAACATGAACAACATGTGTACACAAAAAAACAGGGGCGGGTGCTGGGTCTCCCAATTAGAGCTAGAAGAAAAGGAATTTACGGTAAGTAAACAAAATTCCCTTCTTCTTTTTCGCTCTATTGGGAGACCCAGACAATTGGGACGTCCAAAAGCAGTCCCTGGGTGGGTAAAATAATACCTCGTAAGAGAGCCGTAAAACGGCCCTTTCCTACAGGTGGGCAACCGCCGCCTGAAGGACTCGTCTACCTAGGCTGGCATCCGCCGCAGCATAGGTATGCACCTGATAGTGCTTAGTGAAAGTGTGCAGGCTCGACCAGGTAGCCGCCTGACACACCTGTTGAGCCGTAGCCTGGTGCCTCAAAGCCCAGGACGCTCCCACGGCTCTGGTAGAATGGGCCTTCAGCCCTGAGGGAACCGGAAGCCCAGCCGAACGGTAAGCTTCGATAATTGGCTCCTTGGTCCACCGAGCCAGGGTTGATTTGGAAGCCTGTGATCCTTTGCGCTGGCCAGCGACAAGGACAAAGAGTGCATCCGAGCGGCGCAGGGGCGCCGTACGAGAAATGTAGAGTCTGAGTGCTCTCACCAGATCTAACAAGTGCAAATCCTTTTCACATTGGTGAACTGGATGAGGATAAAAAGAGGGTAAGGAAATATCCTGATTGAGATGAAAAGGTGGATACCACCTTAGGGAGAAATTCCGGAACCGGACGTAGAACCACCTTGTCCTGGTGAAAAACCAGAAAAGGGGCTTTGCACGACAACGCTGCTAGCTCAGACACTCTCCGAAGAGAAGTGACTGCTACTAGAAAAACCACTTTCTGCGAAAGTCGTGAGAGGGAGATATCTCTCATTGGCTCGAATGGTGGTTTCTGAAGAACCATCAGCACCCTGTTTAGATCCCAGGGTTCTAACGGCCGCTTGTAAGGTGGAACGATGTGACAAACTCCCTGCAGGAACGTGCGTACCTGTGGAAGTCTAGCTAGGCGCTTCTGGAAAAACACAGAGAGCGCTGAAACTTGTCCCTTAAGGGAACCGAGCGACAAACCCTTTTCCAGTCCAGATTGAAGGAAGGACAGAAAAGTAGGTAATGCAAATGGCCAGGGAGAAAAACCCTGAGCAGAGCACCACGACAGGAAAATTTTCCACGTCCTGTGATAAATCTTGGCGGACGTTGGTTTCCTAGCCTGTCTCATAGTGGCAATGACTTCTTGAGATAACCCTGAAGACGCTAGGATCCAGGACTCAATGGCCACACAGTCAGGTTGAGGGCCGCAGAATTCAGATGGAAAAACGGCCCTTGAGACAGCAAGTCTGGTCGGTCTGGTAGTGCCCACGGTTGGCCGACCGTGAGATGCCACAGATCCGGGTACCACGACCTCCTCGGCCAGTCTGGAGCGACGAGGATGGCGCGGCGGCAGTCGGCCCTGATCTTGCGTAACACTCTGGGCAACAGTGCCAGCGGAGGAAACACATAAGGGAGCTGAAACTGCGACCAATCCTGAACTAAGGCGTCTGCCGCCAGAGCTCTGGGATCTTGAGACCGTGCCATGAACGTTGGTACCTTGTTGTTGTGCCGGGACGCCATGAGGTCGACGTCCGGCACCCCCCAGCGGCAACAGATCTCCTGAAACACATCCGGGTGAAGGGACCATTCCCCTGCGTCCATGCCCTGGCGACTGAGATAATCTGCTTCCCAGTTTTCCACGCCTGGGATGTGAACTGCGGATATGGTGGAGGCCGTGGCTTCCACCCACATCAAAATCCGCCGGACTTCCTGGAAGGCTTGTCGACTGCGTGTGCCGCCTTGGTGGTTGATGTATGCCACCGCTGTAGAATTGTCCGACTGAATTCGGATCTGCTTGCCTTCCAGCCACTGCTGGAACGCTTTCAGGGCAAGATACACTGCCCGAATTTCCAGAACATTGATCTGAAGCGAGGACTCTTGCCGGGACCACGTACCCTGAGTCCTGTGGTGGAGAAAACCGCTCCCCACCCTGACAGACTTGCGTCCGTCGTGACTACTTCCCAGGATAGAGGATGCAGGTGAAACTGCGCGAAAGGGACTGCTTCCATTGCTGCCACCATCTTCCCCAGGAAGTGCATGAGGCGCCTCAAGGGGTGTGACTGGCCTTGAAGGAGAGATTGTACCCCTGTCTGTAGTGACCGCTGCTTGATCCGCGGAAGCTTCACTATCGCTGAGAGGGTATGAAACTCCATGCCAAGGTATGTGAGCGATTGGGTCGGTGTCAGATTTGACTTTGGAAAATTGATGATCCACCCGAAACTCTGGAGAGTCTCCAGGGTAACGTCGAGGCTGTGTTGGCATGCCTCTTGAGAGGGTGCCTTGATCAACAGATCGTCCAAGTACGGGATCACCGAGTGACCCTGAGAATGGAGGACCGCTACTACAGTAGCCATAACCTTGGTGAAAACCCGTGGGGCTGTTGCCAGGCCGAATGGCAGTGCCACGAACTGCAGGTGTTCGTTTCCTATGGCGAAGCGCAAGAAGCGCTGGTGCTCTGGGGCAATCGGAACGTGGAGATAAGCATCTTTGATATCGATCGATGCAAGGAAATCTCCCTGGGACATTGAGGCGATGACGGAACGGAGGGATTCCATCCGGAACCGCCTGGTCTTTACGTGTTTGTTGACAAGTTTCAGGTCCAGGACAGGTCGGAAGGACCCGTACTTCTTTGGGACCACAAACAAGTTGGAGTAAAAACCGTGGGCCTGTTGCTGAAGAGGAACAGGGACCACCACTCCTTCTGCCTTCAGGGTGCCCAGCGCCTGCCGAAGAGCCTCGGCTCGCTCGGGAGGCGGAGAGGACCGGAAGAATCGAGTCGGGGGACGAGAGATGAACTCTATCTTGTAACCGTGAGAGAGAATGTCTCTCACCCAGCGGTCTTTTATTTGTGGCAGCCAGGTGTCGCAAAAGCGGGAGAGCCTGCCACCGACCGAGGATGCTACTAGAGGAGGTAGAAAGTCATGAGGCAGCCGCTTTGTTAGCGGTGCTCCCAATGGCCTTTTTAGGACGTGACTTAGACCGCCAAGCATCAGAGTTCCTTTGTTCTTTCTGAGACCTTTTGGACGAGGAGAATTGGGACCTGCCCGCGCCCCGAAAGGACCGAAACCCCGACTGCCCTCTCCTCTGTTGGGAGAGGTTCTGCTTGGGCTGGGGTAAGGATGTATCCTTTCCCTTGGATTGTTTGATGATTTCATCCAGGCGCTCGCCAAAGAGCCTGTCGCCAGAAATTGGCAAACCGGTTAAACGCTTTTTGGAAGCGGAATCTGCCTTCCACTCCCGTAGCCACAAGGCCCTGCGGACTACTACCGAATTGGCGGTCGCAACTGCCGTACGGCTCACAGAGTCCAGGACAGCATTCATAGCGTAAGACGCAATTGCCGAGGTCTGGGAGGTAATGGAAGCCACTTGTGGCGCGGCCGCTTCAATTTTCGCTTGACCTGCTGATATAGCTTGTAGCGCCCATACGGCTGCGAATGCTGGGGCAAAAGAAGCTCCGATAGCTTCATAGATGGATTTCATCCAGAGCTCCATCTGCCTGTCAGTGGCATCTTTAAGCGAGGCCCCATCTTCCACTGCAAGTATGGATCTAGCCGCCAGTCTGGAGATTGGAGGATCCACTTTGGGACATTGAATCCAACCTTAAACCACTTCCGGGGGAAAAGGATAACGTGTATCCTTAAGGCGCTTAGAGAAACGCTTATCCGGACAAGCATGGTGATTCTGGATTGCCTCTCTGAAATCAGAGTGGTCTAGAAACATACTCTGTGTACGCTTGGGGAACCTGAAGCGAAATTTCTCCTGCTGAGAAACAGACTCCTCCGCCGGAGGGGCTGAGGGAAGAATATCCAGCAACTGATGAATGGATGCAATAAGATCATTCACTATGGCGTCCTCGTCTGGAGAATTAAGATTGAGAGCGCTCCCAGGATCAGAATCCTGATCAGCTGTTTCCGCATCATCAACCAGAGAATCCCCCCGCTGAGACCCTAAACAATATGATGTCGAGGGAAATTCTAAGCGGGCCCGCTTAGACGATCTGGGGTTAGGTTCTAAGTCCGAACCCTCCGTCTGGGATGTATGAGATACCCCGTGAGGACATTGTTGGTCCAACTGAGGGGGGTCAGGGAACAATGATTCAACAGAGTCCCTTTGCTGAGATACCGGTCTGGACTGCAAGGCTTCTAGTATCTTAGCCATAGTCTCAGAGAGTTGATCCTTAAAGGCTGCAAACTCAGTCCCCGTCACCTGGACAGTGTCAACAGGTGGCTCCCCCTGGGCCCCTCTTAGCAGAGGATCCGGCTGAGGAAGTGTCACAGGGGTCGAACACTGTACACAATGAGGGTCAGTGGAACCTGCCGGTAGCTGGGTCTTACATGCGGCGCAGGCAACATAATAAGCCTGTGTTTTGGCACCCCTGCCGTTTATGGGCGCCATGCTATAGTTTTCCCTGAGTAACACAATAGGGTATATAGCCAGAATGCACTGTGCTCATACAGTGTAAATTATATACAGTACACAAATAATGTACCAATACAATACAGCACCATGGGGCTAGCACCACATGTGCTGCTTACCAGCCGCCTAAGCGGTTGTGAGGCCACCAGAGACCGTGTCTGGGTCTCCCATGAATATGTCCCTCTCTGCAGCGTCGGTGGAGCTGACAGGAATGGCTGCGGCGTCCTGACGAGCTGAGGAAGCTGTGGGCGTGGCCTAGAAAGAGCGCGAAACGGGCGCTCATACTGTGCACAGTGAGGGGAGTGGAGCATGTAAATCATACTCCAGCCCTCATTGCTGCTCGCTCCGTGCAGCGTCCCGCCCTTCCCCTGCCTGTCAGGGCTGAGGGCGGGAGAAAAAAAGGGAAACTAGGCCGCAATGAAGCCGGGGACTGTAGTAATAAACGAGGCCGCCGTAAAAGCGCGGTCGCGTGAAAGTCCCCGGCGAACTACAAGTCCCAGCCGCGCCGCAGTGTCCCGTGGCAACGGCGGTCAGTGCGGTAGCCCTTACATATAAACACACTCAGCGACGCTGAGTGTGTAATGGCACATATAGACCCGGTCAGCGCCGCGGTCCCCGGTGCACTAGCACACCCAGCAAAGCTGAGGTGATGCCGTGCGCGGTCCCCATAGGGATACAGAGTACCTTTAAGATGCAGGGCCATGTCCCTGAACGGTATCGGCTCCTATCCATCAGGCTCCACAGGAGTTGTGGATGAAGCCCGGTCTCAGTGCCTGGAGACCGATAAGATCCCACTTCACCCAGAGCCCTAAGGGGGATGGGGAAGGAAAAACAGCATGTGGGCTCCAGCCTCCATACCCGCAATGGATACCTCAACCTTAACAACACCGCCGACAAAAGTGGGGTGAGAAGGGAGCATGCTGGGGGCCCTATATGGGCCCACTTTTCTTCCATCCGACCTAGTCAGCAGCTGCTGCTGACTAATCTGTGGAGCTGTGCTGTGCGTGTCTGACCTCCTTCGCACAAAGCAAAAACTGAGGAGCCCGTGGGAGCACGGGGGGTGTATAGGCAGAAGGGGAGGGGCCTAACACTTTTAAGTGTAGTACTTTGTGCGGCCTCCGGAGGCATAGCCTATACACCCAATTGTCTGGGTCTCCCAATAGAGCGAAAAAGAAAACATGGTACAAGTCTCATCAGCATTTTGTATATGCAAGATTCATCAATCAATCAATGTATCAGTTTTTCCCATCAGAGTTTCATCAGTGATTTTCTT
The DNA here is from genome assembly GCF_048569485.1 of Anomaloglossus baeobatrachus. Taxonomy (NCBI): domain Eukaryota; kingdom Metazoa; phylum Chordata; class Amphibia; order Anura; family Aromobatidae; genus Anomaloglossus; species Anomaloglossus baeobatrachus. Next base: position 299,486,231 of record NC_134358.1, on the reverse strand, counting down.
GTATGGAAAAATAAATGACAAAGCTCCTCCAATCCATTACAATGTTAATATCGGCATAACTCAGACTGCACACTGATGTAATCCAAGTGCCGTCCGTGATAGTCACAGCCCTATATAGACTTTCATCTTTGTTTTGTTTTTTTGTGGACGGACATTAAAAAAAAAAAATTAGAAAAAAAAAAAAAAAAAAAAAAAAAAAAAAAAGATTATAAAAATGTATGTATTCTGTGAAAGCCACAAAGAAAACACATGTGGAAAAAAGACATCTGAATAAGGCTTTACATGGTAACCTAGAGTCATGAACATAACGTTAGTGACCGCGTAGAAGGTTTCCTAATAGTTTTCTGATTCTTTACTCGGGAGTTACATTAGTTTACAGAACGGTCACGTTATCCTAGTCATACAGCAGATACCATGAAACAACATTTTGGACTTTGGGTGCTCCGGTGCATCTTGTAACAATTCTTTAGGTGCCAAGATTCTAAGGCCATGAATATACAGACTTTTGTGATGGTTTCGGATAGATCCACTTGATTTAACAGGCTGCAGGGAATTTGCTGCAGGGCTAACAATACATTAGCAAACTACATAATTTTAATCCATTTGAATTTCTGTAATTTACTTGATTAATCCATCTCAATCCAATTACCATAATTTATAGAAGCTGGATGCACATGGCTTTGGAGTCATGGAGGTAAGGGTGGTACATTGCTCCTGGCCTAGCCCGACTTTCTACATTACTGCTGTATAGAATAATTTAAAACATTTCCTCATTTGTAAGTAGCCTAAAGCAGATTAATATTTCAGTATTTGCAAACCGTCGCAACTGCAGTTTCCAGGCCACTGAGTGTTTCGCCTAAAATCAGGTTACCCACATCTCTGAGGATTCTGGATATCCAAGGAGAGCCAAAAATATTCTAATACATTTTTCATACTCCAACAATCTCGCTTTTGCATTATCATAAAAATCTGCATTTTTACGAGCACCTAGTATTCAAGAAGAATGGTAATACATGGAGGAATAAAATATTTTGCTGAAGGATGCAAGAATTCTCCGCTTTCTGGCCATATTCCTGGGCACTAGATGGGTCTGCAGTGACGGGTACCCTTTAGGTCGAATATTTATGCAACTTTAAATAAAATACTATATATCAGAATCCTTTGGCTAAATTCCCATATAGTGTACAAGCCATGAAATCTCCTGCGTTTAAGGGCCTGTTGCCTTTTTCTCATGTTTTTTTTTCTGCACAGATTTGTCACAAAACCTGAAGGGTTTCCTAATGACAGCAAAGTGAATGAGAATCCTGAAATCTCATGCACACGTTGCTTATTTATTTTTTATTGCAGATTTCGTACAGATTTAAATATAATGAACAGAAAAAATCTGTACCAAAAAAAACACATGTAAAATAAAGCAGGCATTTTATGCTGTATTTTTCCTGCCAAGAGTTGCTAAGATTTCTGCACCAAATACTTAACATACACCAAATCTGCAAGTCAAAAATAAGCAACGTGTGCATGATGCTTTAGAATTCTCATTCATTGCTGGAACTATGAAATCCTTCAGTTTTTGTGACAAAACTGCAGGTGTGAGAGGGTGAGAGTGTATTAGTGACCTTTATCCACTGTGAAATACTGTAAGAACACTTATTTACTGTTCATTGTATGCATTATTACTGACCAGCCACAAGAGGCCGCTGTTTTGCATCTGCAGTTGACTGGTTACTATAGCAATATCTCCACTGACTTCTTCACTGGACTTAGAGGGCTGAAGAGGCAGTGTGTGTGAGCTGCAGGGAAAGTGAGAGGTGTGCGCAACAGAAAGGAGCCACTGCAGAGACACTTAAGTGAATTGTGAGAAGACTCGTGTTAAAGTTTAGCGAGGAGGACTGCGACGCGTGTGAGCAGCATCCTGTGCCGGAGATCACGATTCAGCAGTTGCTGGTTATACTGGTTATCGTGAGAGGATCTCCAAGTCTCTTATTATAGCAGCTGGCCACCATAGTACCCGGGTACGGTAGTCTGGGTCCAGGACCACGTGCATACTACACTTTATGTTTTAGTACCAAAACACCTAACTGTTCTGGTTAGGCCGACTATAGACACACAGAGTAAGACTTGCCGGCTCTGCTGAGTCAGTTTACAATTACATTTAGAAATCTTAAAGGGACAGCACCACATGTTTGCTTTGACTGTTGCTCTAGAAGATTTCCAGGACTGTGCTGCTGAGCTGTGTGGTTTGCCGTCCCACTTTTACCATTTGCATTATTTGTGAGGCTTCTGCAATTAAGGGTATTCAGGGGGTTTATGGGATTTGTTTATGTTTAGGTGGATAAGTTGTAAGCTCTTGTGCTGCACCACTGGTAGGGCATGTACACACACACTCGCTCGCTCGCTCACTCACTCACTCACTCACTCACTCACTCACTCACTCACTCACTCACGCTTCCCAGAGGGATTACCAGGCATTAAGCCACTGTTCAGACAGTCCATTGGTTAGACAAAGGTTGGTGAGAAGGCGACATAAGTTGCCATTACAGGTGGCGCAGCACAGGGGTGTTGGCTTTAGGCCTTGTATTTATATTGTTCTGTTTTATTTCCTTTCTGTTTTTGTAAAGTAAAGCAATCATTCATCAATCCAACTGCCTAGAGTCGTTTTCTTAGTGCGTGGTGTTTCTGTATATTGGGTGAGCCCACCCTGCACGCGACTTACACAGGGAAAACAACAAAAATGCAACATGTGCACACAGACTAACAGTCTAAGGAAAGTGGATGTGATTCCATGAAAATTCATGCCCATTATGTATTTAAAGATGTTGTAAAATGGTGCGTTTTTCCCCCAGTAGACTTACATCTAGTTACATAGGTTGAAAAAAAGACAAGGGTCCATCTAGTTCACCCTTCCTCCACCAATTATACATTTTGTCAGAGTCAATTATAACCAACAATGTTTTGTGTACTGAGAAAAATCATCCAATCCTTTTTTAAAAGCTGTTATAGTATCTGATATTTCTACTCTCTTGTGTTAGGGCATTCCACAGTCTGACTACTCTAACTGTAAAGAACCCTTTCCTATTTAGCTGCCGGAATCGCTTTTCTTCCACTCAAAGTGAATGCACCCTGGTCCTTACTATTGTCTTTGGAAGGAATAAGTCATGTGCCGGTCCTTTATATTGACCACACATGTATTTATACTTCTATAGGGAGTTTGAAAAAAAAAGAAATCCACGTGGAAAACAAAATTGTGATTCTAAGTGTGGAAACCCAGTGTTTGGGTAAAAAACAGACAAAAAAAACAACAACAAAAATAATCAGAGCAAATTGCTATTGCAAATTTTGATGCGGACACCTACTTAAAAAAAATACAGAAAAAATGCAGCGATTCTACATGTGCGAAAAGTAGGCCAGACAGCACAATTGTGACATGGTCATGACGCAGCTTACGTAGTAAAAAACATGCAAGCTGGCTGAATGTTGTCTAAACAAACAAAGGTAGAGTTTTTCTGAAGGGATCTTGTTTAGCATGGCCATCACCATAGGGAATGAGCATTGATTAAACCTTATTAAATTTGGGTCATGCAGTAATATAAACCGCACTGTAAGCATGTTGTTAATGAAATATCTCCATGTGCGAACAGCACATTTTTTGACCACATCGATTGCACCATAATTGTGTCACACCTGCGCTGTCTCGCCTTGAATTTAGAATTTCACGATCAACCAAATCAAACCTTAAAATGAAGGGGAAAAAAAAAGAAAAGAAATAATAGGATAAGGAATTCTAGCTTTTAGGAACAGAGTCTAAAATGGATATTAAACCGTGGCCACTGCGTCAGACTTTTCCATAAAAGTTAATGGCCTCTTGAATATTGCTTGTAATGCGATGTGTGTCTCGGAAAGTACTGTGCTGAAAGCAGAGCATGTTCTTCAGGGTGAGCGGCGGATATCCCTTGCCGCATGCAGTACAAGCCATGGATTTTATGTTCTGGAAATATCTGACAGGGATTTTCTCCACATCACTAATGTTGTGTGATTGATAAATAGGGCAGTAATTCCTTGGAGCACAATGAATTAATGATAGTGATGGGCTCGACTGGCGCTGCTGGGGTGTACGGTGAATCAGGATGATTTGCCTGTCACAGGAGTCTGCAGTACTCAAACCATCTCCCTTTATTACATGGCATAAATCCGTTTCATACATCAAAACAATTTGATCTGTTTAGACACACAGAGCAAAATAGTACAAAGTGCGGACGACATACGCCATGAAACTGCAAATCAGATTCCTTCTACACGATATGTAAAAACTCATCTGCTACAGATAAACCGACAAAGTCTTTCAGCAACGTCACATCTCCCGAGACACAAGATCCTAAATATATGCGGGATGTACAAATTACAAAGAAAGGCAGCACCAGGGAATAAGTGGCTATATATGTGGGTACAGTACTGGGACATTGTACAAGTTTTTGAATATCCACACTACCTTTGCCCCCTTAGTAAACATTTTGGTACCAACTTTCAACCTGGTGACACTACAGAGGCAACACTAATTGGAAAGAAGTACTGTAAATAAAAAAAAAAAAACAAGAAAACAAAATGATTTGATTTGTACACTGCAAGGAACGGATGCTATGCTAAACTACAGGCTATGCAATAAATAAAATCCCACAGCCATTGCTGCATTCATTCCGCACACTAGTACTAAAGCCTTCAAGTGATCATACTTGTGATGAATGGGCACAGGATTTCATAGCTACAAGTAGTATTTCATTTCCGTTGCGTCTTGTTATCAGCCTTCCTCTTGGCAAGGATTAATATGCAGTAATCAGAGCTGACAAATGCACGTGTTTCCAGATGGCCCGGCTAACACTACTAATCAACATCGAATGTTGTTGCAGTACACACATTTTTCACCATCAGAAGACAAGCAAATCTGCTTCCAGAAGCAGAAAGCAGAATATTCATCTGCCTAAAGTCAACATGTTCTTCTAACATTCACGTGATTAACTGCTCGCTAGTGCTTGAAAGCAATATTCAGAAAATAGCATTGCTCATCACAGATAACATAACTCAAAGGAAAAAGATGATTGGAAAAAAATATATTTTAGTCATGTCAGTGGCATTAAACATGGGGAAAAAATCATTGCCCTAACAGTGGCATGTAGCAATCAGAACCTCACACCCAGTGTGCTACTAACCAGTGCTTTGTTCTAATGCCTAGTATATGAACAGGCACTATGCCAACGCAGTGGTACAACATGGCTGTCCTTAGAGACTGGTACCAGTCTTTGCCAGGGAGAAGAGCCATCTACAGCCAGTTATTGATTAGTCTATTTATATGCAAAAGGAAACCCACACATTCGGTGCAGATCAGTTTCATCTCATAGAGGTTGAGGTTATGTTTTTCTGTTACAGAGCTCCGAACCTGCTGCTTACTTTCACACCTAAGAAAGAGCTTTTTATTTGTTCTAATCCTTTCACATAGGGCAAAGCATTGCTTCACTATCCAAATACACATGACAGGAAACCCACCCAAAAAGAACTTGTAAAAAAAAAAAAAACCTTTTAAATATTACAATTCACCACTAGATGGTGCATAAGCACTAAATGAAGCAGGTTCATTACGGAGTACAAATGGAGGTGTAGAAATTAATCTTTCGTAATCTCCCCCTAGTGGTGGCTGCAGGTAGACATTGTTTTATAAGGCCAGGTACACATATCCGTCTTTTCGCCGGTTTGACGGATGCGGCGCACGCCAGTACAGTATGATACAGTACAGTGGCAGCGCCGCAACTTCCGGGTCACATGCTCCGGTCACATGACAGCATGTGACCGGCGCTTGTTGCGCTGCCAGTGTACTGTATTCACTGTACTGGCGTGCACCGCATCCATCAAACCGGCGAAAAGCCGGATATGTGTACCTGGCCTAATTTAAAGGAAACTGTCACCTGATTGATGGCGCTCTAACGACAGATGAATCAGAAAACCTGCATTCATGATTGCAGCCAGGCATGATTTCTCCTGACACTCTAGTCTAGAGAACTTTCAAAAAATGTCCTTTAATGATCCAGCCAGAGACAACATAATCCGGATAACATTCATTTTTATCATATAATATAATGGAAAATGGGGGGAAAAAATCCAACTGTAGTGAATTGAGAAAAATATGTTTCTTAGGCATTATTGTTACCTTGTTCATTGTATTGGAGAAATGGTTCTCAAGATCAATATGATTACAAACTCATAGAAGTTAATTTTTTGTGTTTCTTAATTTAGTGGTGACAAAAAAAAATTGTAAACTAAAAAAAAAAAAAAAGTTTGGCTTCCATCTATGTTCGTCAATACCTGTTCCTTTTATATTTTTCGGTCGACTGAGCTATGAAAGGAATTTTATTTATTAAGCTGATTTTTGTATTGATACCATTTTGCTCTCTTTTTATTGCATTTTTATGGAGATGAGGTAACATATGTTAATTCTGGAAGGTTTTTTCTTTATGACGTTTACCATAATGGTCAATTAACTTTATATTTTGATACGTTGGATTTTTATCGATGCAGGATTACCAATTGTTATTTATTTTTTTAAGCGCTTTATTTTTTAACAAGAAAGGGTGGTGATTTAAATTTTTAGGGTTTTTTGTGAATTTTTTTTTCTTTTCAGTTTCTTTAAGTAATTTGAACCTGCAATTATCCAATCTCTTGCTCTAAAAAAGTGCAATACAATTTTATAATTATTTTTGTTGTTTATTATTATAGCACCATTTATTCCATGACGTTTACATGTGAAAAGGGGTATAGATAATAAAAACAAGTACAATAATTATGAAAATAAAAACAAGTACAATAATTATGAACAATACAACGCACAGACTGGTACAGGAGGAGAGAGGACCCTGCCTGCGAGGTCTCACAGATTGTATTGCAGTATTTGTAATATACAGTATAAAGATGAGTGTATGTATGTGTGTATGTCTGCTAAAGGAATCTACACAGTCGCATTTACAATCACAAATTAAATACAAAAAGGGAAACGCACATATTATATAGTCATTACAAAGAGTGTTTATTTCTGTTAATGATTATGGCTTACAGCCAATGAAAACCCAAAAGTCATTATGTCAGAAAATTGGAATAATTACCACAAAACACCTGCAAAGGCTTCCTAAGTGTTTAAAATGGTCCCTTAGGCTGGTTCAGTAGACTACATAATCATGGGGAAGACTGCTGACTTGACAGATGTCCAGAAGGCAGACACTGACACTCCACAAGGAGGGAAAGCCACAAAAGGTCATTTCATTGCTAAAGAAGTTGGCTGTTCACAGAGTGCTGTATCCAAGCATATTAATGGAAAGTTGAGTGGAAGGAAAATGTGTGGTAGAAAAAGGTGCACAAACAACCTGGATAACCGCAGCCTTGATAGGATTGTTAAGAAAAGGCCACTCAAAAATTGGGAAGATTCACAAGGAGAGGACTGCTGCTGGAGTCAGTGCTTCAAGAGCCACCACACACAGACGTATCCAGGACATGCGGTACAACTGTCACATTCCTTGTGTCAACCCACTCAGGACCCATAGACAACGCAGGAAGAGGCTTACCTGGGCCAAGGAGAAAAAGAACTGGACTGTTGCTCAGTGGTCCAAGGTGTTTTCAGATGAAAGTAAATTTTGAATTTCATTTAGAAATCAAGGTCTCAGAGTCTGGAGGAAGAGTAGAGAGGCCACAATCCAAGATGCTTGAGGTCTAGTGTGAAGTTTCCACAATCAGTGAGTGTTTGGGGAGACAAGTTATCTGCTGGTGTATGTCCACTGTGTTTTATCAAGATCAAAGTCTGTGCAGCCGTCTACAAGGAAATTTTTAGAGCACTTCATGCTTCCCTCTGCCGACAAGCTTTCTGGACATTGAAATTTAATTTTCCAGCAGGACTTGGCACCTGTCCACACTGACAAAAGTACCAATACCTGGTTTAATAACCACAGTATCACTGTGTGCTTGATTGGGGTATTGTCAAGAGGAAGATGAGAGACACCTGACCCAACAATGTAGACAAGCTGAAAGCTGCTATCAAAACAACTGTGCCACAGGCTGATCACCTCCATGCCACACCAAATTGATGGAGTAATTCATGCCAAGGAACCCCCATCCAAGTATTGTGTGCATTTACTGTACATACTCTGTAGCCCAAAATTTCGGAGTTTAAAATCATTTTTTTTCAGTTTGTCTTATACAATATTCTAATTTTCTGAGATAATGACTTTTGGGTTTTCATTTGCTGTAAGCCATAATCATCAACATTAACAGAAATAAACACTTGAAATAGATCACTCTGTGTGTAATGACTATATGTGTTTCCCGTTTTATATTGAATTACTGAAATAAATTAACTTTCTGATGATGTTCTAATTTATTAAGATGCACCTGTATGTTTTGAGGGGACATTTTAATCCCACGCTTTACAGTTATCTGCCCAAAAATGCTTACTTACTGTTTGGACGTGTGAAGTAATATATTTACTGTTTTGACAGTTAGACTGAATATTCATCAGGTGGCCTATAGCAACCAATAACAGCTCTGCTTCTATTTTGCTACAGGTTATAAATAGCATCTCTGATTCGTTTCTATAGGCAATGAAGGACATTTTAGTATAAGACCGCTTGTGTGTCAGTTAATATGAATTTGGTGGTGAGAGTGGGAGAAAGGCTTTGATACTATCCCGGGCAGCGCTGGGTACTACAGCTACAGCTACTACAGTCTCCGAATGCTGGGTAGAATCCTAGGGGCGAGATATAGAAGGAGCCCATAGTTGACAAAAGGAATGATGGGAGCTTAGTAGGCAGATGCTGGCTGTATAACACAGTCAGCATCCAACAGGTATTGTGTGGACTGAGCTCCTCGCCACACTCCAGCCAACATGTACCATACGTCTATAGATTGTCAGGAAGCGGTTAAAGTAGCAATATTCTATCTGTATAATTTGCACTATTGTTACTCATTTGCATCCACATTAAACCATTTCATTAAAGGCAGATTTGTCATGCTCTGCTGTGTAGATAGAAGGTCTTCCTTTTATGATATCACTTATCGATTCCCTCCTTACAGCTATCAGGCTTCTTGCCACCCAGAACTTGTTCTTCTATAGCAGGGGTCTCAAACACTCGGTCCACAGGCACAAGGACCCAGTAATGATCGCAGTGGGTGCAGGGGCCGCAGCCGTGAGCGCTTAATTTCAGATGATCGTTTTGCCGGCACTGCGTGCAGAGTCAAGCTCTCTACATAACTATTCCATTGGCAGCCGACGGTCAATCAGAAGCAAGCAGCTGATGCATATGACGTCAGCTGCTTGCCTCTGATTGACCGTCGGTTGCCAATGGAATAGTTGTGCAGAGAGAGAGCTTGACCCTGCGCAATGCCAACAAAATGTTCATCTGAAATAAAGCTTTGAAAGCTGTGGCCCTGCACCTGCTGCGTTAGATAAGGGGGGCATGGCCTGCAGATCGCAGGAACCTGGGAAGAGGACTCCGAGGGAACGGAGGACAGGTGAGAAGAATAGTGTAGGTGTGTGTGTGGCACAATAGGGGACCAGGATTGCTAGAATTTCTACAGGAAGGGCACAAGGATGGGGCACATTACAACAGGATGGAGATAAGGATGGGGACATTACTACAGGATGTTGATAAGGATGGGCACATTACAACAGGATGGAGACAAGGATAGGTGCATTACTAAAGAATGGAGACAAAGATAGGCACATTACAACAGAATGGAGGCAAAGATGGGGTCATTACTACAGGCATGGGGACATTACTACAGGATGGGGACATTATTACAGGATGGGGACATTACTACAGGATGGAAACATTACTACAGGATGGAAACATTACTACAGGATGGAAACATTACTACAGGATGGAAACATTACTACAGGATGGAGACAAGGATGGGCACATTACTACGGGATGGGGACAAGAATGGGTACATTACTACAGGATGAAGACAAGAAAGGAGCAAATTTCTACATGATGGAGACAAGGATGGGCCCCATTACTACAGGATGTGCATATTACTTCAGGATGGGGAGAAGGATGGGCACATTATTACAAGAAGAGACAAGGATGGGCACATTACTACAGGATGGGGACAAAGATGGACACACTACTACAGGACGGAGATAAGGATAGGCACATTACTACTGAAAGAGGACCAGTATGGTGCACATTAGTACAAGGAGGGGAACAGGATGAGGAACATTACTTAAAGATGAGGACCAGGATGGGATTATTACTACAAGATGTTGGCCAATATTACCATATGGTGCGAATTGTAAAACTATGTTACTCACAAAAAGTGGATAAATGTAAAAAAAAATTCAAACTAAAGCTTGAAATTGTTTTTTACCATCAATTTTTTTAATATTTAAAACAAAAAAGTGGACATATGTTAAAGTAACCAAGCGAAAAATGTTCAAAACAACGATCCAAAAGGTGTATAGAAAAAAAATATGGTACCAATAAAAAGGTCACTTTGTCCTGAAAAGAATGTGATCCCCCAAATAATTTTTTTCTATGTGCGGCCCATACACCCAGCAGAGTCTGAGACCCCTGTTCTATAGGTCCCCTGTGCAGCTGTAGACCAAATTCCTGCTATATATAAGAGCAGCAGTGATATAGGTACAGAGTTATACAATTCCCCAGACCCACACTGTGTATATAAACTGAGTGCTGCATGCCGAATCTCCAGTTTATCCTGTGATGCAGTTTCAGTTTGTAGGAGCTGACATTAAAATAAACTTAGCAGAAAGCTGCATCACATGAGACTCTGCAATGTGAGACATGGGACAGTAGTTCTTGGTCACTGATCTATCACCGCTGCCCTCAAATAGGAATAAAGGCACATTAAAGCCACATGCTTCATTGTAAATCTAATCTGCATTAAGGAATCCATATTATAGGGGTATTCCCTTAAAGAAAGAAAAAAAAAAAAGGATATTGGATAAACTGCTGATCGCTGAGGTTCTGACCGTTGAGACCCTCCAGTGATCCCAAGATCGGAGATCTGAAATCTTGTGCACAGATCTATGCAGCCTTGTAATAGATAGAGCAGAGGTGCGTATGCTTGGCCTCAGCTTAAATCATTGTGTAGAGTACTGCCGAGTAGACTGCTCAACTATTTCCATCAGTCCCATTAGACAATAGAGTGGAAATCACGCACGCGCACATCTGGTCCATTTAGGAAAGGGCTGCACAGCTCAGTTCTTGGGTCTCAGGAGCCCAGATCTCAGGTTCACTGTGGGCCACTGCAGTCGTAACTTCAGGAGTCAAAGTTATGTAGTGGATAAAGTAAAACTTCATTGTTTGAGACAGATGGAATTAACCTAGACTAACATAAAAATTTCACATCAGCCATTTCTTTAATACCAGCTATACTGTAATGGCAATAATATAGCTGCACTACAAAAAAAAAAAATGCTGTTTTCTGGTTTAATTGGACTTTGAACATGGGGTATATCTCCAAGCTGTACAGATAGTATGCTCTATCATACTAGGAATTATTACTGATATATAATTTACAGAAGCTCTACTTATGTATTATTTGTATGTGATGTGTTTGTCATTAACTGTATGGCAAACTGTATGACGCGAATGAGTATTATGTTACATAGCCTATGTTAATACAGATGGAGACACTAATAAAATATTAAGCAATAATCAACAGTATCAAATAACTTACCCCTGGTCTTGGTAGAGAAAGATACGCACGCTTGTCTCCTGCCAAAATAAAAAGACACATGAATGTTAATTACCCTCATAGTTCTGCTGCTGTGACATATTCACACCCACACTATTTCGCAAAAGCCTAACATACTGACATTCTAACCATCCAAGACAATGGGGCATATTCATCCATAATGTCTAAGGCTATGTACACATTTGGAGATCAATTTCTAATAGATCCTGGAGAAAAAATATTGGCAATATCCAAAGTTGGATACCAAACAAACTTAGGTTACCTTTTTATATCCATTTGTATGAACATTGGTTTGGAAACAGTTTTATTACAGGTGTTTCTGAACTCCTCTGCTGGCTATGAGCAGTGCTTAAAAACTCATCCAAAATGGATGACAAAACAGATTACAACCAGTGTCCAAAAGACTTGAATGTTGGAACCCCCCCTCCAAAATAAAAACCTTAAGTGTCCATCCACCTGCCTTTTTTTTTCCTCGTCATCCAATAAAATGGAAAAATGAATAGCAGACAGAAAGGACGCAAACTGATGACAGATTAAAAAAAATAAAACCCATCCAAACAAGTTTATGTTATGCTCTCCAAAAGAGTCCTAACAAACAAAACCTAGTGGGAACACAACCTAATACTTAAAGAGGTTGTCCATTATGTTACCATTGATAGCCTATCCTTAGGATATTTCATTAAGGTCTAATGGGTGGGGGTGTGACACCCGGTAGCACTGCAAATCAGCAGAAAGCAGAACTGCACAATTACAGAGCTGCACAGCTTCCACTACTGTATAACGGCTGAGGTATGGTGCTGCACATCTGCTCCCTATAGATTTGAATAGGGGGCAAATGTGCAGATCCTGGCAGCGGCCACTATAAAGTAGATAAAGACGTGGTGTGTGGCTCTATAATTGTGCAGTTCTGCCCGCTACCAACACAACAGCTGATTGGCAAGGATGTCGGGTATCACACCCACCCTATTGAGTCATTAATGCTAATGTAGCGGACAACCTTAAAATGTGCCAGCTTTATCCAAGTGGTTAATACTCTGATAAATTAGACATATTTTAGATTGTTAAGTCTACGTTTACGCCACCTTTTAGTTGATTTACTTTGTGCAAGAAATATATGCCCCAATGTTGGCTCAATGTGCCGCCTGATGTCACAGGTTAGGTCACAGCCCTTATTACTAATCACACCAACTCATCAAGAAAATAGCAGAAAGTGCTGAAACACAAATATTAGGGCATTTCAAAAAAATAAATACAAGACAGCTTTTAGCGCATTTGGTTTGATAAGTCTCCCCTTCTGTGCTGTAGATGCAAGCTTTCTGTTGTGTTCTGTGTAAAATGGGTCAATGCTGTAATGTAATGGTATAGTACAGTACGTTTTCCCAAGTGTTCCCTGTTACCTTAACTAGCAATATAGGTTTGCTAAAGTGCGGCACCTGACAATATCTGCAATGTCTAATTTGGAAGTTGGCTTCCATCCATTCTGTGCTACCAAATGAGCAATTCTCTTTCCAAGCAGTTGTTCCAGTTGTGCGGAATTACTCCCAAGACATACAGCGGGCACCTAAGAGTCGTATGAGACCGTCAAGCACAGGTATTTACTCACGAGAAGGAATGACGTACAGAACTGCTCAGACACCAGCTAAGTGCTGAATTAGTTGCAGTCCTAATTTATATTTTCTCACTCCGTTTGCCTATGCAGCGAGATGTGAAAATGGGAGAATAATTTACTCTCTTCAAAATAATTGCAGTCAAGTTCGAGAACATAATTCTATGTGAAAAATAATCATGGGTTTGAAATACTTCATGTGAAGTGATTGCGCTGGCAGTCATGTATATTTATTTAAATTAGACTGGTCGTATTTTCTTGCAATAAAATAACCTAAAATCCATTAAATATTAAACATGAGATGTTAGATAATGGGATTAAAATGGTTTCTTCAGCTGTACACAGCTAGGCAAATTCTGATGGTTCCTCTGGTAATGAGCAAGACCAAACACCAAAGCGACAAATAGGGGTGTAAAGCACATAACCTAATATTTCCAGCATCACTTATGTAAGAAGCAAATCAAGCATATAAGTAATTGGTATAACCTGGTCTTCTAAATTATGTTTGTTGCATATGAGGTATTTCAAATGTCTGTTATTGGTGATGAGCGAGCACTACCATGCTCAGATGCTTGGGACTTGTAATGAGCATTTCATGCTTTGATGGGCGCGACTTGAATACCCAAGTATAATAAAAGTCAAAGGGGGACTGGAGCATTTTTTGGGAAATGCTCAAGATCCCTATTGATTTCCATTATACTTGGGTGCTCGAGTTGCATTCATCCCAGCATTAACTTCTCGGTACGAGTAGCCAGCACCCAAGAATGGTAGTGCTCGCTCCAATCCATACATATCTGTAGGTGAGTGAATAAATTTGCAGGACCCTGGTCCATGCGGCCAAATCACTACTGTGCATCAGCCGACCTGGCATGACGTCATGTGTGTGTCATGCCACAACGAAGAGGGTGTGTCAGGCTGCTTTCACACTTCCGTCTTTTTCCCTCAGTCACGATCCGTCGCTTTGAGAAAAAAACTGAATCCTACAAAATATTTTACAGGATTCAGTTTTTTCCCATAGACTTGTATTAATGACGAATGTAACGTTTTTTGTGTGCAGCGAAAAAACTGACAGCAACGGATGCGTTGGCGTCTGTCATGTGTTAAAATGGAAGCCTATGGGCGACGGAATCCTTCGGGATCCGGTAAATGACGGATTTCGGCGATGGATCCGTCTTTTAGCATCTGAGCATGCTCAGATATGTAAATTCCTGCTAAAAATCTCTCTCTCACGGATCCGTTGCATCAGTTTTACAACAAACTGCGACCCATTTGTCACAAAACAGATTGTTACTGATTAAAAAAAACAGAAGTGTGAAAGTAGGCGAAATCAAATGGGTATCCAGTGATGCTGGCAGGCAGGATGCAATTCGCTCACCTTTAACCAAATCTGTGTGTTCTCATCACCATTTCTATAAAAGAAACTACAATATTTTTTTTCTATTGGCCTGTTCATCCAGCTAGGACACAATATGACTGATACGGCCAATTAGTGGCCACTGACCGGCTGCAATGGTCTCCTGGCACCACCCTAACGGTTGGAAGAGGAAGCCACACATTTTCTGTATATTGGAGGCATGTTGAATTAAACTAAATGAAGAAAAGTTTGCAGGAAAAAAACAAAAACACACACACACACACATACATACATATAACTGCACAACTTATCCTCTGGTACATATCTAGTAAGTAAAGTCGGGGAAATAACTCAAAATAAGATTAATTTCAATGCCCGGTAAAAATATCTTGAGAGGTATGGCTGCTAAACGGGCATTAAAATAAAGGGTTAGGCTACTTTCACACTTGCGTTGAACGGCATCCGTTGCATTGCGTTGTGTGATGGATGCAACGGATGTGTTGTATCTAGTGGCACAACGGATGCAAAGGATCGTACAAAACAACAGAACCTTTTTTTTTTTCTTCCCTTCTTTACAGTTTTACCGGCGGCAGACTATTGTGAACGATCAGCTGATTGCTCACAGCAGCCGGTCGCCGGGTGATCAGCTGATCGCTCACAGCAGCCGGCCGCCAGGTGATCAGCTGATCATTTGGCCGCCGAGAATGTGTGCGGGGGGGCGGAGTGCAGGGTGGGTGGAGCCGAAAGGGGCCATGGCGCTGAGGACATCAGTGCCGTGGGGACTGCATGGCTGGGTGGGGACAGGTAGGTGAGTGTGTGTGTGTGTGTGTGTGTGTGTGTGTGTACATGCGGACTGCGGGAGTGTGTGTGTACATGCGGAGCCGAGCGGGGAAGTGTCGGGCTCCCTGCACACGTAGCCAGGGTAAATATCGGGTAACTAAGCAAAGCACTTTGCTTGGTTACCCGATATTTACCTTGGTTACCAGCGTACACCGCTTAACGCTGGCTCCTTGCACCCGTAGCCAGGGTAAATATCGGGTAACTAGGCAAAGCGCATTGTTTAGTAACCCGATGTGTACCCTGGTTACGTGTGCAGGGAGCCATAGAGAGTATGCGCAGCGAAGTCCTACGGATTACGCTGCTCAAAAAAGTTACATGCTGCGTTCCTTGCGCCCAGCGGAAGCAACGCAGCGTTGCCCAGCGGAAGCAACGCAGTTACTTCACTCACAATCCGTCGTCCATACAAGTCTATGGGAAGCAACTGAAGGAAAACAACGCAAGTGTGAAAGTACCCTTATCTGTGTTAGGTTTCAAGTGTGAAAGTACCCTTATCTGTGTTTATATAAATGTGATGCATAAAGAGTTCCTGTAACAGTGATCTCCAAGTCTAAGGATATAGGGCAGCATTAGTTAGATGATGCATTAATGGTACTATCAGAGGCAGTTAGCATAGAAATAATAGTCCGTGCTGATTCATGTGAAAATTGAATACTAGTGTAAAATGCATCACCAGACCGGCCAGTTATGTAACAAGTAAAAAATAACCTGAAAAACACAGACAAGGGAAGTTTTGCATTGTATTCTATTCCATGGGAAGCGTCAAAAATTCCAACTGTATAAATATTTAATGCTGTGTTAAATAGTAAAGTGTATGTTATGACATTTGCAGAACATAAAGTGTGTTCTCTCTGCAGCATAATAAATAAAGTTCAGAAAATCCTTTGTGTGAACGTGCAGTTTGCAGCCAGACTATTCCTGTGGGCTCTTCTTTTTAGGATGTGATGGTGCTTTTTAAATACTTTTTTGATAGTCAATCATCTCTTAAAGACCACAGTACATTTTGCAATAGACCTCAAAGTGGAAAATGTAACCGCTAAGCAGTGTAATGGATTGGAGGGTGGGCTTGTGAGCGTCTCACAGGGACTGCTCTGCCAGGCAGACACACTGCTTCCTGGAAGGAATATAACAGTGCCCCGAGTAATACCAGGTTCAGTAACCAGACCACAAATACATGTTAGAGTGAATGTATTGGTATATTAACTTGTAAGGTTTAGCCTATAATTTGCCATAAGTCCTAGTGGGCGTTAGAAGAGATTCTTCTTTGGGAGCTTCATGCAGAAGGGAAAAAAAAACGAAAAAACAAAAACACACCCCCTATATATGATCAGCTTTTCTTCTGTAAGATGTGTAATGGCTGACAGCTCTCCTGTGTAAAACTACTGCATACAATAATAACACAGAGCAGGGCTGAGTGTCATTGTATACACCTCCATCATTCAACTCAGTGCAGTCAGTGTGGGGGAAAAGGGTGTAGCAGAGTAGAGTGTCATGACAAACACCTCCAACTTCTGTCATGTTAGTCAATACTCAGCAGCATCTAAATGGTTGACAACCGTGGTTAGATCTCTGCTCCAGCTACAGCTGTCAGACACAGATGTGGGTGGCAGTGGGCCACTTCTGTGATCCACTTATTGTAAACTGACCCTTCTAACAATCAAGTACAAAGACCAGAAACCTTATAACTAAAGTTAAAAAATAAAAAAATAAATAAAATTAATGATCATAAAGACTACCTACTCATTTTGGCATTTTCATGCTTGCTTATGCAAGAAATTGGCAAATTCATATTGCTAGTTTAGTAGAGCAAAAGTCAAGTAAAATATCATTTACTTCTTTAACTTCCAGCAACAAAACAATTGGTCCCAAGGAAAATAAGTTACTAGAGCCAAGATAAGTAAAGTAAGCAGTCCCCTGGAGAGTTAAATCATTGCACATTTATAGACAGTCAGTATTTTTTTACCTCGTCGTCCCTCGAACACATCATTAATTTCCCGCACTAATATGGACATATCACTCAGTTGAGACTCCCAGGCTTCACAGAACACATCCAAGTTTTCTTTAGCAATCTTACTGGTTGGATGAAGAGCTAACGTTTCTGCTGCTGACACAATCTGAAAATTAGAAAATCTGGTGAGGTAAAAAAATAAAACTATTCTGTCACTTTTTATAGTTTGTAGGTATATGCAAGAAATTTGTTGTAAATATATGTTGTAAATTTTGGTGGAAGCTACATTCAAGCAAAAATGTTGCCTCAGTTTTCATTTTGCATAAGCAGAATGGCAGCAGTTGAATAAAGTTGCTGGGGTGCTCTCTAACTCTAGGCACAAACCAAATATGTAGCAAGCAGAAAAAAATGGTTATTGCACATATAGATGAGCAGTAGACGATTTAAACCAATGCCAGCTTTAAGAATGACCATCAAACACCCCCACAAGATTCTATATATTATAATGTAGCAAACACATGTGACAAGTAATATAAGCTACAATAGTTAGAAAAAAAGATATGATGTGCACAAGTCATGTACTAAGTAATAAATAACACAATATTTTAAAAAAAAACAAAAAAACAAACAAAAAAACCCCTATATGGGTAAATTATGGGAATAACAAAAAAATGTACAATATCACCTTAGCCAGTAATTAATTAATTAGTAATTAATGGGTCACAAATTGGGGGTGGAGAAACAGATCGCCATGAAAGAGGTGGTTCACTACTCTGCAATAGTGACCACATCTGTGTACTACTGATAGGGAAGGCTTTTTCTAATTACCTTGTGCAGCCAATTCTGCCTCTGAGCGGCGCTATTGCGGTTCGCTCATCCCCATGAAGTGCCCCCTGGGCTCTGTGATCCGGTGATGTCACGTCAACTTCCAGTTGACCCAACATCACCAAGGCGGCCCCAGTCTTCCTGAGTGACTGGGCTGTGGGCGGTGTTCCACTGCTCATCACAGCCCAGCATCGCTCCTGCTTGCAGCGCTCTGCAGTGAAGGAGCGCCTGGGAGATGCTGCGCTGTGACGGTAGTGAAGCACCCCTTTAAAGTGGGCTAGTGGAAGTTGAGACCTATAGTGCTGCTTTTCATTTATAGCAAAATTTTGACCAGATATTGCACTAAAATAAGAAAATCATTAATGATCAGCACCGCTAACATATGAAGTTGTTTCCATCACTGTATGTAAAGGTAGGTATGTTATTAGTGATGAGCGGACACTACCATGCGCGGTACTTGAAATGAGCAATTGGATGCTAAAATGGGCATGACTTGAGTAGTCGAGTATAAGAGAAGACAATGGGCAACTAAAACATTTTTCTGGAAAAATGCTAGAGTTCCCCATTGTCTTCCATTATACTCAGGTACCGATCCGAGCATCCAACAGATTATTACTGAGCACCCGAGCATGGTAGTGCTCGCTCATCACTATAAATAACCTTTATAAGGATAAAGAAGAGTGACAATTAAATCAAAAAAGGAAACATGATTGTGCTGCCATATCTAGTCCTGTACGGCCAGGTTTTGTGAGGGTGAAGACAGCGACCTGTGTCTTCTGGTAAGAAGCAATTCTAAGAAATCTCAGGTAGCACTAAAGGCTTCACATTATTGCCTCCATAAGGCAGAAAATAATCTGATGGAGTTAATAAAGCTGTCTACTTTCCCTCCAGGCCAGGCCACATTATGTTCCAGCACCATTTGCAGCGTGCCAGCTCCTGGGCTCCAGTTACATGTTTTTTCTCATTAAAGTACTTCAGCTAGGGAGAGATACACTTTGGCAGTGACTCTCGCTAGTAAAATCCGTAATTATCCGTTTGTAAATTCTGTCATTGTTTAAAGTCGGGTTGCCGCATAAACAAAGATGTTTTACCTTCTTGAGTCTTCTTAATTACATTTTCTTTTGCGCTTAGTAAATGACTACAGTGTCCCCTTATATTAACCGTTTGCTTGCTCTTTATTTCCCTATGTAACAGGATTTCATAGCTTTCCATACCTGAGGACCAGTCACCTGAAACGTATCTTCTGCATGAATACATGTGATTTCCAAAGGTTCTGTGCCCGAAACATGTCTCAACAGCCGACAAGTCTACAAGCAAGAGCAGAAATTCCTTAGTAATGAAAAATGTCTATGCCCTTATGTTATGATTCAGTATGAAGCACCAGGACAAAAACATTTGCTATGGCTTTAGGACATAACTGTTACCCCCATCATTTACAGTGGTATCGTCAACTGTCTGGAGCTTAACAGGAACAATATCATCTTACGCCGACAGTACATTCCACATGTCAACAGTACAATAGTACAGTTCTGCGCTGAGGAACAATCCAGTGTTTGTTATAAGAAACAAAAAAAAAACAAAACTGAGAATTTAAAATTCAGTCATATTGGGAAAATGTTATACTGGTGACTACTCCCAGAAAATCAAATTTCCCATAGCAAATAATAAAAAACACGTCAATAGTATGTAAGGGGTAAATCTTGATTCCACAGTAGGCAAATATAAGCCAAAGTTAAAGGGATTGTAGTTTTTTTTTTTTTCTTACTTAAATGCATGCAATGGTGGCTAAAATAAAATGTTTCCCCATATGAGCTTCTACAGTATATCTTTTGCATTGGTCTCTTACTGGCTGCAAAATTAATAAACTTGGAATCCATTAGTCAGCCCACTGACAGAGTTTGAAACTCTTAGGGGTCGCTCACGCCACTGAATGAATCAGAAAAGCACAAACCGATAAAATAAGGGATTGCCCTCGGACCAACGTTATTCAGTGAGGCAGTGCAGATGAACGATTTCTTTTTTTCAGAACGATTCGGCGTCATAAGAAAATCGCAGCATGCTGCAATTCGACTCTGAAATCAGTTGGGTATGAAGAAGAATCAGATGCCATATGGAGTCACAGTGTAGCATCTGATTTTTATGGATACATCACAATTCTGTTACATAGAAAACTGTAAATGCTCCTGTAATTGATTACCGTATTTTTCGGACTATAAGACGCACCTGACCATAAGAGGCACCCTGGATTTAGAGGAGGAAAATAGGAAAATAAAATTTTAACCAAAAAATATGGTCATGACACACTGTTATGGGGCGAGGATCTGCTGCTGACACTGTTATGGGGGTAATGTCCCCAAATTCTCTACTAAGGTACCCCATTCTGATAAGGATCCTCCTGCCTTGTATATGATCCTGCTCATATACCCCCCATCCTGCTAATAATATACCCCCCATCCATCCTGCTCATGATATACCCCCATCCATCCTGCTCATGATATGCCCCCATCCATCCTGCTCATGATATGCCCCCATCCATCCTGCTCATGATATGCCCCCATCCATCCTGCTCATGAAATGCCCCCATCCATCCTGCTCATGATATACCCCCATCCATCCTGCTCATGATATGCCCCCATCCATCCTGCTCAAGATATGCCCCCATCCATCCTGCTCATGAAATGCCCCCATCCATCCTGCTCATGAAATGCCCCCATCCATCCTGCTCATGAAATGCCCCCATCCATCCTGCTCATGAAATGCCCCCATCCATCCTGCTCATGAAATGCCCCTATCCTGGTAAATGGCGTGTATCCTGTGGCACAGGAAAAAAAAATAAACGTTTATACTTACCCTTCCTCACTCCCTGAAGCACGATCTCTGTCTCAGCTGCAGCGCCGCTGTGTGGAGCCGTCACCGTGTGTGGAGCAGTCACCGGTGTCTGCAGCATCGCGTCTTCCTGTCTGTGCCGGCGGTAAGCTGATCTATTCTGGTGGATACTAGCGGCGCGCACAGCGATGACGTCATCGCGGTGCGCGCCGCTAGTGTCCAGATCAGCTGACCGCCGGCACAGACAGGAAGACGCGATGCTGCAGGGGGGCGGCTCCACACATGGTGACGGGTGAGTACACTGATTCACTGCACCCCGCGCTGATAATGATGCACGGGGGGCAGTGAATACAGCCGCACATGATCACTCCAGGCTGTAGTTGCCTGGGGTGATCACGGCCGGCTGCTAATTATGCACGCTCCCCCCCCCGACCATCACCCCGCCCACCTGTCAGCGCCGATTTCGCTGAGAGAAGATGGGCGGGAGGATGGGCGTGCATATGTAATGAGCGGGCCCACGTGGTCACGGCAGGCTGTTACAGCCTGCTCGTGCCGCCGATGACCCGCTGCAGCGCGGCACCCTCATTCCCCGCAGCCTTATAGTCAGACCATAAGACGCACCCCCCACTTTCCCCCAACATTTGGGGGGAAAAAAGTGCGTCTTATGGTCCGAAAAATACGGTAATAGCTGCTGAGTGAAAAAACAGGATTGTATTCGGACATGTCACAGCCATCTCTCTGTATTTTGAGACTAGTGACAGGATCACGACTAGTGTCTCTAATTGTCATCTGAGGCACTATATATTAAATGTGTTTTCTTTCTTTGGGTGTGGCAAGGGTTAATGGTCAGTTTTCCTTGCTAGCAGCTTCTGACTTCTGGTCAGGTGATTCCAGTTTGGGGCCACTCCCACTCCTTTTATATACCCACTGCTACAGCACAGGGTGCTGGTAATTCTCTTTGACATTTGGATTCTGGGCCTGGAGGTGGAAGGAGCTACTGGAGTCCCTGCTGTTGGTAGCTGTGTAGGCTGCAGTACTGGTGCATGACTGCAGCCTAGTTGTTGGAGTCAGTTTGTTGTTGTTTTACACACTGTCTGTCTTACCTTCCCTTGGTGTGTTGTTTTAGTGGGGCTAGTGATCCTTACCTTCCCACTCACTAGCCAGTGTTCACTGCAGGGTCTTTTAGGTATTCAGGTTCCTGTTCGGCAACAGGTGAGAAACCTGTATAGGGACTGGCTAGGAGTGCAGGGTACAGTGACAGGTAAGTGGAGGAGGTGTCCATCTTCCCTCACACCAGCATCAGGGCCCCTAGTTGTAAACGTGTCCCCAGTGTATACCTTGTTTGTTCTGGTGTAAGGGTTTTCTACCAACTAAAATACACTATAATTTTACGATCCCACGATTAGTGCTGGCAGCATTTTGGATACCGCATATTTCTGCTGAGTTCAAAACAGTTGAACAATACAAGTACAGTGGATGAGATTTACAGAAATCCCATGCCCACTGTGCTTCTTTTATATGCAGTGTAAACTGACCTGTGGTGTGGCTTACCGAGCAGCAACATGTCAACTTATGTTTGTGTAAACGCGAGTGTTCTCAGCAGGATAACACAGCAAAAATCCGCTGCTCTCAGAATCATGATCATGGGCATAGATGCTGCATTCTCACGCAGAGAACACTCATTTCTCCGCAAGAGGAATGACGCCGTCTAGGATGCAGTGTCTCCTGATTGTTGGAATGTAGTCTAATAATGTGCTGCCTGGCTACTAGAAAGCTTGCAAATATTAAAGGGAACCTGTCATCAGAAATTTAGCTTGAAACCTAAAAGTTTCCCCCTCTGCAGCTCCTGGGCTGCATTCTAGCAAGGTTCCTGTACTTTTTGTGGCCCCTTTTAAACCAAATTAAATACTTTATAAACTTGTACCTTTTGCTACGTAAATTTTGTAAATCGTCCATGGGGGCGGGCTCTCTGCTGACCGTTGCTGTTCCTCCAGCACATTGACGCCGTCCCCCCACGCTCCATTTCATCCATCAGGACGCCACCCACTGCGACCGAGGTGCCGCCCACGCCAGGATCGCTGGTGACATGTGTCACAAGCACGAGATTATGGGCGGCGCTGTGATTGCATCGCAAGTGCCCGCCCATAATCTCGTGGACGCGCTTTCCCCCACTGCCTCCAGTGTTCTGCGCAAGCGCTCGCCGGCCAAATGACCCGACGTCACCTCCTTCCCATCTTACCCTGCAGCAGGGCAAGATGGGAAAGAGGTGACGTCGGGTCATCTGGCCAGCGAGCGCTTGCGCAGAACGCTGGAGGAAGAGGGGAAAGTGCGGTCACGAGGTTAAGGGCGGCACTTGCTGATGACACTCACAGCGCCGCCCATAACCTCGTGCCTGCGCAAAACGTCACCAGTGGTCACACGTGCACACAGTGCACAGTCCCGCTACAGTCGCACAGCGCATGCGCAGGACCACGGGCGCCCAGGGGCGGCGTCCTGAGATATGAAATTCAGCGTTAGGGGGCGGCGTAAATCTGCTGGAGGAACAGCAACGGTCAGCAGAGAGCCCGCCCCCATGGACAATTTACAAAATTTACATGGCAAAAGGTACAAGTTTATAAAGTATTTAATTTGGTTTAAAAGGGGCCACAAAAACTACAGGAACCTGCTAGATGCAGCCCAGGAGCTGCAGAGGGGGACACTTTTAGGTTTAAAGCAAAATTTCTGATGACAGGTTCCCTTTAATGAGTGTATTCATGAGATCAGCTCTCTTCTACCTCTCCTTGCAGTAACATATAGGCTGCTGTTCTACATACAACCATGGTCTTGAGTGGAGAGTAGAGTTGAGCGTGCTCAAGTCATTGATAAACTGAATAGATAAACTAGCTTTTTTTTTCAGCACTCTTCTTAATCCAAAAGGGCAGTTGTTATTCAGTCATTTTGACTACTAGGAGTACAAACATGTAGTTGCCCTGCTTTGTCCTTACATATGGCAACATGTTAAGTTGACCATTTTAAAGCTATTTAAAGCACCACTCCAGTGGTTTGTTTGTTGCAGTATTTTCATGCTTTTTCCAGTGTGACTCCGGCATGGCGGCGCCATCTTGTGACTAACTTATGACTGTCTGGAAGTCAGAAGTTACGTCACAAGCTCCCAATGCAAGTCTATGAGAGCCAGAGTGAGGCCAGAACTAGGCTCTCAGAGTTAAATTGAGTTGCGCACTCCAGCAAATACTGGAGCTGCTGTCATTAGCTGTGATGATAAAAGATGAGACAGGGGGTAGGAGAGTACGAGATGGGGCAGGGGACTTAATATTTAAAGCACCACTCCAGCAACGCAATAAAAAAAATGCTGGAATGGTGCTTTAAAAAAATATAAAAAAAAAATCTCTATTCTTAACCACAACCAATGATACAAGTAGACTATGGGAAGACATAATATGCGATACATCCAATAGATAACAAGTAGTAAAAAGGTCAGAGAATGAATTTGATTGCTGAAACATACCTCTACAAGTTGTTCCCTTTGCTCTGATAACTTGCAGGTATACTCTCCTACTGCTTCTAGGTTTCCTTCTGCTCCAGCAATTTTCAGTGCTTTTAGGACAATGTGATCGGCATGGTATTTTAGCAAGTCAGATGCCAGTGTTGTAGCTGCATTGTGAAGCTGGAAGTAAGCAAAAAGTTTCGTTACCAGTTATATTCATAAATATGCACAACACAATACCTAGTCAGAGGTGAAACTTTACCTTGGGCCAAGGTCCAAAATATAGAACAGTGTGCCACCACCGCATGAATGAGTTACATAGTTATATAGGTTGAAAAAAAGATATGGGTCCATCAAGTTGAATCTTTATCAAACAACTGTACATTATTTATAACCCATGATGCCATTTGCTGTAAGAAAAGCATCCAGCCTTCTTTAAATGCTGTGATAGTATAGCCCTATTATTACCGTATGTCTTGCGGTAGGGCATTCCATAGTCTGACTGCTATAATTGTAAAGAACCATTTCCAATTTAGCTGTCAAAATCTCCTTTCCTCCATATGTAATGGATGCTCCCTAGTCATTTGTAAGATCTTTAGAAAGAATAAGAGATATGCCAGTCATTGCTGGAGCTATACCATCTAGTATAAACAGACTAAAGGGTACTTTACACGCTGCGATATCGGTATAGATATCGCTAGCGAGCGTACCCGCCCCCGTCGGTTGTGCAACACTGACAAATCGCTGCCCCTGGCGCACAACCTCGCTTACACCAGTCACACGGACTTACCTGCCCTGCGACGTCGCTCTGGTTGGCGAATCGCCTCCTTTCTAAGGGGGCGGTTTGTGCGGGGTCACAGCAACGTCACACGGCAGCCGTCCAATAGAAGCGGAGGGGAGCAGATGAACGGGACGTAACATCCTGCCCACCTCCTTCCTTCCGCATTGCCGGTGGTCGCAGGTAAGGAGATGTTCGTCGTTCCTGCGGTGTCACACATAGCGATGTGTGGTGCCACAGGAACGACGAACAACATCGTACCTGCAGCAGCAACGACATTAAGGAAAGGAGCGACGTGTTAACGATCATCGATTTTGAACGATTTTGCGATCGTTGATCGTCGCTCCTAGGTGTCACACGCTGCGAGTCGCTAACGGCGCCGGATGTGCGTCACTAACAAAGTGACCCCGACAATAGATAGTTAGCGATGTCGCAGTGTGTAAAGCACCCTTAAGGCTACCTTCACACCGAAGTATCTTCCATTAGTATTTGTAAGCCAAAACAGGTTGAAAAATAGAGAAGTGGTACCCGTGTTTCTATTATGCTTTTCCTCTGATTTTGGCTTACAAATTCGATGTAAAATAATGCCATGTGAATGTAGCCTTATGTGCCCACAATTAGGACCCACAGTGTCCTGGACGAGGTGGGTGCTGACATGCGGGGCTGCGAGTCCCCTCCACAGGAGAACGCTTGAGACCGCAGCTGTTCGTACCAACGTACTCTCGCTTCCCTATGGAGGACGCTTGAGACTCCGCAGCAAAGAATTGACATGCTTGTAGCTCTAAAAGCCGAACCGCAGGTCAGTTTTCGCTGTGGGCAACATACGCACAGTGGGTATGGGATTTCTAGAAATCCCATCTACTGTGCTTGTACTGTACAATGCAGCATTTTGGATGCAGCAAAAACACGCTACATCCAAAATGCTGCAAATACTGATCGTGTGAACGTACCCTAATAGTGACAACAAATATTTCCCATAATTTTTTTTTGTTAAACTGTACACATGATGTAATAGTGGCTGCAGTGCAGAATAAAACATGATTTTCTTTAATTTCTCCTCTGTTGTGGAGGTACTTAGCACACAATAAGCAAAAAAAAAAAGTTAATCCCTAGTTGGTGTTATTAGATAGTTTTCACTGGCACTTCTCCACTTATGATGCTTAGCAATTATAAAAAGGCAGAAACATAGCAAAAAAAAAAAAAAGATACACCTTTACATATCTTAGGTCTCCCTGTGTGTGAGATGTGATGGTACAGCTCTGATGTCCTGGTCTAACCTCCTGCATGAGTCAGTGTGGAGGGAGGTCAGACCAGCTGTGGCCCTTTTATCAGCTCTCCTCTGCTGTACTGCACCTTTCCCCACACTGCCTGTGCAAAGATGTGTCAGTATCAGAGACTAATGTCTCACCATGTACCGTACTTTCTCTGCAGTGAGAGAGCAGGGTCTCATTACCTCTTACACAGGAGCAGACTATTCTAGAAATGTAATGACCACCTGATCTGCCCTCACTGCAGTGTGATTACAAGTTGAATGAGAACAGTAAACATAGATGTGATTACATCTCACACTAAAGGTCCAGTCACACTAAGCAACTTACCAGCGATCCCAACAACGATAGGGATCGCTGGTAAGTTGCTAGGAGGTTGCTGGTGAGATGTCACACTGCGACGCTCCAGCGATCCCACCAGCAACCTGACCTGGCAGGGATCGCTGGAGCGTCGCTACACGAGTTGCTGGTTAACTCAAAAGCAACCAGTGACCAGCCCCCAGCGCCGCGTGGAAGATGCTGCGCTTGGTAACTAAGGTAAATATCGGGTAACCAACCCGATATTTACCTTGGTTACCAGCGCACGGAGCTACACGTGCAGAGAGCAGGGAGCAGTGCACACTGAGCGCTGGCTCCCTGCTCTCCTAGTTACAGCACACATCGGGTTAATTACCCGATGTGTGCTGCAGCTACATGTGCACAGAGCAGGGAGCAGCGCACACCGCTTAGCGCTGGCTCCTTGCTCTCCTAGTTACAGCACACATCAGGTTAATTACCCGATGTGTACTGCAGCTAAATATGCACAGAGCAGGGAGCAGCGCACAATGCTTAGCGCTGGCTCCCTGCTCTCCTAGCTACAGCACACATCGGGTTAATTAACCCGATGTGTCCTGCAGCTACATGTGCACAGAGCAGGAGCCGGCACTGACAGTGAGAGCGGCGGAGGCTGGTAACAAAGGTAAATATCGGGTAACCAAGGACAGGGCTTCTTGGTTACCCGATGTTTACTGTGGTTACCAGCCTCCGCAGAAGCCGGCTCCTGCTGCCTGCACATTTAGTTGTTGCTGTCTCGCTGTCACACACAGCGATCTGTGCTTCACAGCGGGACAGCAACAACTAAAAAATGGCCCAGGACATTCAGCAACAACCAACGACCTCACAGCAGGGGCCAGGTTGTTGCTGGATGTCACACACAGCAACATCGCTAGCAACGTCACAAAAGTTGTTCGTTAGCAGCGATGTTGCTAGCGATGTTGCTTAGTGTGACGGGGCCTTAAGAAACCTGCTCTAAGCTATACTTCCTATGACTGATGTCTGCTTATAATTGGTCAGTATCGTAGGAGAAGATGTACACACCCCCAGTGAACTGATAACTTTTTTTTCCTTCTTATTAGGCGAAAATTACAATGATTGCTAATATCTGAACATCAAGTGTTGAGTTGAAATTGAAAAATTTGGTGAAAGATTCTTTTTCAATAAATAGGTTGTTGAGCGTTCCGGTTAGGTTCTGTTCACATGTCAAGTTGTCCTTTGTAAAGGGTCCAGTATTTATAAAAAAAAAAAAGGATTTTAAAAAAAAAAATAAATAAAAAACACCGCTTTGGTTTCAGTTTTGAAAACGTTTATGGTCAGCTTGTAACAGATCTGTCTCTGAACACTTGTAGCATACTGGGCATGGCAAGTGCTAAAATACGGATCCGTTAAAGCAGTGGTCTCCAACCTGTCTGACATTGAGAGCTACATTCAGCTCTGGAAGAGGGTCGCGAGCGACATTTTGCTTCCACCTTTCACAATAGTGACACCCAGAGCCCCCATTACCAGTATAATGATGGTCAAAGTTTTCCATAGAAATCGCTACACCGAGGCAGTATACCAAGAGCCAGGGGTTCCCATCTCCATTCTGATCTGCTCTTTATTGTGAGGCTACTCACAACAGAAAATGCACGTATCTGGTAGAGAGTCACATATAGTTCCAGAGCCACAGGTTGGGGACCATTGATTTTACGGACGACAAAGCAGATGGGACATTTACGATCAGATCCCCATAAACTTGAATCTTAAAAACAAATCGCTTAGCAATCCATTTCTTTCTTTTTTGGCCAGACAAAAAAAAAGTTATGCAAACGACAATTTTTTGTTCTGGCTAAGAACCGGAAATCAGATGACTCTTCCTATTACATTCAAATGAATGTCCTTTACTGGAACATTTTATTTCTGTTATTAGGATCCCAAACTGGAAATAAGTACTAGGCATGTAAACAGCATTAGCTGTTCCCAAGAGTAGTTAAGATGCATTCACAGTGCTGCAGTTCACAAAAGGCTTAAACAACTTAAGGAACAAAAAACAATAAGGGAAATTAAAGATTGTTTCTGTTGTCCGTTCTATAATTATAAGCTTTATTTTATGCTGAGAACACAGAAGGAATATAATAAAAAGCCTGCATGTGTGAAGGCTGGATCTGGCTTGTGACAGGACGGAGATTTCTCGTTCCTGGGTACACTGGCCTATATTTATCTCTTGAGTGGTACATCTAATGAGTGGCATTTGTTTCCTGTTGGGATCTGGCAAAGAAAAATATGTGTTTAGCAAAACGGGATCTATTTTTGGCTTCCGGATCTGCTATTCAATAATGCATCCACACTGTTTTCTTGGCAGCTAATATTTGTTTTTATTTTCGCTTAAAGTACTTATACTATGGGTGCAGATTCTTATTTTGATATAGCAATGGTCCAGCTTTCAACAGATCCAATCCGTGATAAATTCCCGCAAACTGTGTAATGAAGGAATAGTGCCTATGCTACTCTTGAGGCTCTCAGTCTGAAATTTCAAAAGACAAGGTTGGGTAATAAAATTTCTGGCTTGCCACTTTTAATGAAATATGCACTGAATGGCCACTTAATTAGTGATGCCAACTATTAGTGCATTGCCTCGCTTTTCTCCTTCAAAACCATATATTCTAGGTGGAGGAGTCATTCTGCAAGAATTTTTGTCTATGTGGACAGCATAGTTTTTTGCACTTACTGCAAATTAGATGGGGTATTGCATTACACTAAGCAGCCTGTTCTACCTTACCCCAGAGATGTGCTACAGGATTAACACACGCACAACCACATCATTTTACGTTATGTCATATAGTCAGGGCAGATGTATGGAGCCGGCTCAGAAACTGAGCCTGCAACATACCTGGCAGAAGTCATCTGTGTTATACAGCCAGCATACACCTGCAACACTGGTAGCCATAGATTGGAACAATCGCTGATATTTAACCATTTAAACGCTGCTGTCAATTAATTACATAGAACAGGTTTGAACAAAATTTGGTACCATAATAAATGTAGATGTAACCTACACCCCAAACACCAAAATATTATGAGACATGAGGACTAGGGGTTTAAAGTAGATATAGTTACAAACATTACTTATGAATGATTAATTCAGATCAGACCTTCTTGCAAAAATATAAAAAAGTTTTAAAGACAATTATTTTCACAGCAAGAGATGAATACAGTAAATAAGATATATTAAATAAAGAGTAGATGAACATAGGGAGTCCCTAGGAAAAACACCGGGTGCACAACATGACAGGCGTGAGCATAACTTCATTGGGAACATCATTTACTTAACACAATAGGGTCAATAAGTCTCAGCACATCAGCCTAGATCCCATGTGTTTGATCCATGGATCACAATCAAAACAAGATTATATAACCACACAGTGCGTAGATGCTATCCCACAAAAACAGAATAGTTAGGATGTCACCTATTTACCTTGTAACCATAAGTCCATTCGTCAATATAATCATGAGTTAAAACCTCTAAACCACCAAGTGACCATCCATTAGAACTCACCCATGTCAGGTTAGACGTCCAGTTTAAACGTGCCCCCGTGTGTTAAGTAAATGATGTTCCCACATTTGATAATTACGGTAATGAAGGTATGCTCACACCTGTCATGTTGTACACCCGGTGTTTTGTCCTAGGGACTACCTATGTTCATCTGATCTTTATTTAATATATCTTATTTACTGTATTTACCTCTTGCTGTGAAAATAATTGTCTTTAATAAAACTTTTTTCTATTTTTGCAAGAAGATCTGATTTGAATTAATCATTCATAAGTCATGTTTGTAACTATATCTACTTTAAACCCCTAGTCCTCATGTCTCAAGTCAATCAATTACAGCAACATTCAGTGCACTCATGCACCTGTTCTCAATGAGATTCCCATTTTTTTTTTCTTGTTCTTGATGCATTTTCAGGTCAGCCAGCTAAACTTCACAGAAGGACCAAGAGGGCAGTTACAGGGGCCTCCATCAGACCACCGACTACCATTACATCTCATCGGTGGACTGATAGGAGCTGATGAAGTCACGCTGTAGTAAAGCATCACATAAGTGCTCAAACGGTCGCAGTGTTGGTCCACTAAGTCAAATTGAAAATAAATTAAAAATGTAAAAAAATGTTTTTTTAAAAAAAGTAGGAGATCAATTCAAACTATAGAAGTCAGAATTCGGTCATAAAAAGCTTTGAATAGTCATAATATTTTGGCGCAACCAAAGACTGTGCTGACACATTGACTTCTAGCATTCTCAAGCAATTTTTGCCCTTCTACAAAAAACTCTGGCAGAGCTGCGGCGTGGCAACCCTTGCTCATTAAATTCATGACAAGAAGCAACTTTTCTTCCGCCAGAAATCTTACTCCAGTACCTAATGAATGTAAAATTTGTGGCAATGCACATACTGAGGTACAGGCCATTTTTCAGATGCGCGGGATTCATTAAGAGGCTTGCGCCAAAATAAATCATGAGCGTCTGACTCCAGAACTTATGCCGTTCTTGATAAATCAGGGCCTATGAATTTAAATTACAACCCATTTTCTCATTTACATAAACAAAAATAAAAAGAAAAGGACATATTTTGTATTACTGCATCTAAAAGAAAGTCCGACCTAACAAGATAAAGTATTTACACCATAAATTAAATGCCAAAAGAAAAATTTAAAATGCAATGAAATTTAGTATCACTAAAAACGTAAGCTCAATGCGCAAAAGCTATGCCCTTACACAGCTCTAGTGATGGAATAAATCTATTTTACAAAAAGCCTGAAATTTTCTCATCACTAAAATATGAAAAATCTTTTATCATCAGTTTTGTATCGCCATAGTCTTACTGACCTAAAGAAGCATACTGCCAGGTCATTTTCACTGCAAAATAAATGGCAAAAGACAATGGCAAAATAGCATTACTCATTATTTTACCACACTTGTAATTTTTTTCCCTAGTTTTTCATAGATTACATGCTAAAGTCAATAATGTAAGTGAAAATTACAACTCGCTGTCTTATTTCTGGAAGTGACCCATGACTATACGACGCTTGAATTGTCTTGCTGCAAGTGGGAAGCGTCTAGATTTGAAATTACGGAGCGTCCTAGAATTCGGTTCTTCAACTATCATACATGGGAACACCCCACTAAGGAAAAAGTGCTAGACGGACTAATGAATTCTACCAGGTTCTGATATATAATAGTCTATTGACTCTAGTTAATGCTTTGTTGGGGAAAAAAAAAAGTCCAGTACGACAACATAGGATTAAGTTTCAAAATGCGTAGATGTGCCTAAACACTTTTAGATTAAGGCAAGCCAAATGTGCCAATTTCAGGGAGACTTGAAGACCATCAAAATATGTATTAGTGAGCACCAACTCTTTGCAGTTATGTTGGAGGAAGGAAAATCATGCATGTTGGCTTTGAACATGTCTGGTATTTTTTCTTAAGCGGGATAATCGATTACTAGAGTTGCCTGCAGCATGATTAAGAACATATGTGCCCTTAAATCGACCTCAGAGGGTGTGTTGGATCTAAAAGAATAGTTATTAGCCAACTGTTCATCAACCAGCTGTATAGTATGTATGAAACTGTAAAATTCCTGAAATTATGGCCCTGCAAATAGGGAATTGCTGTCATTTTACTGATATTCTAGTTTTATAGCTGGTTGTCTGACTTCATGTCACAGTTTTAAAAGGTGTAAGTCCATAGAGTGATTAATAAGCATATCAAGTCAATACTGGTACTAATTTAAAAAGAGTACCTTTTACAAAATGTCTCACGTTGAACTGGACAAAGGTTCTATAATGACTGCCCAGCAGAATAATTTTATTTTGTTAAATTTCACTTCTCCATTACAAAGATATTAGCAATCAAAGTATTTGGATCCTAATCAGTTAATTTTCTATAAAGCCTAAGTGGGTCAAAACATTTTACTGGGGCTGTGTACTTCTCACTGTATAAGGTAGCCCAATCATAAGCAGGCAGCAACACACAGGAGAAAGAAGACAACCCCACTATAGCTTAGAGGAGGTTTCTCAGTGTGTAAGATGTATAACGTCAGATAACGTCATCTCCTGGTCTAAAGTGGATGACTCATTGTATGGAGAAGGTCAGTAAAGCGGAGTTTAGCGGTGTCACATTACAAGCCTTTCTATAAACTCCCCTCATATGTCAATAATCACACTTACATCTGCTGTGCTCACAGCCAACTTGTCACTGCAGAGGGAGTACATCAGAGTACACACAGTCCAGAGCAAGCACATTACTCCTGTATTACATGTGGTAATGTCTTTCTCTGTTCTAATACACAAGGTTAGACCAGATCAGGGCTCTATAATGACATTAACACGGTGAGAAAATTTCTCTAAGCTCTGATGGCGGCATGTTCTTTTCTTTGTGTGATGCTGTTGGCCTATGATTGAGCAACAGCATGCAGAGAGAAGTACACAAGCCCAATCTGGGACTTAAGAAAAGTTATTACAAGTCAAATACTTTGTCGACCCCTTCACGCCTTAGCCATTTACAGTTTTAGCAGAGTCACCTACAGGGCTAAATGAGGCAAAGTCATTTGCATGCTTTCTTTGAGCAGATTTACCTGATTACAGGAATAGGGTGTCCATCTTCAGCTTTGGTTCCTAGCGCGGCATGTTTGAGATTTTTGAGTAATATTAACAGCTCTCTCTCCACTGCTCTCCTACACTGCTTTTAATCAATCTTTTAAAACATGTAATTTTTTTTTTTTTTGTTTATTCACAGTTTAAATTTTTTCTCCTATCACCTTGTGAAGAACATCATTTATGAATATGATCCCTATTAAGTCAAATTTACCATCTGGGGACATCAGCCCTGCGAAGAAAACAAGACACCACGAATATGGACACTCTTAATATGTAGTGCATTTTATTATATATGCACGGTTTCTGTATATACTGTTATTTATGTGATGTCATGTGAAATAGTGGACCATGTCCCTGCACAAAGACTCATTGCATCCCAGGTGCATCCCTGTGCGCGTGTGTGCTGCCCTCCGCCGCTCCCCTAGGTGGCGCTGCTGTCTCAGGCGACGCATGTGTGTCTGGCAATTGCCATTCTGTACGCACGTGCGTCGCTGACGAGCGGCCCTTCCCCGCGGGGCGGTGGACGGCATCGCACATGCGCCGACAAGGGATTGCAGGTGAGATCGGGCGCCGCCGCATGTGCGTCATGACGTCGCCGCCGTGGGGCGCGCACGCGCGGTAGCATCGCACATGCGGCGGCGTGGGATTGCAGGTGTGATCTCATTTAGACATAAGAGTATAAAAGGTGAGGGTGTATGGATTGATAGCAGCCCCCTGAGGAAGCGTCTTAATCTGCGAAATGTACATTGGGGTAGAGGACTGACAGTGCTGAGTCACCACTCTACAAATGGGTAAAACTTTGTTTGCTATGTCTGATTGTGCCTATTGGACTATATGTGCCTGGTGTTGATTTCTCTGTAATGGTTAACACCTCATGGTAATGCATACTGTGTGGCTTGGACCACATGTTGATTAACTGATTATACACAGTGATTGTGGACTTAGTGTGGATCCATGCCATACCCAGAGAATTGTTTTGAACCAGACACAGGTATTCATGTATGGTTAAGTGCATTTCATACAGTCCTTTATCTTTGATTAGATATTATGGTTTTTATTGTTCTATGGATAATACAAACTATTTAACCATTATATCCAGCACTTCAAACATAGCATCTGGGTGATTTATATCTTTGTTGCTCAGTATTGACAGGAGGAATACACCTATGGAGGTCCTCCTAGTATGTTACACTAATTACTGTGAGCAACGGAGATTCAGCCTGTAATATTGTCCTTTGCATCTATGTGTGTTTTGTACACTGTGAAATACCTCGTTTTTATCTTTATGTATGTTTTTATATCTTCTAATGTATGTGCAATAAAATTTGTTATATGGTAATGCGTAATTACTCCAGTGTTCTTTTTGTTCAAATGTTATAGCGGAGTTAGCATAATACTGACTTATGATGCAAATCTGGATAAATGTATTAATTGTCATATTTACTGTGTTTTACACAGCATCCAGTATCAAGAAAATGGACTACAGAGCCAGAGAGAAAGTGTGGCTCTCTAAAGTCAACGAGGTGTTCAGTGATGAAACTACATCGGTGTCTCTGGAGAGCAGTGGAGAGATGCAAAGCTGTATTTTTAGATATAAGGAGCTGCTGCGCAAAAGAACCAAAGTTTGGTGGAATAGGGCATTTTTAGAAAAATATTTGGAGAAGAATCTCATACCAAGAGGACTCAGAGTGCAGGTGTTCCCTGCCTTTGAGGTCCCGGATGATGTATTCAGGAGCAGGTGGGAACAGGCGGCCACCACCTGTTCTAGAGAGTTTATGGAGTTACTGGTGCAAAACAATAAACAGACTGTCAATGAGATGGACACTGAAATTGAACAACTGCAGAAGAAACTCCAGGATGGTCTGTCGAGTGAAGCACTAGTTAAACTAAATTCCGAGATTGAGGAGGAATCTATTAAATGTGAGAAAGAAATCTGTGAAATTAAAACAAAAAAGTTCCAAAGAGACACCATGGACCGTAATGCTAATAATGTCTATAAATGGCGTAGGAAACAACGGGGTAAATGGAGGAATACAGGCTCCAGATCCGGATCACTCACGTCCTGCACGTCCAATGAGGAGTCAAGTAATCAGGAGTCGGGATCCAATAGTGGTATGACTTTAAGATCGGGAGATAGAAGACCAAATAACCCTAATAGGGGTATGCCCTCAGGGGCATATAAGAAGGGCT
This sequence comes from Anomaloglossus baeobatrachus, assembly GCF_048569485.1. Classification (NCBI taxonomy): domain Eukaryota; kingdom Metazoa; phylum Chordata; class Amphibia; order Anura; family Aromobatidae; genus Anomaloglossus; species Anomaloglossus baeobatrachus. Next base: position 299,450,427 of record NC_134358.1, on the reverse strand, counting down.
TCAGGAAAAATAATCCTGACAAACTTCAGGTGATTAATTTATCTGACCACCCATTGACAGCCGATCAGAAGAGTTTGCTTGAGAGGGGGTTGACCTTTGTACCCACTAACGATTTTGATCTTTTTTCAGTAATCAGGGATGTCAACCTCTTCGCAAGGAAGCTCGTCTTGAAGAAACTCCATCATAAAAATTGTGATGATGACACCACCTTGACTGACTCCAGGATAGAAGAAGATGCCCTTAGAGACTTGAATTCCTTGCTGGACGAGCAGGAGGGAATAATCAGAGGCAAGTATCCAGAGTATCTGTATCCTAAATCTACAACTTACCCCTCTTTGTCGACGTGTCCTGCGGTGGAGATCTTCACAGAGCTCGTCACACGTGACCTGGGGGTGATCTCCACCGCACGACGTGTCGACAATCTTACCAGGGCTGAACGTAAAGCCCTGAGGCAATTGCGGGCACTTGATGACATAGTCATCAAGCCCGCCGATAAGGGTGGTAATGTGGTCCTATGGCCTAAGGTTTTATATGAAAAAGAAGCGCAAAAACAGCTTAGGGATAGGACCACATATACCAAATTACCATCTAACCCGATAGTGGCGTTCTCAGCGGAACTGGATCTCATATTATATGATGCCCTCATTCAGGGAATCATTCCTAAAAAAATCTATGAAGGCTTAACTACTAAATGCCCCAGGACACCAACAATTTATTTCATTCCTAAAGTCCACAAAAATGCCACTGAACCCCCCGGCAGACCTATTGTGTCGGGGATGGAAGGGTTGAATGATCCGGTGTGCAAGTTTGTGGACTTCTATCTCAAACCATTAGCGGAGGCCCTCCCTTCATACGTCCGTGATACCACGGACGTGTTGAAGAGAATTAACGGCATATCCCTTGAGGAAGATATGTACCTCGTGACTGCGGATATCGAATCTCTTTATACCTGCATAGACCATCAACAGGGGTTGGAGGCGGTCCGCTTCTTTCTTGTGAACAGTAACTGGGATGGCTCAACATGTGAGTTGGTCATGGCGCTGCTTGAGTTCATCCTCACTCATAATTTTTTTACGTTTAAAGAACAGTATTATCTTCAGCGGAGGGGCACCGCTATGGGGGCGGCTTGCGCGCCTTCGTTCGCAAACCTCTTCCTTGGGTTTTGGGAGAGGGGTTTGTGGGGGGACGAGGGCGCGCAGGCAGAAGATCATGTGCCCCTCTGGCTGAGATATATTGATGACATTTTGTTTATTTGGCAAGGAAGTGAGGATGGGCTCCGGCGGTTCATGGGACGACTCAATGGAAATAATCATAACATCAAGCTGACCTATGTGTGCAGCAGGGTTGCGGTGGACTTCCTGGATATCAAGATTGAGGTCGACGATCATGGTCAGTTGCAGACAGACCTCTTCAGGAAGCCCACGGCAGTTAATTCCCTGCTGCATGCTGGGTCCAGCCACCATCATGCAACCATTAAGGCCATCCCAGTTGGCCAATTCATGAGGACGAAGCGGATCTGCTCCACCCCACAAAAATATGAACATCAGGCAGAGGTACTTAAAAAGAGATTCCAGTCACGAGGGTACAGTAATAGGGCCATAAAACAAGGTTACAATAGGGCCAAAAATTCCACTAGAGAAACCTTACTCCAACCCTCGACACGCAATTCTGGGGGCAGGGACTGTGTTAGGTTTATTACTACCTTCAACACACAGAGTGAGGAAATTAAGAGAATCTTGCAGCGTCACTGGTCTGTTCTCCAAACGGAGCCAACTCTGAAGAACTATCTAATGGATTACCCCCAGATGTCTTATAAAAGAGATAAAAACTTAAAAGATCTGTTGGTTAGAAGCCATTATGCCACAACTACTAGTACACCATTCGCCGCGGGCCCACCAGTTAAGGGTTTTTTTCCCTGCGGCGGTTGTAAGGCTTGTGCCAACATGAGTAGAGCAAAAATATTTAGGTCCTCTGGGGGAGATAAAGAATTTGAAATCCGGCAGTATATTACCTGCTCTACTACGCAGGTAATATACTATGCGGTTTGCGGATGCAACCTGATTTATATCGGGCTGACATCCCGCCAATTGCGAGTCCGGACTAGAGAACATGTCCGTGACATATTAGCTGCAGCAACCATCCTCAATGTTGACGATCTTAAGACTATCCCACGCCATTTTAGAGCTAAACATGGCTGTGACCCCAGTACCTTTAGGGTTATTGGTATTGAAAGAGTATCAGTGGGGATCCGTGGAGGTGACATTCATAAAAAACTATTACAGCAGGAATGTAAATGGATTACCCTTTTACAGACAGAGTCACCTACAGGGCTAAATGAGGCAAAGTCATTTGCATGCTTTCTTTGAGCAGATTTACCTGATTACAGGAATAGGGTGTCCATCTTCAGCTTTGGTTCCTAGCGCGGCATGTTTGAGATTTTTGAGTAATATTAACAGCTCTCTCTCCACTGCTCTCCTACACTGCTTTTAATCAATCTTTTAAAACATGTAATTTTTTTTTTTTTTTTTGTTTATTCACAGTTTAAATTTTTTCTCCTATCACCTTGTGAAGAGCATCATTTATGAATATGATCCCTATTAAGTCAAATTTACCATCTGGGGACATCAGCCCTGCGAAGAAAACAAGACACCACGAATATGGACACTCTTAATATGTAGTGCATTTTATTATATATGCACGGTTTCTGTATATACTGTTATTTATGTGATGTCATGTGAAATAGTGGACCATGTCCCTGCACAAAGACTCATTGCATCCCAGGTGCATCCCTGTGCGCGTGTGTGCTGCCCTCCGCCGCTCCCCTAGGTGGCGCTGCTGTCTCAGGCGACGCATGTGTGTCTGGCAATTGCCATTCTGTACGCACGTGCGTCGCTGACGAGCGGCCCTTCCCCGCGGGGCGGTGGACGGCATCGCACATGCGCCGACAAGGGATTGCAGGTGAGATCGGGCGCCGCCGCATGTGCGTCATGACGTCGCCGCCGTGGGGCGCGCACGCGCGGTAGCATCGCACATGCGGCGGCGTGGGATTGCAGGTGTGATCTCATTTAGACATAAGAGTATAAAAGGTGAGGGTGTATGGATTGATAGCAGCCCCCTGAGGAAGCGTCTTAATCTGCGAAATGTACATTGGGGTAGAGGACTGACAGTGCTGAGTCACCACTCTACAAATGGGTAAAACTTTGTTTGCTATGTCTGATTGTGCCTATTGGACTATATGTGCCTGGTGTTGATTTCTCTGTAATGGTTAACACCTCATGGTAATGCATACTGTGTGGCTTGGACCACATGTTGATTAACTGATTATACACAGTGATTGTGGACTTAGTGTGGATCCATGCCATACCCAGAGAATTGTTTTGAACCAGACACAGGTATTCATGTATGGTTAAGTGCATTTCATACAGTCCTTTATCTTTGATTAGATATTATGGTTTTTATTGTTCTATGGATAATACAAACTATTTAACCATTATATCCAGCACTTCAAACATAGCATCTGGGTGATTTATATCTTTGTTGCTCAGTATTGACAGGAGGAATACACCTATGGAGGTCCTCCTAGTATGTTACACTAATTACTGTGAGCAACGGAGATTCAGCCTGTAATATTGTCCTTTGCATCTATGTGTGTTTTGTACACTGTGAAATACCTCGTTTTTATCTTTATGTATGTTTTTATATCTTCTAATGTATGTGCAATAAAATTTGTTATATGGTAATGCGTAATTACTCCAGTGTTCTTTTTGTTCAAATGTTATAGCGGAGTTAGCATAATACTGACTTATGATGCAAATCTGGATAAATGTATTAATACTCCTGTATTACATGTGGTAATGTCTTTCTCTGTTCTAATACACAAGGTTAGACCAGATCAGGGCTCTATAATGACATTAACACGGTGAGAAAATTTCTCTAAGCTCTGATGGCGGCATGTTCTTTTCTTTGTGTGATGCTGTTGGCCTATGATTGAGCAACAGCATGCAGAGAGAAGTACACAAGCCCAATCTGGGACTTAAGAAAAGTTATTACAAGTCAAATACTTTGTCGACCCCTTCACGCCTTAGCCATTTACAGTTTTAGCACTTTTGTTTTTGCCTCCCCTTCTTCCAACAGCCAGTATAGCAGTTTGAGGGCTTGCTTTTTGAGGGACAAGTTATATATTAATATATTTAATTGCTACAAAAAAGGGCAATTCCACAATTCACTTTTTGGTCTTTAGTTTACCATGTTCACTATAATGGTAAAATTGACCTGCAATAGGATTCTCCAAGTCAGAAAGAATACATACAATGTGTCCACCCATATCCTGTCCACCCCATTAACTCGAGAACGACAGCAGCTATAGGCATAGAAGTGGTGTCTAGGTACAGTAAAGTAGCCATGCACTACGCATATGGCGCTCATTTAACTTTGATGCTCAAAGTGGCCACCGTCAGCTGCAATGCACATCTGGACTCTGGACAGCATACTGTATCTTGCTGCAAGTTGTGCACTATGGTAGGTGACACGTTTTCACAAGCATCTGTGATACGTCGTCGTAGGTCCTGCAATGTTGGTGGAGGGGTCGCATACACGCACCTGCTGTTTGATGTGACCTCAAGGAAAGAAGTCTAATGGGGTCAGGACAGGTGAGCGTGGAGGCCACTCCACGCAGCCACCATACCCAATGACTTGTAGGAAGGTCTCCATGAGGTATCGCTTCACGTCTGCAGCCTTCTGAGTTTTACACGTTCTAATCATATAATTTCTGTATGCAAGGTGTCGATTCGTATTGAGTTGATGATGCCCTACAACTTTGTAATTCACTTTTTTTCTCTCGTTCCGTTTGAGATAAAAATGCTAACTCCGTTGTTTTCCACCAGGTGGCGCTATAGGTGGTTTCATTGCATAGCACATGGATACTTTACTATACCTAGACACCCCTTCTATGCCTATAGCTGCAGCTGTTCTCAAATTAATGGCGGTGGACAGGAAATGGGTGGACACACTGTAGATACCAAACATGTAAAGTTTTCAATTCATTATTTAAATGGTAAGAAAAATTTGAGAAGTTTGTAAAATAAAGAAATAAATTTAGCTTTTGGCAATATTTTCCAAAACCCATAACGTTTTTATTTTTCAGGATCTGGGGCTGTATGATGGCTTATTTTTTTTCCCTTGAGCTGATGTTTTTACGAACACTATTTTGGGTAGATATGAGGTTTTGGTGGCCTCTTACTCAATTTAATTGCAATGCTGCAGTGGCTAAAAAACCTTGTGATTCTGGTGTTTTTAATTGTTTTTTACATTATGCTGTTTACCGATCGGACTTATTTATTTTAATTTTGATAGACTGAATATGTCTGAATGCAGTGATACCAAATATGTGTATTTTTATTGTTTTATTTTCAAATCTGGCAAATGGGAGATGAATTGAACATTTTTTTTTACACACACACACACACACACACACACAGTATATATGTGTATATATAAATTTACTTATTTTTTAAAATTTCATGTTTTTACTAGTCCTCTTAGGGGACCTTAAGCTACGCTCAGTCGATTGATTTTGCCATACAAAGTAGTGCATTCGCAAAGCAGAAATCACAATCCCCTATGAATGCCGCCTTTCAGCCGCTGTTCACAGGAGGATTGTCATGACAAACACAGGGGTCATCAGCTGACATTGGCGCCTGGCAATCATGCCACAGGAGCATAAACACACCAAATGTGCACGTCTTTTTTTCCTGCAGAATTTCTGCATCTAATGCAAGTGTATGATGAAACTCTGCACAGAAGACTCCGCAAACCCGCAAGAGAAATTAACATGCTGCAAAAACGCACCACAGGTTAGTTTACACAAAGAAAGAAAAGAAGAACAGTGTATATGAGATTTCTATTAATCCCATCCACAGGCATTTTGGACACAGTGAAAATACGCAGCATCAAAAACATGAGTAAAACTCATTGTGGGCATTTACACTAATAGTCCTCTAGTGATAATCTCCTGCTGATAAAACAGTGTGATTTTATCATAACTACACTAAACAGCACAATAAGTGATACATTAATGGAATCAGGGTTTCGACCCCTACGTTAAGATGCTCTCAGATTAGATGTAAAACCTATTGACAGATCAAGTCATTATGTTCCCTTCTATTTTTGTGTCTTATTTTGGTTTCCGCAATGTAAAACAGCACATTTTCAATCTCCATATTAAATGCATGACACAACTAGGCCTATAAGGGTTAAATATCAACAGATTCTCATTGAAAGAGACTGTATGACTGTCCTAGTTTTTACCTTGTTGCGAGTTTCCATCTGACCTTGGAGTGTTACACTGTATTGTATTGTACAGTTTTACATGGATGAAGAACTGGACTTGAAATGGTTATTCTAGTTAAAAATACCATGAGTTGTGAATATAAAAAGTGATAAAGGCTCCTGTGTGTTTATTGAGCTTAGAAAGGAGAAAGAGAACTAAAAGTATGTCAGGAAAATAAGTTTGAAATGGAATTATAACTTTATTCTAGTGTTATATAAGTTAAGTTCAACACAATTGAGAATTTTTAAATCTTTTTAAAAGCTACAAAAAGACTTAAAATACATTATTTATAAAATGTATTAAAAACATGCAAGAAGAAAAATTGTTTCCTAACTGCAGCAATGCTACAGAGACCCAAAAGCAATTTAATATTCCCTCCACCGGAGTGAGCATAAATTAAAGGGTTTCTTTTCAGCTTCAGTCATTTATGCCAAACAGTTCATGCATGCAAAGTTTACAGTTAATCGTGTATTAATTGCAGGGTGCATTCAACAAAGGGTTTTGATCATTTTAATGTGCTTCTAACTGAGCTATTAATCTGCTTTAAGAAGTTCTAAAATGTTGTGTTTATCATCCAGAAAGTATTAGGACTCGCAGCGGAAGGCTCCAGAGGCTGCGTATAAATGGTTCAGAGTAGACTTCTGGGTAAATACCAAAAAAATGGTCACATCTAAAGTCTTGCTATGGTCTAACAGATGGCATCTTAACTACAGTCATGGCCAAAAGTTTTGAGAATGACACCAAAATTATATTTTCACATGATCTGTTGCCCTCTGGTTTTTAATTGTGTTTGTCTGATGTTTACATCACATACAGAAATATAATTGCAATCATATTATGAGTACCAAAAGGTTATATTGAAAGTTAGAATGAGTTAATGCAGCAAGTCAATATTTGCAGTGTTGACCCTTCTTCTTCAAGACCTCTGCAATTCTCCCTGGCATGCTCTCAATCAACTTCTGGACCAAATCCTGACTGATAGCTGTCCATGCTTGCATAAGCAATGCTTGCATTTTGCCAGAATTTGTTGGTTTTTGTTTGTCCACCCGTCTCTTGATGATTGCCCACAAGTTCTCAATGGGATTAAGATCTGGGGAGTTTCCAGGCCATGGACCCAAAATCTCCATGTTTTGTTCCATGAGCCATTTAGTGATCACCTTTGCTTTATGGCAAGGTGCTCCATCATGCTGGAAAAGGCATTGTTGGGCGCCAAACTGCTCTTGGACAGTTGGGAGAAGTTGCTCTTGGAGGACATTCTGGTACCATTCTTTATTCCTGGCTGTGTTTTTAGGCAAGACTGTGAGTGAGCCGATTCCCTTGGCTGAGAAGCAACCCCACACATGAATCGTTTCAGGATGCTTAACAGTTGGCATGAGACAAGACTGGTGGTAGCGCTCACCTCTTCTTCTCCTAATAAGCTGTTTTCCAGATGTCCCAAACAATCGAAAAGGGGATTAATCTGAGAAAATGACTTTACCCCAGTCCTCAGCAGTCCACTCCCTGTACCTTTTGCAGAATATCAGTCGGTCCCTGATGTTTTTTTCTGGAGAGAAGTGGCTTCTTTGCTGCCCTCCTTGAAACCAGGCTTTGCTCAAGCAGTCTCCGCCTCATAGTGCGTGCAGAAGCACTCACACCAGCCTGCTGCCATTGCTGAGCTAGCTCGGCACCGCTGGTAGTCCGATCCCACAGCTGAAACAGTTTTAAGATACGGTCCTGGCGTTTGCTGGTCCTTCTTGGGCGCCCTGGAGCCTTTTTGGCAACAATGGAAGCCCTCTCCTTGAAGTACTTGATGATGCGATAGATTGTGGACTGTGGTGCAATATTTGTAGCTGCGATACTCTTCCCTGTTAGGCCATTTTTGTGCAGAGCAATGATGGCTGCACGTGTTTCTTTAGAGATAACCATGGTTAACTGAAGAGAAACAATGATACCAAGCACCAGCATCCTTTTAAAGTGTCCAGTGGTGTCATTCTTACTTAATAATGACTGATTGATCGCCAGCCCTGTCCTCATCAACACCCACACCTGTGTTAATGGAACAATCACTAAAACAATGTTAGCTGCTCCTTTTAAGGCAGGAATGCAATGCTGTTGAAATGTGTTTTGGGGATTAAAGTTAATTTTCTTAGCCAATATTGACTTTGCAAGTAATTGCTGTTAAGCTGATCGCTCTTTATGACATTCTGGAGTATATGCAAATTGCCATTAGAAAAACTTAAGCAGTAGACTTTGTAAAAATTAATATTTGTAGCATTCTCAAAACTTTTGGCCATGACTGTAGTCACTAGTTTCACCAAGCCAGTGTACAGATTTTTGCAACAGTAAAATTACTATATCTCAGATTCATAAAAAGGTAAATATTGTACAGCTGTAAGAAATCCGTTAAAATAACAAAAAACCCAACCTAAACAAGATACAGAAAAACTTGAGCTGAACTGTGAACCTTTTAGACGCCAAGAACCCTAACTATAATTCATAAGATAGAATTAGTTCTGGAGATGGTAGGTTCTTTGCTGCGCCAGACTATTAGCAGGATGACAATGTTGTTGTAATTTGTTTACTAATATTATGGAATTTTCCAATTATGAAGAATGATAATTTTTCAAGTATTATATACATTTTATATTTTTTCTCCTTAAGGAGACTTTGCAAGCCAGTCTGGCTGCCATATTCTGCAGCACTTTACAATTCAGAGAGAACAGCTACAGAAAATATCAGACATTAGAGTAAAAAAATTCAATAGATCCCAAAAGAGGAGTGAGGGCCTTGCTCGCAAGATTACAATCTATGAGGAAATACAGAATGACCTCACACAGCTCCTATATACAGTAGGAGAACCCACATCCCCCCTCTATATAGAGTATGAGCCTCTACATAGCCTCCCCATATACAGTATCAGCCCCCACAGTCCCCCTATATACAGTATGAGGCCCCACATACCCCCTCTATATAGAGTATGAGCCCCCACGTAGCCTCCCTATATACAGTATGAGACCCCCACATACATCCTCTATATACAGTATGAGCTCCCACATAGCCCCCTATTTATACAGTATGAGCTCCCACATAACTCTCTATATACAGTAGGGCCCCCTCATAGCCCCCTATATACAGTGTGAGACCACATGAAGTCCCACTATATACAGTATGAGCTCTTATATAGCGCCGATATACAGTATGAGCCCCCACATAGCCCTGTATATACAGTGTGAGCTCCCACATAACCCTCTATATACAGTCTGAGCCCCCTCATAGCCCTCTATATACAGTATGAGCTCCCACATAGCCCTCTGTGAGGCAAATCCCGGGATATGAAGATGAATTATGACTTCCAGTCATAATCGCTCATCACTCCCTGGCAGTGCCCCCCTCCCTTCTTGTTCTCAATGTCCAGCATCTGTGAAGGTGTTACACCTCCATGGCCATCTCCTGTGATATGGAGATGAGATGATGTGGGAACAATGGACACAGGAGGACTCCCTGCCGTGACCCTGTGGTAGGAGCTGCTATCTAATTAGCAAGCTTGGAAGTATCCAGACAGAACGACTCCAGTAAAAAATGGTTCATATCTCGCAAGCCATATTTCCGATAAATATGGCAACCATAAAAATGGTGTCTCCGCATGCGGACGATGCTGGCACACCCTTTTTATGGGAGCGGGAGCTTGGGAAATACCCCAGGCGTGATATCAGCCAATGTGGAACTAGTAGACGAGTCATGAGTCCTCTCATTCTGTAGCTAAATTCATAACTGTCACAATGAGAGCATTGGCGTCCGCCTACGACGCTCCCAGGCCAAGTTATGGCCATATTCCATGTTGTGGATTGTCCATAACTCCAGCCAGGGGTGGAGCAGTGCTCCCTCTGAGGTCACTAAGGTAGGAGGGGACCTGGATTTGCCCAGATTGATAACCCTACTTCGGCCATTTTCCAGTGTTCTTTCGCTGGGGGTCACGTGCAGGAAACATCTGTGGGAGTTCCTAGAAACCTGGTCTACAGCGCCCCCCTGTGGCCAGACGCACAAGGTAACTGATTGAATTGCATACCTGTTTGTAACCCATGCTTTGATTGTAACTGTACTCTGACATATGTATATTCTGTAGATTCCCTATTGTATATATTGTAGTTTCTAGTGTGCTTTAGGCTGATTAAATTATATAATTAATCTTGGGCTGTTCTGTTATCTCGATCTTGAATCCCACGTCTGTGTGTTCGGCTAATAGTTACCGTGAAGCGGTTGGTGGCAGCGAGTTGTGCCAAGGATTATTGTGGGGAGGCCAGTGAGATTCGGGGAGGTTTTATATATTCCGCCCGCGGAGGTCGGGGGAATATATACCCTACTCTCACCGGGGACCCTTCAATAATCGGCATAAGTAGTATAGCGGCCTCCTTGCTTATTGTCGGGCAATTCCATAATTGGCCTGACTATAAGAGGGGCGCTAGAGAGCGCGTCACGTGCTCTGTCTGTCGGTCGGGAGGTATAAAGGAGGGGTGACCCCCACTTGTTACCCCCCGATTGTGACGTACTGGTAGCCAGCGCGGGGGATTTCTGAGTGACCCCCCGGTGGTTCGTGACATATTGGTGGCATAGCGGTGGGATCGAGATAATAGTGTGTGTGAGTGTGAGACCCATACTCCCAGACACTAAAGACTGCCTGCAGCAGCTGTGGCTGCTGGGGTCTTCAGACTAGCTCAACACTAGAGTGTCAGAGTGCAGATACTGTAAGGTGTGTGGAGGCATCAGGTGTCAGTTCTGTGTCAGTGACCAAAAGTCTGCAAGAATGGCTGATGGCACCAGGAGCAGAGCTAGGCAACTGGCCAATGCTAAAGCAGGAGCCGAAGAGAGGGAGGACGGTGCTGTGGACAGTAATGAGGAGGTTGCCCACGAGTCCTCCAGGAGCTCGACGCCAGAAAACAGCTCTGCAGAGGACATTGCACAACCTGGCACTGCTGGACAAGATGAGGAGCAGCTCACCCAAGGGTCCTCAACGAGCCAGATGCCAGCCCTCCGCTCTGCAATGGACAGTGAATCACCAGGCTCCGCAGCGGGCCGCAGATCACCACGTGCCATTCCACCGAGCCTGGGAGGCTCGGATAGCCTTCTTCAAATGGCTATGGCCCTTCTCCAGGCTGGAGACCGGGATACCTACGAGATACTCATGGCCGAGCGTGAGCGACAGGCAGCGCGTGACGCTGAGGCTGCGGAGCGGCAAGCAGTGCGTGAGGCTGCGGAGCGGCAAGCAGCACGTGAAGAGCGCCAGGCAGAGCGTGACTACCAGCTGCAGCTAGCTCAGCTCCGGCCCTCATCAGCCACACGTGACCTTCAAGACACCAAACTTCCAAAGGTCCGTGTTGAGGACTTCCCAGTGCTGGAGAAGGACGGAGACTTGGACTCTTTCTTGACTGCTTTTGAACGGACTTGCCTGCAGCACCATCTGGACAAGGACCAGTGGGCCAAATACCTGACCCCCCGTTTAAGGGGTAAGGCCCTGGATATCCTTGGGGACTTGCCTGCTGAGGCAGATCAGGGCTACGACACCATCAAGCGGGCCCTGATCCAACAGTACAACCTCACTCCAGAGTCCTACCGCAAGAAGTTCCGGAGCCTACAGAAGGGACCAAAGGACTCCTGGGCTGACCACCGGCGGGCACTTGCCCGAGCTGCCGACCACTGGACCCAAGGCCTGCAGCTTTCCACCGGACCGGAGATCCTGGACTTGTTCATCACGGAGCAACTCTTGTGGAACTGCCCTGAGGATCTCCGCCAGTTCATCCGAGACCAGAAGCCAAAGGGGTCCACGGCTACAGCTGCCCTGGCCGATGACTACACCAACAATCGGGCTCCTGAGGCCAGGAGAGCAGCCACCAGCAGCACCTGGAGAGGGGGTAAGATGAACTCTGCGACTGCCCCACCTGCCCCTAGACTGCAGGGGGTGTCCCCCTCAACTCCCCTCTCCAGGCCCGTGGCAGAGCCAAGACGGTGCCACCAGTGCAACCTACCTGGACACTTCAAGGCCATGTGCCCTCAGCGTCCCAAGGCCCCGGCTCCATCCCCGTCCCAAGGGCCGCCCAAGGTGTATTGTGTGGGTGGGGGTGGTGGTAGGTCCCTGGACAGCTTCCAACCTGTCACCGTCGGCCGGTCTGTGACCATAGGACTGCGAGACAGCGCCTCGGAGGTGACTCTGGTGCGGCCTGAGATGGTGTCCCCCCAAGACTTGATCCCTGGAAAAACCCTCGCTGTCTCCGGGATTGGAGGCATTGACCCGGCGCTGCCTGTTGCTGACATTTATGTGGACTGGGGCGCAGGGCGAGGGGTGAGAGAGGTGGGGGTAACTGATCGGATCCCCGCAAACGTGCTACTTGGGACAGATTTGGGGCAGATAACCTCCCAGTTTGGGCCCCCACCAAGGGCTGAACCTTCAGCCCGTACTGACATGACTCCTAACAATGTTAATGTGTTATCTATGAATGATGTGAGAGAGGGGGGAGTGAACTCTGATATTTCTGCTTGCACAGACACCATAGACACACACACAGCTGCAGCTGTGACAGGGGAGGGGGTCAGAGAAAGGTGTGACAATGCCTCTACAAGTAATCAGCCTGTGAGCTGGGATCTGTTGCCCTCTGCAGGGATAAGCAGAGAGCAGGGTGCTGCAGGGGGAGGACCAGTGTGTGGGGTGGGGGCTACCACAGCAAATGTGGGGTCCCCAGAGATTTCACAGCGGGGTTCTGTTGCTGCAGGAGGGGAACAGGCAGGTGAGATTGGGGCCGGTCCAGGAGCGGAAGTGCTCCCAGGTAAGATCTCGGTGCATGGTTCCCCCACAACCGGGGTGTCAGGAAGCCAGGTAGGTCTGCCTGAACCGGCGACTTGGTCAGGAACGGAGGAGGAGCAGGCACGACCCACGGTCGCAGCGGCTGTGGCCGCTGTCACCCGCAGTGGGAGTGCTGGAAGCCAAGGGGCCTCCCGGAGGTCCGATAGCTCTTCCCCTTCTGACCAAGTGGCAGCCGAGTCAGGTGGAGGCCAGGACACAGGTCCCGGGGTACTGACTGAAGATGTGACAGTCTCGTCGATTCTGGCCACATCTAGTCAGGGGTTTCAGGCAGCGTTAGAAGCTGACGACAGCCTGAAAGCTCTTAAGGAGCAGGCGGCACAGCCTCCCTCGGACTCGGACCCGGAGCGAGTGGTCTGGGACCAAGGACGGCTGTACCGGGCCACGGTCCAGCAGGGTTCACCGGAGGCGTGGCCCAGGGACCGACAGTTGGTGGTACCCTATCCGTTCCGGACGGAGTTGTTGCGGATCGCACATGAGATTCCGATGGCCGGACACCTAGGGATCGCTAAGACCAAGGCCAGGTTAAACCAGCATTTCTACTGGCCAAAAATGGGGGCCGATGTGGCTGCCTACTGCCGTTCGTGTGAAACCTGTCAGAGAGTGGGGAAGGCGGGGCCACACCCCAAAGCCCCACTAGTATCTCTGCCAATCATCGATGAGCCTTTCAGGAGGGTGGCTGTGGATCTGGTCGGCCCGCTGGCCATCCCCAGCAGCTCCGGGAAACGCTTCATACTGACGGTAGTGGACTATGCCACCCGGTACCCAGAAGCAGTGGCCTTGTCGTCCATTCGGGCTGACAAGGTGGCCACCGCATTGCTGGAGATTTTCTCCCGAGTGGGTTTTCCCCAGGAAATGCTCACTGACCGGGGGACCCAATTCATGTCCCAGCTGATGGAGGCCCTCTGTAAGCAAGTCCAGGTGCGACATCTGGTGGCCAGCCCGTACCATCCACAGACTAATGGCCTGTGCGAGCGGTTCAATGGCACCTTAAAGCAGATGCTTAAGATGTTGGTCGACTCCCATGGGCGTGACTGGGAGCGGTATCTCCCACACCTGTTATTTGCTTACCGGGAGGTTCCACAGGCCTCAACAGGATTCTCACCGTTTGAGCTCCTGTACGGGCGACGTGTGCGGGGCCCCCTGGCTCTGGTGAAAGAGGCTTGGGAAGGGGATTTGGCCACCCCTGGAGTGTCGGTTATCGAGTATGTCATGCGCTTCCGGGACAAAATGCAGGCCTTGACGCAACTGGTACACGACAATATGGCTCAAGCCCAGGCCGATCAGAAGCGTTGGTACGACCAGAACGCTTGTGAGAGGACCTACCAAGTGGGTCAAAAGGTGTGGGTACTGGTCCCCGTACCACAGGACAAGCTTCAGGCAGCCTGGGAAGGCCCATACCTCGTGTACTAGCAGCTCAACCCTGTGACGTACCTGGTCACCCTGGACCCTGCCCGTGGAAGGCGGAAGCCCTTCCATGTGAACATGATGAAGGCACATCATGAGCGGGAGGCGTGTGCGCTCCCCGTGTGCAACCTGCCCGAGGAGGGAGAAGCGGAAACCCTCTTGGATATGCTAGCCCAGGTTAGGGCCGGCGGATCCATTGAGGATGTGGAGGTTGGCCACCAGCTCTTGGAGGACCAACGGTCCCAGCTGTGGGCCACCCTCCTCCCCTTCCGGGGGTTGTTTACCAACCAGCCCGGAAGGACTGACTTGGCTGTCCATCACGTGGACACTGGGGATCATCCCCCGATCCGGCGTTCAGCATATCGGGTCTCCCTGGAGGTGCAGCAACACATGCGCCAGGAGATTGACGAGATGCTGAAGCTGGGGGTGATCCAGGCATCCAACAGCGCTTGGGCCTCGCCTGTAGTCCTCGTCCCTAAGAAGGACAGAACCACTCGGTTCTGCGTGGACTACAGGGGGCTCAATGCTGTCACGGTCGCCGATGCGTACCCAATGCCACGCATCGATGACCTGCTCGATCAGTTGGCCGGGGCTCAGTACCTGACCATCATGGACCTGAGCCGGGGATATTGGCAGATCCCCCTGACTCGCAAGGCCAGGGAACGCTCTGCCTTTATTACCCCATTTGGACTGTACGAGTCCACGGTGATGCCATTCGGGATGAGGAATGCCCCTGCCACCTTCCAGCGGATGGTCAACACCCTGCTCAAGGGACTTGAAGGGTACGCGGCCGCGTACCTGGATGACATTGCCGTCTTCAGTCCCACCTGGGAGGACCACCTAGAGCATCTAGCACAGGTGCTCAGGCGGATCCACCGGGCAGGTTTGACCATCAAGCCGGGAAAGTGTCAGCTGGCCATGAGCGAGGTCCAGTACCTCGGTCACCGGGTAGGTGGGAGAACACTGAAGCCCGAGCCTGAGAAAGTGGAGGCCATCGCATCCTGGCCCACCCCCAGGACCAAGAAGCAGGTGATGTCCTTCTTGGGGACCGCTGGGTACTATAGGAGGTTTGTTCCATGCTATAGTAGCCTGGCAAAGCCCTTGACGGACCTCACCAAGAAGAAGCTGCCCTCTGCAGTCGATTGGACAATGGACTGCGAGACAGCCTTCCGGGCCCTAAAGGACGCCCTGTCCAGCCCGCCCGTGCTACAGGCAGCCGACTTCACGCGGCCGTTTGTAGTACAGACCGACGCCAGTGACTTCGGCCTCGGTGCGGTGCTCAGCCAGGTGGACTCTGCGAGCCAAGAGCACCCAGTCTTGTACCTGAGCAGGAAGCTGTTACCAAGGGAAGTGGCCTATTCCACGATGGAGAAGGAGTGCCTGGCCATAGTGTGGGCCCTGCAGCGTCTGCAACCCTATCTATACGGGCGCCACTTCATCGTGGAGACGGACCACAATCCCCTCAGCTGGTTGCACACCGTCTCTGGGACGAATGGGCGATTGTTGCGATGGAGCCTTGCGCTCCAGCAATACAACTTCACCATTCGCCACAAAAGGGGCCGTGACCACGGTAACGCAGACGGGCTGTCCCGACAAGGAGAGGTCGCGGACGGGCGCACGGGGGAACACCGGAGTGTGCTGCCCCCTAGCGCCCTCAAAAGGGGGGAGGTGTGAGGCAAATCCCGGGATATGAAGATGAATTATGACTTCCAGTCATAATCGCTCATCACTCCCTGGCAGTGCCCCCCTCCCTTCTTGTTCTCAATGTCCAGCATCTGTGAAGGTGTTACACCTCCATGGCCATCTCCTGTGATATGGAGATGAGATGATGTGGGAACAATGGACACAGGAGGACTCCCTGCCGTGACCCTGTGGTAGGAGCTGCTATCTAATTAGCAAGCTTGGAAGTATCCAGACAGAACGACTCCAGTAAAAAATGGTTCATATCTCGCAAGCCATATTTCCGATAAATATGGCAACCATAAAAATGGTGTCTCCGCATGCGGACGATGCTGGCACACCCTTTTTATGGGAGCGGGAGCTTGGGAAATACCCCAGGCGTGATATCAGCCAATGTGGAACTAGTAGAAGAGTCATGTGTCCTCTCATTCTGTAGCTAAATTCATAACTGTCACAATGAGAGCATTGGCGTCCGCCTACGACGCTCCCAGGCCAAGTTATGGCCATATTCCATGTTGTGGATTGTCCATAACTCCAGCCAGGGGTGGAGCAGTGCTCCCTCTGAGGTCACTAAGGTAGGAGGGGACCTGGATTTGCCCAGATTGATAACCCTACTTCGGCCATTTTCCAGTGTTCTTTCGCTGGGGGTTACGTGCAGGAAACATCTGTGGGAGTTCCTAGAAACCTGGTCTACAGCGCCCCCCTGTGGCCAGACGCACAAGGTAACTGATTGAATTGCATACCTGTTTGTAACCCATGCTTTGATTGTAACTGTACTCTGACATATGTATATTCTGTAGATTCCCTATTGTATATATTGTAGTTTCTAGTGTGCTTTAGGCTGATTAAATTATATAATTAATCTTGGGCTGTTCTGTTATCTCGATCTTGAATCCCACGTCTGTGTGTTCGGCTAATAGTTACCGTGAAGCGGTTGGTGGCAGCGAGTTGTGCCAAGGATTATTGTGGGGAGGCCAGTGAGATTCGGGGAGGTTTTATATATTCCGCCCGCGGAGGTCGGGGGAATATATACCCTACTCTCACCGGGGACCCTTCAATAATCGGCATAAGTAGTATAGCGGCCTCCTTGCTTATTGTCGGGCAATTCCATAATTGGCCTGACTATAAGAGGGGCGCTAGAGAGCGCGTCACGTGCTCTGTCTGTCGGTCGGGAGGTATAAAGGAGGGGTGACCCCCACTTGTTACCCCCCGATTGTGACGTACTGGTAGCCAGCGCGGGGGATTTCTGAGTGACCCCCCCGGTGGTTCGTGACACCCTCTATATACAGTCTGAGCCCCCTCATAGCCCTCTATATACAGTATGAGCTCCCACATAGCCCTCTATATACAGTATGAGCTCCCACATAACCTTCTATATACAGTCTGAGCCCCCTCATAGCCCTCTATATACAGTGTGAGCCCTTACCCTTTATACTGTAACATTGAGAAGCCTGTGAGGACATACTGTACTTCTTGGACTAGTCATTTTGTACCCAGTCGCACTTTCAACTATTTCCCTCTGAAATGCTGCAGAGTTCTAGAATAAAACATAGCTGTTTAGAATGGATTGATCGGTCTCCGATTCGTGCTGCCTGTTGGTCAGAGAGCAGGAATCATAGGACAGGTTCCCTTCAAGATCGTGATCCGTAGGACAGTTACCGCTGGGGGGGGGTTATAATTAAATGTTTGGGACAATCAAACCACTAAATCATCAGCTTCACACATTCTTTCATGTAAGGGAAGGTAGACATATCCACTACTACATGCACACCAAGTAACATCATATTTATGAATGAACAGTTCTAGGAGATGGTATTACAGTACCAAGGTCTCACTCTCCTAATTTAGAATCACTTTCAGGCTGTGAGAGCTGAGAAGGTTGAAGATATCACTCACTTTCTAAAAATAAGAAGTTAAGTGTAAACTCAGGGAGTTTTAGACATGGCATGCAGACTAGCATGATAGACAAAAAAAAAAAAAAAAAAAAAGACAGTAAAACAGATAAATGTATTCTTGTTACATTCATTATCACCAGTGCTTGAAGCTGTATAATTCTATTTAGATAAAGAACATGTAGAATATGGTCCTCCTGCTTGGAGCAATCATGTGCATCAGTCATTGTCCAGATTTCTTAGAATTAGATTTAGCAGTAGACTGGTGGAAAGTAAACCATCATGTCATTGAATGTCTCTAAATGAACATATTCACTGTTGAGGCCCTATAGCACTCAAAATGTCCACTAGTATTAAAAAAAAATCACTGACGTCAAGTGGATGGAATAGATAAAATCTAACTATTGTTTATATAAAAAAGATATCACCACCAGTGTGCCTTTTAGGGCTCATTCAGACGATCGTTCCATTTGTCCTGTTCAGTTCCTGTTTTTTTGCAGACCTACTGACAGGACCTTCTATTCAATGTCTTTTGTGTAGGATCGGATTGTACACGGTAGTACTTGCGTTTTTTTGTAGGACCTGATGCACACGGATCGGATGCAGTTTGTCTGTTCCGCTATTATGAAACATGTCCTATTCTGTTCCATAGTAATGGACCGTGACTCAATACAAGACAATGGGTCCGCAAAATCCCAGAAAGCTGCACGGGAGCACTTCTGTGTGATTTCCATCGGGTGCCAGTGCAGTATGTTTACCGTTCCCACGCCAGCCCCGCAGCAGCTCGCACTGCAGTGTGTCAGCATCTGCCCGCACAGCAGTGTGTCAGCATCTGCCCGCACAGCAGTGTGTCAGCATCTGCCCGCACAGCAGTGTGTCAGCATCTGCCCGCACAGCAGTGTGTCAGCATCTGCCCGCACAGCAGTGTGTCAGCATCTGCCTGCACAAAAATACGGAAGTCACACGGATGACACACAGACCATATACGGAACAAGACAGATACGGTTGTCACACAGATGCATCCGTGGAAAAACAGGACCGTTTTTTGCAGACCACAAAAACAAAACGGTCATGTGAACGTAGCCTTAAAGTCAATCCAAACCCAACAAAGCTTTGGAGAAGAATGATGAGAAGGTACTTTGTAAATAAAGATTGGGGAACCCAACCAAAAACCGGGGTAGAATATAAGGACCTACTTCCCAAGGCTATGAAGAGGTGCTATATAAATAAATTCTCCTTTATTAAGAGACTTCCATGACCTAAAGCCCATTAAGCCACAGTGCCCAAAAATAGGGATCCAGAAAATTATATAGTTAGTATAAACCACCAAAAACCATGAAAATAGTCATTATTGAAACTTTACCAGCAGGCATCATAATGCCAATGATACCCAATTCAATGGAGGTAATTTAATAATGCAATTATATAGGGGGCTATAGTTTTGCCTATAACTAATTAGACGGTAGCAATTTCATAGTGCAATTATAAAGTGGATTATCAATTGTGCTCATCCTATGGAAATAAATATGTATTGCATTAGCACCGCTAAGATGTAATACAAATAATGGGATCAACTAATGCCTTTTGGCAGTGCAAGAGTCTCAGGTCCATGCCTGGGTGGTGGTACTAAATAAAGTGACCCCTAATCTTGTCCGATGCACAAAGAGCATCAAAATGTTAAAGGGATTACAGTTCGCAATCACGCCTCTAAAGAAGCATATCAATTGCACTTATGCCCTTTAAAAGACACAATGGTGATGTTTATTTTTTAAAATTAAACCTTTATTGTTTTTACTAAGCTATTTGTCCGCCTGAAGTCAGTGATTAATATAAAGTAACACATCACAGACTTATAATGATTCCAAAAGAATGACACTAAAGGCCGCTTTACACGCTACAACATCGCTCAAGCGATCTCGTTGAGGTCACGGAATTTGTGACGCATATCCGGCCGCTTTAGCGATGTCGTTGCGTGTGACACTTACGTGCGATCAAGAAAGGTCGGAAAATCGTTCAAAATCATGAATCTGTGACATGCTGCCCTATTCCCAATTATCGTTGCTGCTTGTACAATGTTGTTCGTCGTTCCTGCGGCAGCACACATCGCTATGGGTGACACCGCAGGAACGAGGAACCTCACCTTACCTGCGGCCAACCGCAATAAGGAAGGAAGGAGGTGGGCGGGATGTTACATCCCTCTCATCTCCGCTTCTATTGGGCGGTCGCTTAGTGACGCTGAACAAACCGTCCCCTTAGAAAGGAGGCGGTTCGCCGGTCACAGCGACGTCGCTAGGCAGGTAAGTAGTGTGATGGGTCCAAGCGATTTTGTGCACAACAGGCAGCGATTTGCCCGTGACGCACAAACGATGGGGGCGGGTACGCACGCTAGCGATATCGGTAACAATATCGCAGCATGTAAAGCGGCCTTAACTCCTTTACCACCCGGTGTTTCCCTTTCTTCCAAGGCCCATCATTTTTTTTATTTATTTTTCCGTCAATATAGCCATAAGAGGGCTTGGTTTTTGTAGGACGAGTTGTACTTTTTAAAGACATGATTCATTTTACCATACAGTGTACTGGAAAACAGGAAAAAATTCCAAGTGCGGTGAAATTGCTAAAATAAAAAAAAATGCAATTCCCCATTGTTTGTTTTTTTTCTTCTTTATTTACCATGTTCTTTATATGGTAAAAACAACGTGGCAATATGATTCCCCAAGTCAGTATGAGATGCCAAACATGTATTTTTATCTTTGTAAATTTAAGTGGTGAAAAAAAAAAAAAAAATTCAGAAATTTGTTAAAAAAAAAAAAAAAAAAAAAAAAGAATTTCGCTTGTGTCGCCATTTTCTGAGACCTGCAGCATTCTTAGTTTTCAGGATCTGGGGCTTAGTGATGGCTTATTCTTTGCGTCTTGAGCGGACGTTCTTAATTATACCATTTTGATGTAAATGTGATGTTTTGATCACCTGTTATTGCAATTTATTGCAATGGTGCAGCAACCAAAAAAAAAAAAAAAAAAACGTAATTACGACGTTTTGATTTTTTTGCATTATGCCCTTTACCAATCACATTAGTTTATTTTATATTTTTATAAAATTGGGTATTTCTCAAGGTGCCAATATCAAATGTGTAATTTTTTTCATAAAAATGTTTAATTTCCATGGGGAGTGATTTGAACTTGTGTTTTTCATATTTTAATTTTTTTTTCGCACTTATTGTTTTAACTAGCCCCCTAAAGCTGAGATCTTCTGATTGCTTGTGTTGTACAGAGCTCTGCATCAGCACCGCTCTGTATAGCACAAATGCTGTCTTCCTATGAACGGTGGCGCTCTGCTGACATTCAGAGGAACTATGACAGTGACAGGAGTCCTCAGCTGATCTCCGGCTGTCAAGACAACTCATGGGAAGCCCTGTGATTATGTCACAGGTCCGCCGATGGAAGTGAGGAATGACGCGCTACCCGACGGTGAGCATTAAATCCCGCTGTCAGAGATCCACCCATGCCTGTTAGAGGAACATGTTAGCTGATCATATCACGGTGAGGCCGCACCAAAGGGAAGGACATGACCTTAAACGTACCAGTATGTCTAAGGTCGTGAAGGGGTTAAAATAAACTACTTGAAAGTGTAACTGATGTTTCTGGAGAACTTGCAGCAGAATGGCTGTGTATGCCTCCACCTCCTCCAATCTCCATTAATCTTTAGGATCACCAACTGTCATCCCAATCTCAGTAATAGAAAAATCTGAATTCACTCAAGAATGATTTCACCTGTGATATAAGGATATTGAGAATGAAAGATCAGTCCAGAAGGAGAAAGAAGCAGATTTTTTTGGTTTTATTTGATTTTTTTTCATTAATCAACATTGAAGGTTTCTCTTTAACTGTTCCAATATGTATCACAAACCTTCACAGCATTTGCCAGGATTTTCTTTATTAGCATCTTAGAACACATAATGAAAGGCATTGGCACATGTTTGATTTACTACAAGTAAAAGTTTACCACTTTCCATAGAAGAAAAAAAAAAAAAAGTATTTAACCCCTTCACGACCGCGGGCAGTAAAATTACATCCTATTTTAACGTGACTTAACGACCAGGGACGTAATTTCACGGCCTAAACTTCATTTGATTGCCGTGGCCATAGCAACGGCTTTCAAATGATGTCCCCTGCTGTTTCTTACAGCAGGGGACCTTTGCTTGACCCCAGGGGGGGTGGCATCGCCACCCCCCATAGGCGATCGATGTGATTGGCTGTTCAAATCTAAACCGCCAACCACATCGTTCGCACTAATTTCGGCAAAAATAATGCCCGAATTAGTGCGATACTGTGAGATCCTGCTATGATCTATTGTAGCAGCTACAGCAGATCATGGATGGATCTCAAACATGTCGCCCCCAGCCCCTGCAGCACTGATTGGAGCGATTGCGCGTCATAGCACGATCGCTCCAATCAGTGTGCAGTGGGCCGGTGTGATCTGCAGGTGGCCGCCCTCCCAGGCCTGTGCTGGTCTGGGGACCCTCCCCCAACATGTCTGCAGCGTGCACTGGCTGGTACTTTTAGTACCACGCCACCGCTGCTGCCGCCGTAGACGCCGCCTCTGATGTCACCGCTCCTGCTCCAATGGTAAGTATTGCGCTCCCGCGATGGACCCTGCGCGCTCCCGTGAAGGCCCCTGCCCGTGCTCCCCCCGATCTGCCCCCCTACATCCCGATCTGCCCCCCGGCATCCCGATCTGCTCCCCACGCGATCTGCCTGCCTCCTCTGTCATCTCTATTCTGCTTCCAAAGTACCTTCCTTCTGCCTTTGCTTCTCCGCCCCCTCTGCTCTCCCTCTCTGCCCCCCCCTCTCCCCATCCCCCTCTGCAAACCCCCCCCCCCCCCAACGTCCTCTTACCTTCCTTCACGGGTCGTCCGAGGTCTTCACTGGCCCGATCACATCTGTCTCCATCGCTGGGTCCTTCTGCTGATCTGTCCAACGTCCTGCCTGCTGCTCGTGTAAAGCTGTCCATCTCACTGCCTTCTTGTTCCTCTGATCAGTGATCCTCTTGGTACTGTGAGTGTAACTTTTTTTTTTTTTTTCTTGTATTCTGTCCATTTTTACACCTCATCCGTCCGTGCGTCCCGCCGAGCGCTGATCAGGGATGCAGATAACGAATCTTCATCCGTGGTTAGTTTTCAGCGGGACTTTTTTTCCCATATCCCCGACGCTTCTTGTATCTCATCTGTCCATGCGTCCCGACGAGCGCTGATCAGGGATGCACATAACGTATCTGCATCCCTGCTCAATTTTTGGCGTGACTTTTTTCCGTATTCGCAGCGCTTTTTGTATCGCAGCCGTCTGTGCGTCCCGCCGAGCGCTGATCAGGAATGCACATAACGGATCGGCATCCCTGCTCAATTTTTGGCGTGACTTTTTTCCGTATTCGCGATGCTTTTTGTATCGCATCCGTCCGTGCGTCCTGCCGAGCGCTGATCAGGGATGCACATAACGGATCGGCATCCCTGCTCAATTTTTGGCGTGACCTTTTTTTTTCCGTATCCCCAACGCTTTTTGTATCTCATCCGACTGTGCGTCCTGCAGCGGCCGATCAGTGCACCGCGTCTGTGCGTTTGAAAAGTTAAATGGCGTTCATTCTCTTCTGAGCCCCACCATGTGCCCAAACAATTACTTTCCACCACATAAGAGGTATCTACGTACTCAGGAAAAATTGCACAATACGTTTTATGGTGCATTTTTTTCCTGATACCGTTGTAAAAAAAAAAAAAAAAAAGCTACCTGGTTGATACAAAAATTTTGTGGTTAAAAAAAAATAATAATTTTCACGGTTTAACGTTATCAACTTCTGTGGAGCCCCTGGGGGTACAAGGGGCTCACCAAATATCTAGATAAATTCCTTGAGGGGTCTAGTTACAAAATGGGGTAATTTGTGGGGGAGCTCCACTGTTTAGGCACCATAGGGGGTCTCCAAACGTGACATGGCGTCCGCTAATGATTACAACCAATTTTGCTGTCAAATGGCGTTCCTTCTCTTCTGAGCCCCGCCATGCGCCCAAACAATTACTTTCCACCACATATGAGGTATCTGCGTACTCAGGAGAAATTGCACAATACGTTTTATGGTGCATTTTTTCCTGATACCCTTGAGGAAAAAAAAAGCTACCTGGTTCAAGTGACAGTTTTGTGGTGAAAAAAAAAAATTGTATTCATGGCTCAACATTATCAACTTCTGTGGAGCCCCTTGGGGCTCGCTAAACATCTAGATAAACTCCTTGAGGGGTCTAGTTTTCAAAATGGGGTCACTTGTGGGGGAGCTCCACTGTTTAGGCACCATAGGGGATCTCCAAACGTGACATGGCGTCCGCTAATGATTCCAACTAATTTTGCTGTCAAATGGCGCTCCTTCTCTTCTGAGCCCCGCCATGCGCCCAAACAATAACTTTCCACCACATATGAGGTATCGTCGTACTCAGGAAAAAATGCACTATAAATTTTATGGTGAATTTTTTGCCGATAACCTTGTGAAAAAAAAGCTACCTAGTTGAAGCAACAGTTTTGTGGTAAAAAAAAAATAATTTTCTTTTCACAGCTCAACGTTATAAACTTCTGGAAAGCCCCCAGGTGTTCAAAGTGCTCACCAAACATCTAGAAAAATTATTTGAGGGCTCTAGTTTCCAAAATGGGGTCACTTGTGGGGGAGCTCCATTGTTTAGGCACCTCAGGGGGTCTTCAAACCCAACATGGCGTCCGCTAAGGAGTGCAGCTAATTTTGCGTTCAAAAATTCAAATGGCGCGCCTTCCCTTCCGAGCTCCGCTGTGCGCCCAAACAATTGATTTTTACCACATATGAGGTATCAGCGTACTCAGGAGAAAATGCACAATAAACTGTAGGGTGCACTTTCTCTTTTCTCCCTTGTGAAAATGAAAATTTTATGGCTAAAGTAACATTTTTGTGTTAAAAAGTAAAATTTTCATTTTTTCCTTCCACATTGCTTTGGTTCCTGTGAAGCACCTAAAGGGTTAATAAACTTCTTGGATGTGGTTTTGAGCAGTGTGAGGGGTGCAGTTTTTAGAATGGGGTCACTTTTGGGTATTTTCTGTCACCTCGGTCTCTCAAAGTCACTTCAAATGTGATGTGGTCCCTAAAAAAAATTATTTTCTAAATTTTGTTGGAAAAATGAGAAATTGCTGATGACCTTTGACCCCTTCTAACTTCCTAACGAAAAAAAATTTTGTTTCGAAAATTGCGCTGATGTAAAGTAGACAAGTGGGAAAGTTTAATTAGTAACTATTATGTGTGACATATCTCTCAGATTTATGGGCATAAATTTTCAAAGTTTGAAAATTGCGAAATTTCCTAAATTTTCGCAAAATTTCCTAAATTTTCACAAATAAACGCAAAAATTATCGGTTTAAATTTACCACTGACATGAAGTACAATATGTCACGAAAAAACAATCTCAGAGTCGCCAGGATCCGTTGAAGCGTTCCAGAGTTATAACCTGTCAAAGTGACAGTGGTCAGAATTGCAAAAAATGGCACGGTCATTAGGGTGTTTTAGTGGCCGGGGGTGAAGGGGTTAAAAGACAATGTTTTTATATTTCAGAAAACCACGTTAAAAGGGGTTTTCCCACTAACAAAATTAATTTTGAATTTTATTTTATTCAATATTTCTTGACATAATTTCCACACTAGGATGAGTTTCAAAAATAATGTCCCTGTGCTGAGATAATCTGTACTGTGTAATGGCCGTGTCTGATCGTACAAGGACATGATCTGATCATATCATATCTCCTGGGCCGGGAGACAATTTAGACTGTACAGATACTACACCATAGGATCATATGTAAATCTTTCTGTGAGGTAAACATGTCCCTGCCTGTTTTTTAAAAAAAAAAAAGTTTTACCTCAAAGAAAGAATTATTTATGATTCCATGCTGTAATGTCTGTACATTTTTTTAGCTCCCTGCCCAGGAGATGTGGTATGATCAGGCCATGTCCCTGTATGGTCAGACACGGCCATTACACAGTACACAGCAGGAATACATTTATAAGATTATCTCAGCACAGGAATATTTTATATAAACACCTCCAATTGTGGAACTTATTATTATTCCAAGATCTATTGATTAAAATAAATTTTAAAATTAACTTTGTTTGTGGGAAAACTCCTTTAATGCTTTAGTCAATGTTTCTAGCATCTAATCATTCTGATAACAGTTCATTTCAAGACTGCAGAAAATCCCCATAAAACTTACTTCTCGTTTCAGTTCTGTAATGCATTGACATGTTTTTAATATCGCCAACTCCAAATCTTCCACAATGTCTTTTGTCTTTTGGGTTTGCTGCAGAAGAAGCACACAGACAGGTGAACTCAATCTACTACTAAAATCAATGCAAATCAAATTACTATATACATGTACATCATAAACCTATCTGATCATACATAAATTCAGTTTTAACAGTAACTGGATCTCCTATAACATATAATTGCAATGAACCTTAAAAAGGGAAGAAATCTGTCAGTAGGGTTTCACAAGCCAAACTATTTATAGGTTTATGTAGGTCTAATAAAGACAAGTCCAGCAATATCATTACACGACTGGTTCCTTGCTCCATTCCCAAAAAAATAAGCGTTTTAACAGATACTCAAATAAGACAGAACAACTATTTGTAAATCTGAAGCCTCTGTCAGTCCAGCTCTTATCTCTACCCTGGACTGCCACCTCCTGCTTGACTGATAACACCTTTGTCAAATGTTAAGTAGCTGGTAGTCCAGCAGGAAGAGGTGGCATTGGTTTTGAAATAGAGGCGGAGTGACAAAGGCTTCAAATCTACAATAGCTCAAAAGCCTCATTTACATAGAAATTCAAATGCAGATTTCCCAGTAATGTAATATTGTTGGACTTGGCTTTGCAAGTGTCATGGCGAGAACTCGCATACCTCCTCAGAGCCGCTCACTCAGCATGCTCAGCGCGTGGTTTCTCCTCGTGTTAGGTCTCCCTGCTGAGTTGCCTGTTGCAGCACTCCTCTGCACTCCTGCTTCGACATTAACTTCCATGTGGCCTTAGGGGAGTGTGGCCGGTCTCTGCGGGAATTTAACTGTGCTGTGTCCTGCAGAGATTAGTTTCCCTTACCGATCCAGTGTGAGACTCCTTGCATGAATGCCGGTTCCTAACTGTTCTTCTGCTAGCGCCCTGTTCTCGCATTTGAGCCGGAGTCACACTTGTGAGTGACTCGCGTCGCATTACCTGGCACGGCCTGCTGCTCTCCTGACAGAAATTGGTCAGCTACATGTATTTTGATGCAGCTGAAATGCTCCTGTCCAGAGAGCGTGCAGCTGTGCCGGGTGATGCGATGCAGGCTCATAAGTGTGACTCCGGCCTTACTTGTATTGTTTTTCCTTTGATTGACCCAGCCAGTTAACCTATCCGTTTGATCTCTCTGCATCTGACCTCGACTACGTATAGTGAACCTATGCTGGCTGCCCTGACATTGGACTGTTTAACTATGTGTCTGCCTGTGCCCTCTATATCTCATACACCTGCCCTGCCCTGACAGTTGACTGCTGCAGTCCCGGGGACTGCCCTGTTAGTGACACCTTGTGACTACATGCAGTCCAACCTATCATCCCCATAAGAGGGTCTATAGAATACCCGGTAGTTGCTTAGTTATGCCCCTCCAGTATTAGCCCGGCCTTTGGTGTTATAGCACAGCTACATGCTCAAATTAATAGTTTGGGGAAGAGAGGGGACGAGTTTCTGTTGACAGATTCGTTTTGATCACTATGTAATGAAACATTTAGCAACTTTCCAATATACTTTGCATTGCAATTCCTAAACAAATTTAGAATCTCCGCAGGCTGTTCGCAAATTGAAAAAAAATTGTGTTTAGAAACCCAATCAAATCCTCATTAAAGCAGAGGGTTTCATACCCGGTATCAGCATCCAGACTCATTCACGCGCTCGTCTTTTTTTGTGAAGAAGAAAAACAAATACATGTTCATCAATTATATTTTTATTCAATTTTCACCAGTTTTTTTTGGTTGATGTGTCTGTTTTTACCATCAATATGGCGTTCATTTTTATTGTGTGCAAAAAAAACCCCCTAAAGTTTCCCAGCTTCTCCTACTGATTAGCCAGTGAAGAAATTGACATGAAGAGGATGCAACAAGAAAGGCTTCTGTGTTGTCCTAGTTTCTCACAGACTCATGGATTATATTTTAATCAGCATATCACAGTTCAAAATCTGACAGATTTGTTGTTTTTTTTTTTTATTGCTACCAGTCTAGAAAATGATGAATATGTAGCAGCCTCAGACTAAAAACAGTGCAGTGGTACTACTTGGAGAACACCCAGTCAGCATGATTGCCCCCTGATAAAATAACAATACCTATACTCACACATGGTGCCAGCACTGTTCCCGAGGTGCCCCACTCATTCTCCCGAGGCTTACGTAACATTGTTATGCACTTGGTTATGCACTTGGGCAGAGGAAATAAAATGAATAATTATGTACTTTATTGTAAAACATTGGGTAAAGCTGTCACTAAAAAAGACTTGGGTGTTTGAGTGGACAACAAATTCAACTTTACTGATCAGCTTCGGGCAGCTGCTGCCAAGGTAAATAAAATGATGGGATGTATTAAAAGAGGACATAGTTTTACCCCTATACAAGTCTCTAGTACCACCACACTTAGAATACTGTGTACAATTTTTTTCTGCAGTGCATAAGGACATAACTGAACTAGAGCGGGTGCAGGGGAGAGCAACCAGGGTTATTAAAGGAATGGGGGGACTGCCATACCAAGACAGGGTATTAACCTTGGGATTATTCAGTTTGGAAAAACGAAGGCTTAGGGGCATCCTTTTACAATATACAAATATATAAGGGGACAGTACAGAGCTGTCTCTAAGGATTTTTTTACACCTAGGCCTATAACAGGGACAAGGGGGCATCCAGTACAGTTAGTGGAAACGAGGGTTAACCATAATTACAGATCCAGATTCTTTAGTGTAAGAGTGGTGAGATTATGGAACGCTTTGCCACATGAAGTTGTAATGGTTGATTCATTACTAAAATTTAAGAGAGGTCTGGATGCCTTTCTTGAAAAATATAATATTACAGGTTATGTGCACTAGATGCTGTGATGTGATGTTGATCCAGGGAACTAGTCTGATTGCCATATGTGGAGTCAGGGAGGAGTTTTTCACCCAATATGGAGCTTTCTGTCTGACCAATCAGGACTTTTGCCTTACTCTGGATCAACATGTAAGGCTATGAGTTCAACATGATGGACTTAACTCTACCTTCAACCTTAAAAACTATGTGACTATCGCTAAGTCATGTGAACCTTGCGTCCGATCAGAGCTGGTTTTACTATCCTCGCCTTCGGACAAATCAAACATCAAGAGGAAGTCAGAGTTGAGGCTGGTCGATCAGTTCCTCTTGATGCTTAATTCATATACTAAGGCCACTACCGATTGTTAAGTCATGCAAATACTGTGCCCAATGTGACGCAAACCCAAGAAGAGCACATGCCAGCACCACTGGAATGGCGCAGTCACTGGAAGTGAATATAAGTGTTAATTTAATGGGGCAAACATGCTGACTGAGAAGGGGGTTCTCCAAGTAGTGGATAACTCCTTTAAGAAATTATCCATACCCATACCTCTGTCAGAGGTGCACAAATCTTTCTGGTCCAAGAGCCGAATTATCAATTAAACCAATTCCAACGATCCCAAAAAAACCCTAAAGTAATATTACAATCTGGGACAGTTATAGAGTATTGTAATTAAATGCTATAAATGTCACATTTATAAAAATTACACTTCCAGGACTAACATTTACAATGAAAATGGAGTCATCTTCTCGTCTGTTTGCAGTCTTCAAAAGAGGAGACCATTCCAGAAAG
Organism: Anomaloglossus baeobatrachus; assembly: GCF_048569485.1. Lineage (NCBI taxonomy): Eukaryota > Metazoa > Chordata > Amphibia > Anura > Aromobatidae > Anomaloglossus > Anomaloglossus baeobatrachus. The sequence continues at coordinate 299,420,380 of NC_134358.1, read as the reverse complement.
AAAAAACTCAAGAATGCATGCTATGCCTACTACTATACTTAAACGTGAACTGGTCCCTCAATTCATCCTGCCCAAACCGTGAGCAGCAGGAATCAGAGCCTGGCTGCACGATTGCAGCCATGTATATTTTCGGTTTTCGTGTTTCATAGAAAACACAGCTTGAAGAGCCGGCTGGGAACCATAGGAATAAACAAGACTTGTCAGCGTTGTCCCCGTTGGCTTTTCCTTGTTTCATTTTATTTGATTGAAAGATCACTCCCTACATAAACACATGGAAGAGACCAGTCAATCAAATAGGGTGGTGCGGGTGATAAGCTGTTGTAGTCTAATCTACTGCTATGGTCTCTAGCCACATCTAAAAAACTATGTTTTCTCGGAAACTCCACAGTGTTTCAACACAAAACATCTGGCTGCAATTATGCATCCAGGCTCGGAGTCATGCTGCCCATGCTTTGGCAAGTTCTCTGTCATGTAAGTAGCTAAAATGTGTTTCAATACTCTTTATTCATGCATGGCCACTTCTCCAGGTCATCTACTCACTTCTGGAGCACTACATAGATGTCAGGAGAGCCGCATTTTGCTAATAATATTTGGGGGTTCCAAAGAGGGGCACAGAGTGAACAATAGGTACTTTTTTTTTTGCTCTGCACAACACTCTTCTCTCTGATAAGGAATATACATGTCAGAAGCCAACAGACGCAGAGAAGCACAACTATGGCCAGATGGATTGGGCCACATGGAACAGCAGCCAGACACACAGGTTGTGCATTCCTGCTCTATAGGCTCTGAAGTGATCTACTGAGTATAGGCAATAAAGTAGCCACAAACTCGGACTAATAAAAAATGTAAAACAAAATACACAAGTTAAAATTGCTGCTCTTTTCCAATAAAGCCAATAGCAAAATGTTTTTTTTAAAAAAAATTGGTATAAATCGCATAATTGTCCAAGGTACTAAAAATATTGATCCTGAGTAGTGATCACTGAGAAAAAAAAAAAATTAAGATGGCAAAATTGCTTTTTATTTCTCATCATGTTACCTTCCAAAAAAAATAAAAAAGATCAAAAATAGATATGGGTCTCAAAATGGTATCAATAAAAGCTTCAGTTTTCCCCACAAAAACCAAGCCCTAATATATCTATGGACTGAAGAATAATAAAGTTTCGGCTCTGAGAATATAGTAACTGACGTCAAATTTGTGTAATAGAAAAAAAACCTAATGAAATCTGCTATCAAATTAATCTTACCAACTCCTGGTGAAAAGTTACTAGGTCATTTTTCCCACACACAAATGTAGTTGCTGTTATTTTTATAATTTCAACACATTTTTTTTCCCATTTTTCAGTGTAAGGAACAAGCTGTCTTATGGTTACTTTGATGGAAGGATAAAATAAAAACATATGGTGCATAGGTGATATGTAGGAATATCACAAAAAAAAGTAAAAAAAAAAAAAAAAAAAAGCTCAGTCATTTTATTACTGCGTAATATTAAGCAGTCAACTGATGGTGTGTTAGGAGGAAAATCTCCATTATTGTCATCATACAGTTTAGAAAAAAAGTTGAAGAACTTGGCAAAGAATTTCATTTACAGATCTTGTACCACATGTTTATTACATCAGGTTTTGGTATTTTCAAACAGAAATGTCCTCACAAATTCTAGAGGTCTCATTAGATGACAGTAGTGGATTGTGGTGGTTGACATGACATGAACGAAGCAGTGAGCTCACATGTAAGATAGAGGCATGGAGCTCAACTGATGATCTATCCGTCTCCCCACCGACATCACATTACCTCACACATAAGCTTTTTATACTAACAGTTTATTTTGTTCCTATAGGAACCACTGACAGTTGCCATTAATAGCCTGTAGGTCCCACCTCCATTCAGTTTAATGGAGACAGGATTTTGGAGAGTAACTGTAAAGCGCAGGGTTAAATTTTCCCGTCAAAACTTAGTCTATGACGTTCCCTGAGTCACATGAGGCGTTTGTGCAAAATTTCGTGATTGTAGATGCGACAGTGCGAATTCCTTTAGCGGACATACACACATACATACACTGAGCTTTATATATTAGATTTATGCCATGACTGTTCAAAAGTGAAGGGTGGAATTCTGATCCTTCCTCTTATTTGGAGAATGGAGAACCCCTGCTCCGACAGTAAGAAGGTGACCAGGAGGCTGCATTCATTACCACAACTATCTCAATAGGAGTTTAAAGAAAATAAAGGGGTTGTCTGGATAAAAATGAAAAGTCTGTAGTCACTCTACCTGGAGAAGAGGACTGAGAAAAAAATATGATAAAACCTGTTATAAGTCTCCAAATGTAATGGCAAAAGCAAAAAATATCCCTAAAAAGCAAATAGATAAGGCAACAAATCAGGGAGAAATAATTAGGGTGCTTTGACATCAGTGTTTTTTCAAATGTGGCATGAATGGGTTTTTTTGCTGCAAAACCGGATCCTTTACAAATGCATTGTCATTTCAATGCATTTGCAATGGTATCGCGGCAATATGCAGTTACATGTGGCACACATTGGATCCGTTGTTTTGCGGTATTTTACCATGTTTCAAAAAAGCTACTTGTTGCATTTTTGACCTCGGTCAAAATACTGCATTTCACGGGATCCTTCATATTACAGCAGTACCTGCAATGTAATTCAATGCGCGCCGGATCCTGCTATACCGGAAGTCACCGCTTCTGATAGGCAGAATCCTGTTGTCTGTACTGAGCATGCCCAAAAAGTAGATCCTCCCCCGTGTTTTCTGATACAGCAGAGCTAGATCGGTGACAGAAGACCAGGATCGTCAAGAGGTGAGAGGGAGTAATAAAGATGGAGTTCCTAAGTATGTCTAAGTATTTTTTCTCTATGTGGTGTCTTTTTTTAACCCTTTATTGGAGATTCTTAATGGCCGTGTCAAACCTGGCCTGACATTAAGAATCTCGGGCTTAATACTAGCTGGTAAAACAAAACTGGTATTAACTCCTTATTACCCAGCGTGCCACGCACCACCAGGGCCGCTGGTAGAGTTGGATACAGCGCCAGAAGATGGCGCTTCTATGAGAGCGCCATTTTCTGGGGCGGCTGCGGACTGCAATTCACAGCGGGTGGGGGCCCCAGAAAGCTTGGGCCACCCTGCGCTCAGAATTCCAATCCCCAGCTGCCTAGTTATATCTGGCTGGACACAGAAATTGTGCGAAGCCCACGTCGTTTTTTTTTTTTTTCTTTAATTACTTCATGACACTCATGAAATAATTAAAAAAAAAACTTCCCTATATTTTTGCTTCCCAGCCAGGTACAAATAGACAGCTGGGGGTTGGGGGAAACTCGTACCTGCCTGCTGTACCTGGCTAGCATACAAAAATATGGCGAAGCCCACTACATTATTTTTTTTTTTTTTTTTTTTAAGTTTTTTGGGCAAAAGGGTTGTGTGTTTGGGTGTAATTTTTGTTTTTTTATTTTATAATGAATTTAAAAAAAAAAAAAAAAATCGACATGGGCTTTGCATCGAGCACCCGAGCATTTTACTACTCACATCCCTACTCCTGACCACACAGCCAGCAGAACAAGTAATCCGATCAGCTGACTCCAGTGTCGGCCGATTACTTGTTCTGTGTCCCGCTGCATCCATCACAGCGTGTGCGGGCTGTGAAGTCAGCTGAGATCGTCAGGCACTGGAGTCGGCTGATCTGAACGGGCTGTAAAATCAGGAGTTCAGCTGACTCCCGATCAGCTGATTCCAGTGCCGGCAGATAAATTCTGTGTCCCGCTGCAGAAGGATCTGTTAAAATAACAATTGCGGTTGCACATTCAATCCATAGGATCTAGTCATAAGCGGTTTGCGGTTTTTTGACGACCGGCAAAAAAACGCTGATGTGAAAGCACCCTTACTATGCAGAAACCTGCAGCTCCAGAAAAAGAAAAGTGTTTTTGACAACAATAAAGAATACTTACCTATCATCACTGCTGCAGGACCCAACAAGAGGGTGATCATCTAGATCTAATTTAAACCAAAAACATCAAATGTACAGGTTGGTGGTCACATCGGAAACTGTACGATTCAGAATTCTGCAACTGCATAAAGTGGCTGTAGACTTTTCTTCGGAGATTGGCCAACACTATTTAGAAAGGAGCTCTATATCAAAGTTCTAATACAATACATAGAATAATGTTCAAGAGTAGCTACCTTTCACAGAATCATTCCATGCTCTCCAAAGTACCAACAGGGGTCCTAAAACATGAAGAGCTTCATAGATGGCTGGGAACCAGGAGCACCACGTAGACCAGAGGTTATGCACCCCAGGCTTATAGAGGTATAAGTATCCAAAGAAATACATGAATCACAGTATGAAAACCTAGGTGTAAGATCAATGTTTATATGGGCGCCATACTTCTAGGTTTTGATCATTAAATGCATTTTGTTATAGATATTCTTCCTAAACTCAACACAACATGCCTACCAATAATTTATCATCTCAAAGATTTCACAGCAAAGTGACCAATGCATTGTGACACCTAAAATTCATTGCCACTTGTGATGTAAGAAAGTCCAGGTCACTAATGAGCTCATGGCTACGGTCTTATGCATCATGGCACGACTTACAAGTGAATAACACTATGGGTTTATTCACTGACATAGCTGGCTTACAGGGATGTTAAACAGGTTAAAAATGCTTCAACATTACCTATGCCTCTGGATTATTTTTTTGTGCATATATATATAAAAAAAACCTACACCTATAATATATTCCTAACTCTTATGAATACCTGGCATATGCTGGCATATGTTAGTTATTGAAATGTTACTGTTAACACATTTAATTAAGCCAAGCATCATCTCTCAGGAAATTCATCCCTGCTGACCGCCTCTACAAAATCTAAACACTAAAGACAATGAAATGTGTTTCTTCAACTAAAATGCTTATTCAGTAGCATACAAACACAAAGCATTGGATTATCCAAACCTTATGTGGTGTTTACTCAAAGTGGGCTTTCAGTCGAGTGATATATGTGTCATGGCCAGGTTTCATTAAGCAGTGGTTAGAACCTACCCTATGATGTATGGTGCTGTGGTGGCACTGGCCCAGGCGCTGAACTGACACCATCAGCACAATGTCCACTGTAACATATAGCTGACACTGCCATCTTCAGAGCCAACTGACTCAATTCCAAGTATGGAAGCCTATCAGAAGCAGGGCCTAAAAGGCTAACTGACAGGCATAAAACAGTAATACAATACTGCAAAATACTGTAAAAGCAATAAAAGAATAACATGCAAATCAACTACTGGGAAAAGAAAAAAATTCCTTACAACGTCCGCTATTTACTCCTCAGCAAGAAGGAAGGTTCTGGATTATAAAAATTACAGGATAGGTAGATATGTTAATAATAAGTAAATGGGCTTAGAAGTAGGTAGTTTACCAATGTCCATGAGGCATGCTATTATCGTAGTAATCCCAAAGCTTGGGAAGGACCACAGCTACCAGACTGGTATCATCCCATTACTGTGGCTATTAAAATCCTAGCCAAAACACTGAATAAAGTACCGTAATTACTTTTAATTAATATTCATTAAGATCAAGCCAAGCTTTATGCCATATGACTAGTGCAGTAATAAAAATGCCATAAAACATTCTCTCTCTCATTATTCTGGCATTTAGCAAATATAAATCACTAGCTGTAGTACCCGGGCATTGCCCGGGATAGTAACTGTCTCTCTCCCAGTCTGTCTGTGTGTTGCTGTCTGTCTCTTTCCTTGTCTGTCTGTATTTGCATCAGTCCGTGTGTCTCAATCTCTGGGCGGCTGTTTCTTTCCCCGGCTGTCTCTTTCCCCGACTGTCACTGTCTTTCTCTGTCCGTCTCACCACCGACATCTTTTTACCTCACACATAAGCTTTGTATACTAACAGTTTATTTTGTTCCTATAGCAACCACTGACAGTTGCTATTTATAGCCTGCAGCTCCCAGCTTCATTCAGATTAATGGAGGCAGGATTTTTGTAGAGTAACTGGAAAGGACGGGGTTAAATTTTCCCACCCAAACATAGTCTATGACGTTCCCTGAGTCACATGGGGTGTCTGTGCAAAATTTCGTGATTGTACATGCGACGGTGCGGATTCCTTTAGCAGGCAGACACACACACACACACACACACACACACCTTTATATAATACATTTTGGTTCCTAATTAACCTAAAACGGGAAATGTTTATTTTGATTTCATGACAGATAGTGAGAAAAACATGCACATGTGTATTTTTAGATCGTGTATGTAAACTTCTGGTTTCAACTGCATATTTGGTAACTTTAACTTTTGAACCAGGTTTTTGGGAGGTAATAATAAAAGTTATAATCCAAAAACTAAAGCTTATGTTACATAAAAAAATAAGTCCTCCCATAGCTCCATCACAAAGTAAAAAAAGGTATTACTCAAATTTTGGTGACACGTTTAACGGTTTTTATTTTACAAATAAAAAAAAAACCCAACTATATAAATTGGAATTGCTGTACTAGTTCTGACTCACAAAACAAAAAACTGGCTAACAGCCTCTATGCTGTGTAACTTCAAGCAAAAGAACTGTCAGTTAAGCAGGAGGTGACACTGGGCAGTGAATAGAGCTGGAGTGACGGAGCTTCAGATCAACAGCCTCATTCGCATGTCAATTCCAAAGCAGATTTCTCAGTAAGGGAAAAAAGGACTGGACATGTATAGGTATTGCTGAACTTGTCTTTGAAAGAGCTACTTGTGTATGTAAATAGTTTCGTGATGTGGGGGGGGGGAATCCTGCTCATAGATTCCCTTTAACAAAAAGCTTAGATGCCCAATTATGCAGTATAATCAATGACAACATATTAAAAGAGGAGATATTAAAAGAGAATACTTGCAAAACTGGCCCAGCACTTAGCATAAATATGCTATCATGCCCTGGTCTTTTTTATTGGTATTGCACATTATGATGATGGTTTTGCAATCTGCAATGGACGTGTCACAGGCCATAACTTGTTTCTAGCGGCCAAATGGCTTTCATATGCTGATAGAACTGGTCCCCCCTGATTGATGGGCAAACTAAACTGCACAACTCAGCTATGAAAACAAAGACATAGTCATCGAGCAAAGCCAAGACAATGGAGCAAGGCTAAGCACTCTTCTCTAGAAGTCCTTAGGAATTCAGACTGCATTGCCGCAGCAGCCTGCAGAGCTGAAAGCACATAGTCAGACTGCACACACCAGTAACTAGTAACATTATCTCATATAAATGTATGGCGACACATCATTGAAAGAAATAAAGAGTAGCCACAAGACAGTGTGCTGCTCGCTGAGCAATGTTTCTAGCTTATAAAGAAATCATTCTGCCATAAGACTGTGAAGCACGCTGCTTTTCAACGCCTAAAACATCAGAAGAATTAGGAAATTCATCTTTAATATTCCCATGATGTACACGGTGACCACGATGCGACGGCACTGTGGAGTTATAGCTATATAAAGAAGAGTTTTTTATTAGTTACAACACTGCATGATCGGGAACAGGATCACACTGTAAAACTGTTCTCGGCAAATATTTGTGTCCTTCTTCATTTCCATCTTTAGAAATCAAATGACTGCTCCGCGTGAAATATTGGCAGAGAGGTCTGCAGTCTTCAAATAAAGAACAGCAGAAAAGAAAATGTGCCCGGGGCAATGTTATGAAATTTACACAAGGGGCAACTGTTCAGAAAAGGTGGGCAAATATTGACATGCACATAAAGGAGAATATGAAATCCTCCCATTCAATTCATTCTTAAGCAACCAATTGCAGCTCATCTAATTTATATCCTCGTAATGTATTATACAATATCTCCAGGAATGCCTAGTAGGAACAGCAGATAACCTTCGGAAAAAATAACTAATTAGAAATTGAACATTTTGGGTAACTTTTTCCTTTAGGCCAAAATCCAATAACCTGGTTTTACCAGTAAAATGGCTCCTCTCTTCAGTCCCAGAAAAAATAAAGACTATGAAACACAAGCACCCAAAATGCATTATAAATGGCCTCAGAGAACAGTGGTCCTCCAATAAGTATAAAATATGGCCTGTATAAAAGGGATGATCTTTTGAAGAGGGTTCACTGTACAACATTTTCAACATACTAAGGATAATAATAGTTCAGGTAGGAGGAGGATTTTACAGAATATAAAAAGAATTACTTTGTTAAAAAGCTCTTACAGCTTGCATCCACACTGAAACCAGCTGTTCTAGCTCCATCTTGGCTTGGTTAGACAATTCCAGAATGCGTTCTCGATTTTCATGGCTGGTGTAAGCGGAATCTGTGAAGTCCTCTGTATGCTCCAATATAACTTCTAACATAGTAGAAAGGTTCTCCTTCGAAAGGAAATATAGATTATCTCTAAGGCCTTCAACTTTACCCTAGGGGAGGCAAAAAATAGACCCTTTAAAGAGACAAGTAATCTTTTCACATAGAAAGTAAGCTTTAATAATAAAAAAAAAACGTGCTACAACGCGCTTCGATCCTTACATAGTTTTGTATGCATCTTGTCACCAGAAAAAGATATATTTTTTTTCAGTGCAGGTTAAAAAATAAAAATTGTTATCCTATTTGGTTTTGTCCTTACAAAATTGTAGGAACTGTGTAGAATAAAGTGCAAGAAATAAAATCTTGTTTTTCTGTTCTTACTTTCTCCATAAAAATGTTTGATTAGGAGCATGGGCATCCTGACGTGTGGACCTCACTCTTACAAATGTGTTCCTACTAGTGATGAGCGAGAGTGCTTGCCATTGCTTGGTACTCGATCGAGCATCTGGGTGCTCGGGTGCTCATGATGCTTGGCTGAGTATCGTGGGTGCTCAGATGTGTAGTCTGTGAAACAAGAACACAAAAGGCTCGCTTCACTAACTGATAGAAGCAGACACCCCGATGCAAGACATTTCAGTTTCTGAATGGCTCTCCTGGGGATAAAAAGAATGTAGTTTGTCGAGAAAAAAATCCTCCACCCTCGCTTCCCCCAGGAAAGCTCTGTATATGGCTGGTTGTATGGGGGCGGATAGCAGAACTGCCCAATAACTTGAACTCCATAATACCCTCAACTTGAGTTGAGCCCATTCAGAGCGTCTGACCTGTTCAACTAGAGTAATGAGCACCCAAACATTTTAGTACTTACCCATCTACCATGCTCAGGTGCTCGGTACTTGTGATCAATCAGCAGTTGGATGCTCGAGTGGGCTCAACTTGAGAATTGCGTATAAAGCTGGGTTTACACACTGCAACATCTCAAACGACATCGCTGTAACGTCACCGGTTTTGTGACGCAATAGTGATGTTGTTTGCGATGTTGCAGTGTGTGAAACCTATCAGTGACCCGTCCCCTGCTGTGAAGTTGTAATCGTTACAAATCGTTCAGGACCATTCCTAGGTCCTTTGTTTCCCGCTGTGCAGCATGAAGTTTCAGTGTGTGAAGACTTTGCAGCGACTTTGTTAGCAACTTTCCTTTCAAAAGGCTGCTTATCAACGTCCCCAACAACCAGCTAGGTCGCTCTGCAGGTCCGGATCGCTGTTGCGTTGTTGGCCAGGTTTGCCTGTTTGACTGCTCACCAGCGACTTAGCAGAGACTTAGGGAGGTCGCTGTTACGTCACAAAACCGGTGACGTTACAGCGATGTCCTTTGCGATGTTGCAGTGTGTAAACCCAGCTTAATGGAATTCAATGGGAAACTCCAGCATTTTTCCCCAGAAGATTTTATACTGAATACCAGTACCAGCGTCTGACTGCTCGCTATAAGTACTAAGCACCCGAGCATTGTAGTGCTCGCACATCAATAGTTCCTATGTGTGATGATCTAAAAATTACTATTAAAAAAGTATATTAAAGTTGCCCCAGGAGTTTTAGAGCAAATACAATAGTAAGTAGAATTAAAAAAACAAAAATAAAAAAGACATAATTAGTCTTCAAAAAAGTATATTTTACTATTAAATTTAAAATGTTTAACAATAGCACCGTTACTATAATAAACAATAAGTTTACCACCATGTTAGCATCCATTTTCTAGTTTGATTTCTGCTCTGTTTTTAATAGGCAGGTTGCAGTATGATTAAGAAAAGACTGCAAAAGTGACATCTAGTAGGGACACTGGCTGCCATGTACTGAATAGAGATGACAAATCACTCTGAAAGGTAAAGCGTCTGTATATAAACTATAACTAGCACACTAACGCCTTTAGTAGTTTAGTATGGGTTCTTCAAAAATGTTGAATGCTGAAAACTTGAATCTAGAGAAGCAATCACAAATGATTATTTCCTACATGACATTTCCTCACCTTAAATTCTCTAATTCCGGTATAGATACTGATCGGTGCAATTTCAGGCTCACCATTGGGTCGTGAGTCGGTAATAATTTCTATGACCTGCTCTAATGCCACTCTCATCCTTTGGAAGACTCCTTCCTTATTAATCCGTGCTGACTCACAATCAGGATGCCTTAGACAGGTCTGAGGAGAAATAAGAATAGATAGGTTACAGTAATAGTGTCTCGTGTGTGAAGTGTTTTTTTGTAAATGGTGACTTGCTAAGAAATGGATTTAAAACACCGAAAAACTAAATTAAAATTGTAAAAGGTTTTTCCCTAGTCTTTTTTTCTTTAAATCAAGTTTTAATGGATTGAAATCCCTGTTCTTCTTTGCTTAGGAGTCCAGTAGTTGTGTCAACCTAAGAATGCCAGCCTTTTCCATATGACTATACGCACACATTTTATATACACATACAGCTGTCAATCACTGATAACACCACACTAGGCTTAGTAGCACAGGGACTTCAAGCAATACCTTACAAGTCATAATGAATATTTTTCTAACAATCTGTGCAGCTCCTACTCCTCTAAATAATGCTGTAAAGTGAACCTGACAGCTGTCTTTTGCTGCGTCAGGTATGTTTTAGGGTATTGAACACAAGAGAGAAAGGAGTATTTTAAGGTGCAAATAACAAAGGATTTATTGGTATAGAAAGGTTAAAAGACAAAAGTTTACTTATGATTTTTTGCGATACATAGATAAATACATAGTCAATATACACAATGCATGATTACATAATAACATTTGAGGTATAAATAGGAGGATGAATTTAAAAGGTACAGTGGGTGGGCTTAAACCAGCGCTGTAAGTGCACCGCCTCCTACCCGTTCACACTCAGCCTTCCCTAAAGTCAAAGAAGCAACCATGGCTATAATGTATGTTTTAGCGGGAGAGGGGGAAAACGGTGAGGCATATTACCAGTCAGAGTGTCAGCGCTGGAAGCAGCAGGCCGGTATTAGAGACTCCCGTGGGACCCGATGTACGTTTCGCAGTATTTACAATGGCTTAATCACTGGTTTAAGCCCACCCACTGTACCTTTTAAAACTGTCCTCTATTTATACCTCAGGTGTTATTGTGTAATCATGCATTGTGTATATTAACTATGTATTTATCTATGTATCGTAAAAAATCATCAGTAAACTCTGTCTTTTAACCTTTCTATCAGGGCTGTGGAGTCGGAGTCGGAGTCGTGGAGTCGGAGTCGGAGCTCATTTTGGTGGAGTCGGAGTCGGAGTCGGTATAAAATGCACCGACTCCGACTCCTAAAATATACAATAAATTGGGGACAGGAGTGCAATGCAGAATGTGCTGAATATTTTACTAAATAACAACATTTAGTATAATGCTTATATTTAAGTGAAAAATTTATTGTAGTACAATGTGAACATCAGACATTTAATTGTTTTTATGATACAATAATCAAGATATTTGGATAGAACATAAAATATTTATTGGAATACAACTTTAGAACACAAAAAAACTAATAAATTGTAAATATGTAATATATATAATATATATATATATATACAGTGTATATACACACACAAGATATATATGTAATCTACTGTATATTACATAGTGTATTACATATTTACAATTTATTACAGTTTTTTGTGTTCTAAAGTTGTATTCCAATAAATATATTTTATGTTCTATCCAAATATCTTGATTATTGTATCATAAAAATTATTAAATGTCTGATGTTCACATACACATATTCATGTACTACAATAAATTTTTCACCTAACTATAAGCAATATATGTAGGAGTCGGAGTCGGAGTCGGAGCCGGAGTCGGAGTCGGTGCAAGAGAATTTGAGGAGTCGGAGTCGAAGGTTTGGCTTACCGACTCCACAGCCCTGCTTTCTATGCCAATAAAACTTTTTTTTATATTTGCACCTGAAAAATCTCCTCTCTCTCTTATGTTCCATATTGTAAATGGAGCTGGTTGTGGGCCCTAAGCTGTCACTGGATTGCATGGTTGTACTCACATTATATTAAAATGTGCCATAAGTCATCTGTTTGGTTAATGTTTTAGGGTATTGGCACATGTCATCTCTTGGGCGCAGTTGTGCACACATAGTTATTGATGCAGAACACACTTGAAGAAAACACCAGTGGTGTTATTCCTTTAGCCTTTTTCTCATACTTTTTGCAGCAGCTTTGCTGCTGGTATTTTATTTCTTTTTAGTTTTACATATAAAGAGTGCAGGCTTTGAAGCAGAAGCCACCTAAAGAATGATCAGGTAACTTGCTTTAGTTACTTCTCAGATTTCAAAGCCTGAATCAGTGAAAAGAAATTACAAAGAATTGAACATTTGCACAGCAAGTTTTTCTGACATGTTCATTTTTAGGCATTTTTTTAGCGGGTTTCAAGCGATTCCCTGATACTGAAATTCTATAGCATTTAAGAGAAAATGTGCAGTTTAAGAGCCATCCACAGACTATAGTCCAGATGGCACTTCTCTCTGCTGTGTTAGTGCGATTGGTCTCTCGTTACACACACATATAGGGAGAAATTAGTCACTTGGACCGGCCTCTTGAACTATTTACTGGAGCGGTACCAACACCACTTTTAAATCTCTGTTTGTTTGTTTTTCTGACAAAGTCATATCATCTCAGAGTAAATCATATCTTGATCAGATTATGGACCCAGACTCCGATTCATGTTGGCTGTGAATCAGGCAGCAAGAATTAGCTGTTAGGTTTCCTTTAAGCATTATAACAACTACCGTATGTAACCATAAAGTCTTAAACCAGAATTGGCATTCCTAGCAGAGATTGTACAATATAGAAATCCTTTAGTCTGTCAGGGGGGAATCTGATGATATAAAAATTAAGCCAATGTCCAGCGGTAGACAATCTTTGGGGTGTGTGCACATGTTCAGTATTTGCAGCAAAAAAATCTGCTGCAAATACTAATGTGTTAGCAGGATAAACGCAGCATCAATCTTCCAGAAAAATGCTCCAGTTCCCCACTGACTTCCTTTATACTCCGTAAAAGACTATCACAATGCTGGTTGCACTTACCAAGCACTCGAGCAGCAAGCAGTTCGCTCACCACTAATAGATATGTTATGCGCACAATTCTGTCTTACATTTTGCTCACTTCTATACTGTACATGTGTTTTTTCCTTGACCTGTTTGTTATTATTTGCAATACCTTTAGAATAACAATATGCGACACCGTGCCTCAAGACAGCGAGGTGGATAAATATAGCAATCTTACCTTGGAGGCTGTGAGCAGCATCATCGTACACTTCTCCAGCACAGCTCTTGCAGCCGCCATACTTGCTTTTTTCTTCTCACTTTTCAAGTCCTTAAAAAAATGAGTTGTCAGCTTAATTATTTTTCACTTGAGAACAATTTAACAATAAATACAATAACATGTAGTTAAAGATGAAGCTACTGTACAGAAACAGCTGACAATCAGCGCACCTACCTGTCCTCCTGCCAGGCCTGTTTCATTGAATATGTGCATTCTCCATAAAACAATATTTCTGCATTCCTTCTAGAGCCTTGCATTGTTCCTCAATTATTATTCCTTTAAGTATATTAAATTGGCAACAGGGTGTGACCAATCTACTAGCTGGTAGGTGGATTCCTACACATGAAGTCTGATTGGACAGTTTCAGGCAGTGTGTAGGGATATGGTAACTCCCGTTGTCAATTCATTCATCTTTCTAGGAGTAAAAGGAGAGGAACGGCACAACTCAGATTCCTAACAAAAGCTGTTCCATCATTGTTCACTAGAACAGGGCACTGGGAGGTCATTTTTAAAGGGGACTGTCAGTTTACAGCGACAGGTCAGCCAAAAAATGTTGTGCTGCTTGGCTACTGGTAACAGATATACCGGACATAAAATTCGAGATTGGAGTAATAATTGGGAGAAATGATCCCTGCCGCTCAGGACAGTGTCTGACAGGTAGCGATGAACGTATATAGACACAGCAGCCTGTTCACCACTGCACTGTTCATTAATGCACCAGATTCATAAAATATGGCCCAGATTCATTCATTGAATATTTTTAAAGGAATTCTTTTTTTTCTTGTGGTATTAGTTGCTTTTTTTATGTTAAATTTATCACAAATGATGCACAAAACTCAAACTTTCCACAAAGTAAATAATGGGCTTTCTTCTTGTCTTGGAACAGATTTACGCTAAAATGCTCAAAAAATTGTATCAAAATTAACTTGACAATAGACTCCAAAAAGGCACAAATGGTATAATGAATATGGGGGCTAATAAAATAAATAAAACCAAACAAGCCAAAGCACAAAAAAAGGTGCAAAATAAACAAAACGCATAAAGGAAATGATAAATTGGGGACCATGTGTCCGGTACACTCTTTCAGGCCTCCAAGTAGCCACACAGTACAGGGTGGGCCATAAGTATGGATACACCCTGGGTGGGCCATAAATCTGGATACACCTGATAAAATGCATGGGAGGGGCAAAACATTTGAGGCTGGGTGACGCCCATGGCGGTCATCTGCAAAGCTGCCATTTTGAATTCAACTTTACTCTTTTTTTTTTTTATAAGGGGGTATCCATACTTATGGCCCACCCTGTACAATTGGACATATTTTTAAACTGTCTAGTGTAAGTTCTCCAAGAAGCAGACAATTTTGCGAATTATACCCCAACATGCTTTTGTGCCATTTTCAATAACAAGTGTACAGACGTGTAGAGCTAAAATTCAATGCCTACATAGGGTAGAATATTAATAAATCAGATTGAATGGCTGAGACAGACTGCTGAATCCAGGCTAATGCAGACAGCCTTTACTTTTACTAATGGGAGCTCAGTAAAATTACGGTCTTCTAGAATTATTTCCAATACATACAAGTATCCAAAAGGTTATCTCCACTATGAGCACCGGTGTCCTCATGTATATGACATTAATGTCTAACGGTTATCACACTGATTGGACCCCACCGTAAAATCCTTCATCGAATTGAATTCATTTTATAGTGATTCAGAAAGACAGGTAAAGGGGGATTGCATTGAACATTTGCCGGGAAAGCTGACCAGATCATGGCATTATATGTTCTTCTATGGCTGTGAAGTGCAGGTATCATGAAACTACCATTAATTCACTGTTCTAACACGTTCTGAATTTAATAAGATAAGTTGGCACGGTTCTTCCATGTTTAATAGCTCAGAAAAAAATTACAGCACATGTTATAGCAGGTAAAGGAAAATGGTGATGCCACCGTGCAGACATGGTATGTGTTTAGCTCTGCTGGTAACTATAACAATATTTTAGTCTGAAATGCGATAGTCTCTAATGCTCCTTAGTTTCTACCCCAAGTGTAAACAGTTTACATACGTTTTGCCGATCTCCGGTAAGGTGGGCGAACTCCACCATTTCATTCCCAAACTGACTAAATATCTGAACAAACTCTTGAAAGCTGCTCACTTTCTCCAGATACTCCATGGTTGCAAGAACCTGGAAGAAACAAGTAGACTTAGTCATTTATTTTCTACTAAAACAGTACAAATCTCTACACTACGTCACCTGCCAAAACCTCCGGGCACAAAAGCTTTACAAAATAATTTTACTACGTCTATTTCTTTGGTCATAAAATGACTTGTATGCCGAGACTCGTAATAAATATTAATGTACCGTAATATGAAATTCAAATAACATTCATATCCTCAGGTACGGAAAAGCATCAGTAGGTAGGATTAATGATCTCTGTCAGTGTTACTCAACTATCATACAGCAAGGATGTAGAGGGATCAGTCACCATTCGTTCCAGTGAAGAGGACGTGTAAATACAGGAGATCTTACCATGTTAGTTACTATATTATAACGCTTGCAAGGCCTCATTCAGACATCCATGAGATCCACAGATAGAACATGTACCCACTGTACTGGGGCTGTTCACTGCTCAGGGTTTCTTTTTGCGGAAAGTGTGTCTATGGAGACATGTCCGATTTTCATCCAAGGTATGGATGAAAAGTTCCAATAAAAGTCTATGGGTCCATGAAAATCACAGATTGCATATGGATGACATCAGTATACAGTTGCTGATTAACATTGCAAATGATAGGAGAAGCTTTGTCATTTATTTATCCATCTGGTAAAATCACTAAAACGTAAAAACTGACACACAGACCAAACACTGATGAAGCTCAGATCCACTGATGACACTGGTACCATTTTTTATGATCATGAACAAAAATACATTTCTGAATTAGGCCTAATAGTTCTAAGTGAACTGAAAATTGATTGCAAATAGGATAAATCCAGTGCCCCCAAACCCAACAAACCTTTACAAAGTACAAAGAGGCTTCCAGAAGCAATGCTTTTACTATATGACAACTTTCAGGCAATAAATGAGCAGAATGATACATAGGTTTGTTGCACAAGATTCAGTAAATCTATTTTATTCACTGAAAACCCTGGAATCTGTAAACAATAAGTCCAGTGGGCGGTCCTACAAGTGATTGACCGCCATCTCTGCATGTACAGTCATAAAGGAAAGACTGTCAATCACTGAATAGGACCGCCCACTGGACTCATATATACAAACACCATGGATTTCAAGGAATAAAATACAAGGTTTTCTGAAAATGTTTCTAAAAAATGTATATCAATCTGATCAACTTCTCAGTTGTCTGCAGATCGGATACCATTTTCAACCTTATAGGCTCCCTTTAAGTACATGCTCAAATGTAGTAACATATAATATCATTGGTTAATGCTGAAATAGTGATTAATCTCTTACAACTTCCACACATTATAGCAAAGAGTATAACAATGTTTTCAGATGTCTTGGGGTCTCAAGAAATATAGTACAAACATAACTGCAGCCTCTGAATCAATAGAATCCGGTAATAAAGTAGTATCCAATCTGTAGGAACAAGGTTTCTGTGATCTGCACTCACATATCCAACAGCTTCAATCAATAGTCCAGCTGGGTAATGTCCGTGTATTAGAAGGGATATCCCTGCTTTCAGTTCTTTCGGCAAGTGAGTGGCTCTAGGCTGCCGTAAAATGGGCTACAGTAAATGAAATTACACATGAAGGTAGATATGCTGTATGCCACATAACAGATAACTGAGAATTAGAACAATCCAAGAATAAAGCTTACTCCTTATCACTGTTTGGACAAAATTAGGTTTTATGTCCACTAACTGACCGGCAGCACTAAAAATGGCAACCTGTCCACTGATCAGCGGTCATTTAGCGCCTGTTTACACCGGCCGACCGCTTTTATGATGCACATTGAGCAATCTGTAATAGATCGTTCATTGCATGTAGGCTGCCATTGTTTTCGGCAGCACAAGTCCTGTTTATATGTGCTGTCGAAAACCATGATTTTTTGTGTAGCAGAAAAGACAAATTTCACCTGATGATCGTTTTATTTCTTCAACAGGTGGTTGGCAACCTGTTTAGACTATGCAATCCAAGGAATGGTCATTCTCGATAATTGGTCAGGGTAAATGTACCTTTAGAAGAAGAAAAGCTGCTTTCTTCCAAAAACAGCACCTGAACTGTTGAAGGAGGGGAATCATCCTATCCGGACCTTCCGCTATCTACTGTATCAGTGACTGGTTATCTCTCTCTGTAGGACTCGGCATTGGTTGATTTAGTCTCTTTTTTCCTATGATAGCAGTGTTTTATAATACTGAACCTACTACTAGGTTTCCCTATCTTATTACTGGTGCTCTATTGTCAGATTTCCAAAGTGGATCTTGCAAAGGAACATTTTTTTTTTTTTTTTATAACATCAGTTGAATAGTCATGTACCAAGTGTAATGGCGAATCTCAATTATTCAGAATACAGCATTATAAAAGCTGAAATTTTACTCTAAAAACTGGAGTAATGTCTTTTAAAAAGCTCTAATATTCCTTGTAACAAAAGCATCAAAATGTAAAATGCCTAACATGGAAGCCATATCACAAATGTGAAAAGATAATTGCATGCGATGCTTGTTTACTCAGAAAGAATATATTCTGATGTCATCGATAACGCTGCACAAACACATCTTTCTTCTGCAAATGGATTGTGCCCATTAAAAGAAACTTAAGTACCTTGTTTCGGGAAGTGATAATTTGTTTAACGACGATCCTGTCTGCCAACACTAGCACCTTAGTAACTGAAGAAAGCAGAAGTCTAGCAGCTTTTACCACTCCGGTCTTATCAGTAAAAATGGTTACTCCTCCATCAGGGTCAGGATGTTCCCCAATGTTCATATCTGTCAATTGTGCTATAGTTTCCCCTGAAAAAAGAGAAAAGAACCTTATGATTTCAATTTTCATTAGATCGGATGCATAGTGCAGAATAAAACTATAGGCATATAAATGTCTAAAGACTTATTGTGTTGTTTATTAGATGTATTTACTTATTACATACAGTGTGGTTTGTGTTCACTATTGCTGTAAGAGTTAATAAACAAATAAGCTGTCCGAGTTGGGAAAGAGTGTGCTCCCCCACTATTAGAGGTATATGGCATATAGTATATCCTAAAAGTGAGTACACCCATCCCATTTTTGTAAATATTGTATCTATTCATAGCACAAAACTGAAGATATGACATTTTGATACAATGTAGTCAGTGTACAGTTTGTATAACAGTGTAAATTTGGTGCCCTCTAAATAACTCAACACAGCCATTAATGTCTAACCACTATCAACAAAAGTGAGTTCATTGATAAGTGAAAATGGCCAAATTGTGCCCAGTTAGCCATTTTATCTCCCGATGTCATGTGAATCGGTGTTACAAGGTCTCAGGTGTGGATGAGGAGCAGTTGTGGTAAATTCGGTGTTATCGCTCACACACCCTGTCATACTGGAAGTTCAGCATGACATCCCATGGCCAACAATTCTCTAAAGATCTGAAAAAAAGAATTGTTTCTCTACATAACAATGGACTAGGCTATAAGAAGATTGGCAACACCCTGTAACTAAACTGCAGCATGGTGGCCAAGAATATGCAGCAGTTTAACAAGACAGGCTTCACACAGAATAGGCCTCGCCATGGTCTATTAAAGGTGCTGAGTGCACGTGTTCAGTGTCATTTCCAGAGGTTGTCTTTTCAAAGTAGACTTATGACTACTGCCAGCGTTGCTGCAGAGGTTAAAGGGGTGGAGGTGGGTCAGCATGTCAATGCTCAGACCATACACCGCACACTGCATCAAATTGGTCTGCATGGCTGTCATAACAGAAGGAACTCTCTTCTAAGGGTAAGTTCACACAGTGCGTTTTTCGCGGCGTTTTTGCGCAGTTTTCGGGTGCGTTTTTGCTCAGAAAACTGCATGACTTTGCTTCCCCAGCAAAGTCTATGAGTTTTCATTTTTGCTGTCTGCACACAGCGTTTTTTTTCAGCTGCGTTTTTGTGGTGCCACAAAAACGCAGCATGTCAATTATTCCCGCGTTTTTCACTGCGCTTTTCATCCATTGAGTGCAATGGGATGTTGAAAGACGCAATGAGAAACGCAAATTGCAAATATAGCTACGTTTTGCTGCGTTTCTAAGACCAAAAACGCAGCTATAAACGCAGGAGGTGGGTAGTAAAGTGACGTGTACAGGAAGAGGATTCCTTCTGTCAGTAAACACAGAAGCGTGAATCCTCCCGGTACCGTCACCGCCGCTTCCACCTCCGGTCCTGTGCATGTATGCTGCCATGCGGCGCCATGTCTGGGCGGGAGGTGGAAGCGGCAATCAAAAGTGAACAGTAGAAAAAAAAAAAAAAAGTTATACTCACCTGTCTGCAGGGTCCCGGTGCCATGCCCGCTCCCAGATTCTGTCACGGTATCGCCGCTCCGGCAGTGTGCAGTCTTCCCGGGTACGTATGCCTGCAGGATGCAGGACCTGGCGATGGATCACCTGATGCAGTCACCTGACGCATCAGCTGATCGTAAGTCTCGGGCTGACGCCAGCGGCCGGCCGGCTTCACCTATCAGCGGATGCGTCAGGAGACTTCATCCCTGATTACCGGCAGCTCCTGCAGCGATCGGACGGGATCAGGCTGCGCTGCAGGAGCTGCCGGTAATCAGCACATAAGTGAGTATTTTTTTTTTTTTTTTTGCACTGATGCATCAGCTGATTGTATAACCGGCTTTTATACAATCAGCTGCTGTGTGATGTGCTTCAGCCCCTAGAACCTGACATTTGATCGCTCTGCCTTCCAGCAAACCGATCAGATGATATTGGATCCGGATTGGACGGCGCGGGACCCTTGACCCAGGATTACTGCGGAGGGGGCTTCTTTATTTCAATAAAGATGGAGTCACTAATTGTGTTGTGTTTTATTTCTAATAAAAATATTTTTCTGTGTGTTGTGTTTTTTTTTTATCTTTACTAGAAATTCATGGTGGCCATGTCTAATATTGGCGTGACACCATCAATTTCGGGCTTAGGGCCAGCTATACAGCTAGCCCTAACCCCATTATTACCCAGCGAGCCACCCGGCATAAGGGCAGCTGGAAGAGTTGGATACAGCGCCAGAAGATGGCGCTTCTATGAAAGCGCCATTTTCTGGGGTGGCTGCGGGACTGCAATTCACAGCGGGGGTGCCCAGAAAGCATGGGCACCCTGCACTGTGGATTCCAATCCCCAGCTGCCTAGTTGTACCCGGCTGGACACAAAAATTAGGCGAAGCTCACGTCATTTTTTTTTTTTTTAATTATTTCATGAAATTCATGAAATAATTAAAAAAAAAAGGACTTGTCTATATTTTTGGTTCCCAGCCGGGTACAAATAGGCAGCTGGGGGTTGGGGGCAGCCCGTACCTGCCTGCTGTACCCGGCTAGCATACAAAAATATGGCGAAGCCCACGTCATTTTCTTTTTGGGGGGGGGGCAAAGAAATCCTGCATACAGTCCTGGAAGGAGGATGCTGAGCCTTGTAGTTCGACAGCTGCTGTCTGCTCTCCTGCATACACTATTGGATGGAGGATGCTGAGACTTGTAGTTCGACAGCTGCTGTCTGCTCTCCTGCATACACTATTGGATGGAGGAGGCTAAGCCTTGTAGGTCTGCTCCCCCTGACTCTCCCTCCAACATACAGTCCTGGATGGAGCATGCTGAGCCTTGTAGTTCTGCAGCTGCTGTCTGCTCTCCTGCATGCACTATTGGATGGAGTATGCTGAGCCTTGTAGTTCTGCAGCTGTCTGCTCGCCTGCATACATTAGTGGAGAATGAAGAACATATTGAAGAAGGAAATGACATCAGACCTTTTTTTTATTGTTCACTGATAAAAAATGCATAAAGACGCAGTGAGCAAAAACGCAGCAAAACGCAGCAAAAAACGCACCAAATCGCGGCAAAACACGCGCGTTTTTTGCCGCGTTTTTTTGACGCGGGTGCGTTTTTGTGCGGTTTTTGCCGCAAAAGACGCACAAAAACGCAGCGTCAAAAAAACGCAGTGTGTGAACCTAGCCTAAGGGTAAGTTCACACAGTGCGTTTTTTGCGGCGTTTTTGCGCAGTTTTCGGGTGCGTTTTTGCTCAGAAAACTACATGACTTTGCTTCCCCAGCAAAGTCTATGAGTTTTCATTTTTGCTGTCTGCACACAGCGTTTTTTTTCAGCTGCGTTTTTGTGGTGCCACAAAAACGCAGCATGTCAATTATTCCCGCGTTTTTCACTGCACTTTTCATCCATTGAGTGCAATGGGATGTTGAAAGACGCAATGAGAAACGCAAATAGCCGCGTTTTGGTGCGTTTCTAAGACCAAAAACGCAGCTATAAACGCAGGAGGTGGGTAGTAAAGTGACATGTACAGGAAGAGGATTCCTTCTGTCAGTAAATACAGAAGCGTGAATCCTCCCGGTACCATCACCGCCGCTTCCACCTCCAGTCCTGTGCATGTATGCTGCCGTGCGGCGCCATGTCTGGGCGGGAGGTGAAAGCGGCTGCGAAAACAAAAGTTAACAGTAGAAAAAAAAAAAAAAAAAGTTATACTCACCTGTCTGCAGGGTCCCGGTGCCATGCCCGCTCCCATCTCCTCTCACGGTATCGCCGCTGCGGCTGTGTGCAGACGGCTGGGACACCTCCGATGGATGCAGGACCTGGCGATGGATCACCTGATGCAGTCACCTGACGCATCAGGTGATCGTAAGTATCACGGTGACACGGGCGCCCGGCCGGTTTAAGCTATCAGCGGATGCGTCAGGAGATTCCCGCCCCATCGCTCCAGGAGCTGCTGGTAATCAGCACATAAGTGAGAATTTTTTTTATTTTTTTTTCGCACTGATGCATCAGCTGATTGTATAAACGGCTTTTATACAATCAGCTGATGTGTGATGTGATTCACATCCTTGATCCTGACACATCATCTGTTCACTTTGCCTTCCAGCAAACCGATCAGATGATATTGGATCCGGATTGGACGGCGCGGGACCCTTGACCCAGGATTACTGCGGAGGGGGTTTCTTTATTTCAATAAAGATGGAGTCACTAATTGTGTTGTGTTTTATTTGTAATAAAAATAGAGCCACCCGGCATCAGGGCAGCTGGAAGAGTTGGATACAGCGCCAGAAGATGGCGCTTCTATGAAAGCGCCATTTTCTGGGGTGGCTGCGGGACTGCAATTCACAGCGGGGGTGCCCAGAAAGCATGGGCACCCTGCACTGTGGATTCCAATCCCCAGCTGCCTAGTTGTACCCGGCTGGACTCAAAAATTGGCAAAGCTCACGTGATTTTTTTTTTTTTAAATTATTTCATGAAATTCATGAAATAATTAAAAAAAAAAAAAAAGGGCTTCCCTATATTTTTGGTTCCCAGCCGGGTACAAATAGGCAGCTGGGGGTTGGGGGCAGCCCATACCTGCCTGCTGTACCCGGCTAGCATACAAAAATATGGCGAAGCCCACGTCATTTTTTTTGTTTGGGGGGGGGCAAAGAAATCCTGCATACAGTCCTGGAAGGAGGATGCTGAGCCTTGTAGTTCGACAGCTGCTGTCTGCTCTCCTGCATACACTATTGGATGGAGGATGCTGAGCCTTGTAGGTCTGCTCCCCTTGACTCTCCCTCAAGCATACAGTCCTGGATGGAGCATGCTGAGCCTTGTAGTTCTGCAGCTGCTGTCTGCTCTCCTGCATACACTATTGGAAGGAGTATGCTGAGCCTTGTAGTTCTGCAGCTGTTTGCTCTTCTGCATACACTAGTGGAGAATGAAGAACACATTGAAAAAGGAAATGACATCAGACCTTTTTTTTTGTTCACTGATAAAAAACACAAAGACGCAGTGAGCCAAAACGCAGTAAAACGCAGCAAAAAAACGCACCAAATCGCGGCAAAACGCGTGCGTTTTTGGCCACTTTTTTTTTACGCGGGTGCGTTTTTTGCCGCAAAAAAACGCAGTGTGTGAACCTAGCCTAAAGATGATGTACAAGAAAGCCCGCAAACAGTTTTCTGCAGACAAGCAGACTAAGGACATGGATTACTGGAACCATGTCCTGTGGTCTGATGACACCAAGGTAAACCTATTTAGTTCAGACAGTAAGAAGTGTGTGTGGGCAGGAGTAGAAATATAAGTGTCACAATGAAGAGATGAAAGGTCGCACTCCAAAGGTCGAATAAAATATTTTTCTTTTTATTCCACGATCACATCAGGGGTACAGGTAGTGAGGGAGGATGAGGGTGTGCCACGTCGGACGACGGCAGCCGTTTCGCAAGTAACCTTGCTTCTACGGGTCTGGACCCGTAGAAGCAAGGTTACTTGCGAAACGGCTGCCGTCGTCCGACGTGGCACACCCTCATCCTCCCTCACTACCTGTACCCCTGATGTGATCGTGGAATAAAAAGAAAAATATTTTATTCGACCTTTGGAGTGCGACCTTTCATCTCTTCATTGTGGATCTTATATCGCCTTTGCTTTGGGACACGCACCCAGGTCTCCACCTGCCTGAAAGCACAGCTTTGTCAGCCATACAGGGATCGGCGGTGCCCGGTATCCTCCACTCAGCTTTAAGAAATATAAGTGTGCCTTGCCTAAAGTCAAGCATGGTGGTGGGAGTGATAAGGTTTGGGGCTGCATGAGTGCTGTCAGCTCTGTGGAACTACAGTTCACTGAGGGAGCCATGAATGCCAACATGTACTGTGACATACTGAAGCAGAATTTGGTCTCCACCCTTCAGAAATTGGGCAGCTGGGCAGTATTCCAACTTAATAATGACCCCAAGCACACCTCCAAGATGACCACTGGCTTACTAAAGAAACTGAGGGTAAAAAGTGCTTAACTTGAACTCTACTGACCTTTTGGGCACAATTTGGCCATTTTAACTTAAGGCTGTACTCATTTTTGTTGCTGTTTACACATTAATGGCTGTGTTCCATTATTTAGAAGGCACATCATATTATACAAGCTGTATACGGACTACTTTACATTGTATCAAAGTGCTATATCTTCAGTGTGGTCCCATGAAAAGATATAATAAAATATTTGCAAAAATGTTGAGGGGTGTACTCACTTTTGCAATATACTGTATCTACAGGATATTCCACAATAGTCGCAATGGGAATACCCCAAGTATGTGCAGCACCATGTTAAAAAGCAAAGTAAATTATGCAAAACAAATGACCCATTTCAGCGACAACATCTTATCTATACATACTCTGAGTTGTATTTATATGGGATCTTTGATAAGGAATATTTCTTTCACGATTATTTCTTTTTCATATTCCTATCCTGGCGGCTATTTTTCTTGTAATAACATTGTGTTTCCCGTTTCCGCAGAGTAAAGTGAAAGCATCTCTCTAGGAAGCTTCAGCCTATTAGTTTCCAGCAGAGCTGTGTGTATTAGACACTTCTTTTTAACTCACACACAGCAGCGTGAAAAAATGCAGTTAGACATCCCTGAACTGTCAGAGCGTGCACACATTTCCTTGGGTAGGAGTTTATGCCATAAAAAGGCAATACATACATTCACATTTACCAAACTTGTATTATACAACTTTTATTTTATATGTTGCAATTATTTATTGTTATGATATTTTATCAAAATATTCACCATTTTCATGACTATTGACCTAAAATACGTCCCCAGGAATAACCTGTGCCCCTTCATAGGAAAGATTTAAGAGGTTGGGGGCTTCATCTATCCAGTCATTGACACATCTTCAGTCAAGGTCATCCTCCCCTGACGAAAACTGGATGAGTAGCAGCTAGGTCGTGCTCAGGCAGAGTAAAGGCTACTTTACATGCTGCGACATCGCTAGTGATCTCATTAGCAATGTGAAATTCTAGAGCGCAAGTGCGATCTTTCGAGATCGTACATAGGTCATTTTACGCATGTGCGATCTCGACAGGTCGCACTTGCGATCTAGAATTTCACATCGCTAATGAGATCGCTAGCGATGTCGCAGCATGTAAAGTAGCCTTAAGTGACTACGGAAGTCCAATCAATTGGAGCAAGTACATAGAATTCATTCAATTATCACAGTTACCTGTGCATTAAAGCGCTTTCATACACTTTCATAGTGTTATCATATAACATTTTTTCTGACAAGTGTTTCAGAAAGTAGCAGTAAAAATCCACCATGAAGGAGTCAGGAGAATAAATCTAGAGCTACACGGGATTGTTTGTAGTACAACTTATTTCCTCCAGAGTAGTCAAAGCCATGGGGGGCATTTCAAACTACAAAATCACTCATACACCTAAGGCCATTTTTACTAGGTAACTTTATCCCGTAGGGAAATTACAGTAATAGCAAATGTACTTTTTTTATGTTTTACGACTCTAATGGAAAAAATAACACTAATTATTATTGTGTCACCATATTCTGAGAGCGGACAGTTTCAATTTGACCCAGAACTACCGTGTTTCCCCAAAAATAAGACCTAGCAGGAGTTTTCAGGGAGGCTTAAATATCCCCCGAAAATAAGACCTAGCCGCTGTCAATAATGAAATGTCCGTGCAGAAGTAAAACAGTTAAAGACACTGCAGGACACTTCATTATAGACAGCGCACAACCCCTAAAGAAAGAAGATAGAAGACCCCATACTCACCAGATGCCGACCGGGAGCAGGGGAGCACATTAAGATCCTGCGGCAGAACACACATCCGGCGATATCGCTTGCTTCTTGGTGTGCGTAAGGATCTGCAACGCTGTGCACTGTGCAGTGAGCTTCCAGGACCTGTCGGAGGATCACATGGCTAGAAGCACTTGGCATCTCCAAATGTTGTGAGTGTGTGCACGCGATTGTACCGGTATGTGCGATTTTGTGAGTGTGTGAGAGTGTATGTAATCTGATGTATGAGTGTATGCTGTCCGTGTGAGTGTGTGTTCTGATATGTGACTGTGTCGGCCAGACACAGGGGAGCACAGCTGCTGGGAGATCACAGGGAGGCATGATGTGGAATGTGGTTGGTGTGTGTGTGTGTGTGTGTGTGTGTGTGTAAGATCTGATGTATGCGAGTGTCAGCCAGGTGTAGGGGAGCACAGCTACTGGGAGATCACAGGGAGAAATGATATGGAATGTGGTGTGTGTGTGTGTGTGTGTGTGTGAGATCTGATGTATGCAAGTGTCAACCAGATGTAGGGGAGCACAGCTGCTGGGAGATCACAGGGAGGAATGATGTGGAATCTGTCTGATGTGTGTGTCTATATGAGTATGAGTGTGTGTGAGTGTGATGTGATCTATGCGAGTGGCTGCCAGATGCAGGGGAGGCGTGCAGCACACCTGCTGGGAGATCACAGGGAGATCTGGGAGCCATACAGACGCCCAGGGCTGGTAAGTATGATGACCCTGGGAAGGGGGGGGGGGAGGGGATGTCTGCTTTTTGTGGGGAGTAAACTTACCCCCAACCATGTCTCCTCAAGAATAAGATACCCCCTGAAAATAAGACCTATTGCTTTTTTCAGGGCAAAAAAAAAAAAATATATAAGACAGTGTCTTATTTTCGGGGTAACAGGGTATGTGATGGCTTGTTTTTAGGGGTTGACTTGACAGTGTTAGGAATACCATTTTGTTGTAGATATATCTAATGCTTTCCATTCTATTCCATTTTGTGTGGCAGTATAACAGAAAAAAATAACATTTTTGGCTGAAAGGTCATTGGAAAAATCCCAATACCAATTGGCTTTATTTTTATTTTTTAGAAATAAAACCCTTACATTTGTAGTAGCAAACATTTAATAGGCTGATTTCTGGTATACTACACTGACTCTCCTCATACTTAACAGAGGGAACTTTCAGCGTCTCCCACTCCCACACCACTTCCTCATCTCGCCCCCTATCTGACAGTGTCCCGCAAAGTTCAGTTCTTGCACCACTGCTGTTCTCCATCTACACCTTCGGCCTGGGACCGCTCATAGAGTCCCACGGCTTTCAGTATCATCTCTACGCTGATGATACGCAGATCTACCTCTCTAGACCTGACATCACCTCCTTACTAACCAGAATCCCACAATGTCTGTCTGATATTTCATCCTTTTTCTCTGCTTGATTCCTAAAACTGAACATGGACAAAACAGAATTCATTATTTTTCCTCCTCCTCACTCAATCCCCCCCACCTGACCAATCCATGAATGTGAATGACTGCTCACTTTCCCCAGACCCAGGTGCTCGGTGTCTGGGAGTAACTCTAGACTCTGCTCTGTCCTTCAAACCACACATCCAAGCCCCATTCACCTCCTGCCGCTGCCAACTCAAATATTTCCCGGATTTGTACATTCCTTTCCCAAGAAGCTGTAAAAATCCTAGTGCATGCCATTATCATCTCCCACCTGGACTATTGCAACCTCCTGCTCTGTGGCCTCCCTTTTAACAGTCTTGCACCCCTACAATCTATTGTAATACAATCTATTAGTCCGACTAATCCACCTGTCCCCCGCCACTCCCCGACCTCTCCTCTCCTCTCCGCCAATCCCTTCACTGGCTTCCCATTGCCCAAAGACTCCAGTTCAAAACCCTAACCATGACATACAAAGCCATCCACAACCTGTCTCCTCCTTACATCTGTGACCTAGT
This sequence comes from Anomaloglossus baeobatrachus, assembly GCF_048569485.1. Classification (NCBI taxonomy): domain Eukaryota; kingdom Metazoa; phylum Chordata; class Amphibia; order Anura; family Aromobatidae; genus Anomaloglossus; species Anomaloglossus baeobatrachus. Next base: position 299,392,114 of record NC_134358.1, on the reverse strand, counting down.
CTCTCGGTATCTACCTGCACATAACCTTCGATCCTCACAAGATTTCCTTCTCTACTCCCCTCTCATCTCCTCTTCCCACCACTGCATCCAAGATTTCTCCCGTGCATCCCCCATACTCTGGAATGCTCCATCCCAGCATATCAGACTCTCGCCTATTTAGACAAGCTTCAAAAAGGAACCTAAAAGAAACACCATTTTCGACAAGCATACAACCTGCCGTAACCCTCACTCCGCTATAGCACCGCACGACAATCTCTACCCTCACCTACTGTATCCTCACCCATCCCTCGTGGGCAGGGTCCTCTCTCCTCCTATACCAGTCTGTGCCTTGTTATGATTATTGTACTTGTCCGTACTATGTATACCCCTTTTCACATGTAATACGCCATGGAATAAATGGCGCTATAATAATAAATAATCATAAAAATAATACTTAAGTATTAGATCTAGACAGTTTAACACTTGCCCAAAGCCTATAAGAACCCTACTGAAAGCTATAGCAGGTAGTAGTAGGCCACCATAGCTGGTAGATCCCCATTTTTTGCTCGTTGGTCTTCCCCTTTGCAGCACACATCGGCATGTTTGACGGCGGGACACCAATGTGCGCCGGTTCTGAGTGTGCAGGGAGCCGTCGTTACACAGGTCACTGGTGGCTGAAGGCTAGTCGCTGTGGAGATCTGCCTGATTGACAGCTCAACAGCGACCATGTAGCGACGTTCCAGCGATCCCTGCCAGGTCGGATCGCTGGTGGGATCGCTGGTATGTCGCTATGTGTAACGGGACCCTCAGGCACACCTGTGCAATAATCATGATGTCTAATCAGCATCTTAATATGCCAAACATGTGAGGTGGATGGATTATGTCTGCAAGGGAGAAGTGCTCACTAACACAGATTTAGACAAATTTGTGAACAATATTTGAGAGAAAAGGCCTTTTGTGTACATAGAAAAAAGTCTTAGATCTTACAGTTCATCTCATGAAAAATGGGAGCAAAAACAAAAGTGCTGTATTTCTATTTTTGTTCAGTGCAGTAATAACAGTTTATTGCGGCCTTTGGAACGGTCTGACAATGGGGCCCTCAGATCAGAAAAAGCTGTGTATTCTTGAACTAATGTGTGTAGTGGCCTCTGAATCTTTCTCTGCCTGCATCTGTCACTGTGGCAGAATGAAGGACACCTGGATTTAAAACATGTTACATCCTTTTTTTTCTCAGGGAACATAAGCTAAAGCCCCCTCTCCCTATGGATGTAGGGGGAATTGTCCAGTCATAGTAAATTTAGATCATGCGTTATTATATGTGGAGCGACACAAAAGAGATTGCGTTCTTGTTCTACATAGAAACCTGTAATGAGTGGGTGTACGGAGAAGCAGTGGAGCCAGCTGCCTAGTGAGGTTGAGTGGCATTGCGATACCTGTGCTTACTAAAGGTTAGCTTGTGGAGCATGTAGAACTGACAAACATACAAAACACATCGCGTCACAAATCCCTGCTCGTCATCTTGTCACAAAGAAAATGAGCCAAAACAATGTAATCCACAAAATATGACCAGTCCTGGCAAGAAGCCTGGAAACACAACCCACCCTGAGGCCACTGAAGCACGGGGAGGCTTTGAAATAGCCCAGAAGCGGAAAAAGGGATTGTTATTGAATGAAATCCTGACTGACAGTCTGCTTGCCGTTGATGAGAGAAAGTGAACATGAGCCAAAGAAATCAGCAGACCTCTAAGTTATGTGGGGAATGCTGCAGTCCGATTCCAGGGCTTTTCTAATGCACAAGAAATTTGGGTTAATCGTCCACCATCACAGTTCTGCAAGCAACACTTCAGCTGAGGGACCACAGGGGAACAAGGAAATTACTAAGGCTAGAAAATGTTATGCTGAACCTGAGCACATGTTCAGAGGAAGAAATGGGCAGATTCCTTGTATAATATGCTAACATCCAGATGGTGGGAATCATAAAATAAGAAATATGTAGCCTGGTAAACCTTGTCAATAGGACTTGGGCAAATAGAGCACTTAACCCTCATTAGGGCCCCAATCATAGTCAAATTCTGCTAAGGCTAGTTTCACACTTGCGTTGAACGGCATCCGTTGCATTGCGTTGTGTGACGGATGCAACGGATGCGTTGCATATAATGGCACAACGGATCGTATAAAACAATGGAAAGCTTTTTTTTTTTCTTTTTTACAATTACCGGCAGAAGACTATTGTGAACGATCAGCTGATCACCCGGCGGCGGGTGCTCAGCTCATCGCTCTCAATAGCCGGCGGCCGGGCGCTCAGCTGAGAGCTCTCACATGCCAGCTGCCGGGCGATCAGCTGAGAGCTCTCACATGCCGGCGGCCGGGCACTCAGCTGAGCGCTCTCACATGCCGGCGGCCGGGCGCTCAGCTGAGCGCTCTCACATGCCGGCGGCCGGGCGCTCAGCTGAGCGCTCTCACATGCCGGCGGCCGGGCGCTCAGCTGAGCGCTCTCACATGCCGGCGGCCGGGCGATTAGCTGAGCGCTCTCACATGCCGGCGGCCGGGCGCTCAGCTGAGAGCTCTCACATGCCGGCGGCCGGGCGCTCAGCTGAGCGCTCTCACATGCCGGCGGCCGGGCGCTCAGCTGAGAGCTCTCACATGTTGGCGGCCGGGCGCTCAGCTGAGAGCTCTCCCATGCCGGCGGCCGGGCGCTCAGCTGAGAGCTCTCACATGCCGGCGGCCGGGCGCTCAGCTGAGAGCTCTCACATGCCGGCGGCCGGGCGCTCAGCTGAGCGCTCTCACATGCCGGCAGCCGGGCGCTCAGCTGAGCGCTCTCACATGCCGGCGGCCGGGCGATCAGCTGATCGCTCTAACATGCCGGCGGCCGGGTGATCAGCTAAGCGCTCTCACATGCCGGCGGCTGGGCGCTCAGCTATGCTCTCTCACATGCCGGCGACCGGGCGCTCAGCTGAGAGCTCTCACATGCCGGCGGCCGGGCGCTCAGCTGAGCGCTCTCACATGCCGGCGGCCGGGCGATAAGCTGAGCGCTCTCAAATGCCAGCGGCCGGGCGCTCAGCTGAATGTTCGGCCACCGAGACAAAATAAAGTTTCTGTGATTAAAGAAAAAAGATGAGCATGCGCAGTGAAAAATAGAGGATTCCTCTGCTCAAAAAAGTTACATGCTGCGTTCCTTCCGCCCGGTGGACGCAACGCAGCGTCGGCCAGCGGAAGCAACGCAGGTACTTTTGGCACAATCCGTCATCCATACAAGTTTATGGGAAACAGCAGAATCCGTTAACAGATTCCGCTGTTTTCCAAAGGGGCGGATTGTGATGGAAGGAAATTAACGCAAGTGTGAAAGTACCCTAATTAGGAACTAAGCAGAGCTCTTATTTGGGCAGTACATGGCGCTCTTATTTACAGAAGACTATTGTGAACGATCAGCTGATCACCCGGCGGCGGGTGCTCAGCTCATCGCTCTCAATAGCCGGCGGCCGGGAGCTCAGCTGAGAGCTCTCACATGCCGGCGGCCGGGCGCTCAGCTGAGCGCTCTCACATGCCGGCGGCCGGGCGCTCAGCTGAGCGCTCTCACATATCGGCGGCCGGGCGCTCAGCTGAGCGCTCTCACATGCCGGCGGCCGGGCGATCAGCTGAGCGCTCTCACATGTCGGCGGCCGGGCGCTCAGCTGAGAGCTCTCCCATGTCGGCGGCCGGGCGCTCAGCTGAGAGCTCTCCCATGCCGGCGGCCGGGCGCTCAGCTGAGAGCTCTCCCATGCCGGCGGCCGGGCGCTCAGCTGAGAGCTCTCACATGCCGGCGGCCGGGCGCTCAGCTGAGCGCTCTCACATGCCGGCGGCCGGGCGCTCAGCTGAGCGCTCTCACATGCCGGCGGCCGGGCGATCAGCTGATCGCTCTCACATGCCGGCGGCCGGGCGATCAGCTGAGCGCTCTCACATGCGGGCGGCTGGGCGCTCAGCTAAGCTCTCTCACATGCCGGCGGCCGAGCGCTCAGCTGAGAGCTCTCACATGCCGGCGGCCGGGCGCTCAGCTGAGCGCTCTCACATGCCGGCGGCCGGGCGATAAGCTAAGCTCTCTCAAATGCCAGCGGCCGGGCGCTCAGCTAAATGTTCGGCCACCGAGACAAAATAAAGTTTCTGTGATTAAAGAAAAAAGATGAGCATGCGCAGTGAAAAATAGAGGATTCCTCTGCTCAAAAAAGTTACATGCTGCGTTCCTTCCGCCCAGTGGACGCAACGCAGCGTCGGCCAGCGGAAGCAACGCAGGTACTTTTGGCACAATCCGTCATCCATACAAGTTTATGGGAAACAGCGGAATCCGTTAACGGATTCCGCTGTTTTCCAAAGGGGCGGATTGTGATGGAAGGAAATTAACGCAAGTGTGAAAGTACCCTAATTAGGAACTAAGCAGAGCTCTTATTTGGGCAGTACATGGCGCTCTTATTTTGGTTACCAGTATTTAGGCACTACTGGCAGTTTTCATACAATGTTCGGTTCCAAACTCATTCGGTGCCACGGCAGCATCAGGCTCTGTCCACACAGTCGGACAAGCAACCTGATGTCTCCTATTTCTTCAGCCAGAGCTGGGCGTTGGCTGTTTCATGTGCACTATTGCTCAGTTGTGCAGGAGTTAATTCCTGCTGACCTGGGGAACTATGCTAGGAGCTCAGGTTGCTAGTTACTAATCTCAGCCATCTCCTTCCTATATAAGATCCAGGAACTTGTTATTCAGTGCCGATAATAGTTCAGCTTTGCTGCAGCGAACACCGGTACCATTGCAGTTATCCAGGGCCTGGTGATCTGTTGTGTGCTTTTGTGTGGTATGGAAATATTCCTGTTAGTTTATTTCCTCCCTGTGTTTTATTTTCTCCTGGGTTTGTATTGTTTCTCCCCTGTGTCTGATTGCAGTGTGCATGTGTTTTGGTTTTTCCAGTCTGTGATATTTGTGGGGTTTGCTTCTCTGGTCCCAGCCCTCTCCTGGGGTGGGGGAGATGGAGTGTTAATTCAGGATCCAGACGACAATTAGGGTCACGCTGGCGGTCCAGACATGACTATCATCAAGCCTACCTCAGGGATGAGGGACAGCGCAGGGTCTGCAATCTGAGGGTCAGTCTAGAGATCCCTGCTCCAGTTGCCTCTACACTCCTGTGACAGCAATATTCTATATTATTTTTTCAGCACTACGTGGGGGCATTATTTGGGAAATTTATAATAATTTATTTAGGAGTTCATTTTAGTATGCATATCATTTATTTCTCTCTTAAAAGCCATAAACTGTTCCTTATTTTCTACCTACTGGATTTTAGTTGATAAAAAAGTGCTTTCAATGTCATCATTTCAGTGCCTGTATGCAGCAAATTAAAGACTAAGTAGTATTGTAAATTTGGATGTGTCATCAATTTCAGCGTGTAAATAGAACAATAGGATTTGCTATTTGGCAAGATAAGTTGACTGCAGTGCAGGTCACAAAGAATAGGCCACCCTTCCACCCCACCATCGATCTTCTGGAAGCCAGAAATGCTGAAATGTAATTCATGCAGAATACAGAAGCTGTTTGTCTTAGAATTATCAGCAAAGCCACATCTTAGCTGCTGTATTACCAATGAATGATGTACAAGGAATAAATATTGGCGCAAAGAGAACTGTTTGCTGTTACTGGGAATCTATTTACACAAGTAATGAAGGAAAGACTCTCTAATAAAGTCATACAAAACAAATTCTGAACGTTGACAAATGTTTCGTAAGGACATGAATAAAAGATTACGATGGCATTTATCCTTAGATGTACAAAGATAATAGCATAAAAGAACATCGGGTGACCAGCCCGCTTCTACCGCGACTACTGAAAGACAAACCAAAATACTCCGCAGGCAGTATAGACAACAAATACATATTTACATGCACACAGCTACGTCTAGTACTGTACAATGGATTCATTTCTTTTACAAAGATACAAATATGGAACCGTTTATGGTTTAATTATGTTAAGTTTTCTTATATATATTTCTTCTATTGTATCTTTTGCACATAATTATAGCAGCGACTATTATTCTTGAAATGCCTCCCTACTCTGCACAGCAGATCAGAGACAATATAGGAAGCAAGAGTTTATCAGCACACCACCTCAAGGTAACAATAGTAGCTTATTACACCAAAATATCCCAATAATAAATAATATAAAAGGAGTTTTTTATTAATGGTAAATATTTATTAAAACCATACATAAAATTTGACATACAATTAAAACCTACACAACGTGCGTTGGAGTGAGAGGCGGGGAGGCTGGTTGTGCGATCCACCATGGCTACAGGTTTGCTAATTGTGTTCTAATGGGGCAGTTGGTTTTGCGGTTATAGTATTTTACTATTGAAAGGTCAATCTGTAACCGTATTAATGACCGCATTACTGTTTAATTTAAGGTATACTTTAACTGTTCCCCATATATATACATATACAAACATTATACCTTATGTCCATGCTGGGTTGCATAGCCTGGTTTCCCTGCCTTTGGGTCTTGTGTAGGTTTTAATTGTATGTCAAATTTTATGTATGGTTTTAATAAATATTTACCATTAATAAAAAACTTTTATATTGGCTTTATTTATTATTGGGATATTTTGGTGTAATATTGCTGGTTGTATATCCTGATAGGATTAATGAATGATAGATTTTGATTTAATCCGGTTAAAACTTCTCAATTTGGGTATATAACAATAGTAGCTTGTTGGGTGAGGGGCACAGACAAAGGTGCAGAACTGTTCCATGGACGGGAATAAGGTAGAATGGATAATTGCATACACAATTGAAAAAAAAAAATGAAAAAAACCACATGTATTTGGCTAGCTATGGCTAAAAGCTCTGCATGAGGTTTAAAACGCTATAACAATATTTATTTTCATTCTTTTTCATCTTGAAATTTTTCAATTGCGGATGCTGGAATTCTGCACTTTACCTTACAGCAGATCACAGATTTGCTTTATAGCTATCAATGATCTATAGAGGTTTTATTGACTTCTATGGGAAATTGTTATGCTCATGCTCTACAACAAGTGCAGTAGTTACTTTGGGAGCAGGAGGAGGGGTAGTAGTAGTAGTAGTAGTAGTAGAAGGAGAAGGAGGAGAAGAAGGAGGAGGAGAAGGGCTGACCACATTTTTAACAAAAACTTGAACACATTTTTTGAGAAAATACTTGATTTAATACTTAGCAAGTACTCCGGCAGCTAGATTGACACTTACCTGGAAGACTCTGTTAGAAGATCAATTTTTTCAGAACTTAAGAATTTTTTTTCGTATTAAATTACTGTATTTTTCGGACTATAAGACGAACTTTTTTTCCCCCCCAAATGTTGGGGGAAAGTGGGGGGTGCGTCTTATAGTCTGATTGTAAGGCTGCGGGAATGAGGGTGCTGCGGTGGAGCGGGTCATCGGTGGCATGCGCAGGCTGTAGCAGCGCCTGCCGTGACCACGTGGGCCAGCTCATTACATATGCACGCCCATCCTCCCGCCCATCATCCCTCAGTGCTGAAGCCAGCGCTGACAGGTGGGAGGGATGATGGGCGGGAGACACGCGCATAGTAAAGAGCCGGCCCGCGTGATCATCCCTGGCAACTACAGCCTGGAGTGATCATGTATGGCTGTATTCACTGCTCAACGCGCATCATCATCAGTGCGGGGCGCAGTGAAAAAGTATACTCACCCGTCACCGTTCCCATGCAGCATCGTGATGTCCTCCTGTCTGCTGTCCGCTGATGTATGTGGAGTCTATTGGTGCGCACAGGGATGACGTCATCGCTGTGCTCACCGTTCTCTACACACATCAGCGGATGGCAGACAGGAGGACATCGAGATGCTGCAGACAACGGTGACGGCTCCACACAGGTCAGCGGCGCTGCTGCTGCCACAGACAGGAGGAGGAGCGATGCTGCAGGGAGGAAAGGTGAGTATAAACGTTTATTTTTTTGTGTGCCACAGGATGCAGGCCAAATAGCAGGATGGGGTATATTGCAGGATGGGGGTATATAGCAATATGGGGGTAAGCCATGCGGAGCCCATTATAGTTATTGGCGCAGTTTGTGTTCATCAAAGAATGAACTCATTTTTTAACAGGAGTTGCACTTTTCTGTTCCTATATCGGAACAATAAACCAGGACTTTCTACACCGGTGTGAACCTGGCCTTCATAACACCGAAGCATTGCAACCTACATCCTATTTATTTGGCTCCGATCTGATTTCTCCAGATTATCTGCAGTATGACGCACTGTTACACGTTTGTTTTTCCAATAAAAACAAATTTCAGGATGTGCTTTATTTCCTTTTCTTTAATGCCTTTCAACTGACTAATCATGAATTATATGGTCACAAAAAATGTATTGTTTAATTTAAGTTTTTATGCAATAAAAATCTATACAATTTTATGATTTTCTCTCCCCTAAATTCCACATACTATATATGCTTTTTACAGAAAAACATGTTTTTTGTTTTTGGTTAGTATCATTGTAGGCTGGGCTCCAATGTGAAAACAGAATTTACCACTGATAACAGGTCACAGCTCACCTCATAATCCCCGCAAAGAGATCTATGCCCAGGTCACAGAGCATGTTCACAAAACTGTGCCCATAAGTCTATAAATCACCTGCAGGCTGCACCTTTCATATGTACTGTACATAGAGCTGCTTTAAAGTAAATCTCAACTGTTATAAACCGAGCAATTTAACTCCGGTACCATTGTCATAAGAAATATAGGAAAAAATGATGGTCTCACAAAAGTACTTTTCCATACTTATGTAGAGCACTTAGGCAATTCAGAAGAGTTTGTTCAATAGTGGACAACCCCTTTAACATGACATTTACACAAGCACAAGTACAGTATTTTTCGGACTATAAGACGCACCGGACCATAAGACGCACCCTGCTTTTAGGGGAGGAAAATAGGAAAATAAAATTTTAAGCAAAAAATGTGGTCATGACACACTGTTATGGGGCGAGGATCTGCTATCTACACTGTTGTGGGGGTAATGTCCCCAAATTCTCTGCTAAGGTACCCCATCCTGGTAATGATCCTCCTGCCTTGTATATGTACCCCATCCTGGTATATGCCCTTATCCTGCTATATACCCCCATCCTGCTATATTCTCCCCATCCTGATATATACTGCCATCCTGGTATATGCCCTTATCCTGCTATATACCCCATCCTGCTATATGGCATGTATCCTGTATCACACAAAAAAATAAACGTTTATACTCACCTTTCCTCACTCCATGCAGCATCGCTCCTCCCAGTCTGTGGCGGCAGCAGCACTGCTGACTTATGTGGAGCATTCACTGTTCCCCGCAGCATCGCTCATCCTGCTGTCTGCCGGTCAGCTGACCTGCGTGACTAGTGGCACGCACAGCGATGACGTCATCGCTGTGCTCACCGCTAGCAACACAGATCAGCTGGACGGCAGACAGGAGGAGATTGCGGTGCTGCAGGGGAACGGTGACGGGCGAGTATACTGATTCACTGCCCCCAGCGCTGACCTGTGTGGAGCCGATCCCCTGCAGCATCGCAATGTCCTCCTGTCTGCCAGCTGATGTGTGTGGAGAGCGCGCACAAGGATGACGTCATCTCTGTGTTCACCGCTTGCTACACAGATCGGCTGGCTGGCAGACAGGAGGAGATCGCGATGCTGCAGGAGAACGGTGACGGGTGAGTGTACCGTACTTATTCACTGCCCCACACGCAGATGATGATGCGCGGGGGGCAGTGAATACAGCCGCACATGATCACTCCAGGCTGTAGTTGCCAGGGGTGATCACGGCCGGCTGTTTAATATGCGCGCACCCCCCGCCCATCATTCCGCCCACCTGTCAGCGCTGATGGGCGGGATGATGGGCGTGCATATGTAATGAGCGGGCCCACGTGGTCACGACAGGCGCTGCCACAGCCTGCTCGTGCCGCCGATGACCCGCTCCACCACAGCACCCTCATTCCCAGCCGCAGCCCTATATTCAGACCATAAGACGCACCCCCTACTTTCCCCCAACATTTGGGGGGAAAAAAGTGCGTCTTATGGTCCGAAAAATACGGTATATATATAAAAAAAAAAATTTAAGAATTTGAGCCAGCTGCTCAACAGTGTCCCATGATGGCCTTGTTATTTACTGTATATTCTGAGCCAACCAATAGATCATCATACTGTATAATGGCAAACACTTTAAAGGGAACCTGTCAGCAGAAATGTCCCCTAAAACCTAACAGATTCCCCCTCTGCAGCTCCTGGGCTGCATTCTATAAAGGTCCCTGTTATGATTGTGCCCACTTTCTGACCGAAAAAAAGTGTTTATAAAGTTGTACCTTTTTGGCTTCTGATTCTGTAAATCCGTCACGGGGGCGGGCTGCCTGATGGCCGTTATTCTGCCCCCTGGTCCTGTATGCCGCCCCCATCGCTGATTTCAATACTTCTGGACGCCGCCCACTGCTCCAGCCATCCCCGCGCATGCCCAGTGCCCATCTCTCGGGGATGAGCACTGTGCCCAGCGTCACGTGCACGCAGGGTTAAGATTATGGGCGGTGCTGTGATGTTTATTCCTAAGCAACCGCCCATAATCGCGGGACCGCGCTTTCGGTGTAGTCACTGCTCCGCGCTCTTCCCATCTATTTCCTGCCTCGGGGCAAGATGGGAAGGAGGCGAAGTGAGGTCAGCAGCAGCGCGCTTGCGCAGAAAGAAGCAGGCCGAGGGGGAAAGCGCGGTCCCGCGATTATGGGCGGTTGCTTAGGAATAAACATCACAACACCGCCCATAATCTTAACCCTGCGTGCACGTCACCAGCGGTGACGCTGGGCACAGTGCTCATCCCCGAGAGATGGGCACTGGGCATGCGCGGGGATGGCTGGAGCAGTGGGCGGCGTCCAGAAGTATTGAAATCAGCGATGGGGGCGGCATACAGGACCAGGGGGCAGAATAACGGCCATCAGGCAGCCCGCCCCCGTGACGGATTTACAGAATCAGAAGCCAAAAAGGTACAACTTTATAAACACTTTTTTTCGGTCAGAAAGTGGGCACAATCATAACAGGGACCTTTATAGAATGCAGCCCAGGAGCTGCAGAGGGGGAATCTGTTAGGTTTTAGGGGACATTTCTGCTGACAGGTTCCCTTTAAATTAATCAAAGGGAATCTGTCAGCACGTTTTTGCCTCCTCATATGAAAACAGTATAATGTAGGCAAAGAGATCCCGAATATAATGATGTATCACTTAGATTACTTGGTGCAGCCTTCTGCATTTTTAGATTTAGTCATGTAGCAGAGCTGAGAGAGCTGTCCTGCCCACAACAGGCTCTCTATAGAGATTGTACAAGGACAGTGAGGTGTCAGAGGAAGAGGCAAGCCGGACTGCTGTGCAGGTGACATTGTAGTCTGAGCAAAAATAAATCCGGCTGTTTCAACAAACACAGCAAATAAACAACAGATCGGACCTTAACAAGACAGGCATCCCTGAATTCTATGCTTTAACCTCTGCAGCTTGTGGTTTTCAGCTTATATAGCAAAAATCTGCTGACAGATTCCCTTCAAAGAACAGTCTCACCGTGCTTCTGACATCCACCAAATGTTGCAGGACTTCTGCCCAGTTTGACAATATCATGGATGATGGGAAAGTTTGACTACTTACCCAGTTATACCCAAAAAATGCACTGGCTCTTTCCCTAGTGGTTGCACAGAAATGACCCCACCTCATAACAAAGGCAGTACTAAGCTGTCCCCTATAATGAACTCTACTAAGACCCTCAGCCACGTTTCTGCAGCTTTTATGTAGGCTCAACCAGTTGCACTTCCAAAGTGCTTGGTAAGGCATAAGGAGTGTCAACTGATACCTTCATAATCCTAATGATTGACCTAGTACCCAGGAGAAAACTTTGCAGTGTACAAAAGAATAAGTGAATAATCCAACAAGTCTTTAGAATTTACCCAGGTAAAAAAAAAGATAGCTTGGTATGTCAGTAATGGGCATGCATAGAACATAGGCATAATTGCCGCTTACCAGCTCGTTTTGCTTCACTGCAGGCTAAACCCATTTCTTCTTTAAGTTCTCGGTTCTCATTTGCTATGGTTTCTCCTACAGTCACAAACCTCCCAACTGCCTGGTTTACGGCTTGACCTACTCGCTGGATGGCCTGCAACGTCTTCTCGGATTTCTTTGGTTTTTCTTTGTGGTTAATAAGCGTTGTTATCTAAAAAGAGACAACATAGGATTGACATTAGCAGTCATTCTAAAAAGGACAATGAAACTAGTGTCTTTACAGGGTAGGTTAAGATGCCAACATATCTTGATGGAGAGGAGCCTTTTTAAAATATGTACCTATATCAAGGGAAACAATTACATGTCCCTCCTGTATGCAGAACACTGCATCAAGTGAGAAGTCATGGTTTATTGTACTCCACTGTCACATTATAAGAGCAGTAACATTTTTATTTTTAAGCAAATGTAACCATATGAACCTTTTTTTTGTTGGGTGAGTTGCATCTTTCAGTGGCACCATATTGGGGTACATAGAATTTATAATAAAAAAAAACAAAACAAAAAAAAACAAAAAATCCCAAAACTTAATAAAGGCATAGGGAAAAAAAACAAAACAAAAAAAAAAAACAACAGCAAGTCCAACAAAATTGTTTTACCATTTTTACATATTACACCGTTCACTGTGCTGCACAAATGTGTTATCTTCCCTCTGTGGCTCAGTACGATTATAGCGATGCCAAATTTGTATAAATTTGTATAATTTTGTTTATGGCTTATTAGTTTTGTACATTGATGGCTTGATGACCTACAATGTCCATTTTCACGAAAGGTCGCCAAGTATGAAGCCGGCTCAGGAGCTTGCTTCAATCGTCGCAGTGTAACCACTTAAATGCAGCTGCCACTTTTTTATAGCGACATTTAAAGCGTAACCATCATTTTAATTTTTATTTAACAAATAGTATACATGAAAATTAACAACTTTGTAATATATCTTTTCACGCAAATTTGCTTCTTTCTCTGCCAGGATTGATCAGTCATTATCGAAATTCTCAATTGTGAGATAAAATCTGTATTCAGTGAAGACTTTCCCACTACTGAGATGGCAGTTGTTACTGATGAGATTCTATTATGACGGGAGGAGGGAGGAGATAGAGGCAGAACTCCTCCCTCTTCTGTCTACAGATCTATCTACAAATCTATCTGTACCTACTGCAGAAAAAAAAAAAAATTCTCTTTGCACAATTTTGCTTTTTTTTGGAAACATTATATTCTAAGAGCGTTAATGTTAATTTCTGTAGAATAAAGACTAGTAAAAAGGCTGCTTTTCTGCTTGACGAGCTATATTTTTTTTATTGGTATAATTTTGAAGTGCATGCATTTTAGAACCTTAGGGGTTAAAAAGTATCATGAAAACTAAGAAACACAAAAGACAAATCAGGGAAGAAGTTGTTAAGAATAGTTAAACAGGGATAGGTTATTAAAAAAAAAAAAAAAAAGTGCCTAAGCTCTGAACATCTCATGGAACACTGTTCCAAAAATGATAGCTATGCAGTTTTGCCAAACACTTTCCAAGACATGGTCGTCCACCTAAAGCGACATCTCAAGGAAGGAGAGCATAAATTAGAGAAGCCGCCAAGAGACCCATTGTCATGTTGTTAGCGCTGCAGAGATCCATATTTCAGGTTGGAGAATATGTCCACAGCAAAACTTATACTCCAATAATCTGACATGTATGTATGTTACGCGGGCTTTGCACGTTGCGACATCGCAAGCCGATGCTGCGATGTCACACACGATAGTCCCCGCCCCCGTCGCAGGTACGATATCTTGTGATAGCTGGCGTAGCGAAAATTATCGCTACGCCAGCTTCACATGCACTCACCTGCCCTGCGACCGTCGCTCTGGCCGGCGACCAGCCTCCTTCCTAAGGGGGTGGGTCGTGCGGCATCATAGCAACGTCACACGGCAGGCTGCCAATAGCGGCGGAGGGGCGGAGATGAGCAGGATGTAAACATCCCGCCCACCTCCTTCCTTCCGCATTGTGGCCGGCGGCAGGTAAGGAGATGTTCCTCGCTCCTGCGGCTTCACACACAGCAATGTGTGCTGCCGCAGGAACGCGGAACAACATCGTACCTGTCGCGGCACCGGCATTCTGGAAATGTCGGAGCCTGCACCGATGATACGATAACGACGCTTTTGCGCTCGTTCATCGTATCATCTAGGATTTACACACTACGACATCGCAAGTGACGCCGGATGTGCGTCACTTTCGATTTGACCCCACCGACATCGTACCTGCGATGTCGTAGTGTGCAAAGCCACCCTTAGAGTGGTAAGAAGACATTTTTCAAAGCCAGCCATAAAAAGTCCATTTTGCAGTTTGCAAAAAGCTAACATGTAGAAGAGGGTGCCCTGGTCAGATGAGACAAAATAAAGAACATTTTATATGCAAACTGCTATGTCTGGCAGAAAACTAGCACTGCACATCAACCTGAAAACACCATCCCCACAGTGAAACATGGTGATGGCAGCATCATGCTGTGGGGAAGCTGGTTAGAGTTGATGGAAGATGGATGGAGCCAAATACAGGGAAACCCTGGAAGAAAACCTGTTTATAAGATGTGCTAAATTCGGTAAAAGGAAAGATGGAAGGCCTAAGCCACACGGCGAGAAAAACAGTGCGAGTGGAGTGCGATAAAACATCGCATTCCCCTCGGACCAATTCTAGCCTGTGTGTCAGCACACATGAGCGATTATTTTCTCAGCCCTAATCGGACTGAGAAAACAATCGCAGCATGCTGAGACTGTAAGCTGAGACTCGCTCTCGCACCCATTCAAGTGAATGGGGCGAGAGAAAAATCGCACTGCACTCGCGGTACATCGGTGTACCGCTAGTGCAGTGCGAGAATGGCAATAGCCGGCTATGCAGGAGAGAGGGAGAGAAATCCCTCCCTCCCCTCCTGAGTGCCGGCCCGCCCCCCGCAGCTGAGGTCTGCTCGCACGAACGGACCTCAGTTGCAAGGACACACGCATGACACTCGGCTCTGCTGTACTGCCAGCATGAGCCGAGTGTCATGCAAGTGGATCGCAGTAGTCCCCGTGTGGCCCCAGCCTAACAGCAGATCACTTCATTGTAAAAATTATGTCAGCTTTATTCTTCAGGTCAGTGTGATTATAGCAGTACCACATTTATTTAATTTTATGTTTTGCCACTTTTAGACCATAAGACCTATTTTGTTAAAAAAAAAAAAAAAATAGCTTTTACATTGCAGTATTGTGAGCTATAGCTTTTTTTATTTTTTTTTCACTGATGGAGATGGATAGTGGTTTGTTTCTTTGTGGGACAATATGATGTTTTCAGTGATACAATTTTTATTTCTATTTGACTTTTTGATCGCTTTTTATTCCACTTTTGCTGTCAGCTGTATGATGAAAAGACATGGTTTTTGCTACTTTTTTTTTTTAACAGTGTTCACTGAACGTTTAACAAGTGTAACAGTAATATAGAATGGGTTGTTACGGACAGGGCGATACCAAATGTGTACTTTTTTGTTTATTTTTTTTACATAAACATACATATATATTGGAATTTTTTTAATTGTTTTTTATTTTCTGATTTATTATTTTAAATTTTTACTTAGCACCTATATGGGACATACTTTTTATTCCCCTGATCACTGGTATAATATAGTTCAATGCTCGATCATTGCAATACATTATACAGTCAGTTTTACACTGTCAGAAGCATCAGGGATCAAGCTCTTGGCATGATCTGTGAAATTACCCATAGCTGGGTAACACAAAAGAGTCATGACGACCTTAAGTCACCATGGCAACGATTGGGAACTCACGATCACATCGCAGGGGCACAGATTGGAGGTAAGATGGAGAGCTATTCCTCTCCCAATCCCCTAAGTGCCACAATCAATATCAATTGCAGCATTTAGAGGGTTGAACAGACAGGGATGGTACAGTGACCGTCCCTGGTGGTGAGGGCTGAGGCTCGGCTGTCAAATAATGGTAAATTTCGGTCAATTTATTTTGGGATACTTTCTAAAAAAAAAAAATCACAGAAAATTTTAAAATAATTTGCAATTTGAAAACTTTGAATGTTTATCCCTTTAATTTAGATAGTCACACCACACAAAATAGTCAATAAAATAACTTTCCTCTCACGTCAGCTTTACATCAACACCATCCGTAAGTTGTTCTTTTAGCAGTAATTTTTCATTTTTTTCAAGGAAACTTACAAAACTTGTATTTTTAGGGACCTACTCAGTGTTGAAGTGACTTTGGAGAAGTTACGGTAATAACAATATTGGAAAACCCCAAAAGTGATAACTTTTCAGGAATTAATGCAAAGTGGCATGACCGGTACCCTGAACAGGTACAGCAAGTATAACCATGAGGCTCCTGGGCCATTAGTTGGCTGTTAATTGCCATGGCAACCATCAGGACCACACAATCATGATCTCAGGATGCTGATGGGGTTAAAGAGGAAGCCCCCACACTCTGTTAATCATCTAGATGCCGTCGTCACTAGTGCAAGCAGTTTCTAAGGGGTTAAACGGCATGGTCGGTGCCAACACCGATCGTGACTGATGCACCAGGGTGTCCGCTATAGTGTACAGCTGGAAACGGCTCCATCTTTACCTATCGGGGGATGCTATTCACTTATAGTTCAAGTCTGTTTTAAGTTGTATTGGTGGTCACTCCAGTGCAGAAAAAAAATAGAAGCCACTGGTGCTTTAACCACTTCACCCCAGGCTGATTTTCCACGTTTGGTTTTTTGCTCCCCTTCTCCAAGAGCCGTAACTTTATTTGTCCGTCAATCTTGCCATGTGAGGGCTTGTTTTTTTGTGGGACGAGTTGTACTTTTAAATGAAACCATAAGTTTTACCATATAGTGCACTGGAATACGGCAAAAAAAAATCCAAGTGTGAAAAACTTGCAAAAAAAAAGTGTGATTGCACTATTGTTTTCGGGATATTTTATTCACAGTGTTCACTATATGGTAAAAATGACATGTTGGTGCGATGCCTCAGGTTGGTATGAGTTCATAGATTTCCAACATGTATAGCTTTACTTTTATCTAAGGGGTTAAAAAAAATCAGAAGTTTGTCCAAAAAAAGTGGAGCGCTTTTTGCGCCATTTTCCGTGATTCGTTGCATGCTTATTTTTCGGGATCTATGGCTCAGTGATGGCTTACTTTTTGCGTCCCAAGCTGACGCTTTTAAATGGTACCATTTTTTACGCAGCTGCTACGTTTTGATCGCCTGTTATTGCATTTTGCGCAAAATTTGCGGCGACCAAAAAAAACGTAATTTTGTAATTTTGGTTTTTGGAACTTTTTTGCCACTACGCCGTTTACACTATACAACCATTTTATCAAGAGCAAAAGCAAAAAATTAAACCGTTAACCAGTTAGAAGCTTCAAATAAGTAAACACAGAAGAAAAATGAAAATAATTAATTTGAAGAAGAATAGAGGTGACATTGAAAACATCAATGCATTGCAATACTAAAGCCCACTTTACACGTTGCAATTAGTTGTACAATCGCATTTGCGATGTGACACGCCCAGGTTGCATACGGGATCTATGAGATTTCACGTTGGTCGTTCATTTGCTGTCACACGTGCGTTAGTAGTCTATGTTAAATTGGTCAATTTTGTGTGCGATCCTTTAGATCATGTGTTCTGTGACGTATGCATTGAGCACCTTTTTTTTTTTTTTTTATTTATTGACTTGCCAAGCGTGTGTAATGTGTAGGGATGAGTTTTTACTATGTCATCTGCCATTCAGCTCTGCTACATGGCCACCGACAGCAGACACAGACAGCCATGTAGCAGAGCTGAATGGCAGATGACAGCAGACACAGACAGAGCCGCACTGTCAGAATGAACTCGGGTGAACTTCACCCGACTTCATTGTCATGCTGCGGCTCTGTCTGTGTTGCGCCCTGATTAGCGGTCACCTGTGAAGGGCTCACCGGTGACCGCTAATCTCCTAAGTTACTGAAGTTAGCAGCCCTCTCTCATATACTCACCAATCCCCGATCCCCGGCGCTGCACGGCATTCACACTGCTCCGGCGGCTTTTACTGTTTTGAAAAAGCCGGCCGCCCATTAAACAATTTCATATTCCCTGCTTTCCCCGCCCACCGGCGCCTATGATTGGTTACAGTGAGACACGCCCCCACTCTAAGTGACAGGTGTCACACTGCACCCTATCACAGCAGCCGGTGGGCGTGTCTATACTGTGTAGTGAAATAAATAATTAAATAATTAAAAAAAACGGCGTGCGGTCCCCCCATTTTTAAAACCAGCCAGATAAAGCCATACGGCTGAAGGCTGGTATTCTCAGGATGGGGAGCTCCACGTTATGGGGAGCCCCCCACCCTAACAATATCAGCCAACAGCCGCCCAGAATTGCCGCATACATTATATGCGACAGTTCTAGGACTGTACCCGGCTCTTCCCGATTTACCCTGGTGCGTTGGCAAATCGGGGTAATAAGGAGTTATTGGCAGCCCATAGCTGCCAATAAGTCCTAGATTAATCATGTCAGGCGTCTATGAGACACCCTCCATGATTAATCTGTAAATTACAGTAAATAAACACACACGCCCAAAAAAAAACCTTTATTAGAAATAAAAACACAAACATATACCCTGGTTCACCACTTTAATCAGCCCCAAAAAGCCCTCCTTGTCCGGCGTAATCCAAGATGATGCAGCGTCGCTTCCAGCGCTGCTGCATGGAGGTGACCGGAGCCGCAGCAGACACAGCCGCTCCGGTCACCTCCACACAGCAAATGAAGACAGCCGCGCGATCAGCTGCTGTCACTGAGGTTACCCGCGGCCACCGCTGCATCCACCGCTGGATCCAGTGACAGCGGGTAACCTCAGTGACAGCAGCTGATCGCGCGGCTGTCTTCATTTGCTGTGTGGAGGTGACCGGAGCGGCTGTGTCTGCTGCGGCTCCGGTCACCTCCATGCAGCAGCGCTGGAAGCGACGCTGCATCATCTTGGATTACGCCGGACAAGGAGGGCTTTTTGGGGCTGATTAAAGTGGTGAATGTTTGTGTTTTTATTTCTAATAAAGGTTTTTTCGGGCGTGTGTGTTTATTTACTGTAATTTACAGATTAATCATGGAGGGTGTCTCATAGACGCCTGACATGATTAATCTAGGACTTATTGGCAGCTATGGGCTGCCAATAACTCCTTATTACCCCGATTTGCCAACGCACCAGGGCAAATCGGGAAGAGCCGGGTACAGTCCCAGAACTGTCGCATATAATGTATGCGGCAATTCTGGGCGGCTGTTGGCTGATATTGTTAGGGTGGGGGGCTCCCCATAACGTGGAGCTCCCCATCCTGAGAATACCAGCCTTCAGCCGTATGGCTTTATCTGGCTGGTTTTAAAAATGGGGGGACCGCACGCCGTTTTTTTTAATTATTTAATTATTTATTTCACTACACAGTATAGACACGCCCACCGGCTGCTGTGATTGGGTGCAGTGTGACACCTGTCACTCAGAGTGGGGGCGTGTCTCACTGTAACCAATCATAGGCGCCGGTGGGCGGGGAAAGCAGGGAATATGAAATTGTTTAATGGGCGGCCGGCTTTTTCAAAACAGTAAAAGCCGCCGGAGCAGTGTGAATGCCGTGCAGCGCCGGGGATCGGGGATCGGTGAGTATATGAGAGAGGGGGATAGACTGACATGGACAGAGAGTGAGGGACAGAGATAGTGACCGACTGACAGAGATTAGTGAATGACAGACATTGTGAGGCGCTTCAGAACGCAGCTTTTCAGCTGCGCTCTGAAGCAGACCTTTTTTAAGCTGCGGTGCAGAGCGCACACCTGCGCACATAGCATCAGACACCAAAATCGTATGAGGGATGTCACACGTTACAATTCACTAGGTTCGTGCAACAAAACGCTCAATTCTAGAGAATGATACGATGTGTTTGCGATCAACGGTTTTGCGTTCAATCCTGATCGCACGTAGCTGTCACACGCAGATACCTCACAAACGATGCCGGATGTGCGTCACTTACAACTTGACCCCAACGACGGATTGTGAGATATATTGAAGCGTGTGTAGCGGGCTTAACACCACGACATCAAAAACTGCACTTAAAAAGACTGGCTGTATGCATTGGCAAAGTTTTTCAAAGGCCATACAACAGCTAATATCTTTTCCATTTCTCCATTGTCTCGCCATGAGCCTACGTACTGTGTACACAAAGTGTATAAAGAAGTATGACAGTCACAAAAATGTCAGGAATTTTAATGCCATAGGAAAGGTGTGTACGGTCTTCACAGCATACTTATGCGTGAATCAACCTATTTGTACTTTGTTTTTCATTGGAATTTCAATGTAACTTCCAGACATCATCTTATCGATCACACTACAGTATCGTCACCCAAGCACCTTTTCACACCGACAATAATCTGCGTTTAACATTACTAGAATCCAGTCGGCACAAATTATTTACCTCAATAAATGGCAACTCATTCTGGTTCTTACATCACAGAGGTTACCGCGCCATTGAAAAATAAAGGAAAAACAGCATAAATGTTCTAAAGTAACAAAGTAAACTATACTCATCTAATGAATGATTAACAGTCATGAACAATTTCGGTTTCTGAAAATTGTTTCAAATCTAATGACTGATTCTTATGTTTTCTTTGCCCTGATTTAACAAAACACTTCTACTTTTAACCATTAAGTATGGATTTTGCACAAAACACGCAAAATGTTTAATGTAGCCAAAAATGTATACAATATTATATCAATTTATTGAACATTCATTCTTCAATTTTTTGGGAAATGAATTATTGCGCGCCTTTTCCTTCTCTCTTCAAAGCTTCTTTGACACCTTTTCTTCTGTAGAAGGCCTGAGGATCTTCTGTGTGAAGCATCCAGCAGTAGTCCCCCATCATATTCACTTTCCAACTACCTTGATATCATTGTTCCACCTGCTTGATATCCTGATGAAATCTCCTTGCTCCAAGGTTTTCAAGAAAGGAGTCTAAAGGGGAACGTAAAAAATGTAACTTCAAATTCATCAGACAACCCAAGAATTTGAAACATTTTAGCATGTTCTCCATGTGGTGATCTCCCCCCATACCCGGCAGGTAATAGCAGCGTGCTACAGCCAGGACCTGCCACAAATAATTAGAGGTGAAGCAAAGCTCCGCCCGCAATTGTTAACCTCTTATGTTCCACTGTCAAACTGAAAGCAGGATTACATATGCGCCGGCATTGGGGGGGTTGCCATTTTAAGAGCCTTTGGCCAGGCTTCAAAGGAGACTGATTTTTTTACTATACGCAGCAATGCTGTGGTATGCAGCAATGTTGTATGTACAGTATATAGGATAAGCAATCAGACAAATCACAGTTGATAGTCCACTAAGTGGACTATTAAAAACAGTAAGAATAAAAAAAAGTTTTAAAAAATATGTGAAACAAAAAAAAAACAAGTTCAAATCACCCCCTTTTTGTCCCATTAAAAATAAAGATAATAAAAAAAAAAAATACACATGTGATATTGCCATGTTCAGCAGAGTCCAATCTATCAAAATATAAGGATAATTAACCTGATTGGTAATTGTAAACACTGTAAACAAAAAAAAAAATTCAAGAACGTCAAAATTGGCTGCTGCAATCACACTACTTCATTGAGTCTTGTAAAAAGGTGACAACCTCAGATTTGCCAGTAAAATAATAAAAACAATCCCCCCCCCAAAAAAAAGTTACAATTCCTTTTTTTCCACAAGTTGGCTACATTTGGAATTTTTTCCCGTTTTTACAGCAAGCATGTGGTTTTGATGTGATTTTTTGCAAGATGCACCGTTGGTGCAGGAATATGGTGTATAAATTTCAGCACCAAATCTGCTACTCTTTTTATTAAAAAAAAGAAAAACACGGTTTTCTGCCAAGAGACGCAGGTTTGTGAACTTCGTGACCTCACCTGTGAGGAGGTCACCTGAGGTTAGTTTACCTGCGGTCACAGGTGGAATACCATGGGAACCTGCAGCTATGATCGCAGATAAACAGTGATGTCACCGCTCATCGCTGCAGCTAATTCAGTCTCTGCCTGAAGCCCATAGTGTGTGGTCATGTTCTGTGTCCGCGCGCTGTGACTTCAGTAATGTAGCAGAGCATGGATCATTGTGGGACCTCGTGGATTACGTTAGAACTGGGTTTTGGGGTTAATAAAGGGGTGAAAGACAGTGGTGTTTTTTTATATTTTGTGTTTTTCTTTTCACTTACAGATTAGTAATGGGGGGTTTCGTAGATGCTTCTCATTACTAATCTAGGGCTTAGTGGAAGCTATGAGCTGTCATTAACCCCTTATTACACTGACTGCCAGAGCACCAGGGCAATTTGGACCAGCTGCGTAAAGTGCTGGGATTGTTACATCTAATGGATGCGACAATTCTGGGCAGCTGCAGGCTGCTATTTTTAGGCGGGGGGGATGGCAATAACGGTAGTCATCCAGATTTATCATGGCTGGGCATCAAATTGGGGGGCGGTGCCCACCATTTTTTTTAATTATTTAAAAAAAATGCATGGGGTCTCTCTTATTTTGATCTACAGCCAAGATAAGCACATGGCTGGGGGCTGCTGCCTGTAGCCATATGCTTTATCTGTGCTGTGTATCATAATATGGGAGGACCCTACGCCAATTTTTCTTATTTATTTGTACACCACTATAAAGGGATGCACGCAGTGTTTGGAATTCCAAGCAAACACGCTGTCACATCAGGTGGGGGCAAGGTCTGACTGCAACCAATCACAGAGGCCGGGACTGTCATTGGGCGGTGAAAGCAGTGAATATGTATGAGGTTAAGGAGTGGCCCCGGAAATAGTGTTACTGCCGCGCAGAAGACTGGTAAGTATAACACACCTCATTTATTCTTATTTTCTTTTTCCTTTATTTTATTTATGTACTTATTTTTTTAAAACGCCGCCCACTCCAGGCCCGGGATCGGTGCACAGATACTACGGTATGTATCCGACGTGGATCCGAACTTTCAAAGTCCGGCTTTGCGCATCAATATATTTGATCCCTAATGTTCCCAAACAATCCTCTGGGGCCTGCAGAGAGCAGTTGTAGTTATACAAAGAATAAATTGCAAAATAGGTGGGCTCAATTTACTAATCAAATGACTTCAGGAGGTATGTGATCACTCAGGAACTTATTTAGGGCTATCAGAATACAGGGGGCTGACTACAAATGCATGTCTTAATTTTCAGATTTTTTTTTATTATTTAGAAAACCATGCATCATTTTCTTTATACTTCACAAATACTTGTTAATTTGTGTTTATACGACTCATATATAGCATAAAATCCTAATAAACTTACTTCATTCTTATCATCCTCCTGGGTCCTATAATGGACAGAGATTGTGCTGACTTTATTTCTGCTAGTGTGCATACGTAGGTTTGACCACAGATCCTCGATGGCAGGTCTCTGATGGAACTAAACAATACATAAACCAGAAAGGCTCCCATTGCACATGACCAATGCAGAGAATACCGGAGGCTAACATGTACTCTAGGTTGGTCAATCACTATTCCAAGTGATGTCAGTGAATTATTTTTGCTTACATTTAGGTTCATAACTGTATCATATGCAATCTCAGTCAGACTAACTTTTATTATGATTTTCATCCAAATCTTTTTTCTGTAAATTTCCCTTTACTTTCCGTACTATAACAAGGACAAATGGTTAGTTTTCACAATAGTGAGACTCATGACACTGTTATATTTGGGAGTATTTGCAGAAGTGTGCATCCAGACATTAAGGCTATGTGCCCACGCTAGAATGTCCCTGCGGATTTTTTTGCCTGAAAATCCGCAACTTTCGCGGCAAATCCGCACCCGCGGATTTGCCGCGGATTTACCGCGGATTTGCCGCGGATTTTTTTTTTTCCCCATTCAAAACAGAAAATCCGCACCAAATCTGCACCAAACAATTGACATGCTGCAGATTGTTCCGCATCAAAATCCGCGGCAAAATCCGCAGCGGAAAAATCCGCAGCATGGGCACAGCATTTCCAAAATGCCATTGAAATGGCTTGGAAGTGCTGCTGCTTCAGATTTTCGGCAAATCCGCGCTAAATCCGCGTCAAAATCCGCGTCAAATCCGCGATAAATCCTGTAGCGTGGGCACATAGCCTTAGTCATGAGTAGATAGAGGAGGCGGCCATTGTTATTCTGGAGGTATACAGCAGGTTGCAATCATCCAATTTTATGACAACTATTACTTGTGTGTATGAGTCAGTCTCCTGGTCTAGTATTGATGGATAACATGATTTCATACCAAGAGCTGGGTTCAAGTCTTGCAAAACAAAGCATGGCTTAGTCAGATATATACGACAGATGACTGGACTATGTACTGGGACTATATTAATATCCATTTACAATTTCCCACGCAAATATTATTTTGTCTCATTTTTATTAGGAGGCTAAAAAAAGATTGGACACCTATTTGATATTTCATTCACACAAGTAAAGTGTCACGTGTCTCTCGCCCAACCTCACATCTGGCTTGCAGAGACTATGACACTTAGGCTACTTTCACACTTGCGTTCAGCGCATTCTGTCACTATGGAGAATTGCGCAGTCCGTTAACGCACTGCGCTATTCTCCATAGGCTTGTATGGATGATGCACTGTAACGCAAGTGTCTGCGTTGCATCTGCCGGACGACGCAGCGTCGTTATTTTGACGCTGCGTCGGGCGGAAGGAACGCAGCATGTAACTTTTTTTGAGCAGCGCAATCCGTAGGATTTCACTGCGCATGCTCTTTTTTTTTTTTTTTTAATCACAAACTTTATTTTTGTTGTCTCTCGGTGGCCGAAGCTGAGCGCCCGCCCGCCGGCATGCCCGGCCGCCGGCAAGTGACAGCGCTCAGCTGAGCGCACGCCCGCCGGCATGCCCGGCCGCCGGCAAGTGACAGCGCTCAGCTGAGCGCCCAAGTGAGAGCGCTCAGCTGAGCAAACGGCCGCCGGCAAGTGACAGCGCTCAGCTGAGCGCCCAAGTGAGAGCGCCTAGCTGAGCGACCGGCCGCCGGCAAGTGACAGCGCTCAGCTGAGCGCCCACCCACCGGCATGCCCGGCCGCCGGCAAGTGACAGCGCTCAGCTGAGCGCCCAAGTGAGAGCGCTCAGCTGAGCAACCGGCTGCCGGCAAGTGACAGCGCTCAGCTGAGCAACCGCCCACCGCCATGCCCAGCCGCCGACAAGTGACAGCGCTCAGCTGAGCGCCCGGCCGCCGGCATGTCAGGGCGCTCAGCTGAACGCCCGGCTGCCGGCATGGCGCCCAGCTGAGCGCTCAGCCGCCGGCTATTGAGAGCGATCGGCTGATCGTTCACAATAGTCGGCTGCCGGTAAACTGTAAAGAAGAAGAAAAAAAAAAAAAGCTTTCCGTTGTTTTGTACGATCCGTAGCATTGCGTTGTGCCACTAGATGCAACGCATACGTTCCATCCGTCACACAATGCTACGGAAGCCGTCCAACGCAAGTGTGAAACTAGCCTAAGGCAGGTGCACAAGATTCTTTGGGCACTGTTCAATGCCGCAGCATTAGTCACATCACATTGGGTCGATGTGGCACGTGTAATCAATGCCGTGTTTATATGACGCACTGAGGAGGGAGGGAAGTTAGGAAGCTATCGAAACGATGGTCACCAACTTCCATACTTGTGTAAATATGACAAAAGCAAACTCACTTGAGGTCCAATGGACCTCACGCGACTAATAAAATGTTATAGGGAGAAAAACAAGGTGATTTTTTTTTTTTTTAGTCCGTTTAGCTTTTTGTATTCCAGTATATAAGCGTTCAACAGTAGGGATGAGCAAGCATGCTAGGCACTGCTCGATACTCGATCGAGTATTCTGTGGGTGCTCAAGACACTCTGTACTCGATCAAATATTGTGTGGTTGCTCAAGATTCTCGATACTCGATCAAGTATTGTGCGGGTGTTCAATAATAATATTTACACAAAGGACAGACAAAAATTGGACTGTATAGCGGGCTTTACACGCTACGAGATCGCTACAGCAATCTCGTTGGGGTCACAGAATTTGTGACGCACATCCGGCCGCTGTAGCGATGCCGTTGCGTGTGACACCTTTGAGCGATTTTGCATTGTCGCAAAAACATGCAAAATCGCTCATCGTAACATGGGGGTCCATTCTCAAATATCGTTACTGCAGCAGTAACGCGGTTGTTCCTCATTCCTGCGGCAGCACACATCGCTCTGTGTGACACCGCAGGAGCGAGGGACCTTTCCTTACTTGCCTCCCGTCCACAATACGGAAGGAAGAAGGTGGGCGGGATGTTAGTCCCGCTCATCTCCGCCCCTCCGCTTCTATTGGGCGGCGGTTCAGTGATGCTGCTGTGACGTCGCTGTGATGCAGAACGAACCGCCCCCTTAGAAAGGAGGCGGTTCGCTGGTCACAGCGACATCGCAGGGGAGGTAAGTAGTGTGACGGGTTCGGGCGATGTTGTGCAACACGGGCAGAGATTTGCCCGTGTCACACAACCGATGGGGGCGGGTACGCACGCTGGTGTTATCGGTACCGATATCGCAGTGTGTAAGGCGGCCTTAAGTCTTGCACTGCAGGTCAGGTATAAACCAGCTAAGATCCCTATCAGTATGTCTTTGCAATGTGGGAGGAAACTGGAGAAGCCGGAGGAAACTTACGCAAACACGGGGAGAACATACAAACTCCTTGAAGATGTTGTCCTTGGTGGGATTTGAACTTAGGACCTCACTGCTGCAACACTGCAGTGCTAACCACTGAGCCACTGAACCGTTCGGTATTTGAGTATTGTGTGGGTACACGAGACACTCAATCCTTGATTGAGTATTGTGCGGGAGCTTGAGAGAGACATGACATCCCCTCGGCACATCGCTGATTGACTTCTAACAGCAGTCACTTCTGATAAACTGGAAGTAGCCTGTAAATCAAAAACCTAAGATGACTACTTAATCCAAAATAAATGGTCTTCTCAATAACTGTTCACGTTAAGTATTTCTCTTTCTCCACAAGTGCAGCGATCCCATGTCTCTAAGCAGCTGCTTCCACTCAATATCATAGTACTATGTATATGGTCCAACATCTGCCCCATCTTTTCCAACCACCAGAACATGCACCTGCTGTGTACAGCGTACTTCACTACAAAATGAATCAATGCCTATAGAACGCATCCTGACAGAAGATCCTGTTGGCTTATTCAGCGCTGAAAAAATATTACGAGAGGTTTTTCTTTTTTTCCACTTTCTCAAATTATGCTAGAAGCAATAATATTTCAATTTATTCGTATTTAATATTAATGATTGTAAAAGAGGAATCAGCAGCTGCCAGAGAATCTGTGCTGCTTCTCACAGCAGGAATTGCTAACATTTATGCACGCGATCCGACGAGGGCAGGAACAATGATTCAGCATGGCCGCCAACAGCCATGCTGAATTCATTGTGCCTGCCCTCGTCGGATCGAAGACGTTACTAAGTTTGAGGCCTGGCAAGTATCAGCATGGGAGACTGGCTGGAAATCCCCAGTTCTGTATGTCTATGCATGTTACATATTACACATGCAGTGATCAGGTACAATTAAAGGGAATGTATCATCAGAAAATAATATTTTTTAAAAACAGGTTTTTGTATTAAAAGTGTTATTTTTGGCTTTTTTTAACACCATATCACAATCTTTACAAATTCAAAATTAAAATGAGAAATCTTGCAATTTTCACTCGGACAATGGGATTTTTTTAGACAGTAACTTCCTGTTCTATAAGGAAATAACACATCTACATTAGCAGCATCAGACCGACTCCAACCCAATCTTTTGTACTGAAGCATTTAATGAGCCTGTGCAAAAATCGTTGTAAAAGGAGGAGAAGCAGGGTCAGCTGTAACATAAGACGAGCCATCAAATTACAATACGTTATCAGCAGTGTATAAAGGTTATCAGTAGTGACGAGTGAGCAATACCATGTTCAGGTGCTTGGTACATGTAATGATCGGTTGGATGCTCAGATGGGCGCAACTCGAGGACCCAAGTATGATTTAAGTAAATGGGTAACTCAAGCATTTTTCTGGGAAATCTTTGGAAAAATGCTGAAGTTCCATTGCGTTCCATTATGCTAAAGACTCCAAACACACATTAAAGATGACCACTGCCTTGCTAAAGAAACTGAGGGTAAAGGTGCTGGACTGGCCAAGCATGTCTCCAGACCTAAAGTCTACTGAGCTTCTGTGGGGCATCTTAAGACAGAAGGAGGAGCGCAAGGTCTCTAGCATCCACCACTTCCGTGATATTGTCATGGAGGAGTGGAAGAGGATTCCAGTGGCTTCTGTGAAGCTCTAGTTAACTCCATGCAAAAGAGAGGTAAGGCAGAGCTTGAAAATAATGATGGTCACACAAAATATTGACACTTTGGGCACAATTTAGCCCTTTTCACTTTGGGGTGTAATCACTTTTGTTGCCAGCAGCTAAGACATTAATGGCTGGGTGTTCAGTTATTTAGAGGGCAACCAAAATGTACATTGTTACACAAGTTGTGCACAGACAACATTACATTATCATATGTTCAGTGCCATCGCATGAAAAGGTACTAAAAAAAAAAGTTACATCAATGTTAGGGGTGTACTCACTTTTGAGATATAGTGTATGTTTCTAACTTTGTGGGAACAGGTTGAGGAAGGCCTTTTTCTGTTCCAGTATGACCATGCCCCACTGCACTAAACAAGGTCCTTAAAGGGGTGGTTCACCCATTTTTTTTTATTTTCTGTAGGAGTTCTACTTGCCTTTCTAGGCGTTTTCTCCTTTGGCTTCTGTTTCCAGTTCTGGCACTGAGCGGCGCTATCCTGCACGCTCAGTGCCTGTCACATGACCCCCTGGAGCTGTGGCCGCCAGCATCCTCTGACGTCCCGGCATTTCCAGGCTCTCAAACAAGACGGGTATGTCAGAGGAGGCTGGCACCACTCAGATTGAGTGACAGGGCTGTGGGCGGTGACTACTGCACATCACAGCCCAGTATCGAGGGGAGGAGCCGGAGGACGTCAGTGTGGAGCCGGCGTCCTGCAGATGGTGAGGCACGGGGGGCGCCAGTGTGCAGCAGAGGGGGGGGGGGGGTTCTTCAGCAGAATCCCCCCTGCACGTATGTGATCACACTGTCCACCCGCCCGCTCTGCTGCGATGTCAGGAAAGCGGCCGGTGACGGGCAGTGTGATCATCTGCTCTTCCCAGCAGCAAGACACTGACAGGCATGTCACTGCTGTGCTCTGCCATCTGTCCTGCTGCATGGGACCAACTGTCTGCACTCTGTCACCTGCACCACAAGTCACAGAGTGGAGACAGTTGGTGACAGAGCACCTCTGCCCCCCCCTTCTTTCCCCACTCTCTTCTCTGCCCCCTCTTATCCCTCTCTCCTCTCCCCTCTCTTCCCTCGCTCTCTAACCCCCCCTCGCTCTCTCCCCCCCTTGCTCTCTTCCCCCCCATCGCTCTCTTCCCCCCGCCCGCTCTCTTTTCCTCCCCCCTCGCTCTCTTTTCCTCCCCCCCTCGCTCTCTTTTCCTCCCCCCCTCGCTCTCTTTTCCTCCCCCGCCTCGCTCTCTTTCCCTCCCCCCCCCTCGCTCTCTCCCACCCCCTCGCTCTCTCCCCCCCCCTCGCTCTCTCTCTCTCTTTTACCTCGCTCTCTCCTGGCATGGTCAGTACAGAAATCTCTCCATCGTGGAGGGGTGAGAGGGAGTAATAAACATGGAGTCCCTACTGTGTCTGTGTATTTATTTCTAATAAAGTTTTTTTCTCTGTGTGATGTCTTTTTTTTGTTAAACCCTTTATTGGAGATTCTTAATGGCCAGGTCAAACTTGGCCTGACATTAAGAATCTCGGGCTTTATACCAGCTGGTAAAACATAGCTGGTATTAACCCCTTATTACCCAGCGTGCCACCTGCCACCAGGGCCACTGGAAGAGTTGGATACAGCGCCAGAAGATGGCGCTTCTATGAAAGCGCCATTTTCTGGGGCGGCTGTGGACTGCAATTCGCAGCGGGGGGCCCAGCAAGTTTGGGCATCCTTCACTGCGGATTCCAATCCCCAGCTGCATAGTTGTACCTGGCTGGACTCAAAAATTCGGCGAAGCCCATGTCATTTTTTTTTTTTAATTATTTCATGAAATTCATGAAATAAAAAAAAAAAAAAGGGCTTCTCTATATTTTTGGTTTCCAGCCGGGTACAAATAGGCAGCTAGGGGTTGGGGGCAGCCCGTAGCTGCCTGCTGTACCTGGCTAGCATACAAAAATATGGCGAAGCCCACTTCATTTTTTTAAAAAAGTTTTCAGGCAAAAACCTTTATAAAAAAAAAAAAAATGCTTCCCTGGATTTCTATTGCCAGTGAAAGTAACACCAAGCAGCTGGGGTTAGCAGCCAGTAGCTGCTTGGGTTACCCTTAACAATAGAAAATGCAGCGGGAGCCCACAAACAATGTGATTTTTTTTTATTTTTTATTTTTAATGAATTTTTAAAAAAAAAAAAATCGACATGGGCTTCGCCCATCGAGCACCAGAGCATTTTACTGCTCAATTCATCCCAAGTAATCAGATGACTGCAGTGTCTGCCAATTACTTGTTCTGTGTCCCCCTGCATCCATTGCAGCGTGTACGGGCTGTGAGGTCAGCGGAGTTCAGTCCAGCACTGGAGTCAGCTGATCTGAACTCAGCTGAACTCCAGCCTGCACACGCTGCGATGGATGCAGGGGGACATAGAACAAGTAAGGTCTAAGCCACACGGCGAGAAAAACAGTGCGAGTGGAGTGCGATCAAACATCGCATTCCACTCGGACCAATATTAGCCTGTGTCAGCACACATGAGCGATTATTTTCTCCGCCCTAATTGGACCGAGAAAACAATCGCAGCATGCTACAACTGTAATGCAAGACTCTCTCTTTTACCCATTCAAGTGTATGTGGTGAGAGAAAAATCGCACTGCACTTGCGGTATATCGGTGGACTACGGAGGAGAGAGGGAGAGAAATCCCTCCCACCCCTCCTCAGTGCTGGCCCACCCCTCGAGTGCCGGTCCGCCCCCGCAGCTGAGGTCTGCTCGCAGAGTCGGACCTCAGTCGCAGGGACACACGCATGACACTCAGCTCTGCTGTACTGAGCGTGAGCCGAGTGTAATGCGAGGGGATCGCAGTAATCCCCGTGTGGCCCCAGCCTAATCGGCCGACACTTGAGTCAGCTGATCTGAACTCAGCTGAAGTCCTGTACACACAGCCTGCACACGGTCACATGTGACCGGCAGCAGGCAGCGACTGCTGTTAAGGCTACATTCACATGACCGTTCCGTTTTTGCGGGCCACAAAAAACGGTCCTTTTTTTTCATGGATGCATCCTAGTGGCATCCGTGTGACATCTGCGTGCCTTCCGTTTTTTTTGCGGACCGCAAAAAACGGAAGCAGCAAGAAAGATAAATAGATGAGTAGATATAGAGATGAATAGATAGATATAGGGATAGAGGGATAGAGGAATAGAGGGATGAATGAATGAATGAATGGATGGATGGATAGATAGATAGATAGATAGATAGATAGATAGATAGATAGATAGATAGATAGATAGATAGATAGATAGATAGATAGATAAGAAATACATATATAATGTCTTACCCCCTGCATATTCTAAGCTGACACCCTTTTGTGACTTTCATGTGGCACTAAGGGTTGCTTAGCCTTGTATTTAGCCAAAAAATAAATAAATAATAAAAAAAAATGACATGCGGTCCCCCTATCTTTTGTAGCCAGCTAGGGTAAAGCAAACGGCTGCAGCCTGCAAACCACAGCTGGCAGCTTCACCTTGGCTGGCAATCCAAAACAGAGGGCACCCCACGCTGTTATTTTAAATTAAAGGGAACCTGTCATCAGGAATTTGGCTTTCAACCTAAACGTTTCCCCCTCTGCAGCTCGTGGGCTGCATTCTAGGAAGGTTTTTGTACTTTTTGTGCCCCTTTTTAAACCAAAATAAACACTTTATAAACTTGTACCTTTCTGTTTGAAAATCTTGTTAATTTTCCATGGGGGCGGGCCGTGTGGCGTCCGTTGCTGTAGCTTACGCCGCCCCCCATGCTCCAAATCATGCCTCATAACGCCGCCCACTGCGCCCGAGGTCCTGTGCACGCCGGGACACCTAGTGACGTGGTCGCATGCACGAGAGTATGGGCGGCGCTGTGATTGCATCGCAAGTGCGCGCCCATACTCTCGTGTGCGCGCTCTCCCCTCTGTACGTCGCTCAGATCCTCTGCTTCTCCTGTGCTCCGCTCCTCCCATCTATTTCCTGCTGCAGGGTACGATGGGAAGGAGGTGACGTCGGGCCGGCGCAGAACGCTGGAGGCAGTGGGGGAGAGCGCGCACACGAGAGTATGGGCGCGCACTTGCGATGCAATCACAGCGCCGCCCATACTCTCGTGCCTGCGACCACGTCACTAGGTGTCACGGCGTGCACGGGACCTCGGCGCAGTGGGCGGCGTCCTAAGGGATGATTTGGAGCATGGGGGGCGGCGTAAGCTACAGCAACGGACGCCACACGGCCCGCCCCCATGGAAAATTAACAAGATTTTCAAACAGAAAGGTACAAGTTTATAAAGTGTTTATTTTGGTTTAAAAAGGGGCACAAAAAGTACAAAAACCTTCCTAGAATGCAGCCCACGAGCTGCAGAGGGGGAAACGTTTAGGTTGAAAGCCAAATTCCTGATGACAGGTTCCCTTTAAATAAATAATTTAAAACAAAAAACACGGGGTCCCCCAAAATTGGATCACCAGCCAAGGTAAAGCGGACAGCTGTGGTCTGGTATTCTCAGACTAGGGAGGTTCACAGTTATTGGACACTCCCCAGCCTAAAAATAGCAGGCTGCAGCCTCCCCAGAACTAGCGCATCCATTAAATGTGCCAGTCCTGGTGCTTCGTGCCATCTCATCCCGTTGCCCTGGTGCGGTGGCAAACGGGGTAATATATGGGGTTAATACCAGATGTGTAATGTCACCTGGCATCAAGCCCTGGAGTTAGTGATGTCAGGCGTGTATCAGATACCCGACATCACAAACCCAGGCAGTAATAAAAAAAAAAAAGACAACAAACACATTTTTATTTGAAAAAACACTCCCCAACACATTCCCTCTTTCACCAATTTATTAGAAAGAAAAACAAATCCAGGTCTGGTGTAATCCAAGGGGGTCCCACGATGACCCATACCATAGTCAATGTCCCAGTCAATGTAGAACAGAATATTCCCTATTTGCTGGGAGAGCCGTGCAGTGACCTGAGCTAACATCAATAGGTCAGCCCAGGTCACTGCAGGGCATGACGAGTGCTGCCATCAGGAGGTTAGCGAGGTATATTACCTGCGATGATCGCTGAACTCCTGACAGCAGCGCTGTCACTGAGTTCAATGACCGCCGCCTTCACAAACCAAGTATCGCAAGCGGCCCGTGACGTCACCACTAGTCACAGTATCGGGTCGACAGCGAGAGGTGATGTGACAAGCGGCGGGCATAGAAGGCAGTGACGACCGCTGACGTCAGGAGGGCAGGACTTCATCACCGCAGGTAATGAAATTACTAACCTCTTGACGGTAGCGCTGCTCATTCCCGCGGCTGCTGACACTGCAGTGCGGGCCGCTGCTGACACTGCTGAGCGGCCAGCCGCGGGGCTGGGGCTGGAGCGGGACACTGACTGCACGGGCACCCGACGTAAGTCACATGGAAGTGCTTCCGTGTTGCTTCCGGGAATTTTGCGGACCCATTGACTTGTATTGAGTCACGGTTCGTTATTACGGAACAAAATAGGACATGTTTCATAATAACGGAGCGGACATACGGCATCCGATGTGTTTTTTTTGTAGGATCGGATGCACATGGAAGTGCTACCGTGTACCATCCGATCCTACACAAAAGACATTGAAAATATGGTCCTGTCTGTGGGGCCGCAAAAAAACAGGAACTGACCAGGACAAACTGAACGGTCATGTGAATGAGCCCACCTGCAGCCATTGCAGCGTGTGCGGGCTGTGAGATCAGGAGTCAGCTGACTCCAGCGCCGGCCGATAAATTCTGTGTCCCGCTGCAGAAGGATCCGGTAAAATAACGGTTGCATGCGCTGCACATTTAATCCACAGGATCCGTTCACATGCGGTTTGCGGATGATACGGACGACACACAGACTAGGCAAGAGGGAAAAAAGCAATCTCATCACCCCCTCACTTTTTTTTCCCCAATTATTTTTTTCACATGTTGCGCAGACTAATAATCATAATTTCTGTACACACACACACACACACACACAAACACTCACAAACACACACACACACACACACACACACACTGTATATACGCACACACACACTTTCTTCCCCTGGCTGTGCAGAGCTGCTGTTTCTGTGATTTCTCTCTGGGCATCAACTGGGAAGAGGCAGGGAGGAGGGTTTGGTCGGAGAGCAGAGTGGGTGTATTAGACACAATGGGTGTGTTAGATAAGCTAGACACCGCCCTAGAGCCACAAAGAGTTCTGGGACTTGTAGGAAGTGAACACAGGAAGTCAGAGGAGAGATTAACCCCATCTGAGCTGGAGCCAGCAATGAACATGTGCTGCTAGTGCACAATAAAAGGTAATTTTGCTGAAAATACATAATAGATGTGTTGAGGGGCACATATTAGCAAGATTTATCAGAAAAAAAAAAAATCAGTTTTGATAACTGGACAACTTCTTTAAAGAAATGCTTGATGAGTTTGGTGTGCTGTAACTTGCCAGCCCTGATCTGAACCCTACTGTGCCCCTTTGTGTTGAACCTGAATGGAGATTGCAAATCAGGCCCTCTCATCCAAAAGAGCATCTGACCTCACAAATGATCTTCAAGACGAATGTTCAAAAAGTCACAAAACACACTGCGAAATTTTGTAGGAAGCCTCACTATGAGTGAAAGCAGTTTTATCTGCAAAGAAGGTGCAACTCCACTTTAATGCCTATGGGATGTCATAAAAGCTCTACTTGGTGTCATGTCTAGGACTGCAAATACTTTGTCCATACTAAGGTGTAATTGAAAACAACAGGAAATGGATCAGAAGAATCAAACCAAACTGTTGTATAGTTATTAACGATCAGTAGATTAGATTACCATGGGACAGCTACCGTATATAGAGAAAAATGCCTTTTATGTGAAGAAGAAAAAAATAACTAACTAAACTTGTCCTTCCACTAATGCGGTTTCACCAACAGTTATGAACTTGATTTCTGTAAAATGAAGTTTAGGAATCTCCACGGGCCGCTATCCCCTTCCCTATTTGCTCAGGCATATATATCATTACACTCGTTGTCAACAGCTTCTAATAAAAATAGACATGTTTGTAGAAGAACAGATTGTCAGTAAAAGAGCAGAGTGTGACAGAGAAGGTAACGGTAATGAAAACTGGCACTTGGTACAACTGGAACATTTCCATACACTAACCCTGCCATACTCACATCAGGGTTCTGAAGGATGGCACGGTTTCCTCAGGAATGGCTGTTTTACACACATGGAAATGTTTAACACAAGCCATATGGTAAGACTTAAAGTGATTTAATTCACAAATGTACATTATGTAATTATACTGAACTTGCATGTACAGAATCGTAGAAAGATAGCCGATAGACACCAAGCTGTGTGGAAAAAAAAAATAAAATAAAATATATATTGTGATAACACGCTCGGGGATCGCCTTTGCTGGGTTCAAAGGGCACGTGTTCACCTCAGGCAGACAGCCGAATTCAAGGTGTAACTGACGCTTGGGTCAGGTTTATTGCAGTGAAGCATAAACAAAAGAAAAACACCAACAAAATAAATCCTTGCCTGTACGGCGCTAACTATACACGGTGATATCCTGACTACAAACTGGACGGCTTCTCCCTTCCAGCTAAGGTTGCTTTCACACTACGTTTTTTTTAACATGCGTCATGAACGTTTTTTTGCTGCAAAAGCGGATCCTGCTTTTACAGCAAAAAAACGCATGCAAACGCATGTGTTATTTTAAAGGATCCTGTCACTTTAAGTTTATGGGCAGGCATTGGAGTCATGTGATCGGTAGTGAGGGGAACTGAACGTGAAAGACTGGGAGCTGGCATCTAACAGCTGTGGAGGCTCGTAACCAAAGTAAACATCGGGTAACTTGCTTGGATACCCGATATTTACATTGGTTACGAGCGTCCGCAGCTGCTAGGAGCCGGCTCCCTGCACATGTAACCAAGATAAACATCGGGTAACTAAGACCGCGGTTACCCGATGTTTACCTTGGTTACGAGCGTCTGCAGCTGCTAGAAGCCGGCTGCCTGCTCCTTGCACACGTAACCAAGATAAACATCGGGTAACTTAGACCGCGGTTACCCGATGTTTACATTGGTTACGAGCGTCCTCCGCTCTCAGGCGGGGGAGAGTGGAGAGAGAGGGAGGGGGAGGGAGGTGGAGAGAGAGGGAGGGAGGGAGGTGGAGAGAGGGACTGATCACCCGAGGCTGGTTTCTGTGCATGCTCAGTAGAGCAAGCAGGATCCTGTCTATCAGCATGCCAGCGTTCACATGCGTTTGCATGCGTTTGCATGCTGCTTAGTCAGGATCCAGCAATTTGCACGCAGCTCAAAAACGCTACAAGTAGCGTTTTTTAAATAAGTTAAAAAACTGCAACTCGCTGGATCCTCACTATAACGCACACAAACGCAGATGAACGCATGTTGACGCGAGTCCATTGCAAATGCATTGAAATGAAAACGCATTTGCACTGGATCCGTTTTTGCGTTAAAAAAACGTTCATCACGGATGTTAAAAAAACATAGTGTGAAAGCAGCCTAAACCATACAGACATCAAGCACTGCTCCCACTCACAAGTATCTCCTACACAGACAGGCTGTCTGTGCTCCCAGATGGAGACCCTCCCCCAACTTCTCAGACTCCTTTTACATCAGTCCTTCACCTCCCATTAATCCATTAGTAACCAGGTGATCCTGACCAGGCTAAGTCACATAGGACCGACACCGGGGTGAGATATACCCGCTCTCATCCACTAATCCCACATGAGTCTCACAATATTATATATACACACATACACACATACATAGACATTATATATTTAATATATATATTATATTATATGATATAGATATATATATAGATATATATATATATATATATATATATATATATATATATATATATATATATATGTATATATATATATATATACACACACTAGAAGGTGGCCCAATTCTACGCATCGGGTATTCTAGAATTTACGTATTGTGTAGTTAATGTATGATTTTTGTTTATATATATATATAATATATATATATATATATATATA
Source organism: Anomaloglossus baeobatrachus (assembly GCF_048569485.1). Taxonomy (NCBI): domain Eukaryota; kingdom Metazoa; phylum Chordata; class Amphibia; order Anura; family Aromobatidae; genus Anomaloglossus; species Anomaloglossus baeobatrachus. The sequence continues at coordinate 299,354,739 of NC_134358.1, read as the reverse complement.
TATATATATATATATATATATATATATATATATATATATAGATTACAGGAATCCATGCAAACAAAGAAATGGGGTGGGTCATACACAATCACCGCCCCACTTCAGAGCTACTCTTAGGGTACATCAAAACCAGGAGAACAGAGTAAATATGCTTCAAAAGATGTCAAAAAAGTTTATTCAAAAATCATTAGAAATATATTAGCAAATATAAAAATGGCACAAGGAGAGACAGTGATGTAAAAGGCAATAACACCTGGGAGGCTGCACGACTAAAAAGGAAACAAGTCTCAACCCCTCGGGCAATATGCGTCCAATACAACAAGAAAAAAGCCCCAATGGGCTCAAAATATCAAAGGCACAGCCGAATTTGTTGAATGAACACACAAACCCGAGTAGAGACTAAGGAGAAGGGAAGCAGTGAATCCACTGAAGGAGCACATGCATCGGGTAATCCCCAGTATGTTAAGAGGCCCATAAGGGTTCAAAATACAAGGTAAAACTGGGAAGAGCCGAATGCACGTGAACCCCGACACAACAACACTGCTCACCTGAAATGACCAAGGATCGTGCAGCCGACCAGGGGTGACAGGAGGGGGTTAAAACCCCAAATACATACTCCAACGTACGTTTCACGGATGGTGAGGTGTTCGCTTCGTCAGGGAGTGTGTACCTAGCACAGAAGGGCTGCTATAAATAGCCCTTAACACAGCTGGGGCACCGCACGGATAAGAGGCGGCGCATGCGCACATCGCGCCGCACAACACCAACACCTCCCACCGGCCGTCACGATCCGGCGCATGCGCGGGAGCAGGGACGCGTCTCCATAGCTCCCGCGCATGCGCCCCGATCGATCAAAGACAGCCGCGGAGAGCCGGGTCGGCGGCGAGAAATGCGCACGCGCACATCAGTGCGGCACGGGACACAAAGAGCCAGGTATACAAACAAATATAGGATCACAGAGCATAGATAAGACCAGCAGTTCGTGATAAGAAAATGTGACAATACAGTTGCATAATCCGGCTCCAGGAGTCCGTGTGTAAATGAAGATCAAACAGAATCATGGAGCACGTATTTACGTATTGTGTAGTTAATGTATGATTTTTGTTTATATATATATATATATATATATGTTGTCTGTAGTTACCAAGTGTTTGTGTAGGGCGCTGTACATGTTCTGGGTGTTGTCTGGGTGTGGCGGGGGGTGAGAGCGGTGTTGTATGTGTGTTGCATTGTTTGTGGAGTGCTGTGTGTCTGTAGCGTTGTGTGTGTTGCGCGGTTTGTGTGGGTGTGGTGTGTTTTGGGGGGAGGTATGTTTTGTGCAATGTGTGTGTTGCGTGGTATGTGCGTATATTTATGTATGCCGCGGTGTTTGTGTGTTGGGTGTTGTGTGTGTGCAGCGTTGTCTGTGTGTGTGGGTGTCTGTGTAGGGCGGTGTTTGTGGTTCCCAGTGTGTGTGTGTGTGTGTGTGTGTGTGTGTGTGTGTGTGTGTGTGTGTGTGTGTGTGTGTGTGTGTGTGTGTGTGTTGGGGGGAGGTGTGCACCTCCCATCGTACTCCATCCCCCATTCTGCGCACCCCCCATCGTGCTCCATCCGCCATGCTGCACACTCCCAAACGTGCTCCATCCGCCATGCTGCGCACTCCCAAACGTGCTCCATCCGCCATGCTGCGCACTCCCAAACGTGCTCCATCCGCCATGCTGCGCACTCCCAAACGTGCTCCATCCGCCATGCTGCGCACTCCCAAACGTGCTCCATCCGCCATGCTGCGCACTCCCAAACGTGCTCCATCCGCCATGTGCGCACTCCCAAACGTGGTCCATCCGCCATGCTGCACACTCCCAAACATGCTCCATCCCCCATGCTGCGCACTCCCCATCGTGCTCCATCCCCCATGCTGCGCACCCCCATCGTGCTCCATCTCCCATGCTGCACCAGCATCAGCCTCTCTGCCCCCAGCATCAGCCTCTCTGCCCCCAGCATCAGCCTCTCTGCCCCCAGCATCAGCCTCTCTGCCCCCAGCATCAGCCTCTCTGCCCCCAGCATCAGCCTCTCTGCCCCCAGCATCAGCCTCTCTCCTCCCAGCATCAGCCTCTCTCCTCCCAGCATCAGCCTCTCTCCTCCCAGCATCAGCCTCTCTCCTCCCAGCATCAGCCTCTCTCCTCCCAGCATCAGCCTCTCTCCTCCCAGCGTCAGCCTCTCTGTCCCCAGCATCAGCCTCTCTGTCCCCAGCATCAGCCTCTCTGTCCCCAGCATCAGCCTCTCTGTCCCCAGCATCAGCCTCTTTCCTCCCAGCCTCAGCCTCTCTCCTCCCAGCCTCAGCCTCCCCCAGCATCAGCCTCTCTTCTCTCAGCCTCCCCCTCCCAGCATCAGCCTCTCTCCTCCCAGCCTCCTCCAGCATCAGCCTCTCTCCTCCCAGCCTCCTCCAGCATCAGCCTCTCTCCTCCCAGCCTCCCCCAGCATCAGCCTCCCCCTCCCAGCCTTCCCCAGGATCAGCCTCTCTCCTCCCAGCCTTCCCCAGGATCAGCCTCTCTCCTCCCAGCCTCCCCCAGCACGCCGTGCTCCTCTGCCGACACTCACAGATCCGATCGCATACACACACACACACACACACACTCACACTCACACATCTGAACACACTCACACACATCCGATCGCATACACTCACACACACACTGAAGATATCGCACATACGTGCTCACACTCACAACATCCGGAGATACCACATGCTTCTGGCCATGTGATCTTCCGGCAGGTCCTGGAAGGTCACTCCACAGTATCGCCGCCGAGAAGCAAGCGATATCCCAGGATGTTGTGAGTGTGTGGATGCGATGTGATCTGTGTGTGAGAGTGAGTGTGATCTGATATGTGTGTGTGTGTGTTTATGTGTGTGCTTGTGTATGTTCCACTGCTGCAGGACCTTGATGCGCTGGTAACTATGCTACCATGGTTACCAGCGTATCCAGTCCCCCGCTCGCACGGGAGCCCACACCAGCACACGGCGGCAACCCCAGCAATGCGAGGGTATGTGTCGGCTGGGTTGGCGGCGTACGCTGATGTGGGCTCCTGGGGGTACAGTACTCACCTGGGAGTCGTGGCTCCGTGTCGGTTCGGGGAATGCGTGCGGGGGGCGGGGCCAGAGCGAGCGTGCATTGCGTGAGGGGGGCGGGGCGTGGCCGAGTTGCCAATGCGTGCAGGGTGCCGGGGCGAGAGGCCAATCCGTGCGGGGGGCGGGGCAATGGCGAGCCCAGCGGCCAATCAGCTTTGTGTCACCGTAAGGACACAATTTTGGAGCAAGACAGACAGACAGACAAACACAGGCAATTATATATATACTAGAAGGTGGCCCGATTCTACGCATCGCGTATTCTAGAATTTACGTATTGTGTAGTTCATGTATGATTTTTGTTATATATATATATATATATATATATATATATATATATATATATATATATATATATATATATATATATATATATATATATATATATATAGATGTTGTTGTGTGTAGTTACCAAGTGTTTGTGTAGGGCGCTGTACATGTTCTGAGTGTCGCGGGGGGTGAGAGCGGTGTTGTATGTGTGTTGCGTGTGTTGCGTTGTTTGTGGAGCGCTGTGTGTCTGTAGCGTTGTGTGTGTGTGTGTGTTGTGCGGTTTGTGTGTGTGTGGTGTGTTTTGGGGGGAGGTATGTTTTGAGCAATGTGTGTGTTGTGCAGCATGTGCGTATATTTGTGTGTGCAGCGTTGTCTGTGTGTGTGGGTGTCTGTGTAGGGCGTTGTTTGTGATTCCTAGTGTGTGTGTGTTGTGCAGTGCGCGTGTGTGTGTGTGTTGGGGGGAGGTGTGCACCTCCCATCGTGCTCCATCCCCCATGCTGCGCACCCCCCATCGTGCTGCATCCCCCATGCTGCGCACTCCCAAACGTGCTCCATCCGCCATGCTGCGCACTCCCAAACGTGGTCCATCCGCCATGCTGCGCACTCCCAAACGTGCTCCATCCGGCATGCTGCGCACTCCCAAACGTGCTCCATCCGCCATGCTGCGCACTCCCAAACGTGCTCCATCCGCCATGCTGCGCACTCCCAAACGTGCTCCATCCGCCATGCTGCGCACTCCCAAACGTGCTCCATCCGCCATGCTGCGCACTCCCAAACGTGGTCCATCCGCCATGCTGCGCACTCCCAAACGTGCTCCATCCGCCATGCTGCGCACTCCCAAACGTGCTCCATCCGCCATACTGCGCACTCCCAAACGTGCTCCATCTGCCATACTGCGCACTCCCCATCGTGCACCATCCGGCATGCTGCGCACTCCCAAACGTGCTCCATCCGTCATGCTGCGCACTCCCAAACGTGCTCCATCCGTCATGCTGCGCACTCCCAAACGTGCTGCATCCGCCATGCTGCGCACTCCCAAACGTGCTCCATCCGCCATGCTGCGCACCCCCCATCATGCTCCATCCGCTTGGGAGTGCGCAGCATGCCGGATGGTGCACGATGGGGAGTGCGCAGTATGGCGGATGGAGCACGTTTGGGAGTGCGCAGTATGGCGGATGGAGCACGTGTGGGAGTGCGCAGCATGGCGGATGGACCACGTTTGGGAGTGCGCAGCATGGCGGATGGACCACGTTTGGGAGTGCGCAGCATGGCGGATGGACCACGTTTGGGAGTGCGCAGCATGGCGGATGGACCACGTTTGGGAGTGCGCAGCATGGCGGATGGACCACGTTTGGGAGTGCGCAGCATGGCGGATGGAGCACGTTTGGGAGTGCGCAGCATGGCGGATGGAGCATGATGGGGGGTGCGCAGCATGGCGGATGGAGCACGTTTGGGAGTGCGCAGCATGGCGGATGGAGCACTTTTGGGAGTGTGCAGCATGGCGGATAGAGCACGATGGGGAGTGCGCAGCATGGCGGATGGAGCACGTTTGGGAGTGCGCAGCATGGGGGATGGAGCACGTTTGGGAGTGTGCAGCATGGCGGATAGAGCACGATGGGGAGTGCGCAGTATGGCGGATGGAGCACGTTTGGGAGTGCGCAGCATGGCGGATGGAGCACGTTTGGGAGTGTGCAGCATGGCGGATAGAGCACGATGGGGAGTGCGCAGCATGGCGGATGGAGCACGTTTGGGAGTGCGCAGCATGGGGGATGCAGCACGATGGGGAGTGCGCAGTATGGCGGATGGAGCACGTTTGCTCAGCCTCTCTCCTTCCAGCCTCCCTCAGCATCAGCCTCCCCCTCCCAGCCTTCCCCAAGATCAGCCTCTCTGCTCCCAGCCTCCTCCAGCACGCCGTGCTCCTCTGCCGACACTCACCCACACCCGATCGCATCCACTCACCCACACAACCGATCGCATCCACTCACCCACACAACCGATCGCATCCACTCACACACACAACCGATCGCATCCACTCACACACACAACCGATCGCATGCACTCACACACACAACCGATCGCATCCACTCACACACACAACCGATCGCATCCACTCACACACACCCGATCGCATACACTCACACACACAGACACTGACGATATTGCACATACGCTCTGATACTCACAACATCCGGGGATATCACATGCTTCTGGCCATGTGATCCTCCGTCAGGTCCTGGAAGCTCACAGCACAATATCGCCGCCGAGAAGCAAGCGATATCCCAGGATGTTGTGAGTATTTGGATGCGATGTGATGTGTGAGGTATGTGTGAGTGTGATCTGATTTGTGTGTGTGTGTGTGTGTGTGTGTGTGCTGTTATGTTATGTATGTTCCGCAGCTGCAGGACCTTGATGTGTGGATGCGATGTGATGTGTGTGTGAGGTGTGTATGAGAGTGAGTGTGAGCCGGTGTACACTGGTAACTATGATACACATCGGGTAACTAAGGGACCTTAGTTACCCGATGTGTATAATGGTTACCAGCTTTCACGGCCTCCGTTAAGATCCCAGCATCGCAAGGTTATGTGTGGCGCTGCCGGGATCCTGACGGAGCCGGTGTAGAAGCAAGCGATATCCCAGCATGTTGTGATGTGTGAGGTGTGTGTGGATGTGATGTGTGAGGTGTGAGTGGATGTGATGTGTAAGGTGTGTGTGGATGTGATGTGTGGATGTGATGTGTGAGGTGTGTGTGAGAGTGAGTGTGATCTGATGTGTGTGTGTACTCACCTGGGAATCGGAGCCCCGTGTCAGTTAGGCCAGAGCGAGCGTGCATTGCGTGAGGGGGGCGGGGCCTGCAGAGAGCCGGGGCGAGAGGCCAATCCGTGTGGGGGGGCGGGGCCATGGCGAGCCCAGCGGCCAATCAGCTTTGTGTCACCGTAAGGACACAATTTCGGAGCATGACAGAGACAGATAGACAGACAGAATAAGGCAATTATATATATATATATATATATATATATATATATATATATATATATATATATATATATATATATTTATTAGAAGAACCAAAAAAAAAACAAAAAAAAAAACCAGGACAGAGTTATACCGCGCAAGACCAGGCAAACAAAAAAAACCTATATAATTATAGTGAACTCAGAAGTATACAGTCAGTAAAGAGTCCAGAGGATGGAACTGTAGAGTCCTTATAAACAACTGCACTAATATTCTATAATGGGAAAGGGATGAATAACTTTAATGGAAACCTGTCATGTTAAAAATGCTATTAGGCTATGTGTGCAGGGTGCGTTCTTCGCGGCGTTTTTCGGGTGCGTTTTTGGTCTTAGCACTGCATGACTTTGCTTCCCCAGCAAAGTCTATGAGGTTTCATTTTTGCTGTTAGCACAGTGCAGGTTTGTTTTAGGTGCGTTTTTATGGTGACCACAAAGATGCAACATGTCAATTATTTCTGCGTTTTTGCCAGCGTTTTTCACCCATGCAATGCATTGGAAAAAACGTGGCAAAACTCGCAAAAACACATGCGTTTTTTTATGGCTGGTGCATTTTTGTGCGTTTTTAGCGGCCAAAAACGCGCATAAACGCTGCATCTTTGAGGTAACAAAAAAAGGCAACGTGCGCACATAGCCTTAACCTGCAGATATGGGATCTGCACGTTAATAATGTTCTGAAACTGTCCGGTGTTCACACAGAGAGCCCCAGTGCTGGGAGGAAATTAACTTTATTCAGGAGCCTCGGGCTTTCAGTTATAGGGGTAGCCTGCACAACTTCAGTCACCGCTCTATGTATGGTGAGTTGCAGCTGTAACCACCCCCCTACAGTGACTAACAGCCAACTCTAATGTCGAGGGTGCCAGGGCTCTCTGTGAGGGCCCTAGAGAGCTTCAGAATGCTATTAACCTGCAGATCAATCCCAGGTTTGCAGGTTAAGTGTTTTTCTCTTTACTTTACAGGTTCCTTTAAGGCTGTATGCGCACGTCGCTTTTTTTTCCGCTTTTTTGTCGAGTCTTAAACTGCACTGTGTCAATGACAAACTGCATGCTTTTGCTTCCCCAGCAGTCTATGAGAAATCCGAATTTCCATGTGCCTGTTATAGTTTTTTTTGTCAGCATTTTGTCAAATATTTGTCAAAATCTTTGGCAAAAAAACAGAATGTTCATTGTTTTTGCGTTTTTTATTACCCACTGCATTCAATGAGAGGATGAAAAACGGATGTTAAAACGCATGGTACCAACTTGGTCGCATTTGGGATGCGTCGTACATCCAGTTTTGTCACTAACATTGCTCCATTTGAAATATAATCACTTCTGGAATCTCTCTCTGCTTCATACTCACCGATCACTGGCACATCTGTCACACTGCTCCCAAGGCCCCTCCTGCTTCTGTCGGAGTCGCCAATTAGACTCATACACATTCACTGCTGCCGCTCATTAGGCTTATACATATTCACTGCTTCCCCCACCCACCGGCAACTGTGATTGGTTGCAGTCAGACACGCCCCCACGCTGAGTGACACCTGAGTGCAACCAATCACAGCCGCCGGTGGACGGGGCGATATCGTACAGTAAAATAAAGAATAATTAAAAAACAAAAACAAACTGTGTGCAGTCTTCCCACTTTTGTTACCCATCCAAGATAAAGCCTTACAGCTGAGGGCTGGTATTCTCAGGCTGGGGAGATCCACATTATTGGGAGCCCCTCAGCCTAAAAATATCAGCCAGCAGCCGCCCAGAATTGCCGCATCCATTAGTCCTCCACTTGTGACAGCAAATCACCTGAGTGACTGAAGTAAGCTGCGCGATCAGCAGTGCAGTCACTGGAGTCCTCCCCATGTGACCGCAAATCAAGCCGCGACTGAAGTGAGCCACAGGTGGAGGACTCACCTAAGTCAGGTCACCGCTAATTGCACGGCTCACTTCAGTCGCGGCCTAATTTGCGGTCACAAGTGGAGGACTCCAGCTGTGGCTAACCCGAGTGACGTCCCCGCTTATAACGAGACTCACTTCAGTTGTTGAGTGGAGCTCACAGTGGACAGTTATGTTCTATGGCACTCGCTGTGAGAGTCAGATGTAGCACTGCTGAAAGCTTGTGTGGATTACGTCAAACCTGGAGGGGTGTTTGGGGGGGTTAAGTAGTGAAAGAGAATGCCTTTTTTTTTGTCTTTGATTTCAAATAAAGGATTTTCTGACTGTGTTTATTTACTTTCACTTACAGATTAGTGATGGAGGGTGTCTCAAACCCCTGACATCACTGAGGTAGGGCTTAGTAGCAGCTGTGGGGTGTTAATAACGACTTATTACCCCCATTACCACTGCACCAGGGCAACGGGGAGAGCTGGGCCCAGCACTAGAATTGGAACATCTTATGGATGCTAGATAGGGCCATATAACGATGGCCCTTTCCACCTTAATAAAATCAGCCCCCAGTGTCTGGTTTTAGAAAAATGGGGGGGGGACCTCATGTCATTTTTAAAAAAATAAAAATATTTTTAAAAAAAAAAAAAAAAAGTGTAGAATCCCCTCTTTTTCATAACCAGCCAAGCAAAAAGCTGAGGGTTGCATCCTGCAGCTGCTGCTGTTCCTCTGCTGGTTTATGAAAAACGGGGGGACCCCACATTTTTTTTTTTTTTTACCCTCCCACCCCCAAAAAAAAAAAAAAAAAAAAAGAAGAAGAAGAAGAACAGCTGGCCAAGCTTGCTATCCATCTATTGAGCTATTCTTTTATTTCTATCTATTCTACATGTTCTTCCTATTCTATTTTCTCTGTCTATTCTAGCTATCAAATATGTTATCCTATCATACTTTTTTTTTCTCCCTTAACGAATTAACAAAAATGCGGCAAAAACTCATTTGTTTTTACAGCGTTTTTTGTTTTGTCAAACGCAGTGTTTACAGTTGTCAAAGTCTGCCAGAGGGTGCAGTTTTGTTGTCAAACCAAAAACGCTGCGTGCGCACATACCCTAAAGCTATACATTACACAGCTGCCTACAGCTATTAACTAAGGGAGAGACCTGTTAGTCGACTAGCGTGGTGCAGGAGGAAAGCAGTTCAGGTACCTACATTGGACTAGTCAGCTGAGACAGAGTCCGCTGCTGGCTTTTCAAAGTGTTCTTACTCTGAAAGGCTGCAGCATTTTAGAATGAAACATATCCGGCTGCAATTGCACAGCAAGTGTCGGATTAAAACAACCCATGGTTCAGGCAATGTGAATCTGATGACCGGTTCCCATTAAGCGGGATCGGTATGTAGGTATTTGCACCACAATGTAGGAGTAGAGGCCCTGATTGTGCCACTTACTAGGCTGTTTTGCTGTTTTAACCCAAGCAGTGTTTTGTCAGCAGAAGATTATAACTAGAGGACAACGGGCCTCCAGCACCCTGTCACTGTACAATGTACACAAAAAGCTGCAGTGTGGATGGGGTTATATACAGCTCAATTACTGAACTAGAATTGCTGCAGAGACAACTGAGTTTGACATAACTTCTGCACTCACTAAATGAAGTGATACATCGCTGGAATAAGTGTTTCTGTCCCTACCTCATGCTCCTATCAAATTACATAGCAAAAGTCTGCAAACAGATACCACATATTTAGATTCCCTATGAATGGGTACCGAATAATAATTACATTGCAGTGGTATAAAAAGGATAAAATTAAAAAATTGTGACTATTCAAAAAATTCTTAACTAGACCATTTAATAACCTAATCTACTCTGTTCATGATTGCCACTATCTTAAAGAAATATATTATTCAAGAAGACCACCTAAAATTGCTGTAGAAACTCGTCTTCTAGACAGGTGGTCAATACATGTAGACATAATACATACAATACATAATGCATAAGGCATACCGGTAAGTACTTTATGGGAAATTGGAAACTACTTTTGAGAATAATGTGGTCTATCATTAGTGGGATAATGAAGAGCTTTGATCAAATTAACATACAAAACTTACTCCGCATCCGCCCTTCTCTTACTTTCGAAACAGCAAACACTTGCTGACTCTCTTTTTCAGTTTTAACTCAACTACTACAACTCTCTACTTGGGAGAAGCGGACCCGTGGACATTCAGGTTCAGTCAGACTTTAGTTAAAAGGTCGGTTCAAAACAAACAAATGTGGATAGGAAATAAATAGAAAAAATCTGTGAGCCTCGTTCTGAGAAGAGCACTATTACCCTGTTTATAATCTGTACTCCCTTATAGATTGTATGCTCTTGTGAGTAGGGCTCGCGTTTCTCTTCATAGGTGTTGAACTATGTGTTAGTCTGATGTTTTATATTGTCTAAATATGACCCTTCTGAACTGTAAAGTGGTACAGAAAATATTGGTGCTATGAAAATAAAATTTTACTTTTATGTACCCATGACTTATTTTTTGCATGATTTTAGCCACCATTGATATAGAAGACCATTTATCAAGCTTTCCAGAATTTTAGTTTATATTATCACACTTAAATTTAAGTTGGGTCCTACATTATTTGTTCCCAAAGTATTAGCTAGTTGGAAATTACTTCTAGAAGTCGCTAAGCATTCATCCAGGTCAGTCAATACATACAGTTAGGTCCAGAAATATTTGGACAGTGACACAAGTTTTATTTTAGCTGTTTACAAAAACATGTTCAGAAATACAATTATATATATAATATGGGCTGAAAGTGCACACTCCCAGCTGCAATATGAGAGTTTTCACATCCAAATCGGAGAAAGGGTTTAGGAATCATAGCTCTGTAATGCATAGCCTCCTCTTTTTAAAGGGACCAAAAGTAATTGGACAAGGGACTCTAAGGGCTGCAATTAACTCTGAAGGCGTCTCCCTCGTTAACCTGTAATCAATGAAGTAGTTAAAAGGTCTGGGGTTGATTACAGGTGTGTGGTTTTGCATTTGGAAGCTGTTGCTGTGACCAGACAACATGCGGTCTAAGGAACTCTCAATTGAGGTGAAGCAGAACATCCTGAGGCTGAAAAAAAAGAAAAAATCCATCAGAGAGATAGCAGACATGCTTGGAGTAGCAAAATCAACAGTCGGGTACATTCTGAGAAAAAAAGAATTGACTGGTGAGCTTGGGAACTCAAAAAGGCCTGGGCGTCCACGGATGACAACAGTGGTGGATGATCGCCGCATACTTTCTTTGGTGAAGAAGAACCCGTTCACAACATCAACTGAAGTCCAGAACACTCTCACTGAAGTAGGTGTATCTGTCTCTAAGTCAACAGTAAAGAGAAGACTCCATGAAAGTAAATACAAAGGGTTCACATCTAGATGCAAACCATTCATCAATTCCAAAAATAGACAGGCCAGAGTTAAATTTGCTGAAAAACACCTCATGAAGCCAGCTCAGTTCTGGAATAGTATTCTATGGACAGATGAGACCAAGATCAACCTGTACCAGAATGATGGGAAGAAAAAAGTTTGGAGAAGAAAGGGAACAGCACATGATCCAAGGCACACCACATCCTCTGTAAAACATAGTGGAGGCAACGTGATGGCATGGACATGCATGGCTTTCAATGGCACAGGGTCACTTGTGTTTATTGATGACATAACAGCAGACAAGAGTAGCCGGATGAATTCTGAAGTGTACCGGGATATACTTTCAGCCCAGATTCAGCCAAATGCCGCAAAGTTTTTCGGACGGCGCTTCATAGTACAGATGGAAAATGACCCCATGCATACAGCCAAAGCTACCCAGGAGTTCATGAGTGGAAAAAAGTGGAACATTCTGCAATGGCCAAGTCAATCACCAGATCTTAACCCAATTGAGCATGCATTTCACTTGCTCAAATCCAGACTTAAGACGGAAAGACCCACAAACAAGCAAGACCTGAAGGCTGCGGCTGTAAAGGCCTGGCAAACCATTAAGAAGGAGGAAACCCAGCGTTTGGTGATGTCCATGGGTTCCAGACTTAAGGCAGTGATTGCCTCCAAAGGATTCGCAACAAAATAATGAAAATAAAAATATTTTGTTTGGGTTTGGTTTATTTGTCCAATTACTTTTGACCTCCTAAAATGTGGAGTGTTTGTAAAGAAATGTGTACAATTCCTACAATTTCTATCAGATATTTTTGTTCAAACCTTCAAATTAAACGTTACAATCTGCACTTGAATTCTGTTGTAGAGGTTTCATTTCAAATCCAATGTGGTGGCATGCAGAGCCCAACTCGCGAAAATTGTGTCACTGTCCAAATATTTCTGGACCTAACTGTAGATCATCCTATATCAAGGACACAATCTAGGTACATATACAGTGAAATCATAATAAGATTACCAGACCATTCTAATATGTAAGGCTGCATACTTATGGTATACTGGACTGAAACGACTACATCAACTTCATCATATAGCTTCAAGGCTATACTAGAGTATGCACCATATATGTGATATGTCCATGAGGAAGGAGTTGGAAAACTCTGAAAACGCGTAGGATCTAATAAATAACAGGAATTCAATATCTTCATCAATTCATTGGGCAGCGCAGATATAACCCTTTCCACATTCATCGTAAATATCCAAAATAGGGCATATTAAAAGTAATCCAGGATTAAGGAGGGACGCAGTCCTTTAAATATTGCAGTTTGTCTCGTACCTCAGAACTGGGAAACGATGCAGAATCATACATCTGTTACTAGGCTTGGTTAAGTGTCTGTTACAAGCCTCGGGAGTGTACATCATTTCCTACCACACCGCCGACTGCACGAGAACAGAACATCTGCTCTACAATGCACAGTCCATTTGTAAATGATTGCATGTTACAGGTGAAAGGATTGGGCAAATTTAATGATAACCATCTTTTCATTGCCATCTATTTGTCTTCAGGATAAACCACTTTAAAAAAACAAAACCTGGATCATGTGGTTTTTATTAGTGCTCCTTCGGGACAGTTGTAGCCAAAGCGTGCAGATCAGACCTGTGACTAATGAAGATTTACCAATGGTCAGTAACATTGCACTGATTAATCTACTTGGAAGCGTCAACGGAAAGCTTCTCCGGGATGACTGAACAGCCAAATGACTCCACACAGTCCACAGAGACCCTTAACTAACTAGGTCTATTCCTCTAATAAATTGAATCCATTTAGCAAATCAAGCAGTTATAGTTTTAAGGTAATGGAAAAATGGTCCTTTCAAGTAATACAGTGGAATTCTTTAATTCCAAAGGAACCAGAAGTCGAGGCCAGCTTATGAAGTATTCTGGATCATAACAAAAGCAAAAATGAGTTACTTGTCCAGGTAGAGATACCTAAAGTGAATATCCCCCAAGAAACGTCACAAATAGGTTAAAAAATGGGCCGATTAGTTTCATGATACATTACATTATGGCCACAAGAACTCAATTATCGAAATATAGAACTTCAAATCTTCAATTTAGGCATATGTTGTTAAATAGGTCACATAAGTTTTGAAGACAGTGAAAATATGGCGGAAAATAGCACAATAATAATTAAAAATAAAAAACATGAACGTAAAGTAATTACATAATAGCTAATAGTAGCATAGTGATTAAACTCTTAACTTCAACCTTCAATTCTATTAATTCAAACATTGTAATATAAGAAACTGCAAAATTAACAATGAACACAATAATAAGCTAAGAAAATAAGCACAGAATATACCCTTGAAAAAAAAAATTTAACTGAAGAGGTAAAAATGAGGAAATTCAGCAATGCCACATGTATGGGAAATAGGCAGAACATATACTCCATACAGGCATGGTGTAGGATTTTAAGCTTCACTAAAATGGCTTAAAAATGGAACCTGTTATTAGATTCATGATGCTTGACACACGGGTCACATGAATAAGTATTGTCTTTTCTAACAGGTTCATGCTTTGAAAGCGGCTAAAAGAAGAAGTGACTTGACCAGTCTTCAGGTGACTTTGGTTTGAAAGCCACAAAAAGATGACAACGTAAACACTTCAGGATAAACCCTGCCGGCGTTTTCGTGAAGCATCTTTTGTTTCAAGAAAAACTACACGAGTGCTCTAGCGTCGACTCTAGAAGATGTGGTGTGCACATATCCCTGCATAGCAGCATAGACCTCACAACTCTGCAGCAAAAGCATTTGTGCTAACATTATTTCCCAAAACTGTTTTAGACTTTAGTTTTCTATTAACACAAATGTCTTCAATAATATGGAGCCTCAAGTTCTGCACATGCACAGTAGAAAGTCTTTCGACTAGCTGAGAGATGCTCTGTGTAATACTGTGCAAGTTCAGCCACTTCCAATGCCTCTTTCCGGTATGTCATGTAGGAGAACGATCACAGTGTCAAAAGACACAGTAATTAAATTAACATGGCTGGTGTCCCAGATTTTTAATTTTTTTTTGCACCACTTTGGTGTGTGCGGTGTGTGAGCTGAGCACTGATCAGTGACATATCACTGATTGGCGCTCGTCCTCGTTTTTTCGACAGAACCGTTTTTGTTCCGTTACTTTTAACTTTCACACCACATCGGCGTGCATTTTGTGAGCAGAGCACTGATCAGTGACGCTCACCACCGATCAGTATCTGTGCTCAATTTTTACATTTTTTTATGAAAAAATAATATTTACCCGATCGATATAGGGACAGGAAAATCTAGTAAATCATTTTCTACTACAGTATTTTTTACTAACGCATAATTTCAGTTAGCACAACATAGTTGTGGACGCTCAGTAATAGTTTTTACTGACGTTCGCATTGTACATTATAATTAGTATCGTTTCAGATATTTAGTAAATACTATTGTGGTAATTACTATACAACAGTAATTTGGATGCAACAGAGGATGCTACGTTCCTCTATTTTTCCTCCTCCACCACCTACTGTAGTGATAATGAACCCCCATGCAGATGCCCAAGGACAGCATGTGAGCCAGTGCTACCTATCAGTGACTTGTGGACCTCACCTCCAGAAAAACTATGTGCCTCAGTTTCCCGATTTTGAGGCTCAATCAGGAGTCTAACTTGACACTGCCGACCTCAGAATTTATCTTACTCAGTCTTTTTCTGTGAGGATTTTGTAAATCTCATGGTGGTCCAGAATAATTTGGACGCACAATTATTTTCTTCCGAGAACCCCATTTCATTATATGGAAATAGGACCCCTGTACCTGTGGTAGAAATGATGGAGGACCCTTGTCCTTCACATCATGAAGCTTAAGAAGCCAGAACTTCAGCAATATTGGATTGCCTTAGATTTTATCTAATATTCCAGTATTCTGTATGGCTATGCCCCGGACACACTTTGACTCCAATCTCAAGTTTTTGCATTAGAACGATAATGCACAGTGCTCATCACCGGGATGACCCAAACACGGACTGATTTTTCAAAATTAGGACGGTCATTGATCACTTCAGCAACAAAGTTGCTGAGGTGTATATTTCGTAATGGGACATCTGTGCAGATGAGTCCCTAATACTCTTCAAGGGGAGACTTCATTTCCAGTTATACCTAACCAGTAAGATGGCCAAGTATGGAATTAAATTCTACAAGCAGTGCGAGAGTACATCAGGGTTCACGCACATATTTAGGGTGTATGAAGGGAAGGATACTTGGTTTGAATTTCTGAATGGCTCCCTGTCCTGGGAGTGAGTGGGATAATTGTGTGGGAAATGGTGAACCCACTGCTGGATAAGGAATATCACCTTTATGTATAAATTTTTACACCGGCATCCCTCTCTACAAATCACTTTCTGCCAGAGCTACCGCAGCATGCTGTACTTACTGTGTGCAGGAATCAGAGAGGTCTCCCTGTGATACCAATGTGATATGACTGAAAGAATGTGTGATTAGATAGGAATCAAATCATAATCATAAGATAGGAGTGATCCCAGATATTATTTGATCCATCAATAATTCAGTATCAAAGAAGATGTCCTTTGGAGGGCCAAAATGATGACCAAGGAATACATGTCTTGAAGCAGTTGAAGATAAAGGAAGTAACATTTACAGTTCCACTTACAGGAAACTTGTGGTTAGCGTAAAGACAGGTTGAAGGAAGCCTGCATATGAAATTTACGGCTCATTGCAATATTTCACTAACACTGGTCAAACTGTGGTCGGACAGTTGACCACTGGCTAAATGTGCAGGAAATGTGCAGGAAGCTACTGGTGCCCACAGCAGCTTGTGGTCAAGTTACATGAACATGACTCAGCTATCACATGCTGGTGACCATTTTAAACCCAACCTACAATGTTTTCCTATAAAAAATACACCGAACTCGCTTAATGTTAGGGAAATACCTTCCAGGACATTGAAGTGTACGTACGCACTGTTCCTGTGATGCCATGCCATGTTGATTCCTTATCATTAACTCGAGTCCCTCCGATGTGAAAGGATTGCTACAACATAACGGTAATGTTGATGCATATTTCTGTTATTGTATAAGTTTCTATGACTATAGTTCTTATGCCTATGTACCATTGACTATATATATATTCATGTGCTATTAAAATAAATAGTATCTTGCTATAAAGAATATTAGTATTCGTGCCTGATTAGGATATCAGTGAGCGCTTCGTAAGTACGGGCTTTCAGCCCCCTTTTTTAGTAGAATTTAGCAAGACATAAATTGGCGTAGTCGGCAGGATTACTTCTATAAGAGGTAATTAACGAATTTTTGTAATTTAGAAATTAAAAACATATATTTGGCAAATTTCCAGATATTTTTCAATCTTTTTGCATAGTGTCAAAATGTTCAGAAAACATAAGGATAATGTTAAGGAGGTTGTTGTGGAGATCCCATGCTGTACTGAGGCTCCCTACAATCTTATAGCACATGAATTGGTCAATTGTGGATTGCCAGAACAATGGCAGAATAAGCATAAGGGTTGTGTACCTACTGATGTTGTGAATGTACTCAGTAGTGCCCCTGTGAAAACAGGTGATGTAGTGTCTTGTGGATTGGCAGAACAATGGCAGGACAAGCTTAAGGGTAGTGAAGCTACTGATGCTGTGAATGTACTCAGTAGTGCCCCTGTGAAAACAGGTGATGTAGTGTCTTGTGGATTGGTAGAACAATGGCAGGACAAGCTTAAGGGTAGTGAAGCTACTGATGTTGTGAATGTACTCAGTAGTGCCCCTGTGAAAACAGGTGATGTAGTGTCTTGTGGATTGGCAGAACAATGGCAGGACAAGCTTAAGGGTAGTGAAGCTACTGATGCTGTGAATGTACTCAGTAGTGCCCCTGTGAAAACAGGTGATGTAGTGTCTTGTGGATTGGTAGAACAATGGCAGGACAAGCTTAAGGGTAGTGAAGCTACTGATGTTGTGAATGTACTCAGTGGTGCCCCTGTGAAAGCAGGTGATGTAGTGTCTTTAGCACGGCACAAACAATGGCAGGATAAGCTTAAGGGTAGTGAAGCTACTGATGTTGTGAATGTATTCGGTAGTGTCCCTGTGAAAACAGGTGATGTAGTGTCTTTAGCACGGCACAAACGATGGCAGGATAAGCTTAAGGGTAGTGAAGCTACTGATGTTGTGAATGTATTCGGTAGTATCCCTGTGAAAGCAGGTGATGTAGTGTCTTTAGCACGGCACATGTGGATTTTGGCAAGTGCATATAGTGTAATGCATGAGCGTAATCTAAAGATGCAGAAGAAAAGTTCCCAGATGGAACAAAAGATGATAGAATTAGGTGGCCTGAAAACAGTTCTGGAATGTAATACCTGACTGTTGAAGGATAAATTGGAACATTATCAGAATGTGGCACAAAAAGCTGCCATAAAAATTGCTCAAAATAAGTACAAGAAAAGAAGAGGAAAGGTAAATAAAACCAAAGTGCATAAAAGTATCGCCTCAGCTTCTATAAACTGGGATCCCGATACTTGGGATGGGGATGTGTGGGATTCATCTTCATCATCTGATGAGGAGGATTACCATAAAGGGAAGATTCAGGCCAATCCAGTAAGGAGGCGCCTAGAGAGGACAGAGAATGAGATCATCCGGGAACATGTCCGGGATGGTCAGGGGAATCTGCAATATGACAAAGATGGTAATGCCATCACAAATGAGAGAACGATTCCTCATGTAAAAAATCGAGTAACCATTGAAGGTTACTCTCAGGGAGAAGTTGATAGCATTTTAACACAGTTTAGACAAAAACCAGGAGAAGGAGAAATTCCCTGGTTGGTCAGGGTGCACGATCTCGGAGGAGGTGGAGTGCACTTTGACGCCAGAGACGTGGCAAAATTTGTCACCATGTCTCGTGACCCAGAAATTCAGAGATCAATAAAAAATGATTTTGTTGATCATAATGAGCATGGTACTCAAAACTTAATCATGATCTTAGCTCATGCTTTTCTGGACAAATATCCATCAGAAGCAGACTTTCCTATCAATGATAAACCTTGGTATACCTTAAAAGATGGTATGGAAAGGCTGAAGGAAGAAGCAATGAGGAATGCTCTTCCTCTTTTGGGAATGGATGATGATTATCTCCAGTACCCATTGACAGCCAGCATAAGAAATAGGCTGGTTAAACATGCTCCTCCAGCATACAAAACAGTTATTTTAACCTTAACTGTAGCGCTGACTGGAGAATCAATCGGTGTAGTTCTAGGGAGGATGAGGGAGTTACAGGACATGGGACAGTGGGATAAACCGTCCCCTGGAGGCCATGTTGGCAACAGTAAGCCAAACAATCCTGATTGGAAAGAGAAATCAGTAGGGGAGGCCCCATGGGTGTCTCGCAAAGACATGTTCCAGGCTTTGCTTAAAGCCGGGATCAATAAGGAAAGGACTGATGGAAAGGAGACAGGAGAATTATGGAAGTTGTACAAACAGAAAGTTCTATCTGCAAAGAAAGTGACCACTACAAATATGGAAGAGGGCTCAAAAACCCCCAAGGTAAAGAAATCAGAGGAAAAAGGGGAAAAACCCCCAAAGAAAGTGTCTTGGGAAGATTTTCAGTCAGTTTATCCATGGGAAGAACTGGCTGCAGCCGTGGCCACAAAGGTCACGGAAGGAAGGGCTAATACACAGACTGAAGTCTGTGTAAATGAACGTTCAGAAGGAAGTGATTTACCATAGGTAGCCAGCCAAGCCCCCCTATTGATAAACAGGGACGAACGTCCCTACGTCAATCTTAGCATACATGTTCAAAGAGTCCCAGCTTTGATTGACATGGGGGCGGAGGCTACTTTAATTCTAGGAAACCCAGAAAAAATAAAAGGACCTCGAGTAAAAATTGCTGGACTAGGTGGTCATGTGATCACCGGGGTTCAGACACAGGTAGCTTTGAAGATAGGTAATTTACCTATCAAGGAGTATACGGTACTGGTAGTACCTATACCAGAATATATTTTGGGAATTGATATCCTAAAATGGATGACTCTTAATCTAACCGAAGGAAAATTCTCCTTTGGGGTTATGTCTTGTCATAAGGAAATGCAGATCTCACATTATATCAATGATATAATGATACAAGGACAAGATGAGCAAAGTGTGAAAGATCAATTGACAAAACTGGTTGCTCATATGAGGAGTAAAGGATGGGAAATCAATGATGCCAAGGATCAAGGACCGTCTCAGGTGGTAACATTTCTAGGGATTCAGTGGAACAAGGGGCACAGAGAGGTCTTGCCCAATGCCAGACGGAAAATTATTAATTTTCCGGTCCCTAAATCCAAACAGGAGACTCAGTCTTATATTGGATTGCTTGATTTTTGGAGACAACATATCCCTCATTTGGGACAAATGTTGGCTCCTTTGTACAAAGTAACGAGTAAAAAATATGAGTTCCAATGGGGAGAGGAACAGCAAAATGTGTTTGAGATGGTCAGGGAAGTGTGGCAAGACATTGAAGGGATTATTCAATCTACCAAGACCACTGTATTTCATGTCGATGCTCATGTCCCTACTAACTCACTTGAACGTTTGTTTAATTCAGAAGCAGATAAAGCAGCAGCCATCAGACAAGTCAGTCCAACAGTTGACAAGGCAAGGTACAGCTGTTTGGGCACACCAGAAAGAGCGACACCTTATTCAGCAGGTTTAGACCTCAGTACATTGGAAACTGTCGTGGTACCCCCAGGTAAGGTAAAACCAATTTCAACAGGATTGGGTTGCCATATACCAAAGGATCATTATGGTCAAATAGCCACTAGTTCTAGTTTAGTGTTAAAAGGAGCCATAGTGGTGGGAGGGGTAATAGAGGCAGATTATCAGGGAGAAATCAAGGTACTGATGTTAAATTTGGGAAATGAACCTTTGATATTGATGAAACACCAGAAGGTGGCTCAGATGTTGATAATCCCAATAAACTTGTCTGAGATAAGAGAAGGAACTGCCCCAGCAGAATTAACAATACGGGGTACTAAAGGTTTTGGATCCTCTAATATTACAAATGTAGGAGCAAAAATATGGATTCAAAACCTCCAAGGACCGCCCTCAGAGACAGCGGTAATAGCGGTCGGAAAAGATCGTACTTTCCTGATGAGACCAGGAGTGGAGAAGTGGGAATATGTCCCACAAGAAAAATGTTATTTACGAGAATAATAGTGCATCTTTATTTGCAGAAGGTGTGGTAAATAAGCGGAATCCATGGTATCGGTTACTGGGAAGAGCTCGATAGTGATGAGATGGAGAAATTCCTGTGTTCGATGTTTGCCTCTTTGGTCGTTGGATGGACAAGTCTACATCAGGAGGAACCTGTGGCGAATGAATTTCTGATGCACCATCACATTTTCAACACACAGATTGCTGGATCTGTACACATTCTTCGCTTACAGCCACCAGTATCCCTTATCTGGATGTCCCGGTATCAATGGAGGAAATCGTAAAGTAGAAAAGTTGTTCTGATCATCTTGCTGATAAAGACACTCGATGTGTTCATCTATAGAATGCGACAGTACCCATTTCCATAGTGGGATGGATCAATCTTCCATGGTGGCAAGGCAATTTGAATGCAACAGTCACCAATTTGCAATATCTGGCTTTTAAGGGAGGAATTTGGGTACCAACAAATAAGACTGGACTGACTAACCTGGGATTCATCCCTATGGGGAATACAAAAATAAGTTTTGGGACAGCTATAAATACTGTAGATGCTTTTAAACCCAGCTTAGTGGAAAGGACAATTCATGATATGTTATGGCCTTATGCCAATATGTTCATAAATGGGACTAGTGAAACTTCTAGTAACATATCGGGAAATGTAATGTGTAATGATTCCTTTGAATATCGAGCAAATGCCAAAACACATGATATTCAAGGGAGTTTTTCAGATAATATTGCTTTTAGTTTTAATATACTATACATAGTAGTGAAAGTGATTATATTTGTGATTCAACGTTTATCTAAACAAAGCAAGACAATTTGTGGCAAACAATATTTCTTGGTCATGGTATGGTATATTCCGAGTGATCTTCTTCTAGTGGAATACTGATGATGGAAAATAATCCCTGGGATCAAGGACCGATTGTGATACCAATGTGATATGACTGAAAGAATGTGTGATTAGATAGGAATCAAATCATAATCATAAGATAGGAGTGATCCCAGATATTATTTGATCCATCAATAATTCAGTATCAAAGAAGATGTCCTTTGGAGGGCCAAAATGATGACCAAGGAATACATGTCTTGAAGCAGTTGAAGATAAAGGAAGTAACATTTACAGTTCCACTTACAGGAAACTTGTGGTTAGCGTAAAGACAGGTTGAAGGAAGCCTGCATATGAAATTTACGGCTCATTGCAATATTTCACTAACACTGGTCAAACTGTGGTCGGACAGTTGACCACTGGCTAAATGTGCAGGAAATGTGCAGGAAGCTACTGGTGCCCACAGCAGCTTGTGGTCAAGTTACATGAACATGACTCAGCTATCACATGCTGGTGACCATTTTAAACCCAACCTACAATGTTTTCCTATAAAAAATACACCGAACTCGCTTAATGTTAGGGAAATACCTTCCAGGACATTGAAGTGTACGTACGCACTGTTCCTGTGATGCCATGCCATGTTGATTCCTTATCATTAACTCGAGTCCCTCCGATGTGAAAGGATTGCTACAACATAACGGTAATGTTGATGCATATTTCTGTTATTGTATAAGTTTCTATGACTATAGTTCTTATGCCTATGTACCATTGACTATATATATATTCATGTGCTATTAAAATAAATAGTATCTTGCTATAAAGAATATTAGTATTCGTGCCTGATTAGGATATCAGTGAGCGCTTCGTAAGTACGGGCTTTCAGCCCCCTTTTTTAGTAGAATTTAGCAAGACACTCCCTAAGTTGCTAATTGGGCAGCAGCTCCAAAAGGGTGACAACAAAGCCCAATGTAGTGAATCTGCTGGTGGTCAAGAATAAGGACAAGAGGTACGTACTTTTGTTGACAACAATACATAGTGATGGCATCACCCCCACCGCTGTACAAGGTACCTCTACAA
This sequence comes from Anomaloglossus baeobatrachus, assembly GCF_048569485.1. Classification (NCBI taxonomy): domain Eukaryota; kingdom Metazoa; phylum Chordata; class Amphibia; order Anura; family Aromobatidae; genus Anomaloglossus; species Anomaloglossus baeobatrachus. The sequence goes on along the minus strand of NC_134358.1, from coordinate 299,331,975 downwards.
AAGGTCCAGACTGTGTCCTGGGGTACAATGAAAACATGGGGGTAGGAGTTGATCTCTGTGATCAAGTCCTTCAGCTCTATAGTGCCCTGCGGGGAAAAAAAAAGAAAAAAAAAAAGGGGGTGGTACAGAAAGCTGGCTGTGCACATTGCAGAGATGGCAGTTTATAACACTTATGTGTCATCACGATGTACAGGCAATATAGGGACCTGCTTTCAGTTTCAGGAGAGAGAGATTAAGGCCCTAATGTTTGGAAGTCAGGAAGGAGGAGGCCCCATTATCTCTGGTACTGAAGGTACCCGTGTTGTACTGCAACATTCCATAGGTGAGACTGCAAAAAGAGGAAGGTTGTGAAAATGTGCCGAGTGTGTTACAGAAAGGGGATAAGAAAGGACACCACTTAGCAAAGCCTCAAAAATCCTGGCCTAAGCATAAAAGACTTTCAGTTTACCATTGATCTATGGATTTATTTCTGACATAAGCGGGGTTTACACACTACGATATCGTTAATGAATTATCGTCGGGGTCACGTTGTTTGTGACGCACATCCGGCGTCATTAACGATATCGCAGTTTGTGACACTTATGAGCGACCTTAAACGATCGCAAAAGTGGTCAAAATCGTTTGCGGCAGAGAGGTCGTCCTGAATCAAAAAATTGTTTTCTTTTTTTTTGCGATGTTGTTCGTCGCTCCTGCGGCAGCACACATCGCTGTGTGTGATACCGCAGGAGCGACGAACATCTCCTTACCTGCGTCCACCGGCAATGCGGAAGGAAGGAGTTGGGCGGGATGTTACGTCCCGCTCACTCCGCCCTTCCGCTTCTATTGGACGCCTGCCGTGTGACGTCGCTGTGACGCCGCACGAACCGCCCCCTTAGAAAGGAGGCGGTTCACCAGCCAGAGCGACGTGGCAGAGCAGGTATGTGCGTGTGACGCTGCCGTAGCGATAATGTCCGCTACGGCAGCGATCACACAATATTGCAAGTACGACGGGGGCAGGTGCTATCGCGCTCGACATCGCTAGCCGATGCTGGCGATGTCGCAGCGTGTAAACCCCGCTTTACTCCAATTTACTGCACAATATGATGTTCTCTACACATATGACATATGCCACCACATTACAAAATTCACATACCAGTGAAACACCAGATCAATTCCAATATATGATCACTTGTGGGGGGGGTTTCTACGGTTTTGGCATTTGGCTCTGCAAATGCAACATGACACCCCCAAACAATTCCATCAAAATCTGTGCTCCAAAACAGCACTCCTACCTTTAGCCATAATAGTAGTTTTCTACCACATATGGGGTAATGGCGTGTTTAGGAGAAATTGCACAACAAAATTTGTGGGTCTATTTTCTCCTGCTACCCTTGTGAAAAATGAAAAAAATTGGGGCTAAAGCAACAATTTGTGGAATTTTATTTTTTTTTTTCATTTCTACAGTTCAATGTTTTAAAATTCTGTGAAACATCTGTGGGTTCAAAATGCTAACCACACTTCTAGATAAATTCCTTGAGTTTTTAAAATGGGGTCACTTGTTGGGGTTTCCCCAGTTTATGCACAACAGGGTCTCCAAAGTGCAAACTGATGGCCACAGAGCATTCCATCAAAGTCTGCATGAATAGCGCATGAAATCGGCTTTTTTTCTACAGAAAAACTGCATCCATTACGCAGTGTTTCTGCAGCGATTTGAAGCGCACATGTGCGGGTCAAATCGCTGCAAAATATTCAGCAGGTACGTGAGAACAAGCCCCTACTGTTCCAGTATGACTTCAATGAGGTCTTAGGCTATATGCACACGCTGAGTATTTAGTTGCAGAAATTTCTGCACCATTTCTGCATCTCTTGGAAGTAAAAACGCAGCACTTTTACAGGGCTTTTGGGGCGTTTTTGATGCAGTTTTTGCATGTTTTTCTAATGTCTTTTTCAAGCATTCTGGGGTGGAAAAACGCATTAAAAACGCTAAGAGAATTGACATACTGCAGATTTATTTCTGCACAAAATCTGAAAGGAAAAAAAATAATTAACGTGCACAGAAAAAAAAAAAAGGATTGACTGACTTTGCTGGCATAGGAATAGGCATTCAGTTTTGTGTTAAATCTGCACTCAAAAACACAAAAAAAAAATAAAAAACCACGATAAAAACACTCATAGCCTTAACTGTATAACCTTATAGGGTGACCGAGGTGGCAAACACTGCCCAAACATTTAAGACATTGTTAATGCCACTACAAGGGACTGCATGTTCTTATACCATCTGACAAACCCGGCTCTGCTATACTGCTGGGTACTCTGAACTAGACGCCATGATAATACCAACATTGCTCTACCAGAGGTTTACTCTATCATATCACTTGGCACTCTGTATTGAACTCCAAGGACGAGCTCTTGCTAAACCACTGTGGCAGTTCTACATTGGACACTACAATAAAGGGGGCTTTACACGGTAGCGATATCGCTAGCAATTTCTAGCGATAGCGACCGTGTAAGTACCCGCCCCCGTCGCGCATGCGATTGTTTGTGATCGCTGCCGTAGCGAACATTATCGCTACAGCAGCGTCACACATACTTACCTGGTCGGCGTCGTCGCTGTGACTGCCGAACAATCCCTCCTTCAAGGGGGAGGGACGTTCGGCATCACAGCGACGTCACCGCAACGTCACTAAGCGGCCGGCCAATCAAAGCAGAGGGATGGAGATGAGCAGGACGTAACATCCCGCCCACCTCCTTCCTTCCTCATTAGGGCCGGCGGCAGTTAAGGAGACGTTCCTCGCTCATGCGGTGTCACACATAGCGATGTGTGCTGCCGCATGAGCGATGAACCACAACGCTAAACAACCCTTACCGATTTTTGACTTTGGGACGACCTCTCCATGGTGAACGATTTTCACCATTTTTGAGGTCGCCTAAGGTCGCTGGTAAGTATTACACGCTGCGATATTGTTAATGACGCCGGATGTGCGTCACTAACAGCTTGACCCCGGCGACCAAACATTAACGATATCGTAGCGTGTAAAGCCCCCTTTAGTCCAGCCCTGTTATATTGAACCACAAAGCAAACACAGCTCTACTTCTCCAGTTGCAATTGTTCCAATTCTGTCAAATATACTGTGGGGGGGGGGTATTTAGTCAACCAAGAATTGTGCAAGTTCTCTCACTTAAAAAGTTTAGAGTGGCCTGTAATTTACATCATAGGTAGACCACAACTATGAGAGACAAAATGAAAAAAATAAATCCAGAAAATCACCTTCTCTGATTTGTCAAGATTTGGGTTTTTTTGCACATTATGGTGGAAAAAAAGTATTTAGTCACCTAAAAACATGCAAAATGTCTGTCTCTCACAGACCTGTAACTTCTTCTTTAAGAGGCTCCTCTGTCCTCCACTCATTACCTGTAGTAATGGCACCTGTTTGAACTTATCAGTATAAAAGACACCTGTCCACAACCTCAGTCACACTCCAAACTCCACTATAGTGAAGACCAAAGCGCTGTCGAAGGACACCAGAAACAAAATTGCAGCCCTGCGCCAGGCTGGGAAGACTGAATCTGCAATAAGCAAGCAGCTTGGTGTGATGAAATCAACTGTGGGAGCAATAATAAGAAAATGGAAAAAATACAACATAAATGACAATCTCCCTTGATCTGGGGCTATACGCAAGATCTCACCCCATGGGGTCAAAACGATCACAAGAATGATGAGCAAATACCAGAACCACACAGGGGGAACTAGTGAATGACCTGCATAGAGCTTAGACTACCCTAACAAAAGCTACCATCAGTAACACACTACGCCACCAGGGACTTAGATCCTGCAGTGCCAGACGAGTTTACCTGCTTAAACCAGTACATATCTGGGCCGATCTGAAGTTTGCTAGAGAGAATTTGGATTATCCAGAAGAGTATTGGGAGAATGTCACATGGTCTGATGAAACCAAAGTATAAGGGGTACTTTGCATGCGGCGACATCGCTACTGCGATATCATCAGGGTCAAATCAAAAGTGACGCACATTTGGCGCCGGTAACAACGTCGCAACGTGTGAAGCCTAGATGCGCCGATAAACGATCGCAAAAGCGTCGAAAATCGTGATCTGTGTAGCGTCGGTCAATTTCATAATGTCGCACCAATAGGAGATACGATGTTGTTCCTCGTTTCTGCGGCAGCACACATCGCTGTGTGTGAAGCCGCAGGAGCGAGGAACATCTCCTTACCTGCCTCCACCGGCAATGCAGAAGAAAGGAGGTGGGCGGGATGTTTACGTTCCGCTCATCTCCGCCCCTCCACTTCTATTGGTTGCCTGCCGTGTGACGTCGCTGTGACGCCGCACGACCCGCCCCCTTAGGAAGGAGGCGGGTCGCCGGCCAGAGCGACGTCGCAGGGCAGGTAAGTGGGTTTTAAGCTGCTGTAGCGATAATGTTCGCTACGGCAGCGATTACAAGATATCGCATGTGCGTCGGGGCGGGTACTATCACGCTCGGCATCACTAGCCGATGCTAGTACCCCTAACTGTTCGGTAGAAAAACAACTCGCCTTGTTTGGAGGAGACAGAATACAGAGTTGCATCCAAAGAACACCATGCCTACTGTGAAGCATGGGGGTGGCAACATCATGCTTTGGGGCTGTTTCTCTGCAAGGGACCAGGAAGACTAATCCGTGTATATGAACGAATGAATGCGGCCATGTCGTGAGATACTGATTACAAACCTCCTTCTATCAGCAAGTGCATTTAACAATAAAAGTGCCTGGGTCTTTCAGCATGATAATAATCCCAAGCACACTGTCAGGGCAATGAAGGAGTGGCTTCGTAAGAAGCATATGAAGGTCCTAGAGTGGCCTAGCCAATCTCCAGATCTCAATAGAGAACCCCATAGAAAACCTTTGGAGGGAGTTGAAAGTCCATGTTGCCCAGTGACAGGCACAAAACATCACTGCTCTAGAGGAGATCTGCATGGAGGAATGGGCCAACATACCACCAACAGTGTGTGCCAACCTTGTGAAGACTTACAGAAAACGTTAGACATCTGTCATTGCCAACAAAGGATAAATAACAAAATATTGAGATGAACTTTTGTTATTTGACCAAATACTTACCGTATTTTCCCACTATAACTTGCAAAAAAAAATTGCCAAATCAGACAAGGTGATTTTCTGGATTTGTTTTCTCATTTTGTCTCTCATAGTTGTGGTCTACCTGTGATGTCAATTACAGGCTGCTCTCATCTATTTAAGTGGGAGAACTTGCACAATTGATGGCTGACTAAATACTTTTTTTCCCACTGTATACTCAACAGTAGTGTTGTCACTATCGAATAGTTAATGGAGTCTTTGCAATATTTATAAATAACTAGCATAAGAAGTTGATGAACGAAATAATATAAATACCAGACAAATAGGTAAATTAAACATATACAGACTAATAAGCAAATACATGTTATTACACAATTGCAATGTAATAATCACATAAACAAGTTCTGATGCCAGAGTCCAGTTTTTGCAGCTCTTAGTTTAATGAACTCCTGATTAGTGCTGTTTGTGATCACTTATTCATAATTTAGCCTCTGGGGAACGCAGCGTCTCTATTCAATTTAAAGCCATCTGTTGGCGGCACTAAATGTATTTCTTTATCCTCTTGTAATGTGCAGGCAGACTGCAAAAAGGCAGAAACAAATATAGGTAAGCAAAAGGGTTTTAGAGCACCAGCTCATGAGGTGCATTTAGGGTGAAGACCTACCTCTAAAATCAATTTTTAATTTAGTATAAAAATGCACCTAATAAACAATTTAGCAGTAAAAAAATAAAATCTGCAATCAATTGGATCTACAGATCATAAGCAAATACTGTATATGCATCTAAGTAATTTGACCTTGCAATAATAATAATAATAATAGTAAAGTTCTGCATATGGAAAGTAAAAGGTTACTGGCTTATCTGATTTCTAAGCAAGTCTACTAGCTATACATGAGTCAGATCATAGAAGAGGTATGACTTAGGCTAAGTTCACATTTCCGTTGATTTGTATCAGTCACATGCGTCGCTTGACGCATGTGACTGATGCGCTGTTCAACGCTGTACAACGGATGACAAAGAACAGAATTCTTTGTCGGATTCCGTTGTGTGCGGGGGGCGGAGTTCTGGGGCAGAGCCGAGCGGGGGGCGGGGCCAGGCGCTGAGGATGTCAGTGGAAGTGCTGCGGTCTGCATGGCTGGGGACAGGTGAGTGTATCTGTGAGTGAGTGTGTGTATGTGCATGTATGTATGTATGTATGTATGTATGTATGTATGTATGTATGTATGTGTGTGCACATGCAAAGTGCGGGAGGGGGCGGAGCCGAGCAGGGGGCGGGGCCAGACGAGGGTGTCAGTGCTTGTCTGCATGGCTGGGGACAGGTGTGTGTGTGTGTGTGTGTGTACATACATGTGCGGAGTGCGGGAGGGGGCGGGACCGAGCGGGGAAGTGTCGGCCTCCCTGCACACGTAACCAGCCTAAATATCGGGTAACAGCAAAGCACCCGATGTTTACCTTGGTTACCCGATATTTACCTTGGTTACGGGCCTACACCGCTTAGCGCTGGCTCCTTGCACCGTAACCAGGGTAAATATCGGGTAACCAACCAAAGCTGGTGACGTGTGCAGGGAGCCAGAGAGCATGCGCAGCGAAATCCGACGGATCTCGCTGCTCAAAAAACGTTACATGCTGCGTTCCTCCCGCCCGGCGGTCAGTCGTTCCACGACTGATCAGTCGGGCGGAGGGTGCAACGCAGCATCATCAGTCACAATCCGCTGCTCATACAAGTCTATGGGAGCAGCGGAATCCGCTAAACGGATTCCGCTGTTTACAAGAGCAGCGGATTGTGACTGATAGATTTTAGCGGAAATGTGAACTTAGCCTTAGCTACTGAAAGGAGCCAGACTTCCACTCACTTAGCACTGTCACAATCACAATTATATACAGTGCTCAGCATAAGTGAGTACACCTCCTTTGAAAAGTAAGCTTTAAAATCAACATCACAGTGAACACAAAAACAATTTCCAAAATTTTGACAAGCCTGTTTCATACAACATTTTTTTAGCCCAGAACATGAAAGTAAGCGTAAATAGAGCCTTCATTATAAGCAGGTTTTACTCAAATTATTTGATGTACAAATGAATACATCCAACATCAAAGACTACTACATCTAGTATTTTGTATGACCTCCATGATTTTTAAAGACAAGATAGAATGAACGGCGACATATTGTAACATATATCTGTTTTCCCATTCTTCAAGACCGACCTCTTACACATCTTTGGATGCTGGATGGAGAGTGATGCTCAACTTGTCTTTTCAGAATTCCACAATGGTGTTCAATTGGGCTAATATCAGGAGGCATAGTTGGCCACTGAACTACTTTCATCTTGTTCTCCAGAAATGCAACCGTGGCCTTGGATGTGTGCTTTGGATCAGTGTCATGTTAGAAAAGTGCACGTCTACCAAGAGCACAGAGTGATGGTAGCATCTTCTCTTCAATATAGAGTAGTGCATCTGTGAATTCGTGATTTTATCAATGAACTGTAGCTTAGACAACTTACAATATAAAGGGAAGTGTTTACTCACACTCATATGCCACGATTGAGAGTTATCCAATGTTTTATCAGATAGCACTTGAGCCAGTGTTATACTATATGGCAGAGCAGATCTGTGATTTTATTCTCATGCCAATTCAGCATGAAAAAGTAATAGCAGCATGTTGAGTGTCTACACAAATCTGATCAAGTGCACCCAAACAAGTCTATGGGAAACATTAACTGAACCCATAAATTGAGTTTGCATAATTCATAATAAATATCAAAATACCCCATAAATATGGAAATTCATTATTTTTATTGACATCATATAAAAATTACAATAATTAGAAGTTTTACTAAATGCTGGTACACACAAGTAAAAAACCTACCCCTTACAAACATACACAGAAAAAAACTGGTGCAGTATAGTCAATACAAAAAATTGAAGGAAATAGTATACACACATAGTACATATATCTAAGGCGGGCTTTGCACACTACCTGCGATGTCTGTGGTGTCAAATTGAAAGTGACGCACTTCCGGCATCGCATGCGACATCGTATTGTGTAAAGGTTCGATGATACGATTAACGAGCGCAAAAGCATCGTAATCGTATCATCGGTGCAGCATCGGCGTAATCCATAATTACGCTGACGCGACGGTCCGATGTTGTTCCTCGCTACTGCGGCAGCACACATCGCTGTGTGTGACGTCGCAGGAGCGAGGAACATCTCCTACCGGCGTCACCGCGACTTCCGTAGGATATGCGGAAGGAAGGAGGTGGGCGGAATGTTTACATCCCGCTCATCTCCGTCCCTCCGCTCCTATTGGCCGCCTGTCGTTTGATGTCGTTGTGACGCCGCACGACCCGCCCCCTTAAGGAGGCGGGTCGCCGGCCAGAGCAACGTCCCAGGACAGGCGAGTCCATGTGAAGCTGCCGTAGCGATAATGTTCGCTACGGCAGCTATCACAAGAATATCGCAGCTGCGACGGGGGCGGGGACTATCGTGCTCGGCATCGCAGCATCGGCTTGCGATGTCGTAGCGTGCAAAGTACCCCTAAGAGTATACTTCTTGGTTGTTAAGATGTTAATAACAGATTTTTTCAATATATGATGGGTCCCAAAAACTAGCAAAAATTACAATAATATAAGGTGCAATGTGCAATATAGAAAGAGAAACTGACATAAATTAACCCCTAATCAAGGAAATGCAAATATAAACATTCACTGATTGCAATTTATATATACAGTATGTATCACTGTTAGCTCACAACCTGTTCTAAAAGGGCAGAATAGTTGGGGGAAAGTAACGTTCTTGCGACTAGCCCGTGTGCTCATTAGCATATCATAAAGGATCTTTAGAAATACAGTACAGACCAAAAGTTTGAACACACTATCATTCAAAGAGTTTTCTTTGTTTTCATGACTCTGAAAATTGTAGATTCACATTGAAGGCATCAAAACTATGAATTAACACATGTGGAATGAAACACTTAACAAAGAAGTGTGAAACAACTGAAAATATGTCATATTCTAGGTTCTTCAAAGTAGCCACCTTTTGCTTTGATTACTGCTTTGCACACTCTTGGCATTCTCTTGATAAGCTTCAAGAGGTGGTCACCGGAAATGGTTTTCACTTCACAGGTGTGCCCTATCAGGTTTAATAAGTGGGATTTCTTGCCTTATAAATGGGGTTGGGACCATCAGTTGTGTTGTGCAGACGTCTGGTGGATACACAGCTGCTAATTATGCTGAACAGACTGTTAGAATCTGTATTATAGCAAGAAAAAAACATCTAAGAAAAACGAGTGGCCATCATTACTTTAAGAAATGAAGGTCAGTCAGTCCGAAAAATTGGGAAAACTTTGAAAGTGTCCCCAAGTGCAGTGGCAAACAAACATCAAATGCTACACAGAAATTAACTCACATGAGGACCGCACCAGGAAAGGAAGACCAAGAGTCACCTCTGCTGCAGAGGATAAGTTTATCCGAGTCATCAATCTCTGAAATCGCAGGTTAACAGCAGCTCAGACTAGAGACCAGGTCAATGCCACACAGTTCTAGCAGCAGACACATCTCTAGAACAACTGATAAGAAGAGACTTTGTGCAGGAGGCCTTCATGGTAAAATAGCTGCTAGGAAACCACTGCTAAGGACAGGCAACAAGCAGAAGAGACTTGTTTGGGCTAAAGAACACAAGGAATGGACATTAGACCAGTGGAAATCTGTGCTTTGGTCTGATGAGTCCAAATTTGAGATCTTTGGATCTAACCACCGTGTCTTTATGCGACGCAGAAAAGGTGAACAGATGGACTCTACATGCCTGGTTCCCACTGTGAAGCATGGAGGAGGAGGTGTGATGGTGCTTTGCTGGTGACACTGTTGGGGATTTATTCAAAATTGAAGGCATACTGAACCAGCATGGCTACCACAGCAGCGACATGCTGTTCCATCGGGTTTGCGTTTAGTTGGACTATCATTTATTTTTAAACAGGACAATGACCGCAAACACACCTCCAGGCTGTATACAGGGCTGTGGAGTCGGAGTCGTGGAGTCGGAGTCAGAGTCGGAGCTCATTTTGGTGGAGTCGGAGTCGGTATAAAATGCACCGACTCAGACTCCTAAAATATATAATAAATTGGGGACAGTAGTGCAATGCAGAATGTGCTGAATATTTTACTAAATAATAACATTTAGTATAATGCTTATATTTAAATGAAAAATGTATTGTAGTACAATGTGAACATTAGACATATAATTATTTTTATGATACAATAATCAAGATATTTACATAGAACATAAAATATATTTATTGGAATACAACTTTAGAGCACACAAAAAACTAATAAATTGTAAATATGTAATACAATATGTAATTATATATATATACTAGAAGGTTGCCCGATTCTAACGCATCGGGTATTCTAGAATGTGTATGTAGGGTAGCAGATTGAATAATAATATATAATCAGCAAGTCTTGAATAATGATGGTTCATTTCTTGCTCGTTGGTCTCCCGCTGTGCAGCACGCATCGGCGCATTTGACAGTGAGAGACCAATGATCTGAATGGGCAGGGAGCCGGCGTACACTGGTAACTATGTTACACAATTGGGTAACTATGCAAAGCGCTTTGCTTAGTTACCCGATGTGTACCATGGTTACCAGCGTACGCCGGCTCAAGCACACATGTGCCGGGAGCAAGGTGGTAACCATGGTACACATTGGGTAACTAACGAAAGCGCTTTCCATAGTTACAGGATTGTGTACCATTTGTTACCAGCGTACGTCGGTAAGCTGATAATCATGGTACACATTGGGTAACTATGCAAAGCGACAGTGCTGGTTTATTTTTTGCTTGTTGGTCTCCTGCTGTGCAGCAGCATCGGCGTGTTTGACAGTGGGAGACCAATGATCTGAATGGGCAGAGAGCCAGGGTAAGCTAGTAACCATGGTACACATCGGGTAACTATGCAAACCGGTTTCTATAGTTACCCGATGTGTACCATGGTTACCAGCGTACGCCGGCTCCGGCACACGTGTGCCGGGAGCCGGGGTAAGCTAGTGGTTTCACACATCCGGCTTTTCTTGAATTTGTCGGATGCTGCGCGCCCCAGAGAAAATATGGGTCTTTTTAATAAAAATATTCTCTATATTTACTTCTCTCCAGCGATGTGGTCTCCGGCTCTGCTGCCTCCCGCTCCTTATCGCCACTCATTATAGTCACTGAATATTCAGTGCCCTGAGGAGCTGGAAGCAGGAACAGCGCTGGGGACTTCAGTGCCGGGGACCGCATCGCTGGGTGAGTGTACAGCAGAGTATGTGTGTGTGTGTGTGTACATGCATGTGCGGTATGTGTGAATGCACACGGTGTATCCATGTGTGTCTGCTGGGTGTGTGTGTGTGTGTGAGATGGTGAAACAGCTCCCTTTGTTCATGGCCAGAAATATGTACCTGGTTAAAGATGTGCATGGCAAGCCCCTGTATCACCTTCACAAGCATAGTTTAGACGTATATATTTGTGTCTCATAAATGTGAACTGTATTTTTTGTATGTAACTTTATAACCTACTTGCTGTCAGTAATGATGTGATAATACTTTATAAGGGACAAAAATGTCATTATTCAACCATAAGAGGACGCTGTTTCTCAGCACAGATGAAAGACTGCAATAGGTAGCTCAGATGGGGGCGGAGCTACAGGCTGATAAAAAGAAGTACATCACAGGAAGTAAAGCAGCAGCCATCTTGGAAGCGGTTGGCAGTTGGCAGTGAATGAATACAGAGACAGAGGACGTGCAGAAGAGGGAAGAGATAATATTTGCGACTAGAAATCTATCATCTTGATTAGAGCTGTGGCACTGTATCCGTATCCTTATCAGATGTGAGAAGATTGCTGAAAGAACGCTTTTGCGCTTTTGTGAAGTTGATAGGACGTTACCAAGGAGACAAGCCACAGTGACTGCTCAGCTGTTGTAGAGGCCTCTCATCTGACTTTGTATTTCAGACATATTGTCCAGAGCAGACCCGGGTCGGTAAGATAAGTAAGGCCCACTGCGCCATCGCAGTGGGTAACCGTGCACGCACCTCACATCAGTTTGGCGCCAGAATATTTGAGACTGAGGCAGGGCCTGTAGTTAGTTTAGTTAGGCATAGTAACACTGTCAGGCCACACTTACTGCACAATCACCATTTGGTACCATTGTTTCCACGGCTACATTATGTCAGAGTTCCGGGATTTCCAGGTTTCTTTTGAAAGAGCTTGCCCTTGGTTAACATGGAGTTTTGCTGTTCTGTTGCCCTACTTCCTGTCCCTCTGTTTAAAAGGCCGCCCCTAAGCTTAGTCCAGTGCCTGAGTATACTGCTTGCTGTGTGCTCCTGCCCTGCTGCTCTTGGTTCCTGATTGTGATTTGAATCCTCTGGAAACAACCGAATCTGACTCTGGACTTCACCTGGTCTCATCTAGCTGTGCCCGGACTCCGTCTGCCGTCCTTGGTCAGTACTTCTGCCCGGTTTCTTCCGTTCCATAAACCACTCTGGACTCATACCGTACGGACATTTTTTTGGACTATACCTATTGCCCTTTTGTGTCCCGGCTGCTGCGCATTTAGGCCTTCTGGGGTGATTGCCAGACAGTCCCTGTATAGGGGTTCGCTCTTGGTGGTCTCCCTGGGGGAGTCCGGTGCGTGGTCCCGGGAATTCCCCTTTGCTCCGATCCTGGAAGGTATTTCCTGTGTTTTATGTTCTGCTGTGTTTTTGTTCCGTTTATGTACATACCGTGGTTGCATATTATAAACGTCTTTGCACCAAGAACTCGTCTCTGGTTGTCATTTCCCTAACGCAATCGAAATCCTCAGTACATACAATAGTATTACATTATACTCAGGCCATAAAAGGATTTCGCTGGGGCAATGACTGAGACACGAGTAGATCAGCTTTTTTCCATGATTAACTCCTTGCAGCAGGAGATGGAGGCGGTGCAAACTAAGCTTAGAGATGTGGAGGTACAGCTGGGCCATGATCATCAGGTACTGGGTCCGGCTATTCAGGATTTGCAAACCAGAGTGGAGGCTCAGGAAGCCGTCCCCACTACGTCCGTATCAGCTGCCGGTATGCCTAGGTTACCCCCATTTCGTTTCAGTGGTGATCGTAGTCAGTTTCGTGGATTTGTTAACCAGTGTATACTATTTTTTGATGTACATGCTGATTATTACCGTTCTGACCGGTCAAAAGTGTTATGTATAATCATGTTGTTAACCTCCCGAGCGCTGGCTTGGGCTAATCCTATGATAGAGAATCGTGATATCCGTTTAAATCACCTGGATGACTTTTTAACCGCAATGGCGCAAATGTTTGATGATCCAAATCGCCGTGCTACCGCTGAATCAGCTCTCCTTTCCTTACGTCAGGGAAAGCGGTCGGTCGTCGAATACGCCACTGAGTTCAAAAGGTTAGTGGTAGACACCGATTGGGGAAACAATGCGTTATTGTCAGTTTTCAGAAAGGGTTTGTCCGGTACCATCAAGGACGAGTTAGCTCATTCCGAATCTCCAGGGGATTTTGAACTGTTTCTTCAACACTGTGTACGTATCGATACCCGCTTGACGGAATGTAGACAGGAAAAATGGGCAGCTGTAAACCGGGTAACCAACTTTGCGTTTCCTTCCAGAGAACCCGCTCTCAGGACGCCACGGGAGGCCGAGGATGTTCCTATGCAAGTGGACTCTCTACAAAAGCGAGAGACCAACGAACGTCGTGAACACCGGCTCCGTGAGCGTTTGTGTTTCTACTGCGGTCAATCAGACCATTTTCTGATTGACTGCCCAAAACGTCCAAATCGCTCAAATAAGGTATTGGCAGCCATGGCAGAGTGTGACAACACGGACGCAGAGTCCGATATCTCTGAGGCAAGTGGACACCTGGATGCTGTATTTCCCTTGACTGTAATGTCAACTTCACCTAAGGACTCAGAAGGGAAATACACCCATTGCTCGCTTCCCATTCAGATACGGTGGGAGGGACAGTTAATTCCTACTTCTGCTATGATAGACTCTGGGGCAGGGGGAAATTTCATGGACTCTTCTTTTGCTAGGAAACACGGTATCCAGACTCAACAAAGATCCTCACCGGTTACCATGGAGACGGTAGACGGTTCTCCATTAGTTTCTGGACCAGTTGATCGGGAAACAGTACCCCTAGAATGTGTGATGAAGCCAGGTCAGCAGGAGACCCTTGTTTTCATGTTAATTTCTTCTCCCCATTTTCCGATAATTCTAGGAATTCCTTGGCTGCGGTCTACAAATCCAGTCATCGATTGGGAGACTAAAGAAATATCCTTCCCACCGCAGAGTGGTCCGACCATTAGTCCAACTGTACCGGTTACAGTAACACCGAATGCGGAGGGCACTGTACAGGTACCTGTTCTACCCCCGGTTTATCATGACTTCGCTGATATATGCGACAAAAGAAAAGCAGATCGGCTTCCCCCGCATAGACCGTATGATTGTCCCATAGACTTACTCCCAGGGGCAGAGATCCCGTTTGGTCATGTCTACCCGTTGGCGGCACCTGAGTTAGAAGCACTAAAGGAGTACATCGATGAAAGTCTAGCCAAGGGATTTATTCGCCCTTCTACCTCACCAGCAGGGGCACCCATCTTTTTTGTGAAAAAGAAAGAGGGGACTCTGAGACCGTGTATCGACTACCGGGAACTAAATAAGATAACCATCCGGAACCGGTATCCGTTACCGTTGATTCCTGAGCTATTGGAGAGAGTACAACAGGCAAAGATATTCACTAAATTGGATCTCCGTGGGGCATATAATCTACTCCGCATACGTCCCGGGGACGAGTGGAAAACAGCGTTCAGATGTCGGTATGGACATTATGAGTATCTAGTGATGCCCTTTGGACTTTGTAACGCTCCTGCGGCTTTCCAACACCTAGTCAACGATATTTTTAGGGATATAATGGACCAATTCATGGTGATTTACCTGGATGATATATTGATCTTTTCTGATTCCCTACAGGAACACCATGAGCACGTCAAGACAGTACTTACCCGACTGAGGGATAACCACCTGTATATTAAACTGGAGAAGTGCGAATTCCATTGCTCAAAAATACAATTCTTAGGATATGTCATCTCTCCTCAGGGACTGAACATGGAGTCTGGCAAGATACAAGCAATTCTAGACTGGCCGGAACCAGGAAACATCAAGGAGGTACAATGCTTTGTCGGTTTTGCCAACTTTTACAGACGCTTTATCCGTAACTTTTCAGAGATCGTCCGTCCTATCACTGTGTTAACCAAGAAAGGACAGAAGTTTGTGTGGTCCGCCCAGGCCCAGGAAGCTTTCAATCGTCTCAAGGTTTGTTTTACCTCAGCACCAATACTAATACACCCGAATCCCGCACTCCCCTTCATTGTGGAAGTTGACGCTTCCGATTATGCATTAGGGGCTATCCTTTCCCAAAGAACTGGGGACAAGAGTCTCTTGCATCCGTGTGCTTTCTTTTCTCGCCGGTTGTCCCCTGCAGAAAGGAACTATGACATTGCGGACAAGGAATTGTTGGCGATTATTGCAGCTTTTAAGGAATGAAGACACCACTTACAGGGAGCAGCGCAGCAAGTGGTAGTTCTCACAGACCATCGTAACCTAGAATTCCTTAAATCTGCCAGGTGCCTGTCTCCACGGCAAGCCCGTTGGAGCTTGTTCCTTAACCAGTTCAATTTTATCGTTACATACCGTCCAGGTTCACGTAATGGGAAAGCCGATGCCTTGTCCCGAATCCACGCCATGGACTCCGTGCCTGGAACCCTGTCTCAGACCGTGTTATCTGATGCCAATTTCGTTGGAGTAATCCAGGACCAGGACTTGTGGAAGGACATCAAGCTGTCCTATGATGGTGACGTATTTCTCGCTGCCCCCCCGAATGATGTGACTCTTGTCCTTCGGAATGGTGTGTGGTTGAGAGAGCGACGTATTTATGTCCCGGAGGCTGTAAGACTTCGGGTTCTCAAATTGGTCCATGACTCCGTGTTGGCAGGTCATAGGGGGGTACAGAAGACGCAAGAATTTCTGAGTCGTTTTTTCTGGTGGCCAACCTGTTTAAAGGATGTGAGAGACTATGTCCACTCATGTGTGGTTTGTGCCCGGTGCAAGGTCCCTCGTGTGGCTCCTACGGGACTCCTTCAACCGTTACCCGTTCCGTCTCGCCCTTGGGGATCCATCTCAATGGATTTTATTGTGGAATTGCCAGTCTCAGGCGGTAACAATACCATTTTAGTGGTGGTGGATCGGTTGACCAAAGCTGCTCACTTTATTCCATGTACCGGTCTTCCCTCAGCCGCAGAGACAGTGGATTTGGTTATCCAGAATGTATTTCGATTGCATGGGGTACCAGATGAGATCATCTCTGACCGGGGCGTGCAGTTCACGTCTAAATTCTGGAAGGGGTTTTGTTCGGCACTCCGTATTGATGTCTGTTTGTCCTCTGCATACCATCCTCAGACAAATGGGCAAACCGAACGGACTAATCAAACCCTGGAGCAGTACCTACGGTGTTATGTCAGCCATCTGCAGGATGATTGGTTGAAGCTGCTTCCTTTGGCGGAGTTCTCATATAACAACACTCAGAGCAGCTCCACTAAGGTAACGCCCTTTTTCGCTAACTTGGGTTACCATCCGAATGTTTTGCCTAGGTCACCGGTGGCGGTTTCGGTGCCAGCGGTAGAGGACAAAGTGACGGAGCTACGACAGAATCTGGAGGTTTTAAAGGACTCTTTGGCTTCGGCTCAGGAGCGTTACAAGAAGTCGGCGGACACTCACCGGAAACAGGCACCCATGTATAAGGTAGGGGACTCAGTGTGGTTATCCACCAAAAATCTGAAATTGGGTGTTCCTTCGCAGAAGCTGGGGCAGAAATTCATCGGTCCGTTTAAGATCACCGGGATCGTGAGCCCTGTTGCCTGTCGGCTGAGGTTGCCGCACCATTTGAAGGTACACCCGGTCTTTCATGTTTCTCTACTCAAACCTGTCTCCCCTAATATGTTCCTGGGCGTATCGTGCCTCCTCCTCCGCCAGTGATGGTTGACGGCCAGGAACAGTTCGTGGTTGAAGACATTATTGACTCCCGGCTCCATCGGCATCGGCTTCAGTATCTGGTACGTTGGCAGGGGTACTCCCCCGAGGACTATTCCTGGGAACCTGTGGGTAACATTCGAGCGCCCCGGAAGGTTGCCCAGTTTCATCGACGGTACCCGGACAAGCCAGGCCCTGATCCGTCCTGAGGCCGTTTCTGGGGGGGGGGGGGGGGAGTACTGTCAGAGTTCCGGGATTTCAAGGTTTCTTTTGAAAGAGCTTGCCCTTGGTTAACATGGAGTTTTGCTGTTCTGTTGCCCTACTTCCTGTCCCTCTGTTTAAAAGGCCGCCCCTAAGCTTAGTCCAGTGCCTGAGTATACTGCTTGCTGTGTGCTCCTGCCCTGCTGCTCTTGGTTCCTGATTGTGATTTGAATCCTCTGGAAACAACCGAATCTGACTCTGGACTTCACCTGGTCTCATCTAGCTGTGCCCGGACTCCGTCTGCCGTCCTTGGTCAGTACTTCTGCCCGGTTTCTTCCGTTCCATAAACCACTCTGGACTCATACCGTACGGACATTTTTTTGGACTATACCTATTGCCCTTTTGTGTCCCGGCTGCTGCGCATTTAGGCCTTCTGGGGTGATTGCCAGACAGTCCCTGTATAGGGGTTCGCTCTTGGTGGTCTCCCTGGGGGAGTCCGGTGCGTGGTCCCGGGAATTCCCCTTTGCTCCGATCCTGGAAGGTATTTCCTGTGTTTTATGTTCTGCTGTGTTTTTGTTCCGTTTATGTACATACCGTGGTTGCATATTATAAACGTCTTTGCACCAAGAACTAGTCTCTGGTTGTCATTGCCCTAACGCAATCGAAATCCTCAGTACATACAATAGTATTACACATTATTTAAATCTTTGCCATTGAGGTTTCTCTGTGGACCACAACGACCTCACACCTGGATGTTACCAAGACCCATCATAGACGACTTTAGGGCATAATCGAGCTCATCCAGGAGGGAACTTGTGTTGAAAAAAATATCTGTTATTTATTTAAGTTTTTATGCTCTTTGCTAAGCAGTCATTGTATATAGTAAATTGTTTGGTCATTCAAGGTGAATGGTGGGACAAATCCTCCATTAAAGGGCACTATATTTATATTGGGGCAGGGGAATAGTCAATTGGGGGTTAGAGTAAATTTATTTTAAGTTTGTAAACTGTTGTGCTATACTGCGGGCGGCTTGTATTTCACACCCATCCAATTTTTTTTTTCATGTTTAAGGGTATTAATAGGTAGTAGGCGGTTGGATTATCCAGTCATGCCTGTAGGTAACATATAGTGTATATATTGTAGCAGTCTCATGTTGTAAGGCGCCACCCTGTATAGCACAAGGGTCTCAGCTTATTCGCTGAGTGTTTGTGGATTTTCCCTGAGTGTCTTCCCCTGTTTTGATTGCATTCATATCCAAATTGTAGTAAAGCACTTTTGTTAGTTAATCTAGTTTTGGGGCCGTTTATTTCTCGTTCGTGACGTCGCTGTATCCTAAAGAGCCCACCCCGGTGCACGGTTTACATGTGTATACATGCATGTGCGCTATGTGTGTATGCGCTCGGTGTATCTATGTGTGTCTGTTATGTGTGTATATGTGCTCAGTGTGTGTGTGTGTGTGTGTGTGTGTATACATGCATGTGCGCTGTGTGTATGCGCTCGGTGTATCCATGTGTGTCTGCCGTGTGTGTATATACATGCATGTGCGCTGTGTGTATGCGCCCAGTGTATCCACGTGTGTCTGCTATGTGTGTATATGTGCTCAGTGTGTGTGTGTGTGTGTGTGTGTGTGTGTGTATATATATATATACATGCATGTGCGCTGTGTGTATGAACCCAGTGTATCCATGTGTGTCTGCTATGTGTGTATATGTGCTCAGTGTATGTGTGTATATACATGCATGTGCGCTGTGTGTATGCGCCCAGTGTATCCATGTGTGTCTGCTATGTGTGTATATGTGCTCAGTGTGTGTGTGTACACATGCATGTGTGTATGCGTCGGTGTATCCATGTGTGTCTGTGTGTGTGTGTGTGTGTGTGTGTGTGTGTGTGTGTGTGTGTAACCGTACACTGTACAGGACAGTGGCTGCGCCGCAACTTCCTGGTCACATGAAAACACGTGACCGGAGGTTCTCGAGCGGCAACTGTAGTGTACACAGTGCACGGGAGCGCGCCGGATGCGACAAAGTGGAGAAAAGGTAAGCGACAGTGCTGTGACATCGGTAACTAAGGAAAGCGGTTTCTATAGTTACCCGATATGTATTATGGATACCAGCCTACGCCGGCTCCGGCACACGTGTGCTAGTGGCTTTTCTCCACTTTGTCTTGCGGTGTGGGCTTCGGGTGCTGCAGCAGTCACCTGGGTGTCGGGTGCCTCCGTGTGGGTTCGGGGAATGCGTGCGGGGGGACGGGGCCAGGGCGAGCATCCAATGCGTGAGGGGGCGGGGCCTGGCCAAGCATCCAACGCGTGCAGGGGCGAGCGGCCAATCTATGGGGGGCAGGGCCAGGGCGAGCCGAGCAGCCAATCCGTGCTGGGGGGGCGGGGCCATGCCGAGGCCAGCGGCCAATCCGCTGGTTGTCACCGTAAGGACACAATTTTGGAGCAAGACAGACAGACAGACAGAATAAGGCAATTATATATATATAGATACACATACACACACAAAGATATATATGTAATCTACTGTATATTACATAGTGTATTACATATTTACAATTTATTACAGTTTGTGTTCTAAAGTTGTATTCCAATAAATATATTTTATGTTCTATCCAAATATCTTGATTATTGTATCATAAAAATTATTAAATGTCTGATGTTCACATACACATATTCATGTATTACAATAAATTTTTCACCTAACTATAAGCAATATATGTAGGAGTCGGAGTCGGTGCAAGAGAAATTGAGGAGTCGGAGTCGAAGGTTTGGCTTACAGACTCCACAGCCCTGGCTGTGTAAGGGCTATTTGACTAAGAAGGAGAGTGATTGGGTACTACGCCAGATGACCTGGTCTCCACAGTCACCAGACCTGAACCCAATTGAGATGGTTTTGGGGTGAGCTGGACCACAGAGTGAAGGCAAAAGGGCCAACAAGTGTTAAGCATCTCTGGGAACTCCAAGACTGTTGAAAAACCATTTCCGGTGACTACCTCTTGAAGCTCATCAAGAGAATGCCAAGAGTGTGCAAAGCAGTAATCAAAGCAAAAAGGTGGCTACTTTAAAGAACCTTGAATTTAAGACATATTTTCAGTTGTTTCACACTTTTTTGTTAAGTATTTCATTCCACATGTGTTAATTCATAGTTTTGATGCCTTCAATGTGAATCTACAATTTTCAGAGTCATGAAAATAAAGAAAACTCTTTGAATGAGAAGGTGTGTCCAAACTTTTGGTCTGTACTGTATGTGGACTATTTTCTTCAATCTTTTGTATTGACTACACTGCACCAGTTTTTTCTGTGTATGTTTTTAAGGGGTGGCTTTTTTACTTGTGTGTACCAGCATTGAATAAAACTTCAAATTATTGTAATTTTTATATGATGTCAATAAAAATAATGAATTTTCATATTTATTATGCAAACTCAATTTATGGGTCAGTTTTTGATATGGGAAGTTTTGCTATAATTTACGGTAAACTAGCAATGGATTTCTATTTCCTTTTTTGGCTTACTATGGGAAACATTAGACTGCACTTAGATTACATCTGAGAGCAGCCAATATACGCAGAGACAGGCAATAGAGAAGATGGAGAAACTCCTCTCCATCTTCTCTGCACCTGTGATCAGATGCCCCCTGCATGCGAGAGCATCGGATCACAGTGAAAGACTCTTGGCTCATGGCCGCAGCAGAGTTTAAGTAGAATGGCATTCGAGTATTGCATCCGATTCTCTTGCACACACACACAGATTACAAACAATAGTGATAGGAAATGACTAAAAAGACCCCATCGAAAGCATGTGAAAAAAGCAAATCAGATCACGATCACAAACCAATACTAGTGGAGGCAAACATTCTAATACATATAAGGTCTAGTAAATGAGAGAGTAAAAAAACATTTTACACTTCTAAACATAATAAATACTTTAACCTTTTATAGGTTATCCATGCACCATAGCGCATAATATGTATTCCCTTGTAAATGCCAACACGTGCGTTTCGCCATTGACTATTTTTATATCTGTGGTCATAATGAACCAACAGCAGCAGCCCCACAGAAGGACACTGGCATCACCATGATTCACCATGATTTTGTGATGCAATACAGTTTTGAAGCCAAATTATAGACTGGTGTTTTTGTGCATAGCTTTAGGAAAGGCTTCTTTTGGACGACACCCATGCATTCATTCCTTTGCAGTGTACGCAGTATTGTGTCATTGGAAACACTCACCGATTTGGCTTTTTACAATATTCGGACTGATAACTAAAGAGTTACTGACTGATTTTCTTGTAGTCTTCACCTTTCTTGTGTAAAAAAAATATATATAAATGTTCTTTGTCAGATCTTGTGACATTTCTCTTCCACGTGATTCCATTGCTGACAGCATGAAATGGGAAGGGGATTTCTTTGTAAGTACCACCCTTTTATATTCTGCTGTCTGCTGGACAGTGGTAATTCTTATTAACTAGAATTTAATAGTCTAAACTTTAGATTTGCTTTTAAAAACTTTCATCAGAGTATTCATTTTTCAAACATATTCTTCAATGAAGTTGTTAGCAAAAATTATATTTTTCCTGCCTATCCGCAGCAAATGAACTTTCTCTGCCTCTGGCCAATGGATCTAATACTTCTCAAACTTTTACCGTTGTAGTAGAAGGGCAACACTTCTTCAGAGAATGTCTGGTTTAACATGGAGTGTCTATCAGAGTGTTTAAAGCCTATAGGCACTCCATGCGCCATGATCTTTCGCCACGTGAATTTACTTATTCAACTAGAAGTTACTCGTACTATAAAACTAAAGTTATCAAAAATCTTTATGCTTAAATTATAATCTTCTTTCGTAACTCTTACAATATGTTCCGAATTTTCCAATATTTTCATTTACATTTTTTATCTTCTTGTATTGTTTTCATGTTGTTTTTTATTGTTAATAAGATCTGAGAAGATATTAGTTAAAGCAAGCATTGATCGTGTTATTTTAATTTAGGGGGGAAAAAAACAATAGCAGCATTGGTGAATCATGGGTTTAATTAAACTAATCAATTCCATTCTGGATTGAAGAAGGCACAATCAGCCGTGGGCATTGTCTCCTTGGAATGTCACACAAATGTAATTTTATGCACTATGCAAATTGCAAAACTTGTATTCCCATTCTTCTTATCACTTCTGTCCATCACATTACATTCTTGAAGCAACAATTTTCAAGGAGGACCAATTCCATTGTACTCTATACAACTACGTGTCAACTTCAGGTTAATGTACAATCACTGTCAACAACGAAACCCAGCAACAGGTTTGCCGCTTGGAAAATATTTATTGCATTAGTCGGAGCAGATGGCTCTTGCCGGTACTAAGAGGGAAGAAACAGAAGCAGAACACGAAGAACAGGAATCAATCACAAAGCACCTTGCAGCTCGTGGAGTACAACAACCGCAGCCCAGCAGAAAATAAAATGAATATTGATATTTAATAACGGCTGCCGTATGTATAATGCAAACTGCAGCAGACTCTGGTAATTGATTGACAATACATGAAGAATGAATTAATGATCTAAAAAAATATTGCTGATCTGTAAGTGTCAATTCCCTAGATAAAGCACGGAGAAAGGTTTCCAACGTTTCTAGCATACTAGAACACAGGCCAGTAGTAAGGACTTGAATATGACATATCATTTTACACCTCCACCTTTGCGCTATCCAAAATAACATGCCCAATTTTCCAGCATTAGTGCTCTTATAACATCTGACAATGCGGTTTGTGCTAAATAATCTAAAGGCTGTGTAATATTCCTAAGTGAATGATCAAAAGCCCATTATGAAAGAGCTGTGATAGCAGGCAAAGCAAGTCTGTGAAATATGTGCTCAATCTCCAATACGGAGAACACTGCTGCCATACCGTACATCAGATTTATATACATGGTAATACAACTGCTACAACAGTCCTGTGAATTATCTCAAAATAAGGTCACTTTTCTCTGATTAACCCCTTAACGACCCATGACGTACTAGATACGTCATGGATCGTGTGCCGGTAAGCCCCGCCCCCTGCCGCCGGTCGGCGGCGGCGAGACGCGCACATATCAGCTGTTATCAACAGCTGATATGTGTGCCTGCTAGCCGCGGGTGGAATCGCTTCCACCCGCGGCCATTAACCCCTTACATTTCGCTGCCAAAGTCTTGGCAGCGATATGTATATGGGCGCCGCCATGACAGTGACTTACCCCGCCCCCGCCGGAAGTCACGTGACATGATCACGTGACTTTCGGCGGTAGCCATGGTAGCACAGGGTCATGTGATGACGCCTGTGGCTAACACGAGTCACTTCCTCTCAATGCCGGAATACATTGAAAGTGAAGCAGCAAATCTGCAGTTCTCAGCTCTGTAGCTGAGATCTGCAGATAGTGCAAAGCGATCGGATTGCTGATCGCAATAGCCCCCTAGGGGGACTAGTAAAATAAAAAAAAAAAAAGTAAAAAAAAAAGTTTTAAAAAATTAAAAAAAAATAAAAAACCTAAAAGTTCAAATCACCCCCCTTTCACCCCATTGAAAATTAAAGGGTTAAAAAAATAAAAAATACACACATATTTGGTATTGCCACGTTCAGAAATGCCCGATCTATCAAAATATAAAATCAATGAATCTGATCAGTAAACGGCGTAGCGGCAAAAAAATTCCAAACGCCAAAATTACGTTTTTTGGTCGCCGCAAAATGCAATAACAGGCGATCAAAACGTAGCATCTGCGCAAAAATGGTACCGTTAAGAACGTCAGGTCGAGACGCAAAAAATAAGACATCACTGAGCCTCAGATCCTGAAAAATGGGAACGCTACGGGTTTTGGAAAATGGCGCAAAACGTGCGCCACGTTTTTCGGACAAGCTTGTGAATTTTTTTTAACCCCTTAGATACAAGTAAACCTATACATGTTTGGTGTCTATAAACTCGCACCGACCTGAGGCATCATACTCACACATCAGTTTTACCATATAGTGAACACGGTGAATAAAATATCCCAAAAACTATTGTACAATCCCACTTTTTTTGCAATTTTTCCGCACTTGGAATTTTTTTGCCGTTTTCCAGTACACTATATGGTAAAACTTATGGTTTTATTTAAAAGTACAACTCGTCCCGCAAAAAACAAGCCCTCATATGGCAAGATTGATGGAAAAATAAAAAAGTTACGCCTCTCGGAAGAAGGGGAGCAAAAAACAAAAACGCAAAAACGGAAAGTGCCCGGGGGCTGAAGGGGTTAAAGGAATTTCCAGAGGGGGGGAAAAAAAATACGTAAATCGACTTTCAAAACAAATTTACTTTTAGTTACTTCTAGTCATTTTAACAAACTTTGTATAAATCAATATTACAAGCTAATATAAGAAACTTTGTAATGTACATCAGCAGTGAAATATGCCTTTTTGGCCTCTTATGAGCCCCTTCTTTCCCCCATCTTTTATCTTACCACCCAATTTAAAAAGCAGCGGAAATTAATTTTAGTCAAATCAAGATGAACTGCCCGCAAGGCAGTATCAGGCTACAACTACCTATTAGGACCTATGGAGAGTGGGAGGGAGAATAAGGCTATGTTCACACACAGCTTTTTTGGTAAGTTTTTGCTGCGTTTTTTATCTGCAGATATGCCTTGGTCTTATGCAAATACATGCTAATAAAAAGATGCTTTGTACTGTCCCAGCAAAGTCTGAGATTTCTGAAAACACACACACACACACACACACACACACACACACACACATACACACACACACACACACACACACACACACACACACACACGTTTTTTTTTTCCGGACTGTTTTGTCAAATACCTGCATTTTTGGTCAGGTTGTTAAAGAATGGGCTTGTCAATTCTTTGCTGCAGATTTGCTGCGTTTTTTTTCCATTGATAAAACCCATTTTGAAGAAAAAAAAAAAAAAAGCAGCAAGTCCGTAGCAAATCTGCAGCAAAAACGCTACTAAACGCATGAAAAATGCACAAAAACCGCAGATGACTCAAAGGAGATTTCCTGCCACAAGATCAGGTTTTGCTCAGGAAAAAAACTTCGCAAAAAAGCCCTGTGTGAACATAGCCTAAGGAAGAGGAAAGCAGCTCGTACAGCAGTTTGTAAATATAGTTTATCGCAGAGCTGTATTCACAGCTACAGGGCTCAGTACTGCTCGTGTTCTGAAGTTGCACTAGCATTGAGGACAACTCCTCAATGCTAGTGCAACTTCAGAGCACGATCTAAACAGAGGAAGAACTAGAATCCATTGTTTCCTATGTACTTTATGTTGGAGACATCAAAGCAGCTAGTCTTAATCAAGTAGTTCAAAGCGGCCTGCAAATTAGACAAAATTAACATGCAGAAAGGAAAACGCAATGATAAAACGCAAAATACAAATCATAAAATGCCAGAATTAGGCTGTGTTCAGACACTGCGTTTTTTACCTGCGTTTTTGGTCTGTTTTTGCTGCAGAAATTTCTTGAGAAATTCTTGTAACCTTTCTGCAGACATTCCCCAGCCAAACCTATGGCAAAAAAAATTAGCTGTGCGCACACTGCGTTTTTTTCTTAAGAAAATTCTTTCAGTAGATTTTCTTAAGAAAAAGAATGAGCATGTCACTTCTTTTCTGCAGCTAACTGCGTTATTTGCCATAGATAATGGCACAAAAACGCAGGGAGCAACCAGCGGTAAAAATGCACCAAAAACGCACCAAATCGCGATAAAAACGCAGGTGCGTTTTTGGTGCGTTTTTTAACGCATGTGCGCTAATCCTTCACTCTCAAGAAATTTTCTTAAGAAATTTCTTAAGAAAAATCCTATAGTGTTATTTCTCAATTTAAGGCTATGTTCACACTAGAAAAATGATTTTTCTTAAGAAATTTCTTAAGAGTGCACCTGTGTTAAAAAACGCACCAAAAACGCACCTGCGTTTTTGCCGCGTTTTCGGTGCATTTTTGCCGCTGGTTGCTCCCTGCGTTATTGTGCCAATTATATATGGCAAATAATGCAGTTAGCTGCAGAAAAGAAGTGACATGCTCATTCTTTTTCTTAAGAAAATCTACTGAAAGAATTTTCTTAAGAAAAAAACGCAGTGTGCGCACAGCTAATTTTTTTTTGCCATAGGTTTTGCTGGGGAATGTCTGCAGAAAGGTTACAAGAATTTCTCAAGAAATTTCTGCAGCAAAAACGGACCAAAAACGCAGGTAAAAAACGCAGTGTGTGAACATAGCCTTGCACACAGCAGCTTAGGCTGCTTTCACACTACTTTTTTTTTTTTTTTTTTTAACATGCGTCGTGAACGTTTTTTTAACGCAAAAACGGATCCAGTGCAAATGCATTTTCATGTCAATGCATTTGCAATGGACTCGCGTCAACATGCGTTCACCTGCGTTATAGTGAGGATCCAGCGAGTTGCAGTTTAACTTTTTTCAAAAAGGCTACTTGTAGCGTTTTTGAGCTGCGTCCAAATACTGCAAATTGCTGGATCCTGACTATACTGCATGCAAACGTATGTGAACGCTGGCATGCTGATAGACAGGATCCTGCTTGCTCTACTGAGCATGCCCAGAAACCAGCCTGGCGTGATCAGTCCCTCTCTCCCCCTCCCTCTTTCCCCCACCTGAGAACTGTGGAGGCTCGTAACCAAGGTAAACATGGGGTAACTTGCTTGGATATCAGATGTTTACCTTGGTTACGTGTGCAGGGAGCCCGGCTCCTAGCAGCTGCAGACGCTCGTAACCAAGGTAAATATCGGGTATCCAAGCAAGTTACCCAATGTTTACCTTGGTTATGAGCCTCTGCAGCTGTCAGATGCCGGCTCCCAGTCTATCACGTTCAGTTCCCCTCACTCCCAATCACATGACTCCAATGCCCACCCATAAACTTCAAGTGACAGGATCCCACAAAATAACATGCGTTTGCATGCGTTTTTCTCTGCAAAAACAGGATCCGCTTTTGCAGCAAAAAAACGTTCATGAAGCATGTTAAAAAAAAAAGTAGTGTGAAAGCAGCCTTATTCTGAAAAGCTACCTGGAATGAGAGCTATGTTTTAAAGTGGTTATTCGGGAACTATTTATTTATTTTTTTCTATGGGCCCAAGAACAAACAAGCAGGTAGTTGCTTGTTCTGCCCAGTGTAGATCTCTGTTGGCACTAGCGATTGTGGCTTCCGCTGACATCACGTCTACAAAGCGGCAGCTTCTGTTAGGCTCAGCTGTGTTGACGGGGATACTGCCGATATGGTGCTGATTGACAGCCGGCTGCTCACTGCCTGAATGCAGGAAGCTGGCTGTAAAATCAGCATGATATTGGCAGTCACACCCCGTCAAGAGAGCAGCCTGAAAGAGGAAGAGTTGCTTTGTTGACGTGAGCAGCAGAATCACAGGCAAGAATGATTCGTGACCGCTCTGAGCGATCGCTGGGTAGAACACCTGTTACTTCTTAGGCCCAAAGTAAAAACATAAAATAGTACCGGACACCCCCTAACTTTATATCATGACAAAAGAAAAAGCAGTGTGACACACTATCTGCGGACGAAGAGTCCAAAAACTCCTAGGAACCCACTTGAAGACAAATCCAATTGATAATAAAAGTCAGTATCCAAATCCCAGGTAAAACAGTAATCCAAAAATGTATTCTGCCACGTAAAAAAGTAACAATGTTTTGACCTATCAAAAAGGTCTTTATCAAGTACAAATATAGAGCAACATGGCGTGTTTAAATAGTGTGGTTCACAGACATACACCAATCACTAAATAGCTTCACCCACCAAAATCATTCTATACATACATGCAAAAAACAGCCACATTGTTTTAAAACAAGAAGGACCCAAGTCCCACAAAGAAATGGGCAAAAAGGTTCAACTTTTCCTGCAAAAACCAAGCCCTCATACAGCTATATCAACAACAACAAAAATCCGATCATGTGATTGAAGTTCTCAGGACAATGCATAGATTTGACCAGGATTGGTCATCTCTATATCCATGTGCAGTGTGTTTTAGTAATCACTGAGTTGTGATCATGAGACCGCTTCTCCAGTGACATCCAGGACATCTCGCTTACTAGTGAGGGAAGCCTGGGCGGGTTGCTTTCTTATTTGATGGTGGTTTGCTTGGTTATATTATTATTGGACTCCTTTTGGATGAGCCGATTGTGGTCTTCCAGATATAGATGTTGTATACATAACTATATATGAGGACTATGCTATATTTTCTTGATTATAAGGTATATGCATATTTCTAAATGGGACTTGGGTCCTTCTATTTTTATAGCAATGTGGCTGTTTTTTGGATGTATGCATATAATGATTTTGGTGGGCAGAGCCATTTAGTGATTGGTGTATGTCAGTGAACTACACTTTTAATGCACGTCATGTTGCTCTATATTTGTACTGATACTGTACTTGATAAAGGCCTTTTTGATAGGTCGAAACATTGTTACCTTTTTACATGGCATAATACATTTTTTTATTACTGTTTCACCTGGTTTGGATGCGGTCTCTTCTTATTTATTAACCCATTTATCTTCAACTCTACCCCTTTTGAAGAAAAAGAAATAAGATCATAAACAGTCCATTTGTGCTTAAAGGGAACCAAACATCAGGATTTTGGTATATACCGTATTTTTCGCTTTATAAGACGCACCTGATTATAAGACGCACCCCCAAATTTGGTGAAGGAAAAGAGAATTTTTTTTTTAATGTTAAATGGGGTCTATCTTATAATGCCAGTGTCCCTCTAACAAATCATATAGGGTATATGTCCCTCATAGCCCCCCCATCTTAAAATTAGCCCCTTTAATCTGGATATGGCCCCCTTATATTGAATATAACCCCCTTGTGATGGCACACGTTCCCCTGTGCTGCCTATGGCCCCCTATGGATTGCATACATTCCCCTGTGCTGCCTATGGTCCCCTATGGATTGCACACGTTCCCCCGTGCTGCCTATGGCCCCCTATGGATTGCATACATTCCACTGTGCTGCCTATGGTGCCCTATGGATTGCACACGTTCCCCTGTGTTAGATAGCGCCCCCATGCTGCTGCCCGTGGCCCCTATAGATCGCACAAGTCCCCCTGTGTTAGATATCACCCCCCTGCTGCTGCCCATAGTAAAATAAAACACTCTTTCCTTACCTCCACCAGCGTTTATCTCCCTCCTGTCTCCCTCCATGCTTCTCTTCCTTACTTCCTGTTATGTATGTATGTATGTATGTATTATTATTATTTATTATTATAGCGCCATTTATTCCATGGCGCTTTACAAGTGAAAGAGGGTATACGTACAACAATCATTAACAGTACAAGACAGACTGGTATAGGAGGAGAGAGGACCCTGCCCGCGGGGGCTCACAGTCTACAGGGAATGGGTGATGGTACAATAGGTGAGGACAGAGCTGGTTGCGCAGTGGTCTACTGGGCTGAGGGCTATTGTAGGTTGTAGGCTTGTTGGAAGAGGTGGGTCTTGAGGTTCCTCTTGAAGCTTTCCACGGTAGTGGAGAGTCTGATGTGCTGAGGTATGTATGTATGTATGTATGTATGTATGTATGTATGTATGTATGTATGTATTATATATATATATATATATATATATATATATATATATATATATATATATATATATATATATATACACACATATATATACATATATACATATATATACACACACACACACACACACACCCTGTATATTCGGCATATAAGACGCACCCCCTACTTTCCCCCAAAATTTGGGGGAACAAAAGTGCGTCTTATAAAGCGAAAAATACGGTAAGTTAAAGCCAGTGCAGTACTGTTTAGGCTGTGAAATCCAAGCTTATGAAGTTTGAAAATTCATCCACTTTTTGATTGACGTGTGCACCTCTGCTGATAATGTCAGGGCGGGTTATGCACATAATTTCCCCCACCCATTCCCCCGCCGTCTGTTCCTCCCTCTCTCTGGCTGTATGTAAAATTCTAATCTTCAGTTACACGGCGTCGGAGTTGGTGAGCGCTATGCGCAGGCATCTCCGGTGCCGTGTTTCTGAAGCCCGCAGTACCTAGTATTGTGCATGAGAGGGCGGCACATGCGCCCTCACTTCTTCAAATCTCGTTGTGACCGCAGGAGCGCGCGCGGTCACAACAGGACTGGAGAACAGCTGATCTTACCGATTAGCTGCAGCAGACGTCTGCTGCACCTAATCGGCTTTACCTTCTATACCAAAATCCTGATGTTTGGTTCCCTTTAAGCCTTTTAATGTACATGAATTAAATTTGCAGGATGCTATTTACATAAGTCATTCAAAAGGGGTTTTAAAGAGAATAGATATGTTTTTTCAGCAGTCCCAGAATACTTAAAAAAATAATAAAGAGATACTCCGCTGTATCTAGCCTTGCAGGTCGTATACCAGCGCCCTATTAACCTGTTCCTAATGGTCTATTACTTTCATCTCTTGCCCTTGATATAAAAGAAATGCCAACCAATCTAATCAGTGGCTGCAGTTGTGACCAATCTCTAGTGATTGGGTAAGGGAGCATCCAGTCATTTCCTACGTGAAGGATGGACCCAAGAAGCCAGCTAAGCACTGGATCGGGAGCTGGGGGATTTTTTTTTTTTTTTTTTTTTAACAGGCTGAGGCAATTTAAAATAATTTATATTCCCTGGAAAACACATTTCATAAATCTACTTCAGTATTATTATGCAGATTATTAAAAAAATAATTAGAAATATAAATAATAATATCCAGAAGAGTCACACTACAATAATATCTTTTGATAATTATTCTTAGTTCATTACCAGTTCACAATTAAGCAGTTAAGAAAATCAGGAGTATATTGTGATCCTAGAATCTTGTCCGATAGCAGCAAAAACATATTGCTCTAGTGAGTAGATTATTCCATCAGTAATGGAAATGAGAAGATGCAGCGAGGGACTGATGTGCTTCAACTAGAAACTGCTGCAACTCATTAAAGAACACTTTGAAAACTTAAAAATGGTTACATCATTCCCCGAGCACGGCTGCAGCAAAAAACAGGAATATAGTGGTGCGAAGACAAAAACACCGGGAAAGAGGAGAGCAAAAATGGCGAGATTTTATTCACCTGTTCAGACAAAAGCCAATTTCAAGACTGATATACCATAAGTGGTCTGAACAATGTCAAGCAGAGCATGGCATCGTACCAATGGGCGCAATCCTGCGATAAGGTTCAGATCCTGACAATCACTGGGATATGGCAAGCACTGTTCTATAAAACGTACACTCAAAACGCTCAAATAGCCAAATTCAAATATGGTTTTCACCCTAAAGCACTGATCTTCAACAACCAATAAACATTCCCAAATTTGTGTTCCCTTATTCACGCTTTACAATATAAATATGTAATAATGTTAAAATATCATAAGAATTCAAGAAAAAAAGCGATAAAAGAACTGAGCACAGCTTATGCCTATACACATATAAGCTAATGCCGGTTTCAGAAGGTGTAAGGCTACTTTCACACATCCGGTTTGAGCACTGCGGCTCAATCCGGCTGTGAAACCTATGCAACGGATGCGGCGAAAACACCGCATCCTTTGCATAAGTTTTTACATGCGGCCCGTCCGTTTTTTTCCGGTTGCGGCACGCTACTGAGCATGCGCAGTGGAAAAAAAACGCATGCGGCGGCCGGATGCGTTTTTTTTCCGCATCGCGCCGCATCCGGCGTCCATAGGCATGCATTGAAAAAATGCGCCGCAGCAGCCGGATGCGGCGCAATGCGTTTTTTTTTGCCGGACAAAAAAACCTTGCAAGCTACGTTGCCTCCGGCCGCCGCTTTAACTAATTTTGCCGCATCCGTAAAAAAACAGATACAACGCAAAGCCATCAGGTACAATCCGGTAACAATGCAAATCTATGGGGATAAAACGGATGCGGTACCGGATCCGTTTTACCCGTTTTTTTCCGGATTGTACCTGATGGAAAAAAACTGATGTGTGAAAGTAGCTCAAGCCACATGTACCGACATGGTCGTCCGTGTGACATCCATGTGATTAGTACCAGTAAAAAAAATGCATGATACTGAAATGAATGGGGGTTTTTTAATGTGTAAAAGATGGGCAAAGCCTGAAAAATTATAGACATAGAAAGATAGATAGAACAGATAGGATAGATAGATAGATACATAGATAGAAAATAAGAAAGAACATATAAAATGGACAGAAAGAAAGAACAAATAGAATAGCTCAATAGATATAGAGATAGCTAGCTCGGACAGCTGTTTTGCAACATTTTTATTTTTAAAAAAAAAAAAAAATATGACATGAGGTCTCCCTCAATTTTCATATCCACCACAAGAACAGCAGCAGCTGCAAGCTGCAACCCTCAGCTATCTGCTGTACCTTGGCTGGATATGAAAAATAGAGGGGATGCAATGCTTATTTTTTAAAATTTTTAGATTTTTTTTTTCTCCTTTCTCCTACATTCCTAGAATCCTGTGACTATTCAAATACACATTAAAAAGGGGTTGTCTAGGATTTTCATGAAAGTCTACAGTCATTCTGTGTGAGCGCAGACCTGTCAATCCGCATATTGCAGTTAATGAACATAACAGAGGCTGCGCGCATGGATTCAGAATGTGGCCAGGAGTATGCATATTGCATTCTTGGGGATCACATGACAACTCGATGTTGCAGCTAGCATCAGACTCCTCACAGCACACCTGTGATAAACATGGACCCCTCTAAAATTGTGTTGCATCACATGACCTTTTACAAAATCCGTATATCTGGGAACATGGTATAGAGTTCATTTGCAGGTTTGTTTGTTCTTTTACAGCTACATGCACTGCCATCCAGGTTTATTAAGCCAGTTTCCTCAAAATTTGCACGTGCTGGATACTTCCCAATACTTTCATTGTATAACGCTTCTGCACTTCTAAGAGACCATTACATATAGTGGTTGTAGAGAGCGTGTAATGATCAGAGGAGGGAAGCATTACAATTTCTAATGAAAGGGTGCACACTAGAGACTTGCTGGAGGTCATTAGGATTATTGCTGCAGCTCATTATAAAACATATCATTGCAAAACGGTTTGAAAAGCATCATTACCCAAATCAATTAGCTAAATGGGATAGAATGGGAAAAAAATGTTCAAAAACCGTTATTTACAATGTTTTTCCGCTAGGATTATAATGCAGGGGTACAGAGTTGCCAGTTAAATATGCCAATTTATACAATTTGGTCTTTTGAGAAGAGGTCATGTATAGTTTCAATTTGCTAATATAATATAAATTACAAAAATAAATACAAAAACATTATGTCAGTCTGTAATATATAGAAATAAAAAAAATCACCAAATAGGAAAATGGTTTAGTATTCTTTTAAACACATTTTTACATAAAAAACTACAAAACAATACAACAAAAAATACATTTCTAAATATCTCAAAAAAGGATACAGAACATAAAATATTTTATTCAGTTTATATTTTTTTAAAAATAGGAATAACCGATCAACAAGCCCCAACACAAGTACAGAGATAAGAAATGAAAAAGTTACTAATGATGGGATGGCACAGTGAATTCATTCAGAAAGATATAGGATTGGGGGGGGAGGGGGGGGTTAAGGGCCATCATCTTTATAAATGCACTATTGAGGCAGGAAAACAGTTGGGAGAATCTCATTTCCATAGTCCATACAATGTTCAGTCCCCGTCCAACCAAATTATAACTCACAGCAGGAGATCAATTAAATGATAACATGCTTGTAGAAAACAGAAAATAGATTGTTTAATATGTTCATTAATGCCGATGTGAATCACTCATGTACATAAACGTAATAGCAGTGATATTCCATCGCCGTACAATGAATACATCCTGGCTCAGAAAAGGCGGCACAATTATACCCCGTAGAGGTCCAATTCCAACTTCCAGACGTTCGGGGAAGATTTTGATATGCAATGCTACAACAGAACATTACGTTGATTCTGAAGTGTGAATATAACGTGTTCATTCAGATCTTCAGCTTTTATAACTAGAGGACGTGGATATTTTAGGCTTTAGGGCAGAGAGAACCATGAATCGTTTATTATTTATTTGGGGGGGGGATTCACATGAGCACAAACAACTTTACAGTAGGTTTAGGATACACTTCATTTACAATATTGTGGCACTACTTTTTTTCAGGTTAGAATGATTAAAACAAAACCTATACAGTGTTACTTTTCCTACTTTTGCAAGTCTGGAGTTTTCCATTAGATGGACTGTTGTCCATCAGTGTCAGTTTTTGCCATCAGTGTTTCAGGAGTGATTTTCACATATGAAAAAATAAATCCCACGTCTTCCCCCTATCTATTTCATATGTACTGCACACTAATAGCATCTGTGTGATGCCCATGATTGTCTCCCCTAGATTCATATGAGAATTTCATCTGTGATGCTGAAATAAAACATACATATCTCCATGGTTTTTTGGTGGCTACACAGTCCACAAAAACCACGTACATGTGAACAGCCCAACAGACTAAATGGGAACGTGGTCTTCCTGTGAAAAAGACAGATAGAAGACACATCTGAGAAAGGACTATACCACAGAATTTGCCTGTTTATCAGCCACCACTATTAGGCCACATAAAACATCTGTGTTGCACGTACATGTTGTATTCTACCACAAGTCCCCATAATAATCTCCGGTGTTATTCACATATCCATGCAAAACTCACAGAGACATTTCCATTTTATCCAGTATCACAGATGACAAGGGTCGCTGATCCAAAACACTGATGAAACCAGTACCAGATTTCCAGCCGCCTGCTGCCACTGGCACCGAGAACAGCTGATTGCTGGAGTGTTGAGTGTCGGACCCCAGCAGATCAGACATTGATGACCTATCCTAAGGATAGGCCATCAATGTTAAAGTAGTGGACAACCGCTTTAAAAGGCACAAACATAGTAAGCCCTGGGTCTATTTGTGGGGTATATTAGTTGGCAAGTTCAGCTAGTTGGACTGTATTGTACCTACTTTGCCGTATATGAAATTCATAAAGATGTTTGCACCCACTTTTGAGCCCAATACACGGTGTCCCAGAAAATGTCACTTAGTGCACATTATGACGTTAAGAGATTGTTAGCAAGTTGTTTGACGTAACACATTGTTAAACAAGGAATGGCTTAGGAAAAATAATCAAAGATGGAAACATGCCCACTTAAACATTCTGGTTTCCTGCTTGAGTCATTCCTTTCCTCTGTTCCCTTGCCCAGAACATTGCACATCAGTGGGAAACGATTTCATGCTAAATAAGACATTAACTTCTATAGAATTGCTTTAGAGGCATGAAGTAGGTCTAGGGAGTCTGTCTGTTGGGGTACGTGCACTCTGTTTTCAGGTTGTCAAAGAGGCCAATTTTTTAAGTGGAAACCACTTCAGAAAACGCTCGGTTTTTGGGGAATTTTTCATTTCCTGAAGCAAACTTTGAAAGAGTTTTTTACTCTCCAAAACATTTTTTGTAGCCTTTTCTTTCGACAATGCTAAGCTTGGAGTGGATTCTATTAGGAGCCACTTCAAAAGCGTAACATGCAAAATTGAACATATGACCACCAAGGTGGTTTTACAATAGACGTGAACAAGAAAAGTATTTCAAGGTTTTTAGAGGAATTTTTCAGTCATTTTTTTTGGTGTAGACATGCTCTAAAGAAAACTCAGTGTGCAAACATTCTTAACCCCTTCCTGATATATGTACTGCTTTGACTTCTGTAAAGTCCCCTCACATACATAGCTGGCTCAGGAGCTGAGCCCGCATCATACCAGGCATATGATGACTGTGAAACACTGCCAGCATCCGCCTTTAACAGAAGTCGCTGGAGCGTGCTCTGAACTCTGCTGTTTGAGCATTTAATTACAGTTAAATGCCTCCATGCCATGGCATTTTCTTTTTACAAACGGTTTTAATTTTCTCACCATTTAAATAATAATAATAATAATAATAATAATAATAATAATAATAATAAACTATACATGTCAGATATTTATGTAATCATATTGACTTGGAGAATGATAGTACTTTGTACTTTTTATATAGAAGACATGGTAAAAACATCCCCCACCTGGAATAAGAATAAAATATATGGCCGAATCATACTTTTTGCCATTCAACTGCACTTGG
Source organism: Anomaloglossus baeobatrachus (assembly GCF_048569485.1). Taxonomy (NCBI): domain Eukaryota; kingdom Metazoa; phylum Chordata; class Amphibia; order Anura; family Aromobatidae; genus Anomaloglossus; species Anomaloglossus baeobatrachus. The sequence continues at coordinate 299,295,538 of NC_134358.1, read as the reverse complement.
ATTTTTTTTCCATTTTAATTGAGTAATTCAAAACTACAATTCGTCCCACAAAAACAAAGTCCTCATATGTCCACGTCGAATGAAAAAGTACAAACGTTTTGTCTCTAGGAAGAATGGGAGAGAAAAAAGCAAGCACAAAAACTGAAAATCACTCAGATGGAGTGGTTAGCACTGCAGTTTAGCAGCGCGGGGGTCCTGGGTTCAATCTCGACACCATCTGCAAGGAGTTTGTATGGTCTCCCCATTTTTGCGTGGGTTTCCTCCGGGTGCTATGGTTCCTCCCACACTCTAAAGAGATAGGGCATTAGATTGTGAGCCCCGATGGGGACAGTGTTGCTGATATATGTAATGCGCTATGGAACATGTTGGCGCCTTATAAAAATAAAGATTATTATTATTGCAAAATGATAGATCACTAGAGGTTTTTGGCACATATTTACAGTGCTATGCAGAAGTTTGAACACCACTGGTCAAAATTACTGTTATTGTGAACGGTTGAAAATGAAATGATTTCTAAAAGGCATAAAGTTAAAGATGACACATTTCCTTATTTTTTTTTTGTTTTTACCTAAAATATAATTTTCATCTTTAACATTTTAAAAACTACAAAAATGAAAATGGGCCAATGCAAAAGTTTGAACACCCTTGGAGATTTGTGTGCTCAGATAACTTTGACTATCATTTCAGACTTTAATTAGCCTGTTAGGTTTGTGGCTTGTTCATTATCATAGTTAGGAAAGGGCAGGTGATGCAAGTTTCACAGCTTTATTAAACTCCAGCTTCCTCTAACCTTGTGCAAATAAAACAACAGCCATGGGTTTTTCAAAGCAGCTGCCTAGCACTCTGAAAATCAAAATGGTGAAGGCCCACAAAGCAGAAGAAAATTAGAAGAAAATAGCAAAGCGTTTTCAAGTTGCCCTTTCCTCAGTTCGAAACGTAATTAAGAAATGGCACTTACAGAAACAGTGGAGGTCAGGATAAGGTCTGGAAAACCAAGCAAAATTTCTGTGAGAGCTGCTCGTAGGATTGCTACAGTGGCAAATCAGAAACTTCACTGCACTGCAAAAGTCCTTCAGGAAGATTTAGCCGACTCTGGAGTTGTGGTACATTGTTCTACTGTTCAGAGACACCTACAGAAAAATGGCCTTCATGGAAGAGTCATCTTAAGAAAACCTCTCCTGCGTCCTAACCATAAAATTTAGCATCAGAAGTATGCAAAGTAACATCTAAACAAGACTGATGTATTTTGGAAACAAGTCGTGTTAACTGATTAGGTTAAAATAGAATTCCTTGGCCACAATGAACAAACCAAATGTTTGGGAAAAAAAGGAGACAGAATGTCATGACAGGAACAACTCGCCAACCATTAAGCAAGAGGGTGGATTAAATCATGCTTTGGGTTGTATTCTATCCAACTGGGAACATTTCATGGGTAGAGGGAAGAATGGATTCAATTAAAGTTTAACAAATTCTTCAAGCAAACATAACACCATCTGTAAAAAAGCTGAAGTTGAAAAGAGGATGACTTCTACAAATGGATAAGGATCCTAAACACAATTCAAAATTCACATTAGCCTATGTCAAAAGGTACAAGCTGAAGGTTTTACAATGGCCCTCACAGTCCCCTGATCTGAACATCATTGAAAATCTGTGGCTAGATGGCAGAAGAGCAGTGCATGTAAGAGGACCTAGGAATCTTACAGAACAAGACTACTTTTCCAAGGAAGAAAGCATGAAAATCCCTCAAACAAGAATTGAAAGACTCTTGGCGGGCTACAAAAAAACATTTACAAGCTTTGATACTTGCCCAAGGGTGTGCTGCAGGGTACTAACCTTGCAGGGGACCCAATATTTTGTATTGGCCAACTTTATTTTTTGTTGTGAATTTAAAAATGTAAAAAAATTATATCTATATATATAATTGCCTTATTCTGTCTGTCTTGCTCCAAAATTGTGTCGTTACAGTGACAACTGTCGGATTGGCCGTTGGGCTCGGCCTGCCCCCCCCCACGGATTGGCCACTCGCCTCGGCCTGGCCCCGCCCCCCGCATGGATTGGCCTCTCGCCCTGGCCCTCCGCACGCATCGCCAACTCGAGCGTACACTGGCTCCTGGTACACATGTGCAGGGAGCCGGCATATGCTGACTCCTCGCCCGCTCGACCCCGCCCCACGTTGGCCCGCTCGGCCCCCGCCCCCAGCACACGTTGGCCCGCTTGGCCCCACCCCCAGCGACCCAATCGGCCCCGCCCCCAGTGACCCGCTCGGCCCCCGCCCTCGGCACACGTTGGGCACCTATACACCTCCCCCCGAACTACTCCTCCCATTATACTCCTCTTTCACCAGGACCACTCCTCCCATTATACTCCTCTTTCCCCAGGACTACTCCTCCTATTATAGTCCTCCTATTATACTCCTCTCTGAGTATAATAGGAGGACTATTGCAGCATGGGAGATGGAGCACGATGGGGGGTGCGCAGCATGGGAGATGGAGCACGATGGGGGGTGCGCAGCATGGGAGATGGAGCACGATGGGGGGTGCGCAGCATGGGAGATTGAGCACAATGGGGGGTGCGCAGCATGGGAGATTGAGCACAATGGGGGGTGCGCAGCATGGGAGATTGAGCACAATGGGGGGTGCGCAGCATGGGAGATTGAGCACAATGGGGGGTGCGCAGCATGGGAGATGGAGCACGATGGGGAATGAAGCACGATGGGGGGTGCAGCACGATGGGGGGGTGCGCAGCATGGGGGATGGAGCACGATGGGGGTGCACACCTCCCCCCAAAACACACACCGCCACATGCGCACCGCACAACACACCACACACAATGGGAACCACAAACACCGCCCTACACAGACACCCACACACACAGACAATGCCGCACACACACAACACCCAACACACAAACACCGCGGCACACACAAATATACGCACATACCACGCAACACACACACATTGCACAAAACATACCTCCACCCAAAACACACACACGCACCCCACAGCCACACAAACCGCGCAACACAAACAGCACCACCCACACACACAATGCTGCAGACACACAGCGCTCCACAAACAACGCAACACACACAACGAAACACACAAACACCGCTCTCACCCCCCCACCACCCAGACAACACCCAGAACATTTACAGCGCCCTACACAAACACTTAGCAACTACACACAGCAACATCTATATATCTATATCTATATCTGTATATATATATATATATATATATATATATATATATATATATATATATATATATATATATATATATCTATATCTATATATATATATATATATATATCTATATCTATATCTATATCTATATCTATATATATACATACACAGTGCCTACAAGTAGTATTCAACCCCCTGCAGATTTAGTAGGTTTACACATTCGGAATTAACTTGGCATTGTGACATTTGGACTGTAGATCAGCCTGGAAGTGTGAAATGCACTGCAGCAAAAAAGAATGTTATTTCTTTTTTTTTTTTTTTTTTTTTTTTTAAATTGTGAAAAGTTTATTCAGAGGATCATTTATTATTCAACCCCTCAAACCATAAGAATTCTGTTTGGTTCCCCTAAAGTATTAAGAAGTATTTCAGGCACAAAGAACAATGAGCTTCACATGTTTGGATTAATTATCTCTTTTTCCAGCCTTTTCTGACTAATTAAGACCCTCCACAAACTTGTGAACAGCACTCATACTTGGTTAACATGGGAAAGACAAAGGAGCATTCCAAGGCCATCAGAGACAAGATCGTGGAGGGTCACAAGGCTGGCAAGGGGTACAAAACCCTTTCCAAGGAGTTGGGCCTACCTGTCTCCACTGTTGGGAGCATCATCCGGAAGTGGAAGGCTTATGGAACTACTGTTAGCCTTCCACGGCCTGGACAGCCTTTGAAAGTTTCCACCCGTGCCGAGGCCAGGCTTGTCCGAAGAGTCAAGGCTAACCCAAGGACAACAAGGAAGGAGCTCCGGGAAGATCTCATGGCAGTGGGGACATTGGATTCAGTCAATACCATAAGTAACGTACTCCACCGCAATGGTCTCCGTTTCAGACGAGCACGTAAGGTACCTTTACTTTCAAAGCGTCATGTCAAGGCTCGTCTACAGTTTGCTCATGATCACTTGGAGAACTCTGAGACAGACTGGTTCAAGGTTCTCTGGTCTGATGAGACCAAGATCGAGATCTTTGGTGCCAACCACACATCTGACGTTTTGGAGACTGGATGGCACTGCATACGACCCCAAGAATACCATCCTTACAGTCAAGCATGGTGGTGGCAGCATCATGCTGTGGGGCTGTTTCTCAGCCAAGGGGCCTGGCCATCTGGTCCGCATCCATGGGAAGATGGATAGCACGGCCTACCTGGAGATTTTGGCCAAGAACCTCCGCTCCTCCATCAAGGATCTTAAGATGGGTCGTCATTTCATCTTCCAACAAGACAACGACCCAAAGCACACAGCCAAGAAAACCAAGGCCTGGTTCAAGAGGGAAAAAATCAAGGTGTTGCAGTGGCCTAGTCAGTCTCCTGACCTTAACCCAATTGAAAACTTGTGGAAGGAGCTCAAGATTAAAGTCCACATGAGACACCCAAAGAACCTAGATAACTTGGAGAAGATCTGCATGGAGGAGTGGGCCAAGATAACTCCAGAGACCTGTGCCGGCCTGATCAGGTCTTATAAAAGACGATTATTAGCTGTAATTGCAAACAAGGGCTATTCCACAAAATATTAAACCTAGGGTTTGAATAATAATTGACCCACACTTTTATGTTGAAAATTTAACTGAGCAACATAACTTGTTGGTTTGTAAGATTTATGCATCTGTTAATAAATCCTGCTCTTGTTTGAAGTTTGCAGGCTCTAACTTATTTGCATCTTATCAAACCTGCTAAATCTGCAGGGGGTTGAATACTACTTGTAGGCACTGATATATATATATATATATATATATATATATATATATATATATATATATATATATATATATATATATAAAAAAAATCATACATTAACTACACAATACGTAAATTCTAGAATACCCGATGCGTTAGAATCGGGCCACCTTCTAGTGTGATATATATATTTTTTTTTTTGTCTAAAATGCAGAGGATATGTGTTATCCTTAACTTTATGGCTTTTACAGATAATTTCATCTTCGACTTGCTTAATTGTTCAGAATATCAGTAAACTTGACCAGGGGTGCTCAAACGTTTGCATGCCACTGTATTCCTGAAACTATATAGGTCATAGTGTTGATAATTTTATTGAGAATGAGCAGTCTGCTGAAAGTTTCCGGATGTTAAATATTGGAGTAAACATTGAAGGGATATCCCATTACTGTCATCGCCAGATTATTCAATTCAGGACTCCAGCTACAATAAAAACAATATATACTCACCTTCCAGAGCGGCTTCATTCTTGTGTTGTCAGTGCCGCTATTCACGATGGGTGACAAAACAATGTACATTTTTTATATCATAACCACATAGACAGGACTTCTCTACAAGTAATAAATAGGGCACTGCAGCATTATGTTATTACTGCACTCTTTACACACTGCTCCATTTACTGAGCAGTGTATAATCAGCGAGTCCAGTACCCTGAATGTGCAGTTAATGAGTCACAGTATGAAGCCCTGGGGGAAGAGTCACTTCTTCATCATCCTAATATGTTGTAAAAATGGGCTGCGGTCATAATCACTTTTACTAATCACTAATCAGTTCTTTTGCGGTTTCTTTATGTCAGTTATAATTTCTCGACATTTTTCTGCACAGTCAACAAATGCCACATTATGTGTCTCTTGCATCTAGTTTAATGTGGCAACTGTGGGAGAAATAAAAGCGACAACGAGAGCTGTACAGCATGTACCCAAGCTTTCACTGAGCTCCAGACAGCGCTACAAGCCTTACGTCTCCAATGCATGACACAGTACGCACTCGTGTCAGAAACAGCCATTTTTGACACTGTAGTTCCCAGCTGTAGAGCAGCTACTAATGGGTCGTAACATAAGTAAAACTTCAGCCAAACCAGTGCCTCAAACGGTGTCTGGTAACAATAAGCAATCCTTCTTTTGGAGGCTCAAAGAGAACCTTTTACACAATTTTTCATGTTGAACTAGGGGCACGATGTAATAAGTACTGCATAGGAAAAATGTTTTATTTATTTCTCTCTTAGTTGCGGAGATATTAGCAAACTACTTGGCACTTAAACCGTTAATGTTTTAAGTCCATGTAGGCATTATCAGAGAGATTTCACTGGCGGCGTGTACTACTTCTTCTGACACTGACCAATCATAGGCAGGCATGAACACAACAGGTAAAGAAGAGCACATCCCCACACCACCATTGACAGCCAGTCTGCTTCCTCACTGCAGGGACAGGTGCTTGAGCAGGCCTGAGTGGGATTATCTGCCAGATCTCATCTCTTTAGCTTTCATCTCAGGGGCTAGCTGGTAAATTTTGGCCTGGGGGGGCAATCATCAGTGGTGACTCATGTACCCGTATGCGCTGTCACTGCTACAGATTGCCAGGTTTAGGATCAGTGTGCAGAATCAGAAGTCCCGGCACTTCCGGTCATGCGCACTAGACCTCTCTTCGGTCGGGATGAGTAAGCCCGGCTTCATAGTGTGCACGATTGGAAGTACTGAGACTTCTGCGCACTAACCTGAAACACGGCGTCTGAGGCGATGACAACTGACACAGGTACGCGCAGCACCGCTGATGATGTTGGGCAATGGGCATGGAATAGTATGTTAGTACACCCCTGTGGGTGTTCTAAAATGCTAAGAGGGCAGGACTAGTTGGGGGAAAGTAACGTTCTTGTGACTAGCCCGTGTGCTCATTAGCATATCATAAAGGATCTTTAGAAATACAGTACAGGCCAAAAGTTTGGACACACTATCAAAGAGTTTTCTTTATTTTCATGACTCTGAAAATTGTAGATTCACATTGAAGGCATCAAAACTATAAATTAACACATGTGGAATGAAATACTTAACAAAAAAGTGTGAAACAACTGAAAATATGCCTTATATTCTAGGTTCTTCAAAGTAGCCACCTTTTGCTTTGATAGTCAATTTTGAATAAATCTAAATGGTCATTTAAAATTTTCAGAGTCATGAGAATAAAGAAAACTATAAAATGAGGTGTGTCCAAACTTTTCGTCTGTACTGTACTTTTTCTAAAGATCTCTTTATCTATACTAGTATATACAGGGAGGGTTAGGAAGGGATTAGCAATATGCACTCAGAACTGCTTGTGGTTCTGGGTGCATATTGCATCTGACAGGTTCCCTTTAAGAGGAGTGTCCAACTACTAATGTCCATATGGTGCTTTTTTCCTGCAGGTACATGTGAGAGAAGCACATTGCAGTGTTTTGTTATCTTGATTTAAGGGGATACAGTCAGTGATGCAAAACTCAACCCTCCAAGTTCCAATAAGGGTATAATATACTGCTCAAAAAAAAAAATAAACGGGACACTTAAACAAGGATTTTGCATTTTGGTGTTCCCTTTATTTTTTTGAGCACTATATTTATCTGTATAAAAAAAGCTACATTTTGGATATGGTCGCTAAAGATACAGCCACATACATTTTACTAAGAGTTTCTTTCAATTAAAATGGCCCCAAAAATAACAAAGCTCTCGTCAAACATATCATTTGATCTGATTTTTCTATAGGTCTCTGAACCTATTTGTCAAAGAAACATCACAAAAAGGAATTCAAGGAATCCAAGTTTGTAAAAGCACTGTTAAGAAAATATTTTCTTTTTTATCTCTGCAACACATGCAATAATTAAATAATACCAGCCTACTAGTAAAACCAACAGTTCAGCAGAAATACAGTACTAAGGTTACTAGTTGTGCATGGATTTATCAGTCAGGGCAGTTTCTTGAAGAATATGTTTTATTTCAGCTAATTTATTGCTAAAATTTGTACTATAAAAAAAAATATTTATTAGTCACAAAAAAATGGGCTTATTTCAACAAGTGCATCAACGTCTGCAAATTGTATTCCGATAAATAGAATAGAGACACACACATTTCACAAATATGCTGTTTGTGACTAAGGGTATGTGCGCACTCTGAGTTTTTGGTGCAGAAACACTGAAGCGAAGTTACACAGGAGTTTGAATGGGGAGGTGTGCATGAGCCTGGAGCTCCACCATCTTTAATGAATATCACTTCATCTCCTAACGCACTTTTTTGGACAATCCTGCAATGTAAAGTTCGGGGTTTTTACCGAACACTGACTTTACAAAAAAATAAAAAAAATCAGATTTAGGAGTTTGGGGCTCGGGTGCTTTACATATGCAAACAACTCGAGTGAGCACCAGTGTGCTCGGGTATGCTCAGTGCTCAGCCCAGTGCAAGCTGCTTGCAGTATCTGAATGACTTGCACTAGGGGTGAAATCAGTGTTATCGAATGTAATCTGGAAAGAAAAAAGAAAAAAAAAAAAAGAAGGGAAAAATCCATCCTCTGTTACGGGGGGACCGGCAGATTAGGACCAGGGGGTATATATCCTAATCGCCAGTAGGGGCCCACCGTGCTCCAGATGACAAAGGAGCTGCTGGCACCTGAGGGTTAGGCGGAGACTATAGAGCTGGATGGCTCTGAGATAACCCAGGAACTCTGGGAACCAGTCACGTGTGTTGGGACACGTCAGACCGGACGACAACCCGATTAGCGTTTTGGTGCACCTAGCGCTACACCAACCATGTGTGCAGGAAACACGTCAGGCCGGGTGGTAACCAGGTAGCGCTGACCGGAAGACCGCCACGAAAGCGCCCTGTCGGCCACATGTCGGTCCTCCGATTAGCGTTTCTGGCCACCTCTCGACTGGCCATGTGTGTGTAGGACACGTCAGGCCAGATGGGTACACCAGCAGCGTTGACCGGGAAGCCGAGGAGGATAAGGAACACCCTGTTAACTCCACAGGGGTCCTGGGGTACGCTGTCCGTGCGCGTAGGGGGCACAACCGGACAGGTGGCGCAGCAGGTGCGTTGTCCGTGTGCGTAGGGGGCACAATCGGACAGGTGGCGCAGCAGGTGCGTTGTCCGTGTGCGTAGGAGGCACAATCGGACAGGTGGCGCAGCAGGTGCGTTGTCCGTGTGCGTAGGGGGCACAACCGGACAGGAAGCACAGCAGCCGCAGCCCAGTTAACGCCACTGGGCTGCTATAGCAAGACTGGAACGGCAGGAGGGAAGCACGGCGCCTGACCCTGATGTGCCGAGCCACGAATCTTGGCGTGACAGGCACCGTTCGCCTAACCCTACCTACCGCTTCCCAACATAGGCTTATGCCGCAATGAGGCTCTAACATGGAGGTGTGCTCTGACTGAGCAAAAGTGAAAACCGCGCCCCTCCATGTTGTCTCCAGCCCCCTCCACAACCTGGGTTCGCCCCAAACCCAGGGTGGAACCACCAAGGTCCAATAGCAGAGTGCCGTGTCATCAGTGACGTCGCATGCGACCTATCCGGAACCGCCACGTCATTGATGACCTCATGGCAGCCACGCCCCAAACAGTTCACCAGTCATCGTCTGACGACCAATACTGAGGTGCCAGATCATAGGGGCGAGCCTCTGCAAGCCAGTCCGGAGTTGCCACGTCATCAGGACACCTGACACCCTCTGCCCTATCAGGGCCTGCCACCTCACGGACATGCTCAGTGAGGTCCTTACCGGACCTAGCCTCTGATGCACTAAGTGCCTGAGCATGCTCAGTAGCCTGAGCCACAGGCTTAGAAAGCAGACTATCAGTTTGAGCATGCTCAGTAGGCACATCCCAGCACTTAGACACAGCACGAAGTCCAAGTACCTGTGCAAAGAGGCTGTTAGGGTTAATTGTGGGAGCATGCTCAGTAGCCTGAACTGAGGACTTAGTCTCAGACATAACACAAACAGGCTGAGCATGCTCACTAGGCAAAACACCGGGCTTAAACTCTGGCTGGGGTAAATCGGCGCACGCATGCGCACTAGCCGCCTCTCCACACTTAGACGTGGTGGAAGGAACAGCCAACTGGATGACCCGAGGCACGGCCAAGAACGGCAGCCGCCGCCTGGGCGCAACAGGAACCGCAGCAGGCTGCTTGCGGCTATGGCGGCGCCGGTTCGTAACATCCTCCCTCTCCTGGACGTGTTTTGTATATGGCTGGCTGTAAGTGGCCAGAAAGCCGAACTGCTAATCAGAGAGCTCCAGTGAGGTTCAGGCAAGTCCGGGTCCCGAACAGAACTTAAAGTACGGCTTAAGCCACCGAACCCAAACTTCCACGGGTGCACTTATCTAGTCCTAGTGCTCAATACTTGTTAAGAGCAGTATGACCTTGAATGGGAACAACTCAAGCACCCGTGTACAATTGAAGTCAATGAAATCTTCCAGAAAAATGCTGAAGTTCCCCATTGATTTCCATTATACTCTGGTACTCGAGTCACGCTTATCTAAGCATCCAACTGCACTTAACGAGTACAGAGAACCCAAGCGTGGTAGTGGTCTCTTATCACTAGTCCTATGTTTCCAGAACTGTACACTCCCATTACATTCTCCACTGCTAAAGACAACATGTTACGTACGAAAAAAAAATAAAAAAAGATGTACTGGCTGAAAGCAAAATATTGTCGTCCCTTGTACAGCGGTGAAGGAGTTAAATTTTCCCAGAACAGATTTGGTGACACAGGAAACAGAACTAAAGAGGCAGTAACATAAAATATACATACATTCCAGTCACCTGAGCTAGTTAAAATTACAGGGCCAGAGATGCACAGATGTTGGAAAGAAATAATGTGATACTCCATGCGCCTTAATTAAATTGATGGATGGGCAGAGAACATAATGCTTTGACAGTGTACTAGAAAGACATAAAAAATTAAAGGTCCTTCCGAACAGGACTTCTAAAAGGAGGATTTTCCATTGTTGCCCAACCTATTGGTTTATGTAAGAAATGCCCTACACATTCACGTTTTGAACAAAAAATGTAATCCCTGTAACCATTTCTATGAAATCACATTACAACCTCAGAGCCACACTATACTGTACTGCAGTTTCACAAACCTAAGACATTCCAATTCTGTAAGAGGACGGCATTTTCTGATGGTGCGTTTACGGTTCAAAACTACAGCAAGGGGAGTTCAGCATTGTCCCATCCTTTTAGAATTGCTGGGGGTTGGGCATTTAGGATAATAATACCCCCAGATATTAACAATCAGAAGCAACTCTAATTTAGTAAGGCCGGTTTCACACATCCGGCATTTCGCTGGATTGCCGGTTCCGGCACACTCTAGTACAGTGCAATACTGTACAATGGCATGGCGGCAAGCTACGGTGACATGCTGTCATGTGACCTGAGCATGTGACTAGAGCTTGCCGCAATGCCATTGTACTGTATTGCACTGTACTGGAGTGTGCCGGATACGGCAATCCAGTGAAATGCCGGATGTGTGAAACCGGCCTAAGTGTCTCCTCCATTGTACTTCTTGCACAGTAGCCCTTCCGGCTATACAGATGCACAACTCCATAGAAAGGTTTTCCACTTTCAGCAAAGTGGACCTCACATACTTGCAGGTCTCTAAATGAAAGCCAGATGGCAATCCCTCTTTCCCCCACTTGCTCTCCCTTGCGGCTGTGGAATTTGTGTTTTGGCTGCAGTGGTGATGTGTCGACAGTGAGAATCACTGCTGCAACCAATCACTGAGCTTAGTGGCTCATTGTGTCTACAATCAGAGGAGCTGCTGAGCTCAGTGATCGTCTGCAGCGTGTATGCATGAAGTCAAAATGAAAGCCAAAACACAGACTGGAGCAGCAGAAGAAGGCCAGCACTAGAGTGGTTGATTACCCTCTGGCTTTATCTTACAGGCCTGCAAGTGTTTGGCATTCACTTTTCTTAAAGTACATGTCCATCTTGCAATTATTGGCACTAGCGATGAGAGGACCCATGAAGTTCGGTTCGGTGGGTTCAGCTAGAATTTAGAGAAAGTTTGGTTTGTGACTTGGACTTGACCTGAACCCCAATGGAAGTCACTAATTAGGCAGTTCGGGTCTTCATCTACATGCAGGCAGATATAAAAAGAGCACTGGGGAAAGGGGGTTGGGTTAATTTTTTTTTTTTTTGTTTGGTGCACACTACATACGATCACGCTGTTACCCCCAGTGTGAGCCGATCAAAACACTGCAAGCGGCTCGTACTGGGCTGAGCACCGAGCGCAGCAATGCTTGCGCGAGTGGTTTGCACACGTAAAACATCCGAACCCGAACTCTGTTCTTTAAGTCTGTGCTTGGTAAGAACATGGAAGCTTGGGTTCACTCATATCTAATTGGGACTTCTAATTAACCACTTCATTTTTGGAGGGTTTATCTTAATTACAAAAAAAAAAGGCCTAACTTGCAGGAACAGTTTCATTTTCGTGATGCCGCATTCAGAAACCAATTAAACTTTTAACTTTTCCATCACAATCATGAGGTGCTGATGGGCTGGCAAGGCAACCGGAGGCCCAACAAAAGCCTCTGGGTTTTTCATACACCATAGCCTAGCAGATCCTGATAGAGGTGGAGGACTGATCATAGTGCTTGACTGACGGTAGCCTAAGCTGTCGTAACTCACCTCACTAGTCAAGTAGAGATGTGTATTACTAATATGATCATGAGATTCCATCTTCATGGCGCCTTTAGTTCAAATAACTACTGGAAATATATAAAAATTATTTTAAGCATTAAAATTTTTTTTTATTATTATTAAAACACCCTCCTCCAAATTAAACTTGACCCCTATAAAAAAAAAAAATTGTTTAATGTGGGAATAGAAAAAAGCTGTCCCTGACGACACATGAAATAACACTATAATTTTTTTATACTACACAAATTTATAAAAGAAAAAATGTTAAATTACAATTTTTCATTATCCCACCTCACCCCCAAAAATAAATAACACGTTATAAAAAAAAAAGTGCTAGATACTCACGTTACCAATAAATAGTAGAGCTTATGTTAAACACAAGCCCTCATACAGCCATGCAAGAAAAAAAAAATCATGCTCTTAGAACATCACAAAAAAATTGTTTGTTAAAAAGTTGTTTTTTGTACAAAAGTATAAAACAAGTATAAAAAAGAAATGAAAAAAAAAAAAGATTTGGGTCTCAGATTTGGTGAACACCCAAAAAGATTTGGTTTTTGCTCTAAATTTGTGTTTGTGGGAATAGAAAAACAAAACATAAATTGAGTATTGTCTTTATCATATTAACCTACAGAAAAGGGTTAAAATGTAAAATTAAAACAGTAGAGTATATGTGTATATCTACCATACCTATCTATAGCTAATCTGTCCATCAATGTAGCTCTCACTCATAATTATATTATAATATATATATATATATATATATTTATATATATATATATATTTTTTTAATTTTTTTTTATTGTGTGTGTGTGTGTGTGTGTGTGTGTGTGTGTGTGTGTGTGTGTGTGTGTGTGTGTGTGTGTGTGTGTGTGTGTCCGCTAAAGGAATTCGCACCGTCGCATTTATAATCACGAAATTTTGCACAGGCACCCCATGTGACTCAGGGTACGTCGTAAACTATGTTTTGACAGGAAAATTTAAAAATTTACAGTTAATCTCCAAAACACCAGTGTCTATTAAAGTCAGTGGAGATAGGAGCTACAGCTTATTAATAGCAGCTGTGAGTGGTTGCTATGGGAACAAAATAAATAGTATAAGAAGCTTATGTGTGAGGTAATAAGATGTCGGTGGGGAGACGGATAGAGAGACAAAGAGACAGACAGACAGGGAAAGAGACAGAGAGAGAGACAGTGAAAGAGACATACAGAGGCAGACAGAAGGGGAAAAGAGACAGAAGGGGAAAAGAGACAGAAGGGGAAAAGAGACAGAAGGGGAAAAGAGACAGAAGGGGAAAAGGAGACAGAAGGGGAAAAGGAGACAGAAGGGGAAAAGGAGACAGAAGGGGAAAAGGAGACAGAAGGGGAAAAGGAGACAGAAGGGGAAAAGGAGACAGAAGGGGAAAAGGAGACAGAAGGGGAAAAGGAGACAGAAGGGGAAAAGGAGACAGAAGGGGAAAAGGAGACAGAAGGGGAAAAGGAGACAGAAGGGGAAAAGGAGACAGAAGGGGAAAAGGAGACAGAAGGGGAAAAGGAGACAGAAGGGGAAAAGGAGACAGAAGGGGAAAAGAGACAGAAGGTGAAAAGAGACAGAAGGGGAAAAGAGACAGAAGGGGAAAAGAGACAGAAGGGGAAAAGAGAGAAGGGGAAAAGAGACAGAAGGGGAAAAGAGACAGAAGGGGAAAAGAGACAGAAGGGGAAAAGAGACAGAAGGGGAAAAGAGACAGAAGGGGAAAAGAGACAGAAGGGGAAAAGAGAAAGACAGACACAGAGATAGAGAGACAGACACAAACAGACAGACAGAGATAGAGACTGACACACAGACAGAGCCACACACAGACAGACAGAAAGAGATATACAGACAGACAGACAGACTGGGAGAGACAACGAGAGTTACTATCCTGGGCAACACTATCATACAGCTCCACTGACATTAAATTATAAATCTTACGGCTCTCAATCTAAGGTGACAGTTTCCCTTTAAAAGGGAACCCGTCACCAGTTTTTGTGCCTATAAGCTGTGTAGAAGTTACCTAAATATATCCACAAACCATGAGAATTAAATAACCCACAGCGGCAGAGCAGATCAAAGTGCACTTGCGCAGGACCGCAATGCCGGCGCGTGTGTATGACGTAGACACGTCATGCACCGCGGCTTCAGAATAAGGAAGACCAAGATGGCCGAAAGGGGAGGCACCGGTCCCGGAGAACGGCGCCACCCATCCGACTGTTGTGCACCGGAGCGACCTCCTAGGTGAGTATTATAAAGTGTTTATGTTCTAGACAGCGGCCTGGGGTCTTACATACAGCATGTTAGAACGCTGTATATAAGAACCCAGTGGTGGTGGTCGCAGCTTATAGCCTGAAAAAGTGGTGACAGGTTCCCTTTAAAGGGAAGGTGTCGTCAACGTCAAAAACATTTTTTTTTTCAATAATTAAAAAAAATATAAAAGTATTAATTTAATGTTTAAATACAATTATTTGTTTTTAATTGAGAAAAATATAAAAAAAAAATTAAAAGTTTCATATTTTCCACTCAAACACTAGGGGGTGCAGCTGCAGAAATCCTACTGTAGAACTAGCTCACATTACATACAAAAACTTGTGAACGAGGGGGGGTATTTACCATGTTTTTTTTTGAGTAAGAATTACTGCACCACAATTGTGAAAAAAGTATACAATTTTTATTATTACAAAAAATACAAAATACTGGAAATCACATGCGATTGCAGTTAGTGATTAGACATACATAGTTAAAATCCAATTAAATGAGACAGAGAAAAGAAGGTCACAGGGAGGGAGACAGGCTACCCCTTAATTTTTGTGCAACAGGATAGTTAGATTAATTCCAGATGGCCATATAAATAACCAGAGAAACATAGGTATATCCCCTAAGATAGTAGAGTAATGGAGTGCTTATACATGAAAAGTAACCAACAGGATAAGGTCCAAATCAGGGCCTGAACACAATAGTATGCAACACCCCCAGCGAGTACATAGCATAATCTCAAATAAAGAGAAGAAAAAAAAAAGAGAAAAAAAAAATTCATACAATGGTGGAGATTGGCACCTGAAGGACCTACCTGTGGTATGTATAGCACCCAAGGAGGGGAGTCTGTCAGCCTCACATGTGGACCCGGTCCCGACACGTGTTTCGCAGGTGCTTCAACGGGAGACCTCATTATGAGGTTCGCTGTACTTGGTCTTTGTTTTTCTAGCTCACATTACAGCTGCAGTAAAAGTGTTTCCCTATGCCCCGCTGGCCGTTTTCCTATGCCCCACTGGCCGTTTGTCTATGCCCCGCTTACTGTATCCCGCACCACCATATATTGTGCTGCTGGCCGGGATCGTAGGTCCGAAGTGACATGAAGTGAGGAGGGGTGATCGTAGTGCAGTGCCACTCAGGCTACAGATGTCAGCCGCAATCACTGCTCCCAGCCACATGCAGTCACCTCAGACCTGTGCCCCTGGCAACCAGTCCTGTCAGCGATCACAGTACGAGCAGCGGAGGCCCGAGGTGGGCGGCGGATGAGCAGAGTGGGGGTGCCCGGCAGACTGCAGAGCGGGGGTGCCCGGCAGACTGCAGAGCGGGGGTGCCCGGCAGACTGCAGAGCGGGGGTGCCCGGCAGACTGCAGGGGGTGGGAGCGGCAGAGTGCAGGGGGAGGGGGGGGTGTACAGCAGGATCAATTATGGTGCAATCACTGGTACCCAGCGTCAGTATTCACCCCATCCATCCAGGCGGGTGACAGGGGGAAAGTGCAGCACACAGCATACGCTGTGTGCGCCACAAAGATGGCGCTGATCTCCTTCCTCTGCTGTGATCTGGACAGCCCAGGGGGTGCATCCATTCACAGCAGACGCCTTCTTTATGTTACAGTATAGGGTCCGAGTCCGACAACGGTCTTCTATGCCCAGGGGACTGCCATAAAGGAGGTGAGTAACTGTCGTTACAAAAACCAAATCCATGATGGCAGCCCCCAGTGCGTCAGTAAAACTAGAGTATTAAAAATACTTGATTTCATAATCACTATTAATACAAAAATAAGAAAAAAAACACGACACCTTACCTTTAAGAGTCAAAATCGACAGGTACTGCACTGCCCTTATACACATTATTAATAGTGTAAGTCACTTGAATTAGATCAGCAATGGTACATGACAATACAATAGGAATACAGCCAGCAGCCTGGAGAGAACAATTACAAATTTGCCAGAGTCACTAGGTCTGACAAAGCACTTATTCTAGCCCCTTGTCTTGTGACACACAAATTACCAAGCGAAGCTCTGCTCTTACAAGCCGAGAAATGCTGACTCTTTACACTTGCCAAGGTCCGCTTTCCCACGACACATTCTTTAAATTACTGGTGTAGGTCAGATCTTTGCCTTTCTTTACAGTCATGTGGCGGCTGATAAATTCGACTCCAGTCCTCGACAGTCGTGTCACCACGGGTCAGAGCTTCTCAATAACGGAGACCAATTGTCATCATCTTTCATTTATTAAAATGACAGTGTGGTTAACTTCACAGCCTCATCACAATGAAGAGGTGTAGCTGACAATTTTATGGACACAGTTTATATAAACATGCTATTTACAATTCATGATCAGCCAAAATAAAAACGTTATTTATGTTTAATACAGGAGGTGATGACCTCCATCGCTAGAGATCTGGAAATCAAATACTTAAGAGCAATAAAACTTATGTCTAGGAAGAATAGGTGGCCAAATACACTATATGGACACCTACGGGAGCTTTTCTACCACTACTACACTACAGTTCAAGAGTTTAGGGTCACTTAGATACAGTTAGGTCCAGAAATATTTGGACAGTGACACAATTTTCGCGAGTTGTGCTCTGCATGCCACCACATTGGATTTGAAATGAAACCTCTACAACAGAATTCAAGTGCAGATTGTAACGTTTAATTTGAAGGTTTGAACAAAAATATCTGATAGAAATTGTACACATTTCTTTACAAACACTCCACATTTTAGGAGGTCAAAAGTAATTGGACAAATAAACCAAACCCAAACAAAATATTTTTATTTTCAATATTTTGTTGCGAATCCTTTGGAGGCAATCACTGCCTTAAGTCTGGAACCCATGGACATCACCAAACGCTGGGTTTCCTCCTTCTTAATGCTTTGCCAGGCCTTTACAGCCGCAGCCTTCAGGTCTTGCTTGTTTGTGGGTGTTTCCGTCTTAAGTCTGGATTTGAGCAAGTGAAATGCATGCTCAATTGGGTTAAGATCTGGTGATTGACTTGGCCATTGCAGAATGTTCCACTTTTTTGCACTCATGAACTCCTGGGTAGCTTTGGCTGTATGCTTGGGGTCATTGTCCATCTGTACTATGAAGCGCCGTCCGATCAACTTTGCGGCATTTGGCTGAATCTGGGCTGAAAGTATATCCCGGTACACTTCAGAATTCATCCGGCTACTCTTGTCTGCTGTTATGTCATCAATAAACACAAGTGACCCAGTGCCATTGAAAGCCATGCATGCCCATGCCATCACGTTGCCTCCCCCATGTTTTACAGAGGATGTGGTGTGCCTTGGATCATGTGCCGTTCCCTTTCGTCTCCAGTCTTTTTTCTTCCCATCATTCTGGTACAGGTTGATCTTTGTCTCATCTGTCCATAGAATACTTTTCCAGAACTGAGCTGGCTTCATGAGGTGTTTTTCAGCAAATTTAACTCTGGCCTGTCTATTTTTGGAATTGATGAATGGTTTGCATCTAGATGTGAACCCTTTGTATTTACTTTCATGGAGTCTTCTCTTTACTGTTGACTTGGAGACAGATACACCTACTTCACTGAGAGTGTTCTGGACTTCAGTTGATGTTGTGAACGGGTTCTTCTTCACCAAAGAAAGTATGCGGCGATCATCCACCACTGTTGTCATCCGTGGACGCCCAGGCCTTTTTGAGTTCCCAAGCTCACCAGTCAATTCCTTTTTTCTCAGAATGTACCCGACTGTTGATTTTGCTACTCCAAGCATGTCTGCTATCTCTCTGATGGATTTTTTCTTTTTTTTCAGCCTCAGGATGTTCTGCTTCACCTCAATTGAGAGTTCCTTAGAACGCATGTTGTCTGGTCACAGCAACAACTTCCAAATGCAAAACCACACACCTGTATTCAACCCCAGACCTTTTAACTACTTCATTGATTACAGGTTAACGAGTGAGACGCCTTCAGAGTTAATTGCAGCCCTTAGAGTCCCTTGTCCAATTACTTTTGGTCCCTTGAAAAAGAGGAGGCTATACATTACAGAGCTATGATTCCTAAACCCTTTCTCCGATTTGGATGTGAAAACTCTCATATTGCAGCTGGGAGTGTGCACTTTCAGCCCATATTATATATATAATTGTATTTCTGAACATGTTTTTGTAAACAGCTAAAATAACAAAACTTGTGTCACTGTCCAAATATTTCTGGACCTAACTGTATTTCCTTATTTTTGAAAGAAAAGCAAATTTTTTCTTCAATGAAGCTAACATTAAATTAAACATAAATACACTATACATGTTAAAGTGGTAAATGACTATTCTAGCTGAAAACGTCTGGTTTTGAATGCAATATCTACATAGGTGTATAGAGGCCCATTTCTAACAACCACCACTCCAGTGTTCTAATGGTACATTGTGTTTGCTAACTGTGTTAAAAGGTTGTTGGATGTTTAGAAATCCCTTGTGCAAGTATGTTAGCACAGCTGAAACCAGTTTTGCTGATTAGAGAAGCTATAAAACTGACCTTCCTTTGAGCTAGTTGAGAATCTGGAGCATTACATTTGTTGGTTTCATTAAACTGTCAAAATGGTCAGAAAAAGAGAACTTTCATGTGAAACTCGACAGTCTATTCTTGTTCTTAGAAATGAAGAGTATTCCATGCGACAAATTGCCAAGAAACTGAAGATTTCCTACAATGGTGTGTACTACTCCCTTCAGAGGAGAGCACAAACAAGCTCTAATCAGAGTAGATAGAGAAGTTTGAGGCCCCACTGCAGAACTGAGCAACAAGTACGTTAGAGTCTCTAGTTTGAGAAATCGACGCCTCACAGGTCCTCAACTGGCAGCTTCATTAAATAGTACCCGAAAAACGCCAGTGTCAACGTCTACAGTGAAGAGGCGACTCCGGGATGCTGGCCTTCAGGGCAGGGTGGCAAAGGAGAAGCCATATCTGAGACTGGCTAATAAAAGGAAAAGATTAATATGGGCAAAAGAACAGACATTGGACAGAGGAAGATTGGAAAAAGTGTAATGGACGGATGAATCGCAGTTTGAGGTGTTTGGATCATACACAAGAACATTTGTGAGACGCAGAACAACTGAAAATATGCTGAAAGAGTGACTGTGCTATCTGTCAAGCATGGTGGAGGTAATGTGATGGTCTGGGGTTGCTTTGGTGCTGGTAAAGTGGGAGATTTGTACAAGGTAAAAGGCATTTTGAATAAGGAAAGCTATCACTCCATTTTGCAACGCCATGCCATACCCTGTGGACAGCGCTTGATTGGAGCCAATTTCATCCTACAACAGGGCAATGACCCAAAGCACACCTCCAAATTATGCATTAACTATTTAGGGAAGAAGCAGGCAGGTGGTATTCTATATGTAATGGAGTGGCCAGCCCAGTCACCAGATCTCAACTCTATTGAGCTGTTGTGGGAGCAGCTTGATCGTATGGTACGCAAAAAGTGCCAATCAAGCCAATCCAACTTGTGGGACGGGCGTCTGGAAGCATGGGGTGAAATATCTCCAGATTACATCCACAAATTAACAGCTAGAATGCCAAAGGATTGCAAAGCTGGAATTGCTGCAAATGAGCATTCTGTGCCGAAAGCAAAGTTTGAAGGAGAAAATTATTATTTCAAGTAAAAATCATTATTTCCAACCTCGTCAATATCTGGACTATATTTTCTGTTCATTATTTAACTCATTTGATAAATAAAAGTAGGATTTTCCATGGAAAAGACAAAATTGTCTAGGTGACCCCAAACTTTTGAACTGTAGACTATGTTTGTTAAAGCCATAGACATTAATATGGAGTTGTTCCCTCTTTTACAGCTAAATCAGCTAACAATCTTCTGGGAAGGCTTTCTGTAAAATTTTGCAGTGTGAGTTTTTTTTTTGTTTTTCTTTTTCTTAAATCATCGAGAAAAGCATTTGTTAAATGACAGACTTAACCCACAATTTACATTGTAGTTCATCCCAAAGATGCTTTATTGTAATGAATTTAGGACTGGTGCTGGCAAGTAAAACTGTTCCATATGAAACTTGCCCAATAATTCCTTTATGGACCTTTCTTTGTGCACTAGAGCAGTCATGATGGAACGGAACAGGGCCTTCCCCAAACTGTTTCCACAAAGTTGGATGCTTACAATTGTCCATTATGTTTTAGTAGGGGTACTCTGACAAAAAAAAACAAAAAAAAACCTCTTCTAGTGGGCCTACCCTCTAACTATAAAGATAAGATCCATAGTGCTGTTCCTGTACCTGTAAATCAGTGTGACACTGGAGCTGCACCTTGATGCCCCCTCTCTTCTGGGACACTACATCACACATCAGTGGGCCTGCTCCATGCTGTTGGCAGCAGGCAGCCCATTGATAGTATCTGCCTGTATCCGAGTACAGGGAGTATGGCCATGCCCCCTGCTCTCACACACAACAGGTACACGAAGCAGATATTATTAGGGGATTGCCTGTTACCAACAGCAAGGAGTAAGCCATGCCACCGTATGTATGCTGTAACGTTCCAGAAGAGAGGGGGCAGCAAGGAGCAGCTCCAGTGTCACACTGAATTACAGGTAAAGGAAAAGCACTACAGATCTCATCATTATAGTTTATGAGGGTAGGGCAAGTAGAAGAATTTTCTCTTTCCTCAGAGTACCCCTTTAAGATTTCTCTTCACTAAGGGACCAAGGCTAACCACTGAAAGACAGCCCCCCCCCTTATTTTATTCCTTAGCCACCAAACTTTACAGTTGGCAAAATACAGTCAGGCAGCTAATGTTCTCCTGGCATTTGCCAAACCCAGACATATCCAGTAGGCCCCCTTCACAAGTCCGCATTTTTAAACCGTTGGTTTGCGTAAACCACAAAGGACACATGTCTGTTTTTCTCACAGATGCCACACTTACCCATTATAACCTCTGGTGATCTTCACACGTGTGTGTTTTCATTAACCGTGTAGCCCTATGAACCACACAGATATACATTTTTCCAACAGCACAGATGACAATGGCCAATACAAGTCTATTGGTCTGTGAAAAACATGTACAGCACATGGATGGCATCAGTGTAAAATCCGTGTGCTGTCCTTCCTTATTTAACATTACAAAGTATAGAGGCAGCTTTGGAATTTCATGCTTTCTTTTTTTATCCATGCCGGAAAAACACGGATGACACACATTGATGTACCTACGCACATGTGAAGGGGGCTTTAGGCTCTGTTCACACACAGCGTTTTTTACCCGCGTTTTTGCTGCAGAAATTTCTTGAGAAATTCTTCTAACCTTTCTGCAGACATTCCCCAGCAAAACCTATGGCAAAAAAAAATTAGCTGTGTGCACACTGCGCTTTTTTCTTAAGAAAATTCTTTCAGTAGGTTTTCTTAAGAAAAAGAATGAGCATGTCACTTCTTTTCTGCAGCTAACTGTGTTATTTGCCATAGATCATGGCACAATAACGCAGGGAGCAACTAGCAGTAAAAACGCACCAAAAACGCGGTAAAAACGCAGGTGCGTTATTGGTGCCTTTTTTAACGCAGGTGCGCTAATCCTTCACTCTCAAGAAATTTCTTAAGAAAAAAGAGAATTTTGTTACTTACCGTAAATTCTTTTTCTTATAGTTCCGTATTAGGAGACCCAGACCATGGGTGTTTAGCTTCGGCCTCCAGAGGACACACAAAGTACTACACTTAAAAGTGTAGCTCCTCCCTCTGAGCTTATACACCCCCTGGTAGCCAGTCCTAGCCAGTTTAGTGCAAAAGCTGAAGGAGAATAGCCACCCACAAGTAGAACCGAGTAAGAACCGGAACAACCGGAGACTCTGTCCACGACAACAGCCGGTGATAACACACGGAACAAGAAAATTGCCAACAGGCAACAGGGAGGGAGCTGGGTCTCCCAATACGGAACTATAAGAAAAAGAATTTACGGTAAGTAACAAAATTCTCTTTTTCTTTATCGTTCCTTTGGGAGACCCAGACCATGGGACGTTCCAAAGCTGTCCCTGGGTGGGAATAAACAGAAAAAACTAAGAAGTAGGCGGAGCCTAACTTCACAAGTGGGCGACAGCCGCCTGAAGGATGCGTCTGCCCAAGCTCGCATCTGCCGAAGCATGAGCATGCACTTGGTAGTGCTTCGAAAAGGTATGCAGGCTAGTTCAAGTGGCAGCCTGACAGACTTGTTGAGCCTAAAAGCCCAAGAGGCACCGACAGCTCTGGTCGAGTGTGCTTTGATCCCCGGCGGGGGAGGCACCTGAGTACTCTGGTAGGCGTCCGAAATGGTCGATCTAATCCAACGGGCCAAGGTCGGCTTAGAAGCAGAGAGACCCTTGCGCCGCCCTGTGGTTAGCACAAAAAGAGAGGTGCACCGCCTAAGCGCAGCGGTGCGAGACACATAGATACGGAGAGCACGCACCAGATCGAGTATGCAGCGCTTTCTCAAAGCGATGAACAGGGGCCGGACAGAAGGAAGGCAAGGAAATATCCTGGTTAAGGTGGAAGGGAGAGACCACCTTAGGAAGAAAGTCCGGGGTCGGACGGAGAACTACCTTGTCTTGGTGAAAAACCAAAAAAGGTGACTCCGAGGAGAGCGCAGCCAAATCAGAGACTCTCCTGAGAGAAGTTATGGCAACCAGAAAGGCCACCTTTTGAGAAAGACGATACAAAGAAACCTCCCTAAGGGGCTCAAAAGGGGGTTTCTGCAATACCGTAAGGACCAAGTTAAGGTCCCAGGGATCCAAGGGCCTCCGATAAGGCGGAATGATGTGAGACGCACCTTGCATGAAGGTGCGGACCTGAGCCAGCCGGGCGAGACGCCGCTGGAACAGCACTGAGAGCTGAGACTTGTCCCTTGAGAGAGTTGAGGGACAGTCCTAGCTGCAGACCGGACTGTAAAAAAGACAGAAGGGTCGGCAACGAGAATGGCCAAGGAGAATGGCCGGAAGAGCGACACCAGGACAGGAAAATTTTCCAAGTCCTGTGATAGATCTTGACGGAGGAAGACTTACGGGCCCGAGTCATAGTGGAGATGACTTCAGGAGGAATACCAGAAGCCGTCAAAATCCAGGACTCAAGAGCCACGCCGTCAATTTGAGTGCCGCAGAATTCGGGCAGAAAAACGGACCTTGCGAGAGCAGGTCTGGACGGTCCGGAAGATGCCACGGCATTTCCACGGACAGTTGGAGCAGGTCCGGATACCAAGCTCGCCTGGGCCAGTCCGGTGCAATGAGGATGACTCGACGGCCCTCCATTCTGATCTTGCGCAGGACTCTGGGCAAGAGAGCTAGAGGGGGAAACACGTAGGACAGACGAAACTGGGACCAGTCTTGAACCAGAGCGTCCGCGGCGAAGGCCTGAGGATCGTGGGAGCGAGCCACATAAACCGGAACCTTGTTGTTGTGACGGGATGCCATTAGGTCCACGTCCGGAGTGCCCCACTTGCGGCAGATTGACTGAAACACTGCCGGGTGCAGGGACCACTCGCCACCGTCCACGGATTGACGGCTGAGATAATCTGCCTCCCAGTTTTCTACGCCAGGGATGTGGACTGCGGATATGGTGGACTTGGAGTCCTCCGCCCATTGAAGAATGCGTTGGACCTCCAACATTGCCAGGCGGCTGCGTGTCCCGCCTTGGTGATTGATGTAGGCAACCGCTGTCGCGTTGTCTGACTGGACTCGACTGTGCCTGCCCGCCAACAGGTGGTGAAAGGCTAGGAGAGCTAGAAGCACAGCTCTGGTTTCCAGCACATTGATTGAAAGGGCTGACTCGGACAGAGTCCAAGTGCCCTGTGCTCTGTGGTGGAGATGTACTGCTCCCCAGCCGGATAGGCTGGCATCCGTGGTGAGAATCACCCAGGACGGAGTCAGGAAGGAGCGCCCTTGGGACAGGGAGAGGGGTCGAAGCCACCACTGAAGAGAGCTCCTGGTCCGTGGCGACAGAGCCACTAACCTCTGTAAGGAGGAAGGCCGCTTGTCCCAACAGCGGAGAATGTCCAGCTGCAGAGGACGCAGATGGAACTGGGCAAAGGGAACCGCCTCCATGGAGGCCACCATTTGACCCAGCACCTGCATCAGACGCCTGAGGGTATAACGGCGGGGCCTCAGGAGAGAGCGCACCGCCAACCGGAGTGACAGCTGTTTGTCTAAGGGCAACTTCACAAGTGCCGGCAAAGTCTCGAACTGCATCCCTAGGTACGCGAGACTCTGGGTCGGAGTCAGAGTGGATTTGGGAAGATTGACAATCCACCCGAATTGGGCTAGGGTGGCGAGAGTGAGCAAAACACTCCGCTGACAGTCTGCGCTGGATGTACCCTTGACCAGAAGGTCATCCAGATAAGGAAGCACTGCTAACCCCTGGAAGTGCAGGACCACAATCACTGCCGCCATGACCTTGGTGAATACCCGAGGGGCCGTGGCTAACCCGAAGGGGAGAGCCACGAATTGGAAATGATCCTCTCCTATCGCAAAACGTAACCAACGCTGATGTGACACTGCGATTGGCACATGTAGATAGGCATCTCTGATGTCGATGGACGCCAGGAACTCCCCTTGGGTCATAGAGACAATGACTGATCGCAGAGACTCCATGCGAAAATGCCGCACTCGGACATGCTTGTTGAGAAGCTTGAGATCCAGGATGGGCCGGAAGGTACCGTCCTTTTTTGGAACTAGGAAGAGATTTGAGTAAAAACCTCTGAACCGTTCCTGAGCGGGAACTGGGATAATCACTCCGTTTGCCTGCAAGGACGCCACGGCCTGTGGGAAGGCGGCGGCCTTGGAGCAGGGGGGAGTTGAGAGAAAAAATCTGTTTGGAGGGCTGGAAGAGAATTCTATCCTGTAGCCGTGAGATATGATGTCTCTCACCCACTGATCGAAGACTTGCTTTAACCAAGCGTCGCCAAAGTGGGAGAGCCTGCCACCGACCAAGGACGTGGCTGGAGCGGGCCGAGAGTCATGAGGAAGCTGCCTTAGTGGCAGAACCTCCTGCGGTCTTCTGCGGACGCGCTTTTGGGCGCCAGTTGGATTTCTGATCCTTGGCTGAGTTAGCGGACGAGGCGGAAGGCTTAGAGGATGACCAGTTGGAGGAACGAAAGGAACGAAAACTCGATTGATTCCTACCCTGGGCGGGTTTCCTGGTCTTGGTTTGTGGCATGGAAGTACTCTTCCCGCCAGTAGCTTCTTTAATGATTTCATCCAGCTGTTCACCAAACAGCCGTGAACCAGCAAAAGGGAGCCCAGCAAGAAACTTCTTGGAAGAAGCATCTGCCTTCCACTCTCGAAGCCACAAAATCCTGCGGATCAAGAGAATTAACTGAAGCCACCGCAGTGCGGTGAGCAGCCTCTAGCATGGCAGACATGGCATAGGATGAACAAGCTGAAGCCTGAGCAGTTAAGGTAACCATCTCAGGCATAGATTCCTTGGTGAGGGAATGCATCTCCTCTAGAGAAGCAGAGATGGCTTTGAGAGCCCACACTGTTGCAAAAGTCGGGGAAAACGCGGCCCCCGCAGCTTCATACACAGATTTGGCCAGAAGGTCAATCTGACGGTCAGTGGAATCCTTAAGTGAGGTGCCGTCAGCCACCGACAACGGTCCGGGCTGATAGCCTAGACACTGGATGGTCTATCTTTGGGGAGTGAGACCACTCCTTGACCACCTCAGGTGGAAATGGAAACCGGTCATCAGAACCACGCTTTGGACAGCGTTTGTCAGGGCAGGCCCTGGGTTTGGTCACAGCGGTCTGAAAACTGGAGTGGTTAAAGAACACACTCTTCACTCTCTTAGGCAAGGTAAACTGATGTTTTTCTGCCAAAGAGAGTTGCTCCTCTGACACTGGCGGATTGAGATCCAGCACAGAATTAATAGAAACAATCAAATCACTAAGATCTGAGTCACCCTCAGAGAAAATCGATGGGATACATAACCTCCGTGCCCACAAGTGAGGGCACCCTCCTCATCTTGAGAGTCAGCTCTTGAGACAGAGCTGTGGGATGGGGAGGGGGAGGAAACCCTGCGCCTTCTCTTAGAAGGACGGGGTCCGGGATCAGATGATGAATCCTCAGTGAGCTCTAATGGACGGAGGTCAGAGGATAGGAGTCCTCTGTCAAGAGTATTAGAGGCACCCTGTGAGGGGGGCTGATGCATATTCATCAAAGTCCTGGACAAAAGCCCCATGGACTCAGCAAATGACTGGGATATGGACCTAGAAAAGGACTCTACCCAGGCCGGGGGTTCAATCACAGGTGCAGCAGCAGCCTGAGAGACCACTGGGGGTGAGACTCCAGGCTGTGGCACCGCTAAGTTAGAGCAGACATCACAATGTGGATAGGTGCTCGGCTCAGGCAGCAGGAGCTTACATGCAGTGCATGCAGAAGCCTTGCTCCTTGTGTGAGACATGCTGCTGGAGTGGGGGCTTTGCAGAGAATGAACCCCAGGGAGAATATACAGAGGTCCACAACCGGAGACCGGCTGTGGCTTACCAGACCGCTGAGCGCGGTGTTGTGTGCCCTCCAGATCCCGAAGCCCGGTCCCCCAGTCGCAGCACCTCAGCAGAGATGCAGAATGCAGGATGTCCCAGAGCAGAGTGAACTCTGCCTGAGAAGGGGGCGTTCCTATAAAAGAGCAGGAACTGGAGGACTATAGAGACCTGCAGGGAAGGAGGGACACCCCAGCAGTGGGGAGTGGCCCTCCCCTGTGTAGAACGGCCGCCGGGAGGAGCCGAACCTGTTCCTCTGCATGAGTGACATGCTAGGGCAGGAAAATGAAACTAGGCCTCCGGCGAAGCCGGGGCCTAAATTTAAGCGGCGAGGCCGACAAGCAGGCACCATCGGCGCGGTTCTCAGGCAGAAGCTAGAGAACCCGCCGGAAAAGTTAAAAACAATCACATACAGCATACTCTCCCCTTACAATAAAGAACCGGGACCCCCAACATAAACGTCTCAGGTACTTAGCTGCTGAGACGCAGGGCCATGTCCCTGGGGATGAGTGCTCAGGTCCAACAGAATCCTCAAGGGGCTGTGGATGGAGACCGGACTCCTGCCAGGCATGGAGACCGTGCTGGCTCCCACTTCAAGCCAGAGCCCAGAAGGGATGGTGAAGGAGCGCGGCATGTAAGGCTGCAGCCTTGTAAATCAACCTTAACAACACCGCCGACACAGTGGGGTGAGAAGGGACATGCCGGGAGTCCAGACATGGACCCGCTTTTCTTCAAACTCTTTCCAAAAGTCAAACAATCAGATGAGAATGCATGTGTGGATGTATGCCTCCTGACACAAAGCAATAAACTGGCTAGGACTGGCTACCAGGGGGTGTATAAGCTCAGAGGGAGGAGCTAGACTTTTAAGTGTAGTACTTTGTGTGTCCTCCGGAGGCAGAAGCTAAACACCCATGGTCTGGGTCTCCCAAAGGAACGATAAAGAAAATCCTTTTTCTAGTGTGCACATAGCCTTAGACTGAAAGATAGAGAAGGGCAATTCATCACTCTACAAAACACATTCCTCTATTCCAGAGTGATCCATGTGAATTTAGTGTATTTCCACTGCATGTGTCCTATGTCAGGTTACCTTAAACAGGTTCTTTCCAATAACTATCTGCTATCAGTCCAAGTTCTGCATTTACAAGCAGATACACAGGATTATTTCTAGGGATGATGAAAAATTTGTCCCAGAATTGCTCTCCAATCACAAAATTTGGCTCAGGGCCATTTTATAAGTTAGCCATAAAGTGGTCCAATGCAATAGCTTTAATAATTAGGACACATTTGCTCCAGCCTTCGGCATTAAACGAGTGAACAATAAACATACACAAACTCTGTATTCCAAACATTCCGATTTAATAGAATGAGACCTACGAAATCCTGATGTTACACACAGTACAGACCAAAAGTTTGGACACACCTTCTGATTCAAAGAGTTTTCTTTATTTTCATGAGTCTAAAAATTGTATTCACATTGAAGGCATCAAAACTATGAATGAAAACATGTGGAATGAAATACTTAAAAAAGTGTGAAACAACTGAAAACATGTCTTATATTATAGGTTCTTCAAAGTAGCCACCTTTTGCTTTGATTACTGCTTTGCACACTCTTGGCATTCTCTTGATGAGCTTCAAGAGGTAGTCACCGGAAATGGTCTTCCAACAGTCTTGAAGGAGTTCCCAGAGATGCTTAGCACTTGTTGGCCCTTTTGCCTTCACTCTGTGGTCCAGCTCACCCCAAACCATCTCGATTGGGTTCAGGTCTGGTGACTGTGGAGGCCAGGTCATCTGGCGTAGCACCCCATCTCTCTCCTTCTTAGTCAAATAGCCCATACACAGCCTGGAGGTGTGTTTGGGGTCATTGTCCTGTTGAAAAATAAGTGATGGTCCAACTAAATGCAAACCGGATGGAATAGCATGCTGCTGCAAGATGCTGTGGTAGCCATGCTGGTTCAGTATGCCTTCAATTTTGAATAAATCCCCAACAGTGTCACCAGCAAAGCACCCCCACACCATCACACCTCCTCCTCCATGCTTCACGGTGGGAACTAGCCATGTAGAGTCCATCTGTTTACTTTTTCTGCGTCACACCAAGACACGGTGGTTGGATCCAACGATCTCAAATTTGGACTCATCAGACCAAAGCATAAATCTCCACTGGTCTAATGTCCATTCCTTGTGTTCTTTAGCCCAAACAAGTCTCTTCCGCTTGTTGCCTGTCCTTAGCAGTGGTTTCCTAGCAGCTATTTTACCATGAAGGCCTGCTGCACAAAGTCTCCTCTTAACAGTTGTTCTAGAGATGAGAAGGTGTGTCCAAACTTTTGGTCTGTACTGTAAATCCGTCACTTCCTGCATATTTGCACTTACATGCATCAGTGACGGTAACTGTGCCCTTATTTTTAGTTGCTAAATAGAAATGATTGAAATTAGGGCTAGGTCTTGCTGGTGGACCTATTTACCAGATCACAATACACCGATTCCTTAGAGATGCAGCGTCTCATACTAAATACATAAAGCATATTCAGAAAAGTAATCAAAACCTAGCACATTTTTATATATGGATTTAAAGGGAACCTGTCAGGTCCCTTATGCCTTCTGACCTACAAGCATGGTGATGTGTGGCCTAGAAACCCCTTCCGACCCATCCCTATGTTGTACTATTGTGTAATATGAATGTATAAAAATTTTTTTATTACTTACATGTTCCGTATGTAACTGATCAGCGGGTCTAGTCCCCTGAGCGTCGCATTGCCCCGTGGGCGTTTGGATGTTTTCCGTGGTATCATGCCCCTGTGGGCGTGATACCCTGGATTTACATGAGCGACGCCACCGTCAGCTCATTGAAATCCCGAGTGTGCGCGCTTACCATTCCCATAGCCTTGTTATCTCAGTGCTTGCTTGTCGGCTTCAGACACCCACTGCGTATGCTCAGAAGACTCCTGCGGTTCCAACCATGCACAGAGCGAATCTGAAGCCAAGAAGCGAGCACCCGGATAAAAAGGCTGCGGGAATGGCAAGTGCGCACGTGCAGGATCTCAAGGAGCTGAAGGTGACATCGCTCATGTAAATCCATGGTATCACGCCTAATGGGGTGTGATACCATGGAAAGCATGCAAATGCCCACGAGGCGATGCGATGCCAAGGGGGCTAGATCCTCTGATTATTTACATAGGGAACATAAAAGTAATAAAACATTTTTATACATTCATATTACACAATATTATAACACACGGATGGGTAGAAAGGGGTTTCTAAGCCACACATCACCTCCTTGTAGGTCAGAACACATATGGGACATGACAGGTTCCCTTTAATGGTATGGCTGTATAGACTCCTATCCCCCTCAAAAAAATTGTACCTTTTTTGTAGAAATTTGCTTGTCATGAGAAATCTAGCATAGAAGCCACATGAATATCAGAATGAATGTGCATTAGGTCTGCTTCAAGTGCACCGACCCTCCCCAGGACACCTCCAGCCTGACTTCACATGGCTTTTTGCTGGATTTCTCATTACTGACATGCGTATCACTATGAAAAAAAGTCTAAATGTTTAATAGGGGAAAAGCACCTCAGCAGCCATATCACTACATCCAGTTCCCTTTAAAGCACAGTACTAGGATTTCAGCGGCAGGCTACCTCATGGTTTGTAGATTAAACATAGGAGACTATATTCCCATTGCTTGGATCATATGACTATTAACACAAGAATTTGACTCAATAGGCATTTGATTTTGTTGGTTATTTGAAGCAAAGAAGTGAGCGCCTACTGTGCTTCAGAGGTGCCCAGCATACAAACAAGCAGGGCTGGAGAGCTCGCTGCTCTAATGGGGACCACCAAGGCGTATAGCCTGCGGGCATAACAGGACTGCTTTGTACACAGGCATCATTGCCACTCTACCATGTAGTGAAAATATCGCTTGATTACAGATTTATCAATTAAAACTAGATCTTTATTTAATCAGTGTTAATCACAGTGTTAATTGCATTTTAAAAGAACTAAGTATTTATATACTGGGAGTGTACAGTAATGGACTGTGCTGTATCAAGACCCCAAAATATGTTATGGCTATTCTATATGCAGAAATCAACAGTGTTGCATTACCAATGAAAAGGAATGGCTTATTTGCCAATAATAGTACTGTTTTTGTTATAAGCACTCCAGTGAGGTGGATTTTCTAAATCGTAGGTCTAGGCGAATAGCAGAGTCCGAATGAAATGGTGCAGTGGAGCAGGTCTTGCCAGATGGCATGGGGATTAGTAAGGACCAAGAATGCAAGGCATACAGGATGGCAAACAAGATGAGCAGGTAGCACAGATGAAGCAAAGCTAGTTGTATGGATACAATCAGAAAAACTGGTATCCTCCAGCAAAGAAGCAATTAATCAAAGGAGTAACAGACATGTAAATGCAGTATGTCACCTTCCAGCAGGGCACTAGTTAATAGCAGCAATGTATGTAAACTGCATCTAGTTAGATGAAAACTGCAGGAAAACAATGAAGTTTAGGTAAACTTGAGATTCAGTTTAAGAGGTGTTACCTTGTTGTAAAGGCCAGGTTTGAATGGGACAGAAAACAGTTGCAAGGAGTTGATAACCTATGTGCGTTGAAGTAAAAAGGACTGAGCTTTGACATAAATAATGTACACTGAAAGTCTGATGTAGCATAGGTGGATGATTAGACACCTGGCTGTAGCGGAGCCAAGTGAAGCAAAAGCAAAACTCCAAACAAAACTTGATGCAACTGTTTTGGATGCCTGTTATGCCCGCAGGATATAATACTTTAATAGTCCCCATTAGAGGAGTGAGCTCTCCAGCACTGCTCATTTGTATGCCATGCATTTCTAAAAAACAGTGGGCGGCTGACATCCTTGTTTCAAATGATAACCAACAAAATCAAATGCGTGTTTAGTCCTATTCTTATATTAATAGTCATGAGCCAAGATAAATGAAAATGGTCATAGGATCCAGGCAATTGGAAGGACAGAGACCGAACAGAGAACCTGTGCAATAGCAATATATGGGCCTTTTACAGTCCAATAGGTCATCATAATGCAGAATTCCATCTGCTTTGGAGAGCTTATCTCATGGACCCCTGTGCTGCTGCCCAGGTTGGACCAAAGATATGTCCACCCCTGAGGGAAACCTTGGAGGCAATGGCAACCCATTGTCATAGTTGAAGATGTACCTACAGGATTTTAATTTACCCTTTATCCCAGTTAGCGACACAAAAGTTGTAGGTGAGGTGCTTCAGTTGGCATCCTCAGGATCTCTCTGTATAATAGTTATAGAATAAGTACCATGTACGCAGTCATTTTGTAGTAACCCTTTACTGTGGTGCCATAAAACAAGGTTTATTTATCACGGGGTTTTCACACTGCATCACAGGAGGAAGAACTGACTAAGTCAGAATGGAACATTTCTATTCTCCTTAGACTCATTACTAGAGTTGAGCGCGGTTCGTGGTTCGTGGTTCTCCAGTTCGCGGCTCGAGTGATTTTGGGGCATGTTCTAGATCGAACTAGAACTCGAGCTTTTTGCAAAAGCTCGATAGTTCTAGAAACGTTCGAGAACGGTTCTAGCAGCCAAAAAACAGCTAAATCCTAGCTTGGTTTCTGCTGTAATAGTGTAAGTCACTCTGTGAATCAAACTATTATCACATTTCAGTGTATAGTGTGCGTGAACAGCGCCTTCAGATCACTGCTGTTTCTATAATGGCGATCGCCATTTTTTTTTTTTTTTTCTTGTCTTCCTTCCCTAAGCGCGCGCGTCTTGTGGGGCGGGCCAGCATGTCAGCCAATCACAGACACACACACACCTAAGTGGACTTTGAGCCAGAGAAGCAACGGCATGTGTGATAGGATCTGCATGTCACATGTCCCTGCATTATAAAACCGGACATTTTCTTCACGAACGCCATTATCTGCCTTCTGCGTCTTTGGTGTCAGACATCAGTGTCGCAGCTCCGTCCTCCTGAGTCCTATAGCCGATACAGCTGTATGCGCTGCATACACAGCGTTAGACAGCTTAGGGAGAGCACATTCTAGCAGTCCTTTTAACCCCTTAACGACCGCGGGCCGTAAAATTACGTCCTAAATGACATAATCTTACTGCCCGCGGTCCTCCGGCGGCAGCATGCCGCGATCGGCACACATCTCAGCTGATTTTCACAGCTGAGATGTGTGCCTGCTAGGCACGAGCAGAATCGTTATCTGCTCGTGCCGATTAACCCCTTATAATGGCGCTGTCAATACATGACAGCGCCATTATAAGCGCAATCGCGGTAAAGTTTTACTTACCGCCGAAACCGGAAGTCACGTGACGCGATCACGTGACTCCCGATAGTTGTCATGGTAGTACAGGGTCATGTGATGACTCCTGTACTACACATGAATTGGTTTCACTTTCGCTGTGCCCGGGGCACAGCAAAAGAGAAAGACAGCGTATCTGCTGTTTACAGCCTTCCAGCTGTGATCAGCAGATACTGCAGAGCGATCGGAATGCTGATCGCAATAGCCCCCTAGGGGGACTAGTAAAATAAAAAAAAAAAGTAAAAAAATAAGTTTTAAAAAATTAAAAAAAAACAAAAAAACCTAAAAGTTCAAATCACCCCCCATTCGCCCCATTGAAAATTAAAGGGTTAAAAAAATAAAAAATATACACACATTTGGTATCGCCGCGTTCAGAAACGCCCGATCTATCAAAATATAAAATCAATTAATCTGATCAGTAAACGGCGTAGCGGCAAAAAAATTCCAAACGCCAAAACGACGTTTTTTTGTCGCCACAACTTTTGCGCAAAATGCAATAAGAGGCGATCAAAACGTAGCATCTGCGCAAAAATGGTACCGTTAAAAACGTCAGCTCGAGACGCAAAAAATAAGCCGTCATTGAGCCTAAGATCCCAAAAAATGAGAACGCTACGGGTCACGGAATATGGCGTAAAACGTGCGCCACTTTTTTCGGACAAACTTCCGATTTTTTTTTAACCCCTTATATAAAAGTAAACCTATACATGTTTGGTGTCTACGAACTCGCACTGACCTGAGGCATCACACCCACACATCAGTTTTACCATATAGTGAACACAGTGAATAAAATATCTCAAAAACTATAGTGCTATCGCACTTTTTTTGCAATTTTTCAGCATTTGGAATTTTTTTGCCATTTTCTAGTACACAATATGGTAAAACTGATGGTTTCATTTAAACGTACAGCTCGTTCCGCAAAAAATGAGCCCTCACATGACCATATTGACTGAAAAATAAAAAAGTTGCGTCTCTCAGAAAAAAAATGGCGAAAAAAAAAAACGGAAAGCGAAAAATCGGCCGGTCGTGAAAGGGTTAAGGGCTCAAAGCGGCAGGGTCAGAGAGCCATAAGTGACAGGTCCTGCAAACAGCAACAGCGTCTGTGTAGCCAAGGTCAGGGATTTCCTCCCTGCATTTCACCATTAGGAGGGAATAGAAAGGCAGGCTTCCATTCCTCTACCCAGAGCACCACAATCCTGCCACTGTACCCTCTTGTCCTCTGCACACTCCAACTCATAACTAAGCCATTATACTAGCAAACACTCAGTGTACCTAGTGGCATCCTAAACGTGGCTATTGGACTTTGCTATAGTCCCACTAGTGCAAAGACATTAGCAGAGCACATCTGCCTGCATTGCACACTCCAACTTTTTTAAACTAAGCAATTTTACTAGCAAACACTCAGTGTACCTAGTGGCATCCTATACGTGGCTATTGGACTTTGCTATAGTCCCACTAGTGCAAAGACATTAGCAGAGCACATCTGCCTGCATTGCACACTACAACTTTTTTAAACTAAGCAATTTTACTAGCAAACACTCAGTGTACCTAGTGGCATCCTATACGTGGCTATTGGACTTTGCTATAGTCCCACTAGTGCAAAGACATTTGCAGAGCACGTCTGCCTGCATTGCACACTACAACTTTTTTAAACTAAGCAATTTTACTAGCAAACACTCAGTGTACCTAGTGGCATCCTATACGTGGCTATTGGACTTTGCTATAGTCCCACTAGTGCCAAGACATTTGCAGAGCGCATCTGCCTGCGTTGCACATTCCAACTAATTATAACGAAGCCATTATACTAGCAAACACTCAGTGTACCTAGTGGCATCCTATACGTGGCTATTGGACTTTTGTCAATTCACAGTATTGGAACGTTATTTGCATGACATCTGCCTGCCTTGCACACTCAAACTTTTTTAAACTCAGCCATTATACTAGCAAACACTCACTGTACCTAGTTGTATCCTAAACGTGGCTATTGTACTTTTGTCAATTCACAGTATTGGAACGTTATTTGCAGGACGTCTGCCTGCATTGCACACTCAAACTTTTTTAAACTCAGCCATTATACTAGCAAACACTCACTGTACCTAGTTGTATCCTAAACGTGGCTATTGTACTTTTGTCAATTCACAGTATTGGAACGTTATTTGCAGGACGTCTGCCTGCCTTGCACACTCAAACTTTTTTAAACTCAGCCATTATACTAGCAAACACTCACTGTACCTAGTTGTATCCTAAACGTGGCTATTGTACTTTTGTCAATTCACAGTATTGGAACGTTATTTGCAGGACGTCTGCCTGCATTGCACACTCAAACTTTTTTAAACTCAGCCATTATACTAGCAAACACTCACTGTACCTAGTTGTATCCTAAACGTGGCTATTGTACTTTTGTCAATTCACAGTATTGGAACGTTATTTGCAGGACGTCTGCCTGCATTGCACACTCAAACTTTTTTAAACTCAGCCATTATACTAGCAAACACTCACTGTACCTAGTTGTATCCTAAACGTGGCTATTGTACTTTTGTCAATTCACAGTATTGGAACGTTATTTGCAGGACATCTGCCTGCATTGCACACTCAAACTTTTTTAAACTCAGCCATTATACTAGCAAACACTCACTGTACCTAGTTGTATCCTAAACGTGGCTATTGTACTTTTGTCAATTCACACTACTGCAAATCTATGTGCAGCACCTCTGCATGACAACCTCGTGCTCTGTTTTTAATAAGCTATAATGATAGCACAAAATACTGCCATTTTGTGGCATCATAGAACTGGCTGTTGTATTCCATTAGTGCCCCACTGGTGACAAGCTATTTCTAGCACCTCTACATCACACCCTCATGCACATTTTGCTACGCTAATGTTATAGCAAACTCATGGAATTCATTGCTGCATTTCATAATTCGGAGGGATAGAAAGTCAGGCTTCCTTTAGCTTTTCCTTCTGTTCATAGACAGCATCTCCAAGACAAATTTCCCCTCCACGTCTAAGTGTGGAGAGGCAGCTAGTGCGCATGCGTGTGCCGATGTACCCCAGCTGCAGCATAATTACAGTGTTTCGCCTAGTGAGTATGCTCAGCCTGACTGTGCCATTCCTGACGCTAAGTTTTCATTTCGGGATACAGCGCATGCTCCCACACTAAGTGTGAAAAGCCTCTTTGCACAGGTGCTTGCATTCCGTGCCGGGTATAAGTCCTGTTTTGGGCATAGACACCATGCTAAAGCTGATAGTCTTTTTTCAGAGACTGTATTTCATGCTACTGAGCATGCTCAGGCACTTCCTGCATCAGAGACTAGGTCCGGTAATGAACTCTTTGGCCCTGGCCCTGATGTGGGGGTCCCATATAGACCACAGGGCATCAGGTGTCCTCCCAAATGGCTTGCACAGGCCCACACCTATGACTTGTCACCGCATTATTGATGCTCAGACGATGACTGGTGAGGTGTTTGGGTCATGGCAGCCATGAGGTCATCATTGAAGTTGCGTTTCCAAATAGGACGCTAGTTATGCCACTCATGACGTGTCACTCTACTTTTGTCTCCAGGAGGTGCATTGTGGTTCACCCTGGTTTGGGGCGGACCCAGGTTATAAAAGGGGCTGGAGCCAACAAGGAGGTGCGCAGTCTTCTATTATGCTCCGAAAGAGCACACCTCCATGTGTTGAACCCATTGCGGCTTTAGGCCAGAGGTAGGCAGGGATCGGGTGGTGGATGCAGGCCACCACCACAGTTGGTAACGCAGAACGGTTAAGACCAGCTCCTGTCCTAACAGTCCTGCTTGTGCAGCCCAGTGGCATTAACAGGCCTGCTGCTGCTGATGCGCCTGCTGTCCACAGGTGTGGCCCCTACGCACACGGTCAGCGTACTCAATGGCCCCTGTGTTGTTAACAGGGAGTTCCTGGGCTGGGTGGGCATGTGGACCCTGTGACGCTAACAGGGCTCACAGTCTCCAGATCCGAATGGCGTCTAACTCGGTTCAGGCTACTATTAGTTTCATAGCCACACAGCTCTGTATCCTCCACCAAACCTTCAAGTTGCCAACCTCTCCTTTTCCAACTGGGAGCACGGTGGACACTGACTGCTGATGGGGATATATACCTTTCTCTTTCTTTTCTTATTAATTTTCGTTATATAGCGGTCACAGATTATATACCACTTTATCCAAATCTGCCAGTCCCACTGTAACAGATGTTGTTTCTTCAGCAAATGTTACAGTTGCTTAACCACCAAATCCACGGACCAAAACTTTTTTCCCCTTTCCAACACACCTGTTCCCCTTTCCAACAGCATCTGTCCTTTTTCAACTCATTTTGGGATATGACCAAAAGTGCAACTGTGCAGGGACACCGTACTCAACGCCATCTCAGCACAGCAGCCATCCCTCGGTCCCTCCGATGTGGACAAGTAAAAGACCATTTCCTCCTATCCATGACAAAGCGTTGAGATTCACTCTGTGCAGCACTGGTGTTTAGTGGACAAGTAGATCTAAGATTGCGTACCACATTCTGCAGATACTCCTGTATACGTGCGTCTATTTCTATGGCAGGAATTAGTTCGCCAAATTTTGTCTTGTACCGGGGATCTAACAGTGTGGCAACCCAGTATTCAGGATTAGTTCAAATTCATACAATCCGAGGGTCATGTAGGTAGTGCAGCAAGAAGGCGCTCATGTGTCTTGTGCATCCAGGAGGACCAAGTCCTTGGTGTGTTGGTGGCAGAGAGGTGAGAATCGTGCATCCTTCCTCTGCCCTCTACCCACAACCTCGCACAACCGAAATGTGAGCAAGCTCTCACTCATCTGCTGAGTCTTCCATGCCCATCGCCAGTTCGTCCTCCATTTCTTCATGGGCTCCTGCACTTTCATCAACACTTTTTGCTGATACTATGCGCCCTTGTTAATCCCTCTCCCTCACCATGACTGCCGCATAGGTGCCGCTGACCATCTGGACCTCGTAGATCTTGTTATCCCTTCCGCATATGACTCCTCCTGTACTTCCTCCCCTTCCTCTTGTCCCAACACCTGACTCCGAATAATAATTACAGTGTGCTCCATCATGTAGATGACCAGAATTGTCACGCTGAGAATGACATTGCCAGTGCTAAACATCTTCGTCGACATTTCAAAACTGTGTAGCAGGGTGCATAGGTCCTTGATCTGACACCACTCCAGCAGCGTGATCTGCACCACCTCTGGATCAAGTTATCCCAGGCTATATGTCTTACCGTATTTCAGCAGGGCTCTGCGGTGCTGCCACACACGCTGCAACATGTGCAGATTCAAATTCCTGCGTGTCGAAACATCGCATTTACGGCGTTTAACTGCCAGACCCTAAGACTTCCGGAGTGATGAAAGTTGTTGAGCTGCTGTGTGCGCACGATGGAAGTGAGCACATAGCGAGCGTGCCCACTGCACAAGGCCATGTAGGCCGTGATGGTGTTTTAAAAATTGCTGGCGAATTCGGTTCAACACGTGAGCCCTAAAAGGCACGTGTGTCACATTGCCCTGAGGATGGCCCGCAGCCAGGTTTGCATCATTGCCGCACACGGCTGTTAAGTCACCAACGGAGTCCGCTCCGTCAATTTGTACTCCGGTCGCCAGGTGACAACGTGTTCCTTTCATGAATAGTGCTGATGATGGGAGAGTAGTCGATGCCAGCGGCGCAGGTGGACGCAGGTTATGCTCACCCACTGGGCTGCATTACCTTGACAGATGCAGAATCTCTGGCTGAATGTAGCTGGTGGGTATCTCACAGATGAAATACCATCATTCAGCTACAACCAATGGGAAGACACCACACCCTTTTTTATGCCCATCCTGTCTGCAGACCACTGCCAGACATAGCTATGAACCTCTGGTTAATTTTACCCCCAGTTCAGTTTTATGATTTTGTGTGCTTGTTACCTGACTACTTTTCCTGCTTGCTGTTTATGTACCTTGTTGGCCGATACGCATTTCACCTCTGCTTGTTTTCTGATTCTTTCCTGGCCGTCCCATTCTGTTCCTGTTCCTCAATTAATGTTTTGACCCTGCCTGACTACTATTCTCTGTAATAGCGGTGTGACTCACATTTCCCATACATTTCAAAGTAAAACTTTGACCGCCTGATGGCATTGAGCTCTGCTGCCAGCATAGTAAGGAGGTGTGTGGTAGTCCTTGTGCGCAGTTGCAAGGAAGGGTGGCCTGACCACACAGGGTTTGCGCCAAGGTAGAGGACCCACACGAGGTTGAAGAGGCAGAAGCAGTGTATTAACTTCTACATACAGAACAAGGATTGAAACAACTCGTGGGGACGGCAAGACTTGTACAGCAGACCCTTCTCCATCTCTCACCATAGTTTGCCAGTGCCCAGTCAGTGACATGTAATGACCCTGTCTATGCTTACTGGTCCAAGTATCTGTGTTGAAATGCACCCTGTCGCACACAGATTTTCTCAAGGAAGTGGTGATGTTGTGTGCGACATGCTGGTGTAGCGCGGGCATGCTTTTCTTGGAGAAGCAGTGGTGATTGGGCATCTGGTACTGGGGCATAGCGACAGACATAAGGTCTGTAAAATCCTGTGTGTCCACTACGCGTAAAGGCAGCATTTCGGTAGCCAACAGCTTACAGAGGGATAGAGTCAACCACTTAGCTTTGTCATGGGTCGCAGTAAGTGGCCTTTTATTTGACCACATCTGAGGGACAGAGATCTGGCTGCTGTCTGTAGACGGTGTTGAGTAGGGTGTCCCTGGAAAAATGCAGGTTTGTGAGAAAAGTGCAGGCGGAGACATGATGTTGCCTTCATCTTGCCTTCAGATCTGTTCATCTTGTATCATTTTTAAAAAACACAGCAAGCAAGGGTTACTCCAAGCGGAGTCTACCTTTTTTCCCCAAATTGGGCACACAGACACCCCATCAGTGGCAGGACTTGTGCCCTAGTTGCAAACAGGATGTTTTGATTTGCATCAAGCACATTCCAAATCCACAAGCATTTACTCTCCCCAGGATGACACAGGGGTAGTAAATTCCTTCTGGATCCATGACTTGTTCATTTTGATGAACGTCAGTCTGTCCACATTGTCACTGGACAGACGCGTGCGCTTATCTGTCAGCACACACCCAGCAGCACTGAAGACACGTTCAGAGACAACGCTGGCAGCTGGACACGACAAAATCTTCAAGGCGTAACTGGAGAGCTCTTGACATTTTTCTAGATTTGAAGCACAAAAGGAGCAAGGCTCCATTTGCAAAGTCATTGCATCGATGTTCATTTGGAGATACTCCTGTATCATCCTCTCCATCCGTTGACTATGTGACACACTTGATGTCTCTGGTGGCCTTGCAAAGGAGGGTCTAAAAAAATTATGAAAAGATTCCATAAAATTGCTGTTACCAGCACCAGATACGGTCCTACTGGTACGGGTAGACTGTTGAAGATGACGAGGCCGTCCCATGTTTGTCAAGTTACAACTGGGAGAATCACTCCCTTCACCTGCACGGTTGTTTGGTGGAAAAGCCGAGCTAAGATCGAGTAACAGCTTCTGCTGATACTCCTGCATACGTGCGTCCCTTTCTATGGGTGGAATTATGTCACAAAATTTGGACTTGTCCCGGGGATCTAATAGTGTGGCAAGCCAGTAGTCATCATCACTTCTAATTTTGACAATACGAGGGTCATGTTGGAGGTAGTGCAACAAGAAGGCACTCATGTGTCTTGCGCAGCCATGCGGACCAAGTCCACGCTGTGTTTGTGGCATAGAGGTGCTAACCGTTCTTTCTTCCTCTGACATCTCCCCCCAACCTCTTTCAACTGAAATTTGACCAAGGTCCCCCTCATCAGCTGAGTCTTCCATGTCCATGGACAGTTCGTCCTCCATATCTTCATGTCCTCCTGCACCTTCCTCAACATCTCGCCTGCTACCATGCGCCCTTGTTGATCCCTGTCCCCCATGGTCCCATGCCTGCCGCGTTGGTGATGATGAACGTCTGGACCTTGGTGATGTTGTTGTGTCTTGCGCATATGAATCCTCCTGTAGTTCCTCCCCTTCCTGTTGTCCCACCCCCTGACTCCGAATAGTGTTTAGCGTGTGCTCCAGCATGTAAATGACTGTAATCGTCATGCTGATAATGGCATTGTCAGCGCTAAACATATTCGTCGCCATGTCGAAACTGTGCAGAAGGGTGCATAGGTCCGTGATCTGAGATCACTCCATCAGGGTGATCTGCCCCACCTCTGCATCTCGTTGGCCCAGGCTATACGTCATGACGTATTGCACCAGGGCTCTGCGGTGCTGCCACAGTCGCTGTAACATGTGGAGAGTTGAATTCCAGCGTGTCGCCACATCGCATTTCAGGCGATGAACCGGCAGGCCGAAAGACTTCTGGAGCGATGCAAGTCGCTCAGCTGCGGCGCTTGAACGGCGGAAGTGAGCACTGCAGACAGTTTCCGTGCCCTGGTCAGAAGGCCATCTAGGCCGGGATAGTGTGTTAAAAATTGCTGGACAACAAGGTTCAACACGTGAGCCATACAAGGCACGTGTGTCACCTTGCCCAGGCGAAGGGCCGCACCCAGGTTTGCAGCATTGTCGCACACGGCCTTACCAGGCTGCAGGTTGAGTGGAGACAACCATTTATTAAACTCGGACCGCAGAGCTGACCACAACTCCTCAGCTGTGTGACTCTTATTCCCAAGACATGTCAAGCTAAAGACCGCCTGATGCCGTTGCGCTCTGCTGCCAGCATAGTAATGAGGGGTGCGTGATTCCTTCTGCGCAGTGAGAACGCTGGTGGCCTGACCAGGCAGGCTTGGGGCGGAGGTGGAGGACCCAGATGAGGTGGAGGATGCAGAAGCAGTGGCGGAACTTGGACAGACAGAGGATTGACACACAAGTCGTGGGGACGGCAAGACTTGTGCAGCAGACCCTTCACCATCTATCACCATAGTTACCCAGTGCCCAGTCAGCGACATGTAACGTCCCTGTCCATGCTTACTGGTCCAAGTATCGGTGCTGAAATTCACCCGTTCACACACAGAGTTTCTCAAGGAAGCGGTGATATTGTGTGCGACATGCTGGTGTAGCGCGGGCACACCTTTCTTAGAGAAGTA
This sequence comes from Anomaloglossus baeobatrachus, assembly GCF_048569485.1. Taxonomy (NCBI): domain Eukaryota; kingdom Metazoa; phylum Chordata; class Amphibia; order Anura; family Aromobatidae; genus Anomaloglossus; species Anomaloglossus baeobatrachus. The sequence continues at coordinate 299,252,822 of NC_134358.1, read as the reverse complement.
GTGGCGACTAGGCATCTGGTACTGGGGCACAGCGACAGACATAAGGTCTCTAAAATCCTGTGTGTCCACTAGGCGGAAAGGCAGCATTTCTGTAGCCAACAGCTTACAGAGGGATAGAGTCAACCTCTTCGCTTTGTCATGGGTCGAAGGAAGTGGCCTTTTATTTGACCACATCTGAGGGACAGAGATCTGGCTGCTGTGTGTAGACGGTGTTGAGTAGGGTGTCCCTGGAAAAATGCAGCTTTGGGAGGAAAGTGCAGGCGGAGACATGATGTTGCCTTCATCCAAAGTTGGTGCTATCGATGTCTGAGAGAGCTGTACACACTCACTTGTTTCCCCTTCCAAACCAACTGACGACCTACCAAGCAAACTGCCTGTTGCGGTTACAGTGGTGGAAGTTGTGGGTGGAAAAACAGGTGTGACAGCTGTCCCCACAGTCCTAGAAGATGACGAGCGCGCGGATGCCCTGGAAGGGGCAGGCGGTGGATGGTTGGCTCCACTAGGCCGCATTGCAGCACGGTGAGCTTCCCACCAGGCCATATGATATTTATTCATGTGACGATTCATGGAAGAAGTTGTCAAACTGCTGAGGTTTTGACCTCTACTAAGATAACCATGGCAAATGTTACAGATCACATAATTTGGCCGATCTTTTTTTATGTCAAAAAAGGACCAGGCTAGGCAAGGCTTAGAGGCCATGCGACCTGTTGATCCACCCCGAATAATGCTCAGAGGCAGAGTGGTGGCTGAGGATGCAGTTGTAGACGTGCTACCAGTGCTCCGACTGTGTCCAGGAAGGCGCCAGGTTACTTCGACGTCGGTTGCATCCTCCTCCACCGCCTCTATTGACCTCCTCGAGTGTCTGACTGTGGGTTGACAGTAGGTGGGATCTAGAACTTCATCATCAATTGTTGTGTTTGCACTCCCCTCCCCCTCAGACCGAGTTTCTTCTTGCCCTGACCGAATATTTAAGTTGTCATCCCAATCGGGTATCTGCGTCTCATCTTCATCAGTATGTTCCTCATTGCCTATAACCACAGTTGTTGGAAAGGCAGCATTTTGGTAGCCAACAGTTTGCATTTTATGAAAGTCAACCTCCAAGCCATGTCATGCCATTCTAAAAGCATGTATAACACAGCGAGGGGACTCCAACCACAGTCTCCCTCGTTGCCACTCACTGGGCCACACACACCCCACTTGACTGGCATCGGTTGAGCCCCCTTTTGAAAAAGAAAAAGATGCTTTGCATGAAGCACTCTCAAAAATACGCGTGCCTTTCCCGTCCCCTGGCTGACCCCGGGGAAGAAAAGTCCTCTGAGAGCCATGACTTGTTCATCTTGGTTCTTTTAGAAACACAGCGAGGGGACTCCAACCACAGTCTCCCTCGTTGCCACTCACTGGGCCACACACACCCCACTTGACTGGCATCGGTTGAGCCCCCTTTTGAAAAAGAAAAAGATGCTTTGCATGAAGCACTCTCAAAAATACGCGTGCCTTTCCCGTCCCCTGGCTGACCCCGGGGAAGAAAAGTCCTCTGAGAGCCATGACTTGTTCATCTTGGTTCTTTTAGAAACACAGCGAGGGGACTCCAACCACAGTCTCCCTCGTTGCCACTCACTGGGCCACACACACCCCACTTGACTGGCATCGGTTGAGCCCCCTTTTGAAAAAGAAAAAGATGCTTTGCATGAAGCACTCTCAAAAATACGCGTGCCTTTCCCGTCCCCTGGCTGACCCCGGGGAAGAAAAGTCCTCTGAGAGCCATGACTTGTTCATCTTGGTTCTTTTAGAAACACAGCGAGGGGACTCCAACCACAGTCTCCCTCGTTGCCACTCACTGGGCCACACACACCCCACTTGACTGGCATCGGTTGAGCCCCCTTTTGAAAAAGAAAAAGATGCTTTGCATGAAGCACTCTCAAAAATACGCGTGCCTTTCCCGTCCCCTGGCTGACCCCGGGGAAGAAAAGTCCTCTGAGAGCCATGACTTGTTCATCTTGGTTCTTTTAGAAACACAGCGAGGGGACTCCAACCACAGTCTCCCTCGTTGCCACTCACTGGGCCACACACACCCCACTTGACTGGCATCGGTTGAGCCCCCTTTTGAAAAAGAAAAAGATGCTTTGCATGAAGCACTCTCAAAAATACGCGTGCCTTTCCCGTCCCCTGGCTGACCCCGGGGAAGAAAAGTCCTCTGAGAGCCATGACTTGTTCATCTTGGTTCTTTTAGAAACACAGCGAGGGGACTCCAACCACAGTCTCCCTCGTTGCCACTCACTGGGCCACACACACCCCACTTGACTGGCATCGGTTGAGCCCCCTTTTGAAAAAGAAAAAGATGCTTTGCATGAAGCACTCTCAAAAATACGCGTGCCTTTCCCGTCCCCTGGCTGACCCCGGGGAAGAAAAGTCCTCTGAGAGCCATGACTTGTTCATCTTGGTTCTTTTAGAAACACAGCGAGGGGACTCCAACCACAGTCTCCCTCGTTGCCACTCACTGGGCCACACACACCCCACTTGACTGGCATCGGTTGAGCCCCCTTTTGAAAAAGAAAAAGATGCTTTGCATGAAGCACTCTCAAAAATACGCGTGCCTTTCCCGTCCCCTGGCTGACCCCGGGGAAGAAAAGTCCTCTGAGAGCCATGACTTGTTCATCTTGGTTCTTTTAGAAACACAGCGAGGGGACTCCAACCACAGTCTCCCTCGTTGCCACTCACTGGGCCACACACACCCCACTTGACTGGCATCGGTTGAGCCCCCTTTTGAAAAAGAAAAAGATGCTTTGCATGAAGCACTCTCAAAAATACGCGTGCCTTTCCCGTCCCCTGGCTGACCCCGGGGAAGAAAAGTCCTCTGAGAGCCATGACTTGTTCATCTTGGTTCTTTTAGAAACACAGCGAGGGGACTCCAACCACAGTCTCCCTCGTTGCCACTCACTGGGCCACACACACCCCACTTGACTGGCATCGGTTGAGCCCCCTTTTGAAAAAGAAAAAGATGCTTTGCATGAAGCACTCTCAAAAATACGCGTGCCTTTCCCGTCCCCTGGCTGACCCCGGGGAAGAAAAGTCCTCTGAGAGCCATGACTTGTTCATCTTGGTTCTTTTAGAAACACAGCGAGGGGACTCCAACCACAGTCTCCCTCGTTGCCACTCACTGGGCCACACACACCCCACTTGACTGGCATCGGTTGAGCCCCCTTTTGAAAAAGAAAAAGATGCTTTGCATGAAGCACTCTCAAAAATACGCGTGCCTTTCCCGTCCCCTGGCTGACCCCGGGGAAGAAAAGTCCTCTGAGAGCCATGACTTGTTCATCTTGGTTCTTTTAGAAACACAGCGAGGGGACTCCAACCACAGTCTCCCTCGTTGCCACTCACTGGGCCACACACACCCCACTTGACTGGCATCGGTTGAGCCCCCTTTTGAAAAAGAAAAAGATGCTTTGCATGAAGCACTCTCAAAAATACGCGTGCCTTTCCCGTCCCCTGGCTGACCCCGGGGAAGAAAAGTCCTCTGAGAGCCATGACTTGTTCATCTTGGTTCTTTTAGAAACACAGCGAGGGGACTCCAACCACAGTCTCCCTCGTTGCCACTCACTGGGCCACACACACCCCACTTGACTGGCATCGGTTGAGCCCCCTTTTGAAAAAGAAAAAGATGCTTTGCATGAAGCACTCTCAAAAATACGCGTGCCTTTCCCGTCCCCTGGCTGACCCCGGGGAAGAAAAGTCCTCTGAGAGCCATGACTTGTTCATCTTGGTTCTTTTAGAAACACAGCGAGGGGACTCCAACCACAGTCCCCCTCGTTGCCACTCACTGGGCCACACACACCCCACTTGACTGGCATCGGTTGAGCCCCCTTTTGAAAAAGAAAAAGATGCTTTGCATGAAGCACTCTCAAAAATACGCGTGCCTTTCCCGTCCCCTGGCTGACCCCGGGGAAGAAAAGTCCTCTGAGAGCCATGTCCACATTGTCAGTGGACAGACACGTGTGCTTATCTGCCAGCAGACCCACAGCAGCACTGAAGACAGGTTCAGAGAGAACGCTGGCTGCAGGACACGACAAGATCCCCAAGACGTACGTGGCGAGCTCAGGCAATTTATCAAGATTGGAAGCCAAGAATGAGCAGGGCTCAAGTTGCACAATAATGGCATGTTTCCTTGCATATACTCATATATCTGTGTGTCCTCCTCTTTTTCCTTGTCCAGCTCTTTTGTTTTCGCATGAGTATATGTCCTTGTCACTTTCCCATGTGTTGTGAGTTGTTTGTGACCTTTTGGACACCTTTGAGGGTGTTTTCTAGGTGTTTTTCTGTGTTTGTGATTGCCTGCCATTGTTTCCTATGCAGTTCGAGTTCGGTTCGTCGAACGTTCGACGAACCGAACTCGAACGGGAGGTCCGTTCGGCGAACCAACCTCGAGCCGAACCGCGACCGGTTCGCTCATCTCTACTCATTACACCCTGTCTGGACAACCGAATTGAGAGTTGTATAAGGAGCCCTGATAGTTTAAAAAAAAAATGCATTACTCATCCTTATGGCAGCAATACTCATTCTATCTACAATCCAACACAGTTTGAAAACTACAAATTAAATTAATTTGCATGAAACCTGGAAATTTAAAGAAGTCTCTTACATAATTTTATGGATTCAACAGGTGTCCAGATCTGTTCAGATGAGCACAGAATGCTCAATGATTCTTCAAAGTAAACTCAGTACAATTAATAGAGCTGGAGGCAAAGTAGAAAGTGAGAGGATTTAATGAAATGTTTTCAAAGAGGTGAACAGAGCTTAGAACAACACTCCGAGGACATCATCAGCCCAACGTCATGACAGAAAGTAACAATTCAAAGACTGAAGGCCAAATGCTGCAATCAAGACGTCGCAGATACCAAAGTGTCCAGATTGTCTCCAAAGGACACAGCTGTCACTGCTACTAAACGCACCCTACCGGATCCAATAGAAACCATCACTGAAATGAAAAAATATCAATTTGTAGAATTGCAACACCTGACTTTAAGGCTATGTGCGCACTGCGCACGTTGCGTACTGTCCCTGCAGAAATTTCTGCAGCGATTTGAACAGCACACGTGCGCTTCAAATCGCTGCAGAAAGAGTCCGTAATGAAAATAAAAAAAAGGACAATTCCATGCGCTCTGACTGCAGCCATCCCATAGGCAGGGTGGGACCTGCAGGCAGAGAGCACGAAAGAAGTGACATGTCACTTCTTAGAACGCGCGCTTCGAGCAGAAGCCGAAGCACTGCGCTCTAATACGCCACGTGCGTACGGCTCCTGCATAATCTTCATAGATTGTGCTGGGGATGCAGGACGCATGCAGGTACACTGCGGTGCAGATCGCAGCGTAACTGCATGCAATTATGCAACGTGCGCACATAGCCAAAGGGTTGGTCAGAAAGCAAGTCATTTAAATCCCTATCTACTACTGTTCATTAACTACACTACTATTCTATTTTTTTTTTCTATTTCTTGTCTAATGACGAATCGTTTGAGTATCCTGGCATGCACTGGGATTCTCAGTCATCAAGTGGGAGAGTTTGTGGCAGTGACCAAAGCCTCTGTCCCCTCCTTGAAATGAAGCGTCATGATGACACACATTTGAAGGGCTGAAATAGAGCGCTGCTATATCCACTTATTTGTATATAACGAAGTTATAGCCCCTTGCATCTGTTCACACTTGCTTTATTCTGCTTGGAGGTGCTGGTCAGTTAGTGTTTTATGAACAAGAACCATGTCTGGTACACCCCACATACTATATTATACAATTGAATATAAAATGCATTATAAAAATAAGTCATGGCAATCTACATTGAATACTATTCTATACAAAAAATATCCAGATGTATGTCTGTTATTGAGATATATTAAATTCTATTACTCAATTACCTAAAAGTATTACTCATTTTATCTGCTTAATAAAAATCACAGGTTAATATATTTGACTACATAAAGTATCATACTGGAATTTCTTATGGAGATTGGTCACAAGGCACCAAAATCTCCATACAGACTCTATTCACTATAATTGATGGATTTGGAGCATGCCAAGACATTTTTTTCTGATAAGTGTATTATCTGTGATGTCTCACAGCCATTCGAGATTTAAAGGGGTGGTCTTTGAGGAAAATAAAATTACCGGTGACAGGGAAGGTTTGAAAATAATAAAACTAGCTAGTCATACTCATCTACAGTAACCTTTCGAATATAGTGCTGGTAGGTGAACTCATCAGCTGAAGTCTGATTTGTTGCAACAGTCAGTTGAGAAACACAACTTAGTCTATGTGTCTTCAATGTGCCGTTCCAGTCACATGACCACTGCAGAAAATCTCAGGATCCACCTGTCAAGTGACCAACGGAGGAAGAGAAAGATGCGGAGGGGACCTGATCACTTCCTGTCCCGATGCGGATTGTGGGAGGTAGGGAAGTGTGGGTGGGACCTGATCATTTTTTGTTACAATGCGGATAGCGGAAGGTAGAAAAAGCTGGGAGTGCCTGATCACTTCTTGTCCCATTACTGATCATGGGAGGTAGAGAAGGGTGGGAGGGGGGGACCTGATCATGTCTTGTCCCAAAGCGGATTGTAGGACGTAGAGAAGGGTGGAGGGAGCTGATCACTTCTTGTCCAGATGCAGATTATCAAAGCGGCCAACACCGGGTCTGGGGGGAGCTAGGAAGGTCATGTCTAATTTTGTATTTTGTTTTTTTAAAACTATCCCTTGCTGCCAAAAAAATGTAAGCAATTTCTTATGCGGAGCACGAGTAATTGGGGATTTATAGCCTGCACAGAAAAAAAATCATATTAGAAAAATAATCTCTTACTCAGAATGTGAAGGTTTCAAAAGATTATCTTTCAAATAAATGATAGATTTTGTGTTTTGTTTTTTTGTTGGCTGGTTTCCTCTTAACTAGTCAGAAGAATCAGGTAGAATATTTTTCCTAGGTTGCCAAGCAGCAGCAATATGACACGTGGAAATGTGAGACTTCGTAACTCCTGAAGCCTTCCACTGTAATAGCAGCTATTTCTTGTTAAAGCACCCTTCACGTGCATTATTAAGGAGATCTTCAGAGCCAGCTATTTCCCATAGAGTCCATGACTCCAAATGCAGATAAAATAAACTGTCAATTAATAGTAGCAGAAGTGTCTTAAGGTGGCTTTACACACTGCAACATCGCAAACGACATCGCTGTAACATCACCGGTTTTGTGACGTAATAGCGACCTCCCCAGCGACATTGCAGTGTGTGAAACACATCAGCGACCTGGCCCCTGCTGTGAAATTGCTGATCGCTACAAATCGTTCAGGACCATTCTTTGGTCCTTTGTTTCCCGCTGTGCAGCAAAGCCTCAGTGTGTAAAGGGGACGTAAAACACTGGAAACGAGCGATGTGTCACAATATCTGTCAATCACTATTCTCTGTCAGTCGGTCTCTCCCTCTCGGTCTCTATTCTCTCTCTGTCGGTCCGTCACTATCTCTGTCCCTCTCTCACAGTCTGTCGGTCATTTCCCCTCCTCTCTCATACTCACCGATCCCCGATCACCGGCGCTGCACGGCATTCACAGTGCTGCGGCGGCTTTTACTATTTTGAAAAAGCCGGCCGCTCATTAAACAATTTCGTATTCCCTACTTTCCCCGCCCACATGCGCCTATGATTGGTTGCAGTGATACACGCCCCCACGCTGAGTGACAGGTGTCTCACTGCACCCAATCACAGCAGCCGGTGGGCGGGTCTATACTGTGCAGTGAAATAAATAATTAAATAATTTAAAAAAACGGCATGCGGTCCCCCCCCAATTTTAATACCAGCCAGATACAGCCATACGGCTGAAGGCTGGTATTCTCAGGATGGGGAGCCCCACGTTATGGGGAGCCCCACAGCCTAACAATATCATAAAACAAGAATAGGGACACTTAGATCTATCATAGTTGGTAGATATCACTAGACCTCATAGTAGGCATAGAGAAAAACACGAGAAAAATACGGGGGTTTCTACTACGGTAGTGAGACCAAAAATGGTCACAAAATAATGCACAATCAATCAACCTCTTGAAATATAAAAGGAATTTTTATTGACAACAATTTTTTATATGAGGAGAAAGTACATTTTATTATAAATTACATAAATAGAGTGAACCAGGTAAAGACGGGAAAATACCGCAACCCAGACACGCCAGGTGACGCACAGATGGGAAAACAGGAGTACGTGCACTGATTAAAGAGAATATATAAGGCTGAATATAGTCAAAAGACAATTCAGGGCTAAATATCTGCCAAAAGCTCAGAGAAAATCTGAATAGATTTTGTCAAAAAATGACAAACATACAGGGGTGTCTGCAGATAAAGATATATATATATATATATATATAATCTAGATCAGTAAATATATGCAGAGCAACCCCCAGATAATCGTTATCAATCCACAGAGCTAATGAGAGAAAAATAGCCAAAGTCAGTTAAAGATATTAACATATGCAAGACATTATGGAATTAACCCTGCAAGACAAATACAAGAAGCCTGACTTAATGAATGAACAAGGCAATGATTAACAAAATACTCCTGTTTTGATAACCAGCTGAGTAAAAACATTAACACTCAGCATAGCACTGATGCCACTAAATAACATATATCAGACCGTGTAAGGATGAACATGCTCATACAAATATATAAAGAGCATGAGCTTTAGTAGACACCAGGCAGAAGAAGCTTACCCATCTGTTAATAACAACCCGGCGTGGCATGCTCCGACGTGCACGTTTCGTGACCTTCCTCGGGGAGCTGCGCTACAGCTGTGCAGTGTGAAGGGGTTTAAAAATGACGCCACGGTGTTTGATTGGCGCACGGGGAGTGAAGACACAGGAAGTGGCATGCGTCGTCGGGTCTCCCAGGAACGACGGGGGCATGAGTCATGTCGTCACATGACACACCCACGTCAGCCTGTACGGAGGCCGTCAGAGGCACACATTAGTGTGAGATCACTGCTCATGCGCGCACCGTGGCATCCATGCTCACTGATGGCAAATAGTAAGGGCAAATGGAGCGGGACATTCTATGGGACGCAGAGAGATATGCAGCCAGCACCATAACGTAAATACACATATAAATGTATATACAAAATGTATACATAGGAGGAATACGAACCACATGGAGAGAATATACAGTATAAAGGATATATATATATATATATATATATATATATATATATATATATATATATATATATATATATATGGAGATCAGTATAACCATCAATTATTAATGATAAATCTCCCATAAATGAATACAATAAAAATGTGGAAAAACACTGATTGTTAACATAACCATCAGTGCTGAACCATTTAAAGATGCAGATAAGAGAGAGCAAAGGTTCTTAAACATCAAATGTATCCAAAGAATCTCCAGGGATCGTATCATCAGTTGTTGATGTATATGGAGTGCGTAGCTGGTTTCACATTAAATTCCAAATCCCAGATTTTATCGTATCCATAAATCCGTAGAAGCATATTCCATGTATGAATACAAAGAAACATATATAGGGAGCATGGATAGGTCACTGATAAAAAATAAAAATAAAAAAACAATTTTTACAATTAAAAACAACAACACTAACACTTTAAAATGACAAAGAGGCGGCCATGCCACCAAATAGTGAACAAACCAGAAGTATAAAGAGGTCATGGGGTATATATAGCGTTTTCTTCAGAGAAAAGGGGCAAATGACAATTTTTCATTCAAGCCCTTGGGTGCCATTGTTCCCAAGGTCACAATCCACCTACATTCCATACGTGCCAAAGCCTGCTTGAAATTACCACCCCTAGAGCCCATATGAAGTTTGTCAATACCCCTGACACGCAAGGAGGAGGCATCACAATTATGGACGCGCTTAAAGTGTCTGGGGATGGTTCTGAGGGAGTCGAGATCATCAACATCAACTGCAGCGGCTATATCCCTAACGTGTTCGCGTATTCGCACGCGTAGTTGTCTCGATGTTAACCCAACATAGGATAAGCCACAGCCACATTTGGCCAAGTATATTACAAAATCGGTGCTGCAGGAGATGTATTTCCTGATCTCAAACTCCCTCAGACCATCCGCCGACATAAAGGAAGTAGCCCTCTCGATGTTTTTACAAGCAAGGCAAGAGCCACACGGAAAACATCCCCATTTAGTTTTTCCAGTATAAAATGGGAAAGTGCTCTTACATATATAATGGCTATGAACCAATAGGTCTTTAAGATTCTTCCCTCTCCTTGCTGTCATTAAGGGACGTTCCGACAGGGCTTTTTTAGGGTTGGCTCAGTTGTTAAAACCGGCCAATGTTTGGTTAGGATGCGTCTGATGTCTTCCCATTGATTATTATATGTTGAAATGAATCTAATAGTTGGTTTATTTTTATTAATTTTTGGGGTTACTGCTAGAAGATCGCTTCTGGGAGTAACCCTGGCTCTAGCATATCCTGATTTCACACCTCTTGTGCTATAACCCCTATCTTTGAAGCGTTGGGAGAGATCCCCTGCTTGTTTTTCAAAAAGGGTGTTTGAAGAACACACCCTTTTCATTCGTAAGAACTGACCGATGGGTACAGCCCTGATAGTTGACGGTAAATGGGCTGATGAAGCATGTAACAGGCTGTTTACCGACGTTTCCTTACGGAAAACGTCGGTTTGAACCAACCTGTCACATGAAATGGAAATTTTTATATCTAAAAAATCAATTTCTTCGGGGTTACTCCTGTAAGTCAGCCTGATATTGCGGTCATTAGAATTTAAAACAGAAAAAAATGATTGTAATTCAAGGTCGGTTCCCCTCCAGATGATGAACAAATCGTCGATATAGCGCAACCAGCACTGCGTATGGGTCACGGCGCAGGCGCCGTCGTCGGGAACCTCCCTCTCCCAAAGGCTGAGAAAGAGGTTCGCGTACGACGGCGCGCACGCCGCGCCCATCGCAGTGCCACGCCTCTGGAGGAAGAACCGATCCTTGAATAAAAAGAAATTCCGCTTCAGGATGAATTCCAGGAGTTCCAAAATCAGATCTTGTAGGGGAATCTCTCAGTTACTCATACGCAAAAAGTACTTGACTGCCTGCAGGCCGTGTTCATGATGGATACAGGAATAGAGGGTCTCCACATCTGCTGCCACTAAAAGTATACCAGAATCTAAACACAATCCATCAATCCTCCGCAGGACGTCCGAGGTGTCTCTGACATAGGAGGGCAGCGTTTCAACCAAAGGATGTAAATAATATTCGATAAATCGACATATGGGATCGCAAAGCCCTCCTATGCCAGAGACAATGGGACGCCCCGGGGGACAAAGTGGATTTTTGTGTATTTTGGGCAGCAGATAAAATGTAGGTGTTATTGGAAATTTAATGTGGAGACCCTCAAATACCTTTTTAGTAATGATACCCCGATCCAGGGCCGCGCCCAGAATAGCGATCAATTCCAATGAAAACTTGTTGGTGGGATCCTCAGAGACAGTCGTATAAGCCTCCCGATCCCTTAGCTGCTTGAATGCCTCCCGTTCATACATTGATGTAGGCCACAACACCATGTTCCCTCCTTTGTCGGCAGGTTTTATTACTATGCCCTCCATAAGCTGTAATTCTTGGATGGCCTTTCTCTGTTTCATCGACACGTTGTGTCGATTACTCCATTTTTGTAGGTTATTTAGATCTTCCATAACTAACTTATTAAAAATCTCAACCTGCGGACACAAGGAAAAAGGAGGGAACGTGGTGGATTTTGGAAGTATGCTAGTGGGAAATTTACCTGTTGGCAATGGTGTGGACTCCGCCTCCAGCTCCTTCAAGATCTCAATTGCCTCCAATTCCGCCGGTGTAAAAGAGTAATCATTCAAATCCTTTTTAGTATGTAACTGAAAAAGCCGGCCGCTCATTAAACAATTTCGTATTCCCTACTTTCCCCGCCCACATGCGCCTATGATTGGTTGCAGTGAGACACGCCCCCACGCTGAGTGACAGGTGTCTCACTGCACCCAATCACAGCAGCCGGTGGGCGGGTCTATACTGTGCAGTGAAATAAATAATTAAATAATTAAAAAAAAACGGCGTGCGGTTCCCCCCAATTTTAATACCAGCCAGATACAGCCATACGGCTGAAGGCTGGTATTCTCAGGATGGGGAGCCCCACGTTATGGGGAGCCCCACAGCCTAACAATATCAGTCAGCAGCCGCCCAGAATTGCCGCATACATTAGATGCGACAGTTCTGGGACTGTACCCGGCTCTTCCCGATTTACCCTGGTGCGTTGGCAAATCGGGGTAATAAGGAGTTATTGGCAGCCCATAGCTGCCACTAAATCCTAGATTAATCATGTCAGGCGTCTCCCCGAGATTCCTTCCATGATTAATCTGTAAATTACAGTAAATAACACACACACCCGAACAATCCTTTATTAGAAATAAAAAATAAAAAACACTGAGTGACAGCTCAGTCGATCGCACGGCTGTCTTCATTAGCTGCGTGGAGGTGACAGGAGCGGCGGTGTCTTCTGCTGCTCCTGTCACCTGCATATAGCAGAGCTGGAAGCGACGCTGGAGATCCGTGGATTACGCCGGACAAGGAGGGCTTTTTGGGGCTGATTAAATTGGTGATGCGGGAATGTGTTTGTGTTTTTTTATTTCTAATAAAGGATTTTTTCGGGTGTGTGTTTATTTACTGTAATTTACAGATTAATCATGGAAGGAATCTCGGGGAGACGCCTGACATGATTAATCTAGGACTTATTGGCAGCTATGGGCTGCCAATAACTCCTTATTACCCCGATTTGCCAACGCACCAGGGCAAATCGGGAAGAGCCGGGTACAGTCCCAGAACTGTCGCATATAATGTATGCGGCAATTCTGGGCGGCTGCTGACTGATATTGTTAGGCTGGGGGGCTCCCCATAACGTGGCGCTCCCCATCCTGAGAATACCAGCCTTCAGCCGTATGGCTTTATCTGGCTGGTATTAAAGTTGGGGGGAACCGCACGACGGTTTTTTTAATTATTTATTTATTTCTATACTCCATAGTGACACGCCCACCGGCTGCTGTGATTGGGTGCGGTGAGACACCTGTCACTCAGCGTGGGGGCGTGTCTCACTGCAACCAATCATAGGCGCCTGTGGGCGGGGAAAGTAGGGAATACGAAATTGTTTAATGAGCGGCCGGCTTTTTCAAAATAGTAAAAGCCGCCGCAGCAGTGTGAATGCCGTGCAGCGCCGCGCCGGAGATTGGGGGACGGTGAGTATGAGAGAGGGGGGGGGAACTGACCGACACACTGTGAGAGAGGGACAGAGATAATGACGGACCGACAGAGAGAGAATAGAGACCGAGAGGGAGAGACCGACTGACAGAGAATAGTGATTGACAGATATTGTGACACATCGCTCGTTTCCAGTGTTTGACTAGCTAGGTCGTTCTGCAGGTCCGGATCGCTGTTGCGTCGTTGGCCAGGTTTGCCTGTTTGACAGCTCACCAGAGACTCACCAGAGACTTTGTAGCGATCCCGGCCAGGTTGGGATCGCTGGTGGGATCGCTGAAAGTCTCAGTGTGTAAAGGGGCCTTTAGTTTTAACTGTCATGTAGAATAACACAGGCTCTTTATAACCTCAATACAAAATCTATGGTCTGATGGAACTGATTATTGGTAAAGGAGCGCTTATTATCCGGAAAGTAGAAAGCACTTATTACTGTGTGCATCCAATTATAAAACAAATGAACAATTGACAAAAAAAAAAGTTGGAAATATTTAGTTTCAAGAAACAAAAGTAATACAATTCCAACAAACTGTAAAATGTCAAGTGCTACCAGTAAAATGAAATAAAATTTAAAAAAAAAACTTTTACATCAATGGAAAAAAATAGCAAAGCGCTTTGCCATTAAAAAGCAAAACAAAAACTAAGAGCTCAAAAATGCAAATGTGTACCAAGGCACCAGATGAACAGGAATGCCTAACCTACCACATTCTACATTACCAGTCAATAACTGGGCAGTATCCATCACCCGCTCAGCCTCTACATACTGTGCTAACAGTATGTATTGGCTGAAAAGTTCCATGTGGAAATATCAAAGACCACTTAGGCTACGTTCACACATCAGTTTTTTTCCATCAGGCACAATCCGGAAAAAAAAACGGATAAATCGAATCCGGCGCCGGATCCGCTTTATCCCCATTGATTTGTATTTGGGCCGGATTGTGCCTGATGGCCTTGCATTGCATCCGGCTTTTGACGGATCCGGCATAATTACTCAATGCGGCAGCCGGATGGAACGTCTCATTGAATGTTTTTTGTCTCGGAAAAAAAAAAACGGATCGTGCCGTATCCGGCGCAATATGGCATGATTTACAATGGAAGCCTATGGACGCCGTATCCGGCGCAATGCAGCAAAAAAACAGATACGGCCACCAAATCCGTTTTTTTAAACGGAGCATGCTCCAATTTATTGCAAAAAAACGGATCCAGCAAAAAAAAACAAAAAAAAAAAATGGATGAAACTGATGCAAAAACTGATGCGCCAGATCCATTTTTTTTGACGGATCTGGTATACCAGATCCGTCAAATCCGTTTTTGCATATTCTGCGCTGGATCCGTTGCATCAGGCACAAGAACTGATGTGTGAACATAGCCTTAAGGGGATCATTGTTAGAAAATGCAGGCATAAGATGAAAATATAAAACCAAACTTTTCTGTAAAACTGACTGTGATACAACCTCCATGATGCGGCGATGTCCTGGTTTGGTCAGAAGTACAATATGAAGTTTATGCGGTCAATCATTTGACAGGCGCTCACTCTGCACATTAAGTATCAGACATTCAGATATTCCTCTTCAGTTATCAGATGTGTTTGTTAGGGTGGGGGCAGACGGCTGTAGAGCCTTCCATCTGAGAGAATCAGGATGATTACGCAGATCACACTCTGATCAAGGTTTGATCCAAGTGTCAACATTTTCTCCTCAAATCCGAGAGAATCTGAACAAAATTTCTCCATCCTCTCCAATCTTTCAGGCCGTGGACATGGGACTGCTCTTAGATGTCATCCGAGGGTAGTCCAATGATTTCCAGGCACTCATGGGCTTGAATTGGCGAGTATAATCCAGATATCGAAACAAACTCGAGCATGCAGCTATTTTTTCCACGGACAGTGTCCAGGGAAAAAGTCTGTTATGCAAGCGGCCCCATAGACTAATATTGGTCTGAATGTAATCCGGTGTGTTCTTGGCCTGCACTGGGATCGGAAATATGGCCATGTGCACAAGTTCTTATCAGTTTTGTCCATAGTTCACATCAATATATTTTAACCCCATTTGACTGGAGTCAATTTTTCATTTTGAGGCTTTTGGGGGGTTTTTCCTGTTATTCCAAGAACCATAACATTTAAAAGGGAACCTGTCACCAGATTTGATGACTAAACTGCGGCCACCACCAGTGAGCCCTTATATACAGCATTCCAGAATACTATATATGAGCCCAATCCACTTTGCAGAATGTAAAAAAAAAAAAAGACACTTATTACTAGGGCGGTGGTCCAGTCCGATGGGCATCGCTTCTCTCTGGTTCAGCGCCGCTTTTCTTTGCACGCCCGTGTGAATAGCGCTTCTTGCTTCATCCACACAGGCCGACACTGCAGTCCTGCACAGGCGCGCTTTGATCTGCCCTGCTGAGGGCAGATCAAAGCATTGTAGTGCGCATGCGCAAGCGGTCTTTGATCTTTCCTCACATCTGCGCATTACAGTACTTTGATCTTCCCTCAGCAGGGCAGATCAAAGTGTGCCTGCGCAGGACCGCAATGCTGGCCTGTGTGGATGACATAGGACATGTTATTAACATGGGCCTCAGAAGAAGGAGAATGGTGACCATCGCAGAGAGGAGGCGCCGTATCGGAGAGCAGTGACACCCATCGGACCGTACCTAGGTGAGTATAATAAAGGTCTTTTACATTCTACAGATCGGCCTGGGTTCTTACACGCAGTATTCTGGAATTCTGCATATAAGGGCTCACTGGTGGTGGCCGCAGCTTACAGTCGCCAAATCTGGTGACAGGTTCCCTTTATTTTGTTGTCAAAAGAGGTGAAGTTATCTTTATGTGATTTGTATCCAGTACCTCAAAAACAAGATTCAGATACGTAATACTAATGCCATTTTTGGCATCTTCATGCTCAAAACACCCTAAATTTATGCAAATATCACTGACAGCGACACTTAAAAGGGAACCTGTCAGGTCCAATATGCAGCCAGAACCACGAGCAATTCTGGGTGCATATTGCTAATCCCTGCCTAACGCTCCCTGTATACATTGGCATAGATAAAGAGATCTTTACAAAGAAGGGAATTTTGTTACTTACCGTAAATTCCTTTTCTTCTAGCTCTTATTGGGAGACCCAGACGATTGGGGTATAGCTACTGCCCTCCGGAGGCCACACAAAGCACTACACTAAAAAGTGCAAGGCCCCTCCCCTTCTGGCTATACCCCCCCGTGGTATCACGGGTTCTCCAGTTTTAGTGCCAAAGCAAGAAGGAGGAAGCCAATAACTGGTTTAAACAAATTAACTCCGAATAACGTCGGAGAACTGAAAAACCGTTCAACATGAACAACATGTGTACCCGCAAACAACAAAAAAATCCCGAAGGACAACAGGGCGGGTGCTGGGTCTCCCAATAAGAGCTAGAAGAAAAGGAATTTACGGTAAGTAACAAAATTCCCTTCTTCTTCAGCGCTCTATTGGGAGACCCAGACGATTGGGACGTCCAAAAGCTGTCCCTGGGTGGGTAAAGAGATACCTCATGTTAGAGCTGCAAAACAGCCCTCCCCTACGGGGATGTCACTGCCGCCTGCAGGACTCTTCTACCTAAGCTGGCATCCGCCGAAGCATAGGTATGCACCTGATAATGTTTGGTGAAAGTGTGCAGACTCGACCAGGTAGCTGCCTGGCACACCTGTTGAGCCGAAGCCTGGTGTCGCAAAGCCCAGGACGCACCCACAGCTCTGGTTGAGTGGGCTTTCAGCCCTGAAGGAACCGGAAAGCCCAGCAGAACGGTAGGCTTCCAGAATTGGTTCTTTGATCCATCGAGCCAGGGTGGCTTTAGAAGCCTGCGACCCCTTGCGCTGGCCAGCGACAAGGACAAAAAGTGCATCTGAACGGCGGATAGGCGCCGTGCGAGAAATATAGATTCTGAGTGCTCTCACCAGATCTAGCAAACGTAAGTCTTTCTCATACCGGTGAACCGGCTGAGGACAAAAGGAAGGCAAGGATATATCCTGATTAAGATGAAACGAGGATACGACCTTAGGGAGAAACTCCGGAATGGGGCGCAGCACTACCTTGTCCTGGTGGAACACCAGGAAGGGAGCCTTGGATGACAGAGCTGCCAGCTCAGACACTCGCCTAAGCGATGTGATCGCAACAAGAAACGCCACTTTCTGTGACAGGCGAGAAAAGGAAACGTCCTTTAGAGGCTCGAAGGGCGGCTTTTGCAGAGCAACTAGTACTCTGTTCAGATCCCATGGATCTAACGGCCGCTTGTACGGGGGCACAATATGACAGACCCCCTGTAGGAACGTGCGCACCTTAGGAAGACGTGCTAGACGCTTCTGAAAAAACACAGATAGTGCCGAGACTTGCCCTTTAAGGGAGCTGAGCGACAAGCCCTTTTCCAACCCCGATTGCAGGAAGGAAAGAAAGGTGGGCAATGCAAATGGCCAAGGGGATACTCTCTGTGCAGAGCACCAGGATAAGAAAATCTTCCACGTTCTGTGGTAGATCTTAGCAGACGTTGACTTCCTAGCTTGTCTCATTGTGGCTACGACTCCTTGAGATAATCCTGCGGACGCTAGGATCCAGGACTCAATGGCCACACAGTCAGGTTCAGGGCCGCAGAATTCTGATGGAAAAACGGCCCTTGGGACAGTAAGTCTGGTCGGTCTGGCAGTGACCACGGTCGACCGACCGTGAGATGCCACAGATCCGGATACCACGATCTCCTCGGCCAGTCTGGGGCGACGAGTATGACGCGGCTGCAATCGGATCTGATCTTGCGTAACACTCTGGGCAAGAGTGCCAGAGGTGGGAAGACGTATGGGAGCTGGAACTGCGACCAATCTTGAACTAATGCGTCTGCCGCCAGAGCTCTTTGATCGCGCGACCTCGCCATGAATGCCGGGACCTTGTTGTTGTGCCGGGACGCCATTAGGTCGACGTCCGGCACTCCCCATCGGCGACAGATTTCCTGAAACACGTCCGGGTGAAGGGACCACTCCCCTGCGTCCATGCCCTGGCGACTGAGGAAGTCTGCTTCCCAATTTTCTACGCCTGGGATGTGAACCGCGGATATGGTGGATGCTGTGTCCTCCACCCACATTAGAATGCGCCGGACTTCTTGGAATGCTTGCCGACTGCGCGTCCCTCCTTGGTGGTTGATGTATGCCACCGCTGTGGAGTTGTCCGACTGGATTCGGATCTGCTTTCCTTCCAGCCACTGTTGGAAGGCCAGTAGGGCAAGATACACTGCCCTGATTTCCAGAACATTGATCTGAAGGGTGGACTCCTGCGGAGTCCACGTCCCCTGGGCCCTGTGGTGGAGAAACACTGCTCCCCACCCTGACAGACTCGCATCTGTCGTGACCACTGCCCAGGATGGGGGCAGGAAGGATCTCCCCTGAGACAATGAGGTGGGAAGGAGCCACCATTGTAGAGAGTCCTTGGCCGTCTGGGAAAGAGAGACTTTCCTGTCCAGGGACGTTGACTTCCCGTCCCATTGGCGGAGAATGTCCCATTGAAGTGGGCGCAGATGAAACTGCGCAAAAGGGAACTGCTTCCATGGCTGCCACCATCTTCCCGAGGAAGTGCATGAGGCGCCGTAAGGGGTGCGACTGGCCTTGAAGGAGGGATTGCACCCCTGTCTGTAGGGACCGCTGCTTGTTCAGCGGAAGCTTCACTCTCGCTGCTCGAGTATGAAACTCCATGCCAAGATACGTTAGCGACTGTGACGGTGACAGATTCGACTTTGGAAAGTTGATGATCCATCCGAACGTCTGTAGAGTCTCCAGCGTAGCATGTAGACTGAGTTGGCATGCCTCGTGAGAGGGTGCCTTGACAAGTAGATCGTCTAGGTAAGGGATCACCGAGTGTCCCTGAGAGTGCAAGACTGCTACCACCGCCGCCATGACCTTGGTGAAGACCCGGGGGGCTGTCGCCAGACCGAATGGCAGAGCTACGAACTGAAGATGGTCGTTTCCTATCACAAAACGTAGAAAACGTTGATGTTCTGTAGCAATTGGCACGTGGAGATAAGCATCTTTGATGTCTATTGAGGCAAGGAAGTCTCCTTGAGACATTGAGGCAACGACAGAGCGGAGGGTTTCCATCCGGAACCGTCTGGCGTGCACATGTTTGTTGAGCAGCTTTAGATCCAGAACAGGACGGAACGAGCCGTCCTTTTTTGGAACCACAAAGAGATTGGAGTAAAACCCTCGCCCTTGTTCCTGAGGCGGTACAGGAACCACTACTCCTTCCGCTCTTAGGGAGTCCACCGCCTGCAGCAGGGCATCTGCTCGGTCTGGATGTGGGGAGGTTCTGAAGAACCGAGCTGGAGGACGAGAACTGAACTCGATTCTGTACCCGCGAGACAAAATGTTTGTCACCCACCGGTCTTTGACCTGTGACATCCAAATGTCGGAAAAGCGGGAGAGCCTGCCCCCGACCGGAGATGCGGAGGGGGGGGGCTGGAAGTCATGAGGTAGCCGCTTTGGAAGCGGTTCCTCCATTTGCTTTCTTGGGGCGTGCGTGAGCCCGCCAGGAATCTGAGACTCTTTGCGTCCTCTGAGTCCCTTTGGACGAGGAGAATTGTGTCTTGCCCGAACCTCGAAAGGACTGAAACCTCTGCTGCCATTTTTTCTGCTGAGGTTTGCTTGATCTGGGCTGGGGTAAGGAAGAGTCTTTACCCTTGGACTGTTTAATGATGTCAGCCAATGGCTCGCCAAACAGTCTATCTCTAGATAAAGGCAAGCTGGTTAAACATTTTTTGGAACCAGCATCTGCTTTCCAGTCCTTTAACCACAAGGCTCTGCGCAAAACTACCGAATTGGCGGACGCCATTGAGGTGCGGCTGGTAGATTCTAGGACCGCATTGATAGCGTAAGACGCAAACGCAGACATCTGCGAGGTAAGGGACGCCACTTGCGGCACCGCTGGATGTATGACAGCATCCACTTTTGCTAAACCAGCTGAAATAGCTTGGAGTGCCCATACGGCTGCGAATGCTGGAGCAAACGACGCGCCGATAGCTTCATAGACAGATTTTAACCAAAGGTCCATCTGTCTGTCATTGGCATCCTTAAGTGAAGCGCCATCCTCCACTGCAACTATGGATCTAGCTGCAAGTTTGGAAATCGGGGGGTCTACTTTTGGACACTGGGTCCAGCGCTTGACCACATCAGGGGGGAAAGGAAAACGTGTATCCTTAGAACGTTTAGAGAAACGCCTTTCTGGATGAGCGTCGTGTTTCTGGATTGACTCTCTGAAGTCAGAGTGATCCAAGAAAGCACTCAATTTACGCTTGGGATAGAGGAAACGAAACTTCTCCTGCTCTGCAGCTGCCTCCTCTGCAGAAGGAGCTGGGGGAGAAATATCCAACAGTCTATTGATGGCTGAGATAAGCTCGTTTACCATGGCGTCCCCATCCGGGGTATCCAGATTGAGAGGGGTTCCAGGATAAGACTCCTGATCACTCTCTTCAGACGCATCACAGGGCGACTGATTGCGCTGAGACCCTGAGCAGTGTGATGACGTTGAGGGTCTGTCCCAGCGAGCTCGCTTAGGGTGGCTGGGGCTATCATCTGAGTCATAATACTCAGCCTGGGAAGCCGGGGACCCCGTTGCAGTCTGGATTAATTCCAACTGAGGGGGATTAGCGGACAGAGACCTCGCCGTGTCCATAGACTGAGCCCCAGTCATGGATTGCAAAGTTTCAAGGATTTTTGCCATAGTCACAGACATTCCATCAGCAAAAACTGCAAAGTCTGTCCCTGACACCGGGGCAGGACTTACAAGCGTCTCAGCCTGGGTCACTACCCCTCCGGACTCCGGCTGGCGAAGCAGCACCGGATCTGAGCATTGCACACAATGGGGGTCTTTGGAACCTGCTGGTAGAGCAGCCCCACATGCAGCACACGCAGTGTACACAGCCCTAGCCTTGGCAGCCTTGCGTTTTGTGGATGACATGTTGCTGCCTCCTCAGAGCGATCTGGGGTATCCAGCCAGGAAGCGACCTCACAGTGCAAGAAATAAATAAATATATATATCTGGTGACACAGTACACCAATACACACTGAGGCACTAGAGGGGCCAGCTGAAATGCCGCTTACCGCCCGCTTAAGAGCGGGTGTGTGGTCGCCAAAAGCCCCCTAGTCCAGGTCTCCCAGAGCCTTGCGTCCTTCCTCTAGCCAGACTGCATGTAATGGCTGCCGGCGTCCTGGGAGAGGAGGGGGGGCGGGCCCTGGGCGTTCCTGGCTAAGAGCGGGAAGCCTGCTTCCCTCTGTGCCTAGTGAGAGGGCTGGAGCATGTAAATCAGGCTCCAGCCCTCGTCGCTGCTGCGAAACAGCGTCTCTCCCCTACCCTGATTGACAGGGTGGGGGCGGGAACGAAGCGGAGCTAGGCCGCAAAAGCCGGGGACTGGATTTATAAACGCCGCCGCCGTAAAAGCGCGGTCGGCGTGTCCCCGGCGCACTACAAGTCACAGCAGCGCCGCCGGTCCAGTGGGGGTCGGCGCTGCGTTCCCACAACACAAAAGTCCCCCAGTAAACTGCAGGAACACCAACTCAATCGATACGGTCCCCGGCGCACTACAACACCCAGCCAGCCCGGAGTGTGTCTGTGCCTGCCGGGGACACAGAGTACCTGTATGATGCAGGGCCATGTCCCTGATTGTACTCCTGCTCCATATCCATCAGGTTCAACTGGGTCTGTGGATGGAGCCCGGCGTCAGAGCTTAGAGGCCGGCAGGATCCCACTTCCACAGAGCCCTACAAGGGGATGTGGAAGGAAAACAGCATGTGGGGCTCCAGCCCCTGTACCAGCAATAGGTACCTCAACCTTACAACACCATCCACGGGTGAGAAGGGAGCATGCTGGGGGCCCTATATGGGCCCTCTTTTCTTCCATCCGAAATAGTCAGCAGCTGCTGCTGACTAAAATCTGTGGAGCTATGCGTGGATGTCTGACCTCCTTCGCACAAAGCTTGAAAACTGGAGAACCCGTGATACCACGGGGGGGTATAGCCAGAAGGGGAGGGGCCTTGCACTTTTTAGTGTAGTGCTTTGTGTGGCCTCCGGAGGGCAGTAGCTATACCCCAATCGTCTGGGTCTCCCAATAGAGCGCTGAAGAAAAGTATTTCTATTGATCTTTTACCGTATACTAATGAGCGAGGGGCCTAGTCACAAGGGCATTAGTTCCCCGTCAAGTCATCCCCATTAGCATGTTAGCATGCCCCTGTGGGTGCACTAACATGCTAATGAATATGCAGCGTCACAGGATGATCTCACAGGCGTCTCTGCCGCCATTGCGTCCAACAGGGGATTTTGGCTCAGTGCGCATGACCCCAGAGTTTGGTCATGCGCACTATTTCAGTTTGAAGCCAGGACACGTACACCCAGCTTCATAGTGCGCATGACCGAAACTCCGGGGTCATGCGCACTGAGCCGAAATTCCCCGTCGGATACGATGGCGGCGGAGAGGTGAGTGAGATCATTGTGTGACGCTGCGTATTCATTAGCATGGTAGCACACCCACCAGGGTGTACTAACATGCTAATGGGATGACAGGCCAGGGGAACTAACGCCCAGGGGACTAGTGTCCTCACTCATTAGCATAAGATGCTTTTTCTAAATATCTCTTTATCTATGCTAGTTTATACAAGGACAGTTAAGCTGGGTTCACACTAAGCGACAGCGACAACGACGTCGCTGTTACGTCACCATTTTCGGTGACGTAACAGCGACCTTGTAAGTCGCTGTTATGATCGCTGCTTAGCTGTCAAACACAGCAGAAGCAGCGATCATAACGTCGCTGTGCTACATGTGCAGAGAGCAGGGAGCCGCGCTTAGCGCTGGCTCCTTGCTCTCCTAGGTACAGTACACATCGGGTTAATTAACCCGATGTGTGCTGCAGCTACATGTCACAGTGCAGAGAGCAGGGAGCCGCGCGCACTGCTTAGCGCTGGCTCCTTGCTCTCCTAGCTACAGTACACATCGGGTTAATTACCCGATGTGTACTGCAGCCACATGTGCACAGAGCAGGAGCCGGCACTGGCAGCAAGGGCAGAGGCTGGTAACGAAGGTAAATATCGGGTAACCAGGGAAAGGTCTTCCCTTGGTTACCCGATGTTTACGCTGGTTACAGCTTACCGCAGCTGCCAGTGCCGGCTCCTGCTCGCTTCATTTCGTCGCTCTCTCGCTGTCACACACAGCGATGTGTGTGTCACAGCGGGAGAGTGACGACCAAAAAATGAAGCTGGACATTCAGCAACGACCGGCGACCTCACAGCAGGGGCCAGGTCGTTGCTGGATGTCACATACAGCGACAGCGACGGGACGTCGCTGCAACGTCACAGAAAATGGTGACGTAGCAGCGACGTCGTTGTCGCTGTGTGTGACACCAGCTTTAGGCAGGGATTAGCAATATGCACCCAGGACTGCTCATGCTTCTGGGTACATATTGCCCCTGACAGGCATCCTTTAACTGGCTTAAACAAATCACTTTAATGGCTAACATATTTACAAGTGAAATTTAGATAACACACCAGAAGTCCCAGTGTTAGGATCCAGATGTGATGACACTTCAGTCATAATGTGGCCAAGTTCTTAGTCCCAATGCCAAAACAACCCAAACTCCTGAATAACTCCTTAAAAAGTAATATACTGCCTCCTCTAGAAACACTTCCAGTAACATTGCATGCTAATAAAATCAATCTTTAAAGGATAGATCTGAAGAAGGATTTTACTGCCACCTTATTTTAGACATACCACATATAGGATAACTTTACTCTGCATGTAGCGCTGCTGGCCAGAGGTTCTTTACTGCATCAGTAACATGCTTGTAAGGAGAGAACAGTGTGGCATTTAAACTGCACGCCTGGCTCCTTCATAGCTGAAATTTACCAAGTTTTATTGACCGACAGATCACAAATAGAAGAGGAGCAGACCACAAATTCTGCCATCAGTACATAAATAAAGCGCCAGGGAAAATCACGACTGCCATATTTAGAAGCATGAGACTCCACATAGACGGGAGACCCTGCATAGTATCTGGGCTATGCTCTATCCATCTAGGAAACTGGGCACATTAAATACAGACTTTTAAGCCACCGTCACATTTAACGACTTACCAGAGATCCTGAAAACGATGTGACCTGATAAGGATCGCTGGTGAGATGTCACACAGTCAGACCTTACCAACAACGCAGTAACAATCAGTGACCTGTATATCGATCTCGGCAGATGTTGGGACTGTTAGGAGGTCGTTGGTAGGCGTCAACCACAGCGGTGCGTAATTCCCAGCAGGACATCGCCTTTGAAGAAAATGGTCCCAACCATTCAGCAATGACTAGAGATCTCACAGCAGGGGCCTGATCGTTGGTAGGTGTCACACATAACGAGATCGCTGCTGCGTCACAAAAATGGTGACACAGCAACCATCTCGTTAGCGATCTCATTGTGTGTGACGGGGCCTTTACTTTTCAAGGTTACTTTTTCTAATCATACAAGAAAGAAAGACAAACAGCAGTGTGCTGTATCAGATATTCATCAGTGTTTGGACAGTTTCTTGTATTCGTAATGAGCAGGTCGGACACTGACGGGCTCGACTCGTGTACAGAGCATAACAGAAGACTATGGGGGACTTGAGCATTTTTCCGGAAGATCTTAGGATTTTCCTTCACGGCCCATATAGTTGTAGAGGAGAATATACAGACACATTCCGCCTGCTATATTCTCACATGGGATCTTTTGCTTCGTCTGTTTGACTATGTACTAGTTTACATCGATCTTACATCAATATGTCAAATCCTCAGAATAATAATGTTATATGTAGAGGCATGCCAGAGAACACACGTGAAATTGGAAAAGACAAGCATTCACACATCTTATGGGAGAAAACGCTCGGAAATACAAAACGAAGATAAGTCTGACAGACAAGTGTATACATTGGCATTTGTTCCACACGTATGTACAAAATACAGCTGGCTAGGATGGAAGAGACAGAAAAAAGATGCAAAGCAGAGGACGCGGGTACAGATAATTCAGTTTGACTGGTGTTACAAGTTGTCTCATTTATTAGTACTGGAAAAACACAGGCAATGTCGTTCTGGAGCAGAAATCTGAAATGCCTCCCTAGAAACCACTGCTGTATACACTTTACACGCTCAGTAACGCATATATGGATAGTCTCCAGACTGGGATAAACTATCACACTGCATAATGTGGTACCCGGCCAGCAGAATAGCCCTTCCCTGCTGCCTACTGCCAGAATATAGGGCAATCATTCGGGTGACATAGATGGAGACAGCAGGAGAGCGGATTTTACATTTCCCTTAGGCCCCCTTCACATGGGTTTCTAGCATGCGTGGCATCTATATTTTTTCACAGATACCACATGTACCCATTATCTATGGGCAGCTCACGGGTTCTGTTTTTAAGAGGACCATGTGACCAACATGGAGACAGGTCTGGGTTTTTTTTCTAGTACCACCAGTGACAAGGGCCAGTATGTCTATGAGTCCATAAAAAACATCTACAGCATTCGGATGGCATCAGTGTACAGTCTGTATTCTGTACGTGTTTAACACTGAAAGTGTAGAAATAGATGCCACACGTATGTGTTTTTATAGGGACATGTGGAGGGGGCCTTATGTAAGGGTGCATGTCGCGTGTTCAGTAGTGTGTCACAGCAGCTTATTAGTGGAAATGAGATTAGCCACAAAACTTCTGCAAAAGTGTACCCAGTCATGAGATCTCTTTTTATAAGGGAAAAAGTCAGAAAAAAATGTGACCTAGCTGACTTATAGAAAATAACTCCACAGGGGTAAAAAAAAAAAAAAAATCATGAATCTGTCCAAAACATCTGGAAAAGCTTCATGGACGCAAAAATCAGAACACTAAGCAACAAAAAATGATGAAATTGTTTGAAATAACAAGAACACTAATTAAGAGATATTCACACTAAAAAAAAGTGGAGGAAATGCAATAATGAATTGGGCGCTATGGGATTAAAACAACGGAGCTGCAGATTTAAAGCCGGACTGTGAATGATATTACTGTACACAAATGACTGCGGAAAAGACTAGGTGAAATATAAGATCAGTGAAATGCAAGAAGTATGTATACATTGGATTCACACTATAATCTACAGAAAGACCAATCTAACCACGTGAGTAGTATAACAACTAGTGATAAGCGAGCACTACCATACTCAGATGCTCAATACTCTTAAGATGCTCAGATGGGCATAATGGAAGTAAATGAGGGACTTGTGCATTTCAGGGAACTCTTCCAGAAAAATGCTCAAGTCCCCCCATTGACTTCCATTATACTCGGCACTTGAGTCGCACCTGTCTGAGCATCCAACTGCTCATTACTAGTATCGAACATGATAGCGTTCGCTCAACTGCTACACGTAGTAAAGTAAGTGACATCATTGGAATCAGGGGCTCTTTTCCTACAGTATGCAGCTCTCAGCTGAGGTAGCAATAATCTGGTGACAGATTCCCTTTAATTAAATCATGGCGTCCATCTTAAAGGGAACCTGTCAGGTGCAATATGCACACAGAGCCACGAGCAGTTCTGGGTGCATATTACTAATCGCTGCCTAACTGTCCTTGTATACACTTGCATAGATAAAGAGATCTTTAGAAAAAGTATTTCTAAATATTGTATATTATATGCTAATGAGCATGGGGACTAGTCCCGAGGGCATTTGTTCCCTTAGGTTAAGTTCACACATCAGTTTTTTTTCTGTCTGGTCGAATCCGGCTCAAAAATCTATGCATCGGATGCGGCGAAAAAAACGGATGCGTTGCATAAGTTTTTCCATGCGACCCGTCCGTTTTTTCCCGGATTCGGTTTGATACTGAGCATGCGCAGTTCAAAAAACCGCATCCGGCGGCCGGATGCGGTTCTTTGCCGCAGGACGCCGCACCCGGCATCCTTAGGCTTTCATTGTAAATGGCGCGGCATTGCGCCACATCCGGCACGATGCGGTTTTTTCGCCGCAGCAAAAAACGCAGCATGCAACGTTTTATCCGGCCGCCGCACCAACTAAATATGCTGCATCCGGCAAAAAAGGGACGCAACGCAAGGCCATGCTGCACAATCCGGCGCTAATACAAGTCTATGGGGGAAAAACCGGATGCGGCGACAGCTGTTGCCGCATCTGGTTTTTCAGAAAAGCGCCGGATTGTGCCGCACAGAAAAAACCTGATGTGTGAACATACCCTTAGCTAGTCGGCCCACATAGCATGGTAGCACTCCCCTGTGGACGTACTAACATGCTAATCAATGTCCAGTGATGCGCACCTACTCCACTCTTTATGGCGGCCAGCGACGGATGGATGCGCACTGCTCATGATCCAGAGTACCCGGGACTTCCAGTAATGTGCACTAAACTGATGCCGAGTGTAAGCTTCCTGGCTTCAATTAGGTAAAGTGCGCATGACCGCAAGAGCTGAGGACTCCGGATCATGAGCAGTGCAAATCCATCCTCTGCCGGCCGCCATGAATAGTGAGGTATGTGCGCATCGGTGCGCATTTATTAGCATGTTAATACGTCCACAGGGGCATGCTGGCATGCTATGTGAGAAAACTGGCAAAGGGAACTAATGCCCTGGGGACTAGTCCCCATGCTCATTAGCATATAATATACAATATTTAGAAATACTTTTTCTAAAGATCTCTTTATCTATGCTAATGTATAAAGGGACGGTTAGTCAGGGATTAGCAATATGCACCCAGAAATGCTCGTGGTTCTGGGTTCATATTGGACCTGACAGGTTCATTTTAAGGAAAATAGTCATCTTTACGTAACGTGCGCACACAGCCTTTTTCGCTGCGTTTTGCTCATTTTTCGGGTGTGTTTTTGGTCTAAAAACTGCATGACTTTGCTTCCCCAGCAAAGTCTATGAGGTTTCATTTTTGCTGTTCGCACAGTGCAGTTTTGTTTTAGGTGCGAATTTTGTGGTGACCGCAAAGATGCAACATGTCAATTATTTCTGTGTTTTTGCCAGTGTTTTTTCACCCATGCAATGCACTGCAAAAAACGTAGCAACAAAAACGCAGCAAAAACACATGCTTTTTTTTTATGCATTTTTACCGCGGGTGCATTTTTGTGTGTTTTTTTTATGGACAAAAACGCACAAAATCGCTGTATCTCTGTGGTCACAAAAAAAGATAATGTGCGCACATAGCCTTAATATGCAAGAAAAGATACAAAGTTTCTAACTTTACTCTGTACAAGGGCAATCAAATTGTTTAGAGACCAACTGCACTACATGTATTAAACATGGGGCAAGTGATGACCTACACCACCAACAATTGAGCCAAAGGAATGGAAAAAAAAAAACCCTGAGGCAAAACTGATATTTTTCATCATACTGACCAAAACGTTTTAGCCAGGTACATTCTGTAACAAGCCTGAAAAAGCACTTAATAAACAGAGAAAAGAATGAACATATCCACTGTAACCTAAAAACGTTGTGATGCTGTTAAGACATTGTGTACACATACCTTACTTAAATTCACAGTGTTAAAGGGAACCTGTCATCCGAAATTTGGCTTTCAACCTAAATGTTTCCCCCTCTGCAGCTCCTGGGCTGCATTCTAGTAAGGTTTCTATACTTTTTGTGCCCCCTTTTAAACCAAAATAAATACTTTATAAAAGTTCTACCTTTTGGTATGAAAATCTTGTAAATTCTCCATGGGGGCGGGCCGTCTGGTGTCCGTTGCTGTCCCTTACGCCGTCCCCCCATGCTCCAAATCATCCCTCAGGACACCAGGTGACGTGGTCGCAGGCACGAGAGTATTGGCGGCGCTGTGATTGCATCGCAAGTGCCCGCCCATACTCTCGTGGCCGCGCTCTCCCCTCTGTACGTAGTTCAGATCCTCTCCGCTTCTCCTGTAGTGGCCTGCTCCGCTCCTCCCATCTATTTCCTGCTGCAGGGTGCGATGGGAAGGAGATGACGTCTGGTCATTTGGCCGGCGCAAAACGCTGGAGGAAGAGGGGAAAGTGCGGGCACGAGAGTATGGGCGGCACTTGCTGATGACACAGCACCGCCCATAACCTTGTGCCTGCGCAAAACGTCACCAGCGGTCACACGTGCACGCAGTGCACAGTCCCGCTACAGTCGCACAGCGCATGCGCGGGACCTCAGGCGCCCAGGGGTGGCGTCCTGAGGTTTGAAATTCAGCGTTCGGGGGCGGCGTAAAATCGGCAGGAGGACAGTAACGGACACCAGGCAGCCCGCCCCATGGATAATTTACGAAATTTACATACGAAAAGGTACAACTTTATAAAGTGTTTATTTTGGTATAAAAGGGGCCAGAAAAACTAGAGGAACCTTGCTAGAATGCAGCCCAGGAGCTGCAGAGGGGTAAACTCTTAGGTTTATAGCTAAATTTCTGATGACAGGTTCCTTTTAACGTCTCAGGCAGAAAGATCCATGCTGCTGCACATATAGTAAAGAGTAAAGAGTACCCCACCTACATTGGATTAGAAACATTCTCTTCTAGAGATTTAAAGACCCCAAATTATGCATACAGTGCTAGTTATACATACATCAGGGAAATACTTTTGTAATGAGCTGTGAACCCTCCCCCTCCCACACACACAGTTATTAGGTCACACTAAGCCAATTTTAACACTGAATGATACCAATTTTGATCATTTTTCTGGGTACAGTAGGTCACCCATTCCATGCATTTCTTTAGTTGCCTGGCTTTTAACCCACTAAGTTTCTAGATGTCCCTCATGTGCACTGGCGATCAAATCTAGAATTCTTAGGCTATGTGCCCACGGGACAATGCACCTGCGGATTTTGCCGTGATAAAGGCCCAGTCACACTAAACAACTTACCAGCGATCCCAACAACGATACAACCTGATAGGGATCGCTGGTAAGTTGCTAGGAGGTCGCTGGTGAGATGTCACACTAAGCGACGCTCCAGCGATCCCACCAGCAACCTGACCTGGCAGGGATCGCTGGAGTGTCGCTACACGGGTTGCTGGTGAGCTGTCACACAGGCAGATCTCACCAGTGACCAGCCCCCAGCGCCGCGTGGAAGCGATGCTGCGCTTGGTAACTAAGGTAAATATCGGGTAACCAACGCGATATTTACCTTTGTTCCCAGCGCACACCGCTTAGCGCTGGCTCCCTGCACACCTAGCCACAGTACAAATCGGGTTAATTACCTGATGTGTACTCTGCTACATGTGCAGGTAGCAGGAGCCGGCTTCTGCGGACGGTGGTAACCACGGTAAACATCGGGTAACCAAGAAGCCCTTCCCTTGGTTACCCGATATTTACCTTCGTTACCAGCGTCCGCCGCTCTCACACTGCCAGTGCCGGCTAACTGCTCTCTGCACACATAGCCACAGTTAATTACCCGATGTGTATCCGGCTACGTGTGCAGAGAGCAGGGAGCCGGCACTGACAGCTGAGAGCAGCGGACGCTGGTAACGAAGGTAAATATCGGGTAACCAAGGTAAGGGTTTCTTGGTTACCCGCTGTTTACATTGGTTACCAGCGTCTGCAGAAGCCGGCTCCTGCTGCCTGCACATTTAGTTGTTGCTGTCTCGCTGTCACACACAGCGATCTGTACTTCACAGCGGGAGAGCAACAACTAAAAAATGGCCCAGGACATTCAGCAACAACCAGCGACCTCACAGCAGGGGCCGGGTTGTTGCTGGATGTCACACAGCAACATCGCTAGCAACATCGCTGCTACGTCACAAAAGTTGTTCCTTAGCGATGTTGCTAGCGATGTTGCTTAGTGTGACGTGGCCTTTAACCTGCGGGTTTATCTGGATTTTCTAGACAATTCCGCAGGTTTTAGCAAGTACAGTCATTCCCCATGTAATCCTATGGGACATGGGGAGGGTCTGTGTCCATGCTGCGGTATGTGAGGCTGCGGAATATGCTGCGGATGTCTCACTGCCGCACACAACTGCATGTCAATTATTCCTGCGGAAATACCGGCCCTCCACTATGGAGATAAGTCGCATGAATGTCCGCAGGTTTTCCGCAGATATTTCCCTGGATTCCAGGGAGCTGCTGCTATATCCGCAGGTGCAAGCTCCCGTGGGCACATAGCCTAAATGAGAATCTGACACCAAGGTTTTGCTACCACATCTAAAAAAAGCATAATGTAAGGGCAGAGACTCTGATTCTAGAGAGATGTTACTTACTGGGTTGCTTCCTGTAGTTTTGATCAAATCTGTTTTATTGCAGGCAGATCTACTAGTTTTCTGAATGTTGAGCTCTGTGTAAACCTGCTCATACCACTGATTGGCAGCTTTATTTTCATGCAGACTGTACACAGAAAGCTACCAATCAGTGGCGGGTGTGTGGTTGGACTACCTGACAGCAGGCCAAGTAGTCCTCTAGTGATAATCTCCTGCTGATAAAAAAGTGATTTTATAAAAACTAAAGCAAGCAGCCCATAAGTGTTACATAGCTAATCAGGATCAGGGTCTCTGCCCCTACTCTCAGATTAGGGATAAAAACCATGGCAACAGATTCCCATTAAAGGTGTTTAAAAGGGTTAAAAAAAAACAAAAACGTTTCCCTCCTTTCAATGAAGTAACTTACTGACCATTGGGGGGTCTGACCAGTGGGTCCACCACTGATCTGGATAACATGGATCTGAAGAACATAAAGACAGGTATGAAAAGCTACTCTAGACTGCCCATCAGTATCACAATTTAAAGACGCAGATGATACAACATTGATAGCGACAAGCATAGATAAAATGAAAGACTAATTACGGCGTGTCAAGATGGATAACATGGGACTCCTACTCAATACAAATATATTGCCTCCTGCCAGGTACGACTAGGACACATTTGAGATGGATGGCAACGAACTGGACATTATAAAGGACTTCAACCAACTTGGGTCAATAATCACTCAAAATGCAGCAGCGACACTGGACGTCATTAGGAGATCAGCTATTGGCAACTCAACAATGAAGCCAGTGGACAAGGTCCTCATATCAAAGAAAATTTCACTAATACGAAGACATGGTTTCTACATAGTCTGGTCTTTTCTGTATTAACATATGGAAAGCAAAAGCTGAAGGTACACAAACAAGACAGAAGAAGGATCAAGGCCTTCGAAATGTGGTGCTGGAGAAGGATGATATCAATACCATGGATGGCAGGAAGAACAAAAATCAAGCCAGACATGTCACTGGAAGCAAGGATAACCAAGCTACGACTTTCTTACTTTGGAAACCTCATACAAAGACAGAAATCCCTGAAAAAGGAAATCATGGTTGGAAAAAGAGACGGAACAAGGCGAAGAGGAAGACCAGCTGATGGCTTGATACTATCAAGATAACGTTGGAGAAGACCCTGGTGGACCTCTCCAGCCTTGCACAAGATTTGTCTTCCTACAGAGCGTTTATCCATTAACTCGCCATGGCTCAAGATCAAGCTTAAGGCCGTTGTTAATAATAATAAATAATAATAATATTATCTACTGAGGTACATAGTGCTTCTATGACTCTACAGTATATCTAGACATCTAACAGAAACCTTTGCTTTCCCTGTTGCTCTTCAGATAATAGCCACTGACAATAAGAATTAACAAATTGCCTTTTGCCTAGTTATAAATATACCTGTGGAAGTGTAAACCAGATACGGTGTCTAAAACGGATATAGTTATGGAAGGCATCCAGCACCACAGTAGTAAATAAGCACTGCAGCACTTAAGATCATTGGAGAGTATTATTTACAGTCTGCATGTTCATGTCAGCAGCATCTGACTAGCTCAGAAATACAACCTGACATTTATTTATATGCTTCCAGCTCTGAAATGTGCACATATCCCACTAACTACACAAATTCCCTCTCAAAAAAAGCTTTCAGAAGCAGCCCATAAAGCAGATTTAGTGCAGGCTCAGTGTGCTAGGTGCCTGCAGAGCATTCCTCTGACAACCTGATATCCTCAGTAATAGTAACACCCTTTTCTAAGTATAGGCGTTACATGCACAGAAGGAAATACACGATCCAATCAGGAGACCGATCCGAAGGTAAGAAGGCTATGAATTACAGACATGGAACAGGGGTCAGCTTTGGGAACTCTAAATAATAATGCTACACTATCAGACGGAGCAGCGAGACGATCCGGTGACCGCAGAGGTGGCCATAACTCTTCATGGACAAGTTGTAACCATTACTGTGATATAGCTCCACAATATACAAGTGTCAGTCATGACCGATGGCTCAGGGTAAACTTTGTGTCCTGTGACCGAATGAATAGCTAGGGATACCTTATACAACTGCTGTATTGTGGGAAATCAAAGCTACAAACTACAGACCTCAACTGAGCAGTGACCAATAAAGACAATATGATTGTATAATCACACACCTTATTATGGGATATTAGACACAACAGAAGGAACTACAGTCAGGGCCAGAAATATTTGGACAGTGACACAAGTTTTGTTATTTTAGCTGTTTACAAAAACATGTTCAGAAATACAATTATATATATAATATGGGCTGAAAGTGCACACTCCCAGCTGCAATATGAGAGTTTTCACATCCAAATCGGAGAAAGGGTTTAGGAATCATAGCTCTGTAATGCATAGCCTCCTCTTTTTCAAGGGACCAAAAGTAATTGGACAAGGGACTCTAAGGGCTGCAATTAACTCTGAAGGCGTCTCCCTCGTTAACCTGTAATCAATGAAGTAGTTAAAAGGTCTGGGGTTGATTACAGGTGTGTGGTTTTGCATTTGGAAGCTGTTGCTGTGACCAGACAACATGCGGTCTAAGGAACTCTCAATTGAGGTGAAGCAGAACATCCTGAGGCTGAAAAAAAAGAAAAAATCCATCAGAGAGATAGCAGACATGCTTGGAGTAGCAAAATCAACAGTCGGGTACATTCTGAGAAAAAAGGAATTGACTGGTGAGCTTGGGAACTCAAAAAAGCCTGGGCGTCCACGGATGACAACAGTGGTGGATGATCACCACATACTTTCTTTGGTGAAGAAGAACCCGTTCACAACATCAACTGAAGTCCAGAACACTCTCAGTGAAGTAGGTGTATCTGTCTCTAAGTCAACAGTAAAGAGAAGACTCCATGAAAGTAAATACAAAGGGTTCACATCTAGATACAAACCATTCATCAATTCCAAAAATAGACAGGCCAGAGTTAAATTTGCTGAAAAACACCTCATGAAGCCAGCTCAGTTCTGGAAAAGTATTCTATGGACAGATGAGACAAAGATCAACCTGTACCAGAATGATGGGAAGAAAAAAGTTTGGAGAAGAAAGGGAACGGCACATGATCCAAGGCACACCACATCCTCTGTAAAACATGGTGGAGGCAACGTGATGGCATGGGCATGCATGGCTTTCAATGGCACTGGGTCACTTGTGTTTATTGATGACATAACAGCAGACAAGAGTAGCCGGATGAATTCTGAAGTATACAGGGATATACTTTCAGCCCAGATTCAGCCAAATGCCGCAAAGTTGATCGGACGGCGCTTCATAGTACAGATGGACAATGACCCCAAGCATACAGCCAAAGCTACCCAGGAGTTCATGAGTGCAAAAAAGTGGAACATTCTGCAATGGCCAAGTCAATCACCAGATCTTAACCCAATTGAGCATGCATTTCACTTGCTCAAATCCAGACTTAAGACGGAAAGACCCACAAACAAGCAAGACCTGAAGGCTGCGGCTGTAAAGGCCTGGCAAAGCATTAAGAAGGAGGAAACCCAGCATTTGGTGATGTCCATGGGTTCCAGACTTAAGGCAGTGATTGCCTCCAAAGGATTCGCAACAAAATATTGAAAATAAAAATATTTTGTTTGGGTTTGGTTTATTTGTCCAATTACTTTTGACCTCCTAAAATGTGGAGTGTTTGTAAAGAAATGTGTACAATTCCTACAATTTCTATCAGATATTATTGTTCAAACCTTCAAATTAAACGTTACAATCTGCACTTGAATTCTGTTGTAGAGGTTTCATTTCAAATCCAATGTGGTGGCATGCAGAGCCCAACTCGCGAAAATTGTGTCACTGTCCAAATATTTCTGGACCTAACTGTAAATAATCACATCCAACGTCACACATGCAGTATCTTAAAGTTTGTTTTTTACACTATATCCAGGAGTGTATACTAAACGCAGAATACAATAGCGAGATTTCTACTTCTAGTCCTGAATTTGGCTTCAAATAGGCCAAAACGTTTCCTCCATTACAAAATCTATAGAGCTGGGCAATTTATGAAAGTAATGACACTGGCAAAATAACCACCAGAAGTTGCTGAGGACTGTAATTTATGTTACATTTTACATTGTCCCTACTGCAAAATAGAAACACCACCTGGTTACTGATGTACGGAGAAATACAATATTTAAAATAAAATCCTATGGATTTAAAGGGAATCTGGGAGTAGGATCATCCCTCCTAAGCCATGGCCATGTATGTCATAGGATGCAGAATAAAGTGATACCTTAATATCGGCGATCCGATGTTTTATTCCAGAGAAATCCACATTTTCCTTATATGTAAATGAGCAGTTAAGGTCTATGAGTTGGACACAGATCTGCATGAGAAGCGGCCTCCAGAGCTTATTTTATATAAAAGAGGGAGTTACCAGTGTGATATCTAATGACTGTCATCATCACAAGTGCTGCAATAAGATCAACAGGGCGGCAGCGCCAACACAGGGCGGCAGCGCCAACACAGGGCGGCAGAAGTGAAGTTTGTCTCCTTACAATCACATTTGCAGTTACAGTTGATATCTCATAGTGCTGGCAGCTCTGCTACAGACCTGTGCCCGATTATAACCAACACAGTGAAGCAAACATGAAACTTGTCTTATTGGAAACACATCTGCAGCGCTGTCAGCTCTGCTGTACTGCCACCTTTCCGCACATTGGCAGCCTGTGAGATGGAAGCTGAAACGCTAGGAGAGGACACCTGCAGTGTAAATGTGTTTGTAATGGGACAGCATTCACTTCTGCTCTACTGTGTTAGTTCTGCTCTCACTGCAGAGCGGTGTATGACAAGAGCAGATTGTCAGTCATTACATGTCTCACACTCTTAAAGCCTCCTTTAATTTAAAATAAGCACTGAAGGCAGATTCTCATGCAGATGTGTCCTGCCCATAGATCTTAACATCTCATTTACATATAAGAAAAAAAATGTCGATTTCTCTTGAATAAGACGTGATCGAAGAGATCATTTTATTGAGCTTCCTGTGACCTACATGCCCATACAGACTGCTTAGGAGGGTTTATCCTACTAACAGATTCCCTGTAAGCACATTCATATTTAGGAGGTTGAATGATGGGTAGAACCTATGCTTTCTTCTCTATTTGGGCATACGACGAAAACCATAGTAGTAGATTGGCTGCAAGATGTAAGTCCTACCACAGCAGGCTTAGTAATACTATGTATGCATGTTTATGAGGAGACCAGCAAATTACTCTGTTGTCTACAATAGCCAGTTTAAATCTCCAAATTTCGACCGGAACACCTGGAAACTAAACTTACTGCCAGAGTTGTTTTACTTTTGACATTGCATCTAACATTAAAAAGAAAGCAGAATAATATCAGTAGGCGCACACACACACACACACACACACACACACACACACACACACACACACACACACTAAGATACCCTTAATAAAACTACCACTAGACCATGAGGTCATATTTCCGGTAACTAGGAGTTTG
The DNA here is from genome assembly GCF_048569485.1 of Anomaloglossus baeobatrachus. NCBI lineage: Eukaryota > Metazoa > Chordata > Amphibia > Anura > Aromobatidae > Anomaloglossus > Anomaloglossus baeobatrachus. Next base: position 299,215,841 of record NC_134358.1, on the reverse strand, counting down.
TGCTGTTATACAAGGCCTTCCTATTTGCATTTGTTTAGCGCTATTTAATAACTGCAATGATTGATGATATTTTGCCATCAGTAAAAATAATAAGTCTTTCACAAAACTCTAACTTTATTATTAAAAACTTTTTGTTGTGTTTTTCTGTCAGAAGATAGAAATTTGGTGCAGCAAATACTCAGCATGCACAATCACACAGAGCCTAAAGATCACGCTGCAGCACTGTGACAGCACATCTAGTGATTACTGTACTTAGGTGTCGCATTGCTACTTGCAATTCCAAGTACAAGGCAGGTCACATTTAACTTGTCTATGACTACGTTGTTTGTTTTTTGTTTTTTTAAGAAAAAAAAAAAACAATCAAAGTTCTAAAAAAAAAAACCAACAAACTATGTGACAACAAGTCGCAGACATATTGCACAAATAATTTAGCTTGCAAAACTCTTCTGAGTCACTCATGGACATGCTGTTTAGCCCCAGCCTAAGATGCACCACAATCCGTTATTTTTTTTCCCTAACATAGCAATTTGACATCACAGTTATATTAAAAACTATACATTTATACAAGTACTGCACAAAATGGATCAAGAGTTAACCCATAACATACAACCAGGGGAACAGATTCAACAGACAAATGTTTTCAGCATCTAAGGCCGGTTTCACAAATCCAGCATTTCACCGTTTTGCTGGATCCGTCACACTCCAGTACAGTGCAATACAGTACAATGGCATTGCGGCAAGCTCCAGTCACATGACAGCATGTGACCAGAGCTTGCCGCGATGCCATTGTACTGGAGTGTGCCGGATCCAATCTGGCGAAATGCCGGATGTGCGAAACCGGCCTAATCCACTCATTTTACTTAAAGCACCACTCCAGCGGGGTTTTTTTTACTGTACCACTGAAGTGGTGCTTTACATGCATGTCCCCTGCCTTCTTTAAAAACTCACCTTCTGGTGGCTTCATCCGCTCCAGTCCCATGGCGCCATCTTGTGACTGCACTTTCTGACTGGCCAAAAGTCAGAAGTAAGATCACAAGCTGTATGAAAGCCAGAACAAGGCTCTCATAGACTTGTATTGAGTTGTGACCTCCGGCGAACTAACTCCATGAAACACTGGAGAAGCCGGCAAGTCACAAAGTGGAGAACACCGACAGATGCGGCGGCGATAGAAGATGAAGACGCTGGAAGGCGTGATTAGAACAGGGGGCAGGGGATATTTGCATATTAAGTAAAATATAGATTTCTCTGAAAAGCAGAAGGAGATAGAAGATGTAAAGGTGTCAATAGATTTAGGCGTCAATGGATTTCTTTACCAGGACACATGGACAAACAATATCTGACATTACAGTGTGACATAGCTCAACAATTGTAACAAAGGGAGCGTGGTTCATATAAAGCTGGTCAAAAGCCACTCACCAAAGTGGCATCGGACTTACTAGTTAGCAGGTGAGTAGAGGTTGTTTAATTTTATGAGAATTCCTGCCATCAGGTAACGTATCAGCCTATAGGATTTTTATGGACGCTTTATTATGAATCTGCCCAATAAGGATTCGTAAGTCCTCAGGCCGAAGCCTGATGTAATTAACAACAAGGATTGACCACTGCCAAACTGATGTTATCTTTTGGGATGTCAGCATAGTGCTGATCATGTCGGTTATGTCTTTTCAATAGCGGTCAGACAGCAGGTCACCAATAACACTCAGGTTTACGGCACAGGGCAGTATTACCACTGAACAGCACTAGAACAGGATTCTACCTACATAGACGCTTATCATGAAATCATGGTACAAGGCGATTCACTCGCTACTCTACACTGAGAAATTGCTGTAACTTATAAACGAGATGGTCAACCATACTGAAATTTGGACTATACATACCCTGTACAACACAACATATATAGGATAAAGAAGTGACATCTGTACAATGATGTGCACTTGGGCTACAGCTCAACTAGGTATGAGATCATATGAAAGAATTATATTTTACAAATAGTGCTGATCGGAGCTACAAACCAGTTATAAAGTTGATCCAACTACTTTAGAAGTCAATAAACCTTCCTGAGAAGGAGTGATACAATGTTTCAGGGTATAACGCCACTGCAGGAAGGAAGGGTTTCTTCACTTTCATTTCCTCTAAATGGCTTGGAATTAAAAGAGCCAGTTTCCACAAAGTCCTGATTATATCTATAACTGAAGTAACAAATAGAAATATACCTATACAAGGTGGTAAGAAGGCTTTAAATTTATCACGTCCCTCTTTGCTATTTTGGGTGCAGTAGCCTAAATACTCATGCGGAGCCCTGGTTCCATTTATAAGCGAGGGTCAGCCATCCCCAGTTTATAGGTTGTGTCTCGTCTCAGACACAAGACCGAGGATGTGACGGCTACAAGTGTGTGAACGTGCTAAACAGATTTCCTCAGAAAAGCGGCTCCAGCACAAAGTGCTCTCACACCCTACAGATCCACAACACTTTTTCCAGGCAACCCTTGTCCTGAAGGGAATTTAAAGTCCATTACTGAGAGATTTAACTGCAAGATAGTTCAGTAATAAAAGCTTTATGCAAGATTTTAGTAGGAAATATGCATTTTTATTACAAGCTCCAGCTACAAGGAAGCTATTCTTCACAACACTGCCAACTATTCCGTTCTTAATGAAAACATTAACTAAGCCACATTTCCCTCACATTACATAAGTGCGAGATGAAAATAGTAAAGAGTGAGCACTACCATGCTCTGGTGCTCAGTACTTGTAATGACTAGTGACTAGTGATGAGCGAGCACTACCATGCTCGGGTGCTCAGTACTTGTAACGACTAGTGATGAGCGAGCACTACCATGCTCAGGTGCTCGGTACTCGTAACGACTAGTGATGAGCGAGCACTACCATGCTCAGGTGCTCGGTACTCGTAATGACTAGTGATGAGCGAGCACTACCATGCTCAGGTGCTCGGTACTCGTAACGACTAGTGATGAGCGAGCACTACCATGCTCAGGTGCTCGGTACTCGTAATGACTAGTGATGAGCGAGCACTACCATGCTCAGGTGCTCGGTACTCGTAATGACTAGTGATGAGCGAGCACTACCATGCTCAGGTGCTCGGTACTCGTAATGACTAGTGATGAGCGAGCACTACCATGCTCAGGTGCTCGGTACTCGTAATGACTAGTGATGAGCAAGCACTACCATGCTCTGGTGCTCTGTACTTGTAATGACTAGTGACGAGGAAGCACTATCCTGCTCGGGTGCTCAGTACTTGTAATGACTAGTGATGAGCGAGCACTACCATGCTCAGGTGCTCGGTACTCGTAATGACTAGTGATGAGCAAGCACTACCATGCTCAGGTGCTCGGTACTCGTAATGACTAGTGATGAGCAAGCACTACCATGCTCTGGTGCTCTGTACTTGTAATGACTAGTGATGAGCGAGCACCATCATGCTCGGGTGCTCTGTACTCATAATGACTAGTGATGAGTGAGCACTACTATGCTCAGTACTCGAAACGACTAGTGATGAGCAAGCACTACTATGCTCGGTGCTTGTAGCTAGTGATGAGGGAGCACTATTATGCTCAGGTGCACGGTACTCGTAATGAGGAAGCACTACCATGCTCAGGTACTCGTAATGAGGAAGCACTACTATGCTCAGGTACTCGGTACTTGTAATGACTAGTGATGAGCAAAAACTACCATGATTGGGTGCTCGGTACTTGTAACTAGCGATGAGTGAGCACTACCATGCTCAGGTGCTCGGTACTCGTAATGAGTTGTGATGAGGAAGCACTACCATGCTCAGGTGCTCTGTACTTGTAATGACTAGTGATGAGCAAAAACTACCATGATTGGGTGCTCGGTACTTGTAACTAGTGATGAGTGAGCACTACCATGCTCTGTACTTGTAACGACTAATGATGAAGAAGCACTACCATGCTCAGGTGTTCGGTACTCATAAGGACTAGTGATGAGGCTAGAGGCTAGAACTACTATGCTCGGTACTTGTAACTAGTGATGAGCGAGCACTACCATGCTCAGGTGCTCGGTACTCGTAACGACTAGTGATGAGCGAGCACTACCATGCTCTGGTGTACGGTACTTGTAAGGAGAAGGTGGGACATTCAGATAGGACACTCGATTGCCAAGTATAACGAAAGTCAATGGGGAACTCCAGCATTTTTCCTGAACATGTCCCATAAAAATGCTTGCATCCCCTATTGACTTCCATTATACTCTGGTACTCGAGTCGCTCTCATCTAAGTATCCAGCTGCTCATTACAAGTACCAAGCACCCGAGCGTGCCTCCTCCCCCGTTCATCGTGGACATTGCTTCTGTATATTTGGTGGTGACTCATCACTAGTTGAAAGGGCACAAGAATTTTAATTTTCTCCCAAAATTAGTTCAGAAAGAGTGTTACAACTTTCCTCAAGAATAATGGTGCTTTCCGCAGTCTCTAAGTTTGCTGGTAAAATGGCTGGATAATACAAAGGTTTAAAAACAGAGTGTTTTTCCCCATCTCAGAGATTTTTTCAGACACCTGCACCTATCAGACACTTGAGGCAGGTCATGTGGATAAGCCATAAATGCAGGCTCAACCTCTAGGTTGTTCAACTCAAGAACCCATGTTCTTTATATAGTTCCACAAATCTCTAAAAGAAAATGGGCACCCTGAAGCCTTATCTGGTGACCGCTGTGAAAACAATGGGTGAACGTACAATCGTTGACCTCTAATAACTTCTTTGAAAACTTTCTCAAAAACAGCCGGCTATTTACAAAACTCCTACAGAAGCCAACGGAGATAGCCACAAATGTGTGACTACATACCACTGACAGCAATTGTGAGACGGGTCGGGGGACCCCCATTCTCTAGACAGGAGCAGGTCAGAGGTGGGGCTTCCTCTACCAGACATAAAAGGGCATATCCAAAGCTTATACCACTAATGTCAGAGATGGAGATAACCCTTTATGGCATATTCTGTAGATTTATATTATGTCAGTCCATCCTCTGGGACGCACATCTATGTAAAGAACGGGGCTACGTCTACATTTATTGTCTATCGGGAAGCGACCAATGGCCCCTAAACAGGCAGATCGGGGACCACTGTTCATCACATAGGTGTGAGTGGCAGAAGTGGTCCTGTTACCAGACATTTATACAATATAGTTACAACCAGGTATCACAGTCATTAAGTTAACACTGTTGTCTGATCAATTATTACATAACACTAGATCCTTAGTAAACAAACATTTCACTTGCAATCACATTACTGCGTAAACAATTGGCTAGACTGCTAATAACTATTTTTCTGCATCCCTCCTATGTCAGGAAATGAGGACACAGTCATTATTAGAGATAACGTGAGAACAATGGAGAGATTGCACAATTCCTAAGAAATTAAATCTATAATGCTCGGCCATACTCCGCATGGAATGTTTTATACTATGCTGGGCCATAGGAGATAAGTAAACATTACAGCTCTTTGTGTTTTCCATTTTTCTATAAGTATTTGGTGCAGATATAAGACAGCTTTTCTTTTTTGAGGAGAAACACAAAGCAACTATGATTTTTACATGTGTTTTCAGGGTCCACATAGAAGCCTATAGGAAAAAAAAACACCTAAAAACCACTAAATTCAACAGCTTTCATGAAATCACAGGCGCAGTGTAAATATGCAACGTTTATGGGATCATGGCCTTACTGATCACTTGATGTTCTTAAGTGCATTGTGGGGATGATATGAAGATAAGGTATGAGGGTAATGCACATGGTGTGTGGTCTCTTAAAGCTGGGCAGGAACCCACCCGAGGAGCAGACTTTGCCCTATTATTACAAAGGCCATAACATTAGGCTTGGACCACATACATCATAGGTCAATTGTGCTGCTGCCAAAATAAGGGCCTGCTTGTTGTTTGTTGGACACTGGCTGATGGGAGCGTGGTCGTCTCACCATAGGGCACCACACTGCAGCCGTCGTCTGCTTCAGATTCTATAGAAGCGGTGACACTGTATTCCATAATGTCACGTAACCCTCACTTTATCCAAGACTTCAAAACCCTCTGGTATCTCTGCAGAACCTCTCATATGCGGTATGGAATGTACAGAAGAAACTGCCGAGTCCATGTGGCTAGTAAATAGAGACCATGTATGTTATACACCCACACAGCTCCCCACAGCACTACACACGTACAGCTGTATAACACTGAGTATACTACGTCATACTGTAACATCACTATACTGCACACATACAGCTGTATAACACTGAGTATACTACGTCATACTGTAACATCACTATACTGCACACATACAGCTGTATAACACCGAGTATACTACGTCATACTGTAACATCACTATACTGCACACATACAGCTGTATAACACTGAGTATACTACGTCATACTGTAACACCACTATACTGCACACATACAGCTGTATAACACTGAGTATACTACGTCATACTGTAACATCACTATACTGCACACATACAGCTGTATAACACTGAGTATACTACGTCATACTGTAACATCACTATACTGCACACATACAGCTGTATAACACTGAGTATACTACGTCATACTGTAACATCACTATACTGCACACATACAGCTGTATAACACCGAGTATACTACGTCATACTGTAACATCACTATACTGCACACATCCAGCTGTATAACACTGAGTATACTACGTCATACTGTAACATCACTATACTGCACACATACAGCTGTATAACACAGAGTATACTACGTCATACTGTAACATCACTATACTGCACACGTACAGCTGTATAACACTGAGTATACTACGTCATACTGTAACATCACTATACTGCACACATACAGCTGTATAACACTGAGTATACTACATCATACTGTAACATCACTATACTGCACACATACAGCTGTATAACACTGAGTATACTACATCATACTGTAACATCACTATACTGCACACATACAGCTGTATAACACTGAGTATACTACGTCATACTGTAACATCACTATACTGCACACATACAGCTGTATAACACTGAGTATACTACGTCATACTGTAACATCACTATACTGCACACATACAGCTGTATAACACAGAGTATACTACGTCATACTGTAACATCACTATACTGCACACATACAGCTGTATAACACAGAGTATACTACGTCATACTGTAACACCACTATACTGCACACATACAGCTGTATAACACTGAGTATACTACATCATACTGTAACACCACTATACTGCACACATACAGCTGTATAACACTGAGTATACTACGTCATACTGTAACATCACTATACTGCACACATACAGCTGTATAACACCGAGTATACTACGTCATACTGTAACATCACTATACTGCACACATCCAGCTGTATAACACTGAGTATACTACGTCATACTGTAACATCACTATACTGCACACATACAGCTGTATAACACAGAGTATACTACGTCATACTGTAACATCACTATACTGCACACGTACAGCTGTATAACACTGAGTATACTACGTCATACTGTAACATCACTATACTGCACACATACAGCTGTATAACACTGAGTATACTACATCATACTGTAACATCACTATACTGCACACATACAGCTGTATAACACTGAGTATACTACATCATACTGTAACATCACTATACTGCACACATACAGCTGTATAACACTGAGTATACTACGTCATACTGTAACATCACTATACTGCACACATACAGCTGTATAACACTGAGTATACTACGTCATACTGTAACATCACTATACTGCACACATACAGCTGTATAACACAGAGTATACTACGTCATACTGTAACATCACTATACTGCACACATACAGCTGTATAACACAGAGTATACTACGTCATACTGTAACACCACTATACTGCACACATACAGCTGTATAACACTGAGTATACTACATCATACTGTAACACCACTATACTGCACACATACAGCTGTATAACACTGAGTATACTACGTCATACTGTAACATCACTATACTGCACACATACAGCTGTATAACACTGAGTATACTACATCATACTGTAACATCACTATACTGCACACGCACAGCTGTATAACACTGAGTATACTACGTCATACTGTAACATCACTATACTGCACACGCACAGCTGTATAACACTGAGTATACTACGTCATACTGTAACATCACTATACTGCACACATACAGCTGTATAACACTGAGTATACTACGTCATACTGTAACATCACTATACTGCACACGCACAGCTGTATAACACCGAGTATACTACATCATACTGTAACATCACTATACTGCACACGCACAGCTGTATAACACTGAGTATACTACGTCATACTGTAACATCACTATACTGCACACATACAGCTGTATAACACTGAGTATACTACGTCATACTGTAACATCACTATACTGCACACGCACAGCTGTATAACACTGAGTATACTACGTCATACTGTAACATCACTATACTGCACACGCACAGCTGTATAACACTGAGTATACTACGTCATACTGTAACATCACTATACTGCACACATACAGCTGTATAACACTGAGTATACTACGTCATACTGTAACATCACTATACTGCACACGCACAGCTGTATAACACTGAGTATACTACGTCATACTGTAACATCACTATACTGCACACGCACAGCTGTATAACACCGAGTATACTACGTCATACTGTAACATCACTATACTGCACACATCCAGCTGTATAACAGGTCACTGACTGTATATACTGTCATACTGTAATAACACTATTACACAGCTGTATAACAGGTCACTGACTGTATACTATTTATGTCATACTGTAACATCACCTACAGCTGTATTACAGGGGACTGACTATATACTATGAATGGCATACTGTAACATTACCATACTATACTAACACCGCTGTACAACAGGGGACTGACGGTATACTATGTATGACATACCGTAACATCACCATACTGCACATCTACAGCTGTATAACAGGGGACTGATTATATACTGTAACATCACATATGCAGCTGTATAACAGGGCACTGACATTATACTATGACATACTGTAACTTGTAACATCATCGTACACATAAAAGAATAACAGGGGACTGACTGTAACATCACCTACTAAACATCGGTATATAGCTGTGTAACGGGACTGACTGCGTATATAATGTCATACTGCAACATCACCTACTACACATAAAGAGCTCTATAACAGGGGACGGACAATATACTATGGCATACTGTAACATTACCATCCTACTCATATACAGCTGTATAACAGGGGACTGACTGTACACTATGTATGTCATACTGTAACATCACCATCCTAAACATCTACAACTGTAGAATGGGGCTGATTAGAGATCCTGTGTGTTATATAATGTCATCACCGTCCTATACATATAAAACTGCATAACAGGGGAATGACTGTATATACTGTCATACTGTACAATCACCTACTACTCATATACACACAGTATTATGCATGTCATACTGTAAACATCTACTACACATATAGAGCTGTATACTATGTATGTCATACTGTAACATCACCATAGTACACATATACAGCTGTATACCACTGACTGTATACTATGTAGGTCATACTGTAACATCACCATAGTACACATAAGTGACAAGTGATCCTGATGTGTGTTATACAATGCCGTCACCATGCTACCCATATGTGGCTAACAGGGGGCTGGCTGCCTATTCTATGAATATCAGTATACAACCAACATAATACATACGGTATATAAAAAGCTGTATAACAGGGGACTTTGGGTCCGATGTCCGTTGTAGAGTAGTATCATCATGGCACACATAGGAATACATATATAAACAGCTGATAACTGACAGTAAATTCTATGCAAGTCACATGGTATCAGCCCCATACTACACAGAATATTACATGGATACACTCCTTTATAACGGGACCTATGGGGAATCATATTTATGTCATAAAGTAATATCCCCATGATACACACAGCTGTATACAGGAGACTGTATACACCACGTTACACAGCTGTATACACCAGGTTATACAGCTGTATACAGGAGACTGACTGTATATACCAGGTTATACAACTGTATACAGGAGACTGTATATACCATGTTATACAGCTGTATACAGGAGACTGACTATATACACCATGTTATACAGCTGTATACAGGAGACTGTATATACCATGTTATACAGCTGTATACAGGAGACTGACTATATACACCATGTTATACAGCTGTATACAGGAGACTGTATATACCATGTTATACAGCTGTATACAGGAGACTGTATATACCATGTTATACAGCTGTATACAGGAGACTGTATATACCATGTTATACAGATGTATACAGGAGACTGACTGTATATACCAGGTTATACAACTGTATACAGGTGACTGTATATACCATGTTATACAGCTGTATACAGGAGACTGTATATACCATGTTATACAGATGTATACAGGAGACTGACTGTATATACCAGGTTATACAACTGTATACAGGAGACTGTATATACCATGTTATACAGCTGTATACAGAAGACTGACTATATACACCATGTTATACAGCTGTATACAGGAGACAGTATATACCATGCTACACAGCTGTATACAGGAGACTGACTGTATATACCAGGTTATACAACTGTATACAGGTGACTGTATATACCATGTTATACAGCTGTATACAGGAGACTGTATATACCATGTTATACAGATGTATACAGGAGACTGACTGTATATACCAGGTTATACAACTGTATACAGGAGACTGTATATACCATGTTATACAGCTGTATACAGAAGACTGACTATATACACCATGTTATACAGCTGTATACAGGAGACAGTATATACCATGCTACACAGCTGTATACAGGAGACTGACTGTATATACCAGGTTATACAACTGTATACAGGAGACTGTATATACCATGTTATACAGCTGTATACAGGAGACTGTATATACCATGTTATACAGCTGTATACAGGAGACTGTATATACCATGTTATACAGCTGTATACAGGAGACTGTATATACCATGTTATACAGCTGTATACAGGAGACTGTATATACCATGTTATACAGCTGTATACAGGAGACTGTATATACCATGTTATACAGCTGTATACAGGAGACTGTATATACCATGTTATACAGCTGTATACAGGAGACTGACTATATACACCATGTTATACAGCTGTATACAGGAGACTGTATATACCATGTTATACAGCTGTATACAGGAGACTGTATATACCATGTTATACAGCTGTATACAGGAGACTGTATATACCATGTTATACAGATGTATACAGGAGACTGACTGTATATACCAGGTTATACAACTGTATACAGGTGACTGTATATACCATGTTATACAGCTGTATACAGGAGACTGTATATACCATGTTATACAGATGTATACAGGAGACTGACTGTATATACCAGGTTATACAACTGTATACAGGAGACTGTATATACCATGTTATACAGCTGTATACAGAAGACTGACTATATACACCATGTTATACAGCTGTATACAGGAGACAGTATATACCATGCTACACAGCTGTATACAGGAGACTGACTGTATATACCGGGTTATACAACTGTATACAGGAGACTGTATATACCATGTTATACAGCTGTATACAGGAGACTGTATATACCATGTTATACAGCTGTATACAGGAGACTGTATATACCATGTTATACAGCTGTATACAGGAGACTGTATATACCATGTTATACAGCTGTATACAGGAGACTGTATATACCATGTTATACAGCTGTATACAGGAGACTGTATATACCATGTTATACAGCTGTATACAGGAGACTGTATATACCATGTTATACAGCTGTATACGGGAGACTGTATATACCATGTTATACAGCTGTATACGGGAGACTGACTATATACACCATGTTATACAGCTGTATACAGGAGACTATATACACCATGTTATACAGCTGTATACGGGAGACTATATACACCATGTTATACAGCTGTATACGGGAGACTGACTATATACACCATGTTATACAGCTGTATACAGGAGACTATATACACCATGTTATACAGCTGTATACAGGAGACTATATACACCATGTTATACAGCTGTATACGGGAGACTGACTATATACACCATGTTATACAGCTGTATACAGGAGACTATATACACCATGTTACACAGCTGTATACAGGAGACTATATACACCATGTTATACAGCTGTATACAGGAGACAGTATATACCACGTTACACAGCTGTATACAGGAGACTATATATACCATGTTACACAGCTGTATACAGGAGACTGTATATACCATGTTACACAGCTGTATACAGGAGACTATATACACCATGTTACACAGCTGTATACAGGAGACTATATACACCATGTTATACAGCTGTATACAGGAGACAGTATATACCATGTTACACAGCTGTATACAGGAGACTGTATACACCATGTTATACAGCTGTATACAGGAGACAGTATATACCATGTTACACAGCTGTATACAGGAGACTGTATATACCATGTTACACAGCTGTATACAGGAGACTGACTATATACACCATGTTACACAGCTGTATACAGGAGACTGACTATATACACCATATTACACAGCTGTATACAGGAGACTGACTATATACACCATGTTATACAGCTGTATACAGGAGACAGTATATACCATGTTACACAGTTGTATACAGGAGACTGTATACACCACGTTACACAGCTGTATACAGGAGACTATATATATACCATGTTATACAGCTGTATACAGGAGACTGTATATACCATGTTACACAGCTGTATACAGGAGACTATATACACCATGTTACACAGCTGTATACAGGAGACTATATACACCATGTTATACAGCTGTATACAGGAGACAGTATATACCATGTTACACAGCTGTATACAGGAGACTGTATACACCACGTTACACAGCTGTATACAGGAGACTGTATATACCACGTTACACAGCTGTATACAGGAGACTGTATATACCACGTTACACAGCTGTATACAGGAGACTATATATACCATGTTATACAGCTGTATACAGGAGACTGTATATACCATGTTACACAGCTGTATACAGGAGACTGACTATATACACCATGTTACACAGCTGTATACAGGAGACTGACTATATACACCACGTTACACAGCTGTATACAGGAGACTATACACACCATGTTACACAGCTGTATACAGGAGACTGTATACACCACGTTACACAGCTGTATACAGGAGACTATATATACCATGTTATACAGCTGTATACAGGAGACTGTATATACCATGTTACACAGCTGTATACAGGAGACTGACTATATACACCACGTTACACAGCTGTATACAGGAGACTATATACACCACGTTACACAGCTGTATACAGGAGACTATACACACCATGTTACACAGCTGTATACAGGAGACTATATACACCACGTTACACAGCTGTATACAGGAGACTATACACACCATGTTACACAGCTGTATACAGGAGACTGACTATATACACAGCTGTATACAGGAGACTGACTATATACACCATGTTACACAGCTGTATACAGGGGCAGTGCAGAGCCCATTCCTTCTCACACATCAGCCTATGGAGTCCTCTGTGCAGGACACAATGAGCAGAGACTTTCCCGGCTCCGTGCAGAGGGCACAATACCTGCGATATGAGGGGGACCAGCGTCTGCTCCACAGATTTGGTTTTGATTTCCAGTCCACTGTCCATGCTGAAGCCCGAGGAGGAGGACGAGGAGACCCCGCTGCTGCTGCACGGTGAAGTAGCCATTCTGGAGGCCGGCAGTCCGTATGTTGTCCTCCCGCTCTGCAGTCACTGTGTCCGTACAGCTCCCGGGGACGTCCGGCTCAGCAGAGCTCCTCAAGAATGAAGAGCCGCTCCAAACTACAAGTCCAGGACTAGAGCTATCCCCGCCACAGAGCCACGCTGCGGAGGCGCCCCCCGCCCTCACCCCGCCTGCCGCCACAGCCCCGCCTGTATCCCCGCCCCGGGAGAACGGACTGAGCGCCGGCAACTTCTCATTCTTCTCAGACTCCTAGGTGAGCAAACACAGAGCCGGCTCCGAGTGTCTGCATCCGGCCGTAAAACTGCAGCCTGCTCCAAGTGTCCTCAGCCGGCAGTGACCCTGGAGCCGTCTCCGAGTGTCCTCAGCCGGCAATGAGCCCGGAGCGTGCTCCGAGTGTCCTCAGCCGGCAATGAGCCTGAAGCCTGCTCCGAGTGTCCTCAGCCGGCAATGAGCCTGGAGCCTGCTCCAAGTGTCCTCAGCTGGCAGTGACCCTGGAGCCGTCTCCGAGTGTCCTCAGCCGGCAATGAGCCCGGAGCCTGCTCCGAGTGTCCTCAGCCGGCAATGAGCCTGGAGCCTGCTCCGAGTGTCCTCAGCCGGCAATGAGCCTGGAGCCTGCTCCGAGTGTCCTCAGCCGGCAATGAGCCTGGAGCCTGCTCCGAGTGTCCTCAGCCGGCAATGAGCCTGGAGCCTGCTCCGAGTGTCCTCAGCCGGCAATGAGCCTGGAGCCTGCTCCGAGTGTCCTCAGCCGGCAATGAGCCTGGAGCCTGCTCCGAGTGTCCTCAGCCGGCAATGAGCCTGGAGCCTGCTCCGAGTGTCCTCAGCCGGCAATGAGCCTGGAGCCTGCTCCGAGTGTCCTCAGCCGGCAATGAGTCTAGAACCAGCTCCAAGTGTCCTCAGCTGGCAATGAGCCTGGAGCCGGCTCCCAGTGTCCTCAGCCAGCAATCAATCACCCTGTAGCCACCTCCAAGTGTCCTCATGCAGGAATCAACCTGGATCCGGCTTCGAGTGTCCTCAGCCAGCAATCACCCTGTAGCCACCTCCAAGTGTCATCAGGCGACAATCAACCTAGAACCGGCTAAAAGTGTCCTCAGCTGGCAATGAGCCTGGAGCCGGCTCCAAGTGTCCTCAGCCGGCAATGAGCCTAAAGCCTGCTCCGAGTGTCCTCAGCCGGCAATGAGCCTAAAGCCTGCTCCGAGTGTCCTCAGCCGGCAATGAGCCTAGAACCGGCTCCCAAGTGTCCTCAGCCGGCAATCACCCCGGAGACTGCTCCCAGTGTCCTCAGGCAGCAATCAATCACCCTGTAGCAACCTCCAAGTGTCCCCATGCAGGAATCAACCTGGATCCGCCTTCGAGTGTCCTCAGCCAGCAATCCCCCTGTAGCCACCTCCAAGTGTCATCAGGTGGCAATCAACCTAGAACCGGCTCCAAGTGTACTCAGCTGGCAATGCATCTCAGAGCTGGCTTTGAGTGAGTGTCCTCAGCCGGCAATTGCCTAGGAGTCATCTATGAGTGTCCTCAGCCAGCAATTACCTCGGAGCCGTCTCCAAGTTTCCTCACCCGGCAATAACTCAGGAACATGTGTACCGCCCCCGGGCAAGCAGCCGGTCTACTGCTGCCACCGCTCGTATCCGGATCCGCGGTGGCTCGAGGGGTCTCCGGACCCGGGGGTCGCATGGCCACTCGATTAAAAGGAGGGGGGGAGATATGTACAGGCCGATTTTGGAACGTTTGTGACGCCACCCACGGTGCGTGGTAATGTGAGGGACCACCGCTGCCGTTGGGGAGCCCGGTGACGATGGTGTGGCAACCTGATGTTTAACCCCTCCGTGTGTAGGGGGTTGGTGTCCCGGGGCCCGTTGGTGTTGGATGGTGGAGTTTGGGTGCCATTGGGGGATAGGTGCAGAGGGGGTTTCCAACGTACTCAGTCCTAGAATAACCACACCGACAGCTTGTAAACCAAAGTTCCGAGCACCACCGTAGTCCACGGGGAGTAGGTCTGGATCCGTGCCCTCGGTGTTGTTGTTGGTCTGTGACCCTATCCCTGGCACTTTTTAGTCTCACTTGGACCCCTTGGTATGAAATTCTCCGGGTCCCGCTCACCCGTATGGCTAACGGAGTGAGCTTGCTCTCAGGGTTCACGCGTAGGATTTCTTTGGACTGTAGTGGGAAAGTCCTATCCCATCGGTGCGCTAGTACCCCCGATTTTGGAGCGGGTTAGGGATGACACTTGAAGTCTTCACCACCGTCGGGTAAAACTACCGGAACGCGTGAAGCTACTTTCCGGCCTGGGGTCCACGTACCCCGTCGTACCCTGGCCCCTGCCCAGTTATAACTCAACCTCATACCTTGCCGTTGGTCTCTGGGCTTACATGCATTGGCCAATACATAAACTAAATATCTCTCTTTTGTAATGCAGTGCCATATTTTCCCTGGTAAATTTTTGGCTTTTTTCAGTGTGCAACTGTTTGCATTTATAGTTACTATGTTTTTTCAGTTAGCACCTGTTCACATTTGTTGGATGTGCGGGTCAGTTTTTTGATATTTCTAGTGAGTCTTTTTCTGACTGAGCACTCCGCCCTAAGACCTGGCTGTGTTCATAACCATTGTAGCAGGAGCCTAGCAGCCCATACATGGAGGTTTGTAGTCCAAATAGTGGCATTTTGCCCAGATAAGGATGTTTTTAACCTAGATAGTGGCATTTAAGTTAGGTTCCCGGATTACAGAGATATACCTTGCCGTTAGTCTCCGGGCTTACATGCATTGGCCAATACATAAACTAAATATCTCTCTTTTGCAGTCATGCAGTGCCATATTTTCCCTGGTAAATTTTTGGCTTTTTTCAGTGTGCAACTGTTTGCATTTACAGTTATAACTCAAGGCCGCCGGCTGCCCTCCTCGGCAGTCCGTGCCCCTTGACACTGTCCCCTGCAACCTAGGTTCCAGCTCCTACCAGGCTCAACGTCTGCCACCTAGTACTCAGGAGCCCTGCTCTGTGACCTCTCCCTCGCAGAGAGTCACTTCACTTCCTTCACTCTCCACTGTCTCAACTCTCTTGCTCAACTGTCACTGTCCTCGCTTTCTCCTCACCAACCCCCATGTGGGCGGCCCTATTCCCTTCAGGCCCCCCAATGGTGTATCTGGTAGGTTCAAGTGGGAAGTGTTCCTAGGATTTTTTTTGGACTAGCTGTCAACAACACCTGAGGACTGGGATCCGTTAAGCAAGGAGGGTGGATACTGTGCAGAATAGGCCTGATAGGCCAGGGCGTCACACCTGCTCCAGGTGTACTCAGCTGGCAACCACCACAGAGCTGGCTTCGAGCGAGTGTCCTCAGCCAGCAATTACCTATGAGCCGTCTCCGAATTTGTTCAGCTGGCAATCACCCCAGAGCTGCCTCCGAGTGGCCTCAGCCGGCTATCACCCCAAATCCATCTCCAAGTGGCCTCAGCTGGCTGTCACCGCAGAGTTGGCTCCGAGTGTCCTCAGCCAGCAATCACCCTGTAGCCGCTTCCACATGTCCTCAACCGGGAATCAACTTAGAGCCGGCTCCGAGTGTCCTCAGCAGGCAATCACTCAGGAGCTGGTTGTGAGTGTCCTCAGTCGGCAATCACCCCGGTGCCAGCTCCGAGGAGCCTAAGCTGGCAATCACCCTGGAGCCGTCTCTGAGCTACTTCAGCTGGCAATCACCTCCGAGTGGCCTCAGTCGGCAATCACCCCGAAACCACCTCCAAGCGGCCTCAGCTAGCTGTCACCCCAGAGCTGACTCCGAGTGTCGTCAGCCAGCAATCACCTTGTAGCCGCCTCCAAGTGTCCTCAGCCAGGAATCAACCTAGAGCCAGCTCCGAGTGTCCTCAGTCGGTAATCAATCAGGAGCCGTCTCAGAGTGTCCTCAGCCGGCGATCGCCCTGGAACCGCCTTGGAGTGTCCTCAGGCAGCTTCAAGTATGTGCAGCTGGCGGTGATAGTGCAGTTGGCCCCGAGTGTCCTCAGCCAGCAATCACCCTTGAGCCAGTTCTGAGTTTGTGGAGCAGCCGGCGCTGATACTTCAGCTGGCTCCGAGTGTCCTCAGCTGGCAATCACCCAGGAGCTGTCTCCAAGTATGTGCAGCTGACGGTGATACTGCAGCTGTCCCCGAGTGTCCTTAGCAGGCAATCAGCCTGGAGCCAACAGTGATACTGCAGCTGGCTCAGAGTGTCCTCAGGGATAAATCACCCTGGAGCTGGTTCCAAGTGTCCTCATCTGGTAGTCACCCAGGAGCCAGCTCAAGTGTCCTCAGCCAACAGTTGCCCAGGAGCTGGTTCCAAACGTCCTCAGCCAGCAATCATGCTGGAGCCAGCTCCAAATGTCCTCATCCGGCAATCACCTAGGACCCGGCTCCGAGTGTCCTCAGCCGGCAATCATCCTGGAGCCGACTGAGTGTTCTCAGCCAGCAATCACTTAGGAGCGGTCTCTGAGCATGCTCAGTCAGCAATTATCCTGGAGTCGGCTTCAAGTGTTCTCAGCCGGCAATCACTCAGGAGCCCGCTGCAAGTGTCCTCAGACGGCAATTGCCCAGGAGCTGGTTCTGAATGTCGTCAGCCGGCAATCACTCTGGAGCCCGCTTCAAGTGTCCTCAGACGGCAATTGCCAAGGAGCTGGTTCTGAATGTCCTCAGCTGGCAATCACTCTGGAGCCGGCTCCGAGTGTCCTCAGCTGGGAATCACCCAGAAGCCGCCTCCTAGTGTCCTCAACTGGCAATCACCTAGTAGCCGACTCAGAGTGTCCTCTGCCGGCAATCACCCTGGAGACGACTCCGAGCATTCTCATCCTACAATCACCTAGGAGCCAGCTCAGAGTGTCCTCAGCCGGCAATCACCCTGGAGACGACTCCGAGCATTCTCATCCTACAATCACCTAGGAGCCAGCTCAGAGTGTCCTCAGCCGGCCATCACCCTGGAGCCGGATCCGAGTGTCCTCAGCCGTCAATCACCCTTGAGTCGACTCCGAGCGTTCTCAGCCAGCAATCACCTTGGGGCAGGCTCAGAGTCTAATCAGCCGGCAATCACGCAGGAGCTGACAACAAGTGTTCTCAGCTGGCTCTGAACAGGGATGCCAGCTTGAATTTTATTTTTTTTCTTGACAGCTTGATGAGAGAATGTGCTTGCCACTGATACTCAATCGGGGTGCTCAAGTACTCTCAGTCTTTGGAAGAGTATCGTGGGTGCTCGGATGTGTCATTTGTGAAACAAGAACCTAAAAAGCCAGCTCCCTTCACTGAATGATGGGAGCCGGCACTCCATTGTGAACCATTTGCAGTGTCTGCATGGCTCTCCCGGGGATAAAGAGAACGGTTTTGGATGTAGTTAGTGATGGGCAAGTGTGCTCCACAACGCTCGATACTTGATCGAGCATCAGGTTTCTCCAATGCGACTTAAGTACCGAGTATAATTGAAGTCAATGGGAAACTCGAGCATTTTCATACTCAGATGCTCGAGACTCGATTGAGTAACGAGCTGTGGCAAGCACGGTCGCCCATCAGTAGATGTAGTGTGTCAAGAAAACTCCGCCCCCGGAAATACTCTCTTTGTGGCTGGCAGTATGTGAACGGACAGCCAAACTGCCCAATCATTGACTTCCATTTTAATCGTTACTCGAGTTAAGCCCTGAGAGAGTCTGACCTGCTCAACTCGAGGACCGAGCATTTTAGTGCTCACATATCTCTACCTATCATTTCTTTGACCTCAAATAAAAATATGAACACTATATTTTTTTAAGAAAAGGATAAAAATGTGTCCTATTATTACAGATTATCTTGGATTTCTGGATGATTGGCAAGACTGGCTATTAGTGTCTGCAACCAGCGGTCACCGATTTTTTGCAAAAGGCTCCAAATGTGTGCTACTTGCAGTCACCCTGGATCTGGCTCCGAGTGTCTACCGCTGGTGGTCACCCTGCAGCTGCTCCCGAGTGTCTGCAGCCGGCGGTCACCCCAGGTTGTCCGAGTGTCTGCACTCAGCTGTCACCCTGCAACCGCCTCCGAGTGTATGCAGCCCGTGGTCACCCCGGGTCCGAGTGTCTGCATCCGGCGGTCACCCTGCAGCCAGCTCTAAGTGTCTGCAGCCCATGGTCACCCCGGGTCCGAGTGTCTGCAGCCGGTAGTAACCCTGCAGCCGGTTCCAAGTGTCTGCAGCTGGCGGTCACCCTGCAGCTGCTGTCGATTGTCTGCAGCCGGCGGTCACCCCAGGTTCAAGTGTCTGCAACTAGCTGTCACCCTGATAAAAGGAGAACTCCGGCATATTACCCCCAATAAAGATAACACTCAGAAAAAAGTCTTAAATCAATTACATTTATTTTTCAAAATTTGCATAGAAAAACTGTCTTAATGAGCATCAAAATTTTCATAGAAAAACTGTCCTTATGAGCATCAAAATTTGCATAGAAAAACTGTCCTTATGAGCAAAACGTTTCGACTGTATCCAGTCTTCCTCAATCAGGACTTATCTTAGTTCAGGGCGTACTGATGGATATGTACTCAGAAATACGGTACAATTGATGCAGGAACATAAAGGTAGTGAGTAAAGGGTGTAATTTCCACTGGTATATGGCTCCAATGTTCCTGAAGTCAATATCATCCCTGGCTATGGGGATGCAGTATAATCGTTACAGGAGTAGAGTGTGTAAATTAAGGCGTCATTCCACTGCCATAAGGAAAGAGTAGTCAGAACGGGTGTCACCATAAGGGGATTCCACTAGTTTAAGTCCATTCAGGTCAGGGTAAGGTACTGTAGCGGATATTTTGAGGTAGCCAGCACGATTAATTCACAGCCGTGATTGTCAGGCGTCCATAAGTAACCAGACTAAAAGTGGTATGTCAGGGATATGAGCCCTACAGGTATATGGCTCCAGTGCTCCTGAAATCAATAACCCTTCTGGTTATGGGAAAGAGGTCCCGACGGGCATAAGGCATAATGTGCTGTGTGCAAAGGAATGGGTTCCTGGGGACTGCCGGGACCACAAATCATTCAACTGCAGTAAAGCCATGACATCAACCTGCAGCGGCCGCTTTGTACACCGGATGCTCTCACGGAGGAGTCTGTGTGCTGCAGCTGGAGGATCCGTGGGCACGGAGGACAGCTGAGACACGGCATAATAGGGGACAGATGGGAACCATCAGGAGCACAATATGCTCATTACTGCAAAGGACATCAGCCTCCCCACCAGATCTGTATGCCCCCAGCCCCTCCCACCAGATCTGTATACCCCCAGCCCCCCTCCACCATATCTGTATGCCCCCAGCCCCCCCACCAGATCTTATACCCCTAGCCCCCCTCCACCAGAACCGGTAGTAGGGGTCTCTGTAGGGCCAGGTGTAGCAAGGTTGTGACGTCCACAGCCGGCAGGACACGGAAACTGCACCGGAGATGTTCACAGCAGGTGACGTCCGCCGCAGGTACGACACGGATAATGTCCACGGCAGGTAGGGCACGGTGACGTCCACTGTCGGTATGAGCGGTGACGTCCACAGCAGGTACGGCACAGATAATGTCCACGGTAGGTAGGGCACAGTGACGTCCACTGTCGGTATGAGCGGTGATGTCCCCAGCCGGAATGGTACGGATGGCACTACGGTGAGACAAGGGATTAGAACCAGGTATCAATGCACAGAAAACAGATAACAGCACAAGGGGTCTGGACACTGGCAAGGCTCTAATGGAAGCGTTGCTCGGGCGCCTGCTGCTGGGGGAGGTGAACCTAAATACCCATTAGGTAACAGGTGACCTCTGAGGTCACTTCCAGAAAACAGGGCATACCGCTTTAAGAAAGGGAGCGTGGCCTCGCGCGCAGCCTAGAGTCACTTACTGCAGCTCTGTGTAAGGAAGGGAGACAGGAAGAGGCTGTAGCATGCCTGGGAGCAGGAGCAGCGACTGCAGAGCCATGGGATCGGTAAGAGGAAGGCCGTCGCTGCCTGGGGCTATGAATGGGAGTGCTAGTGGGAGCCATGCTGGGACTGGGCACATGTGAGGGAGCGCGCCCCCCACGGGGTCTGGTGGGACCAGGCGCTACAGTACCCCCCCTGAAGACCCCCCTCCTCAGGAAGCTCCGGAGGAGACGAGGAGCATCCACGTCCTCCGCAGGTACCCACATCCTCTCCTCAGGACCGAACCCCTTCCAGTCCACCAGATAGTAGGTTCTACCTCGGACCTCCTTAGCCGCAAGGATGGCTTTTACCTCATAGACATCGTCACCACCAACAGGAGGAGGCATATTACCAGGATCACTGTGGAAACGGCTCAGGACCACCGGCTTGAGGAGGGACACATGGAAGGAGTTCGGGATGCGAAGTGTAGACGGCAGCTTCAACTTGTAGGACACCTCATTGATCCGTCGGAGCACTTCAAAGGGACCAATAAAGCGGGGACCCAGCTTGTAGGACGGCATCTTCATGCGGACATACTTGGATGAGAGCCAGACTTTATCTCCGAGTTGAAAGAAAGGAACATCCAGACGTTTCTTGTCAGCGTGTTTCTTCATGCGGACAGAGGAATGTTCCAGAGCCGACTTGGTCTCAGCCCAGACGGTGGAGAAGGACCTCACAAGGTCATCAGCTGCAGGGTTGCCGGAAGAACATGTCACAGGGCACGGCACTTTGGGTCGCTGTCCATACACCACCTGGAATGGGGATTTAGCAGAGGACTCACTGTCATGATTGTTGTAGGAGAACTCGGCCCATGGAAGCAGGTTGACCCAGTTGCTATGGTGTTCGTCCACGAAGTGGCGGAGATAATTAGTCAAGACTTGGTTAATGCGCTCCACTTGTCCATTGGACTGAGGGTGGTAGGCAGAAGAAAAGTCCAATTGTACCTCCATCATTTTGCAGACTGCTCTCCTAAACCGAGCGGTGAACTGAACCCCTCTGTCGGACACGATATGGAGAGGCAAGCCGTGAAGCCGGAAGATATGTTGAATGAATAAGTCAGCAAGAACCGGAGCGGACGGTAGCCCGGAGAGTGGTGTGAAGTGGGCCATCTTGGAGAACCGGTCCACCACCACCCAGATGACTGTGCAGCCAGACGATTTTGGCAGGTCCGTGATGAAATCCATGCCGATATGTTGCCATGGAGTGGATGGTACGGGTAAAGTAATCAAAGGGCCCGCCGGAAGAGTCTTCGGGACCTTGTTCCGGGCACAGGAGGAACAGGATGAAACAAAGTCCTGGACATCTTGACATAGCCCTGGCCACCAATAATATCGGGATATCAATTGCAGAGAGTTCTTTTGACCCACATGACCTGCTATTCGCGAAGAGTGTCCCCACCGGAGTACACGTTCCCTATCGACCTCCGCAACAAACGTCTTACCGGGAGGAAGGTGGTGCATGTCAACTGGTGCCGTCATTAGCTTGGAAGGTTCAATGATGTGCCGAGGTTCATCTTCCTGATCCTCTAACAGGAATGATCGAGACAGCGCATCGGCCTTCAGGTTCTTCTCGGCTGGACGGAAATGCAGAACAAAATCAAAGCGGGCGAAGAATAATGACCATCGGGCCTGTCAGGGGTTTAGCCTGTGGGCTGTCTGAAGATATGCCAGATTCTTGTGGTCAGTATAGATGGTAACTGGATGTAATGACCCTTCCAGCAGGTATCGCCACTCTTCCAGGGCCAGCTTGATTGCCAGCAACTCACGGTCTCCGATTGAGTAGTTTTGTTCTGCTGGGGAGAAAGCCTTAGAAAAGAAGCCACAGGTTGCTGTCTTACCCTCTGACGTTTTCTGTGTAAGAACCGCACCGGCTCCGGATGAGGAGGCATCTACCTCAAGGATAAACGGCTTGTTAGTGTAGGGTCTGTGTAAGGCTGGAGCAGAAGCGAAGGCTCGTTTAAGGGACATGAACGATTCTTCAGCTTCCAGGGTCCATTTCTTAGGGTTCTCCCCTTTGCGAGTGAGAGAGGATATGGGACGCACCAGAGACAAGAAGTGTGGAATTAATTGCCGGTAATAGTTGTCGAATCCCAGGAATCGCTGGATAGCCTTCAACCCTTCCGGACGGAACCAATTCAGTACGGCTGATACCTTATCGGGGTCCATCTTCAGGCCAGTATCAGAGACTATGTGGCCAAGGAAGGGTAGCGAGGTCTGCTCAAACAGGCATTTCTCGAGTTTGGCGTAAAGGCGATTCTCTCTCAATCTCCGCAGGACAAGACGGACATGTCTTCGGTGGGTATGCAAGTCCGGAGAGAAGATAAGGATGTCGTCTAAATAAACAACCACACAGGTGTATAGAAGGTCACGGAAGACGTCGTTCACGAACTCCTGGAAGACCGCTGGAGCGTTACTGAGCCCAAAGGGCATCACTCGATATTCATAGTGCCCATCCCGAGTGTTGAACGCAGTCTTCCATTCGTCTCCCGACCGAATGCGGACCAGATTGTACGCACCCCGGAGATCTAATTTGGAGAAGATCTTGGCACCTTGAAAGCGGTCAAACAGTTCCGGTATCAGGGGTAGCGGGTATCTGTTCTTCACCATGATCTTATTCAATCCGCGGTAGTCAATGCAAGGCTGTAGACCCCCGTCCTTTTTCCCCACAAAGAAGAAGCCCGCTCCGGCAGGAGTGGAGGATTTTTGGATGAAGCCTCATGCTAGATTTTCCTTTATGTAATCAGACATGGCTTGGGTCTCTTCTCGGGACAGAGGGTAGATGCGCCCACACAGAGGGGTTGCCCCGGGGAGCAGGTCGATGGGACAATCGTAGGGTCTGTGTGAGTGTGTGGCGGCAACGTCTCAGCCTCCTTCTTGTCAAAGACATCGGCATAGGCCCAATAGGCAGGGGGTAACCCGGGAAAGGTGACCGGTTCAACGGGTCGGTGCGGAGGATGCACTGGTTTCAGGCAGTGTCTGTGGCAAGACGCACCCCATTGCAGGATGTCTCCAGAATCCCAGTCCAGTACTGGCTTGTGCGACCGAAGCCAGGGTATTCCCAGTAGTAGGGCATGCGTCATGCCAGGGAGTACGTGGAAGGCGATGGTCTCAGAGTGTAGCAACCCCACTTGCATAGTACAGTTCTCCGTGATGTACCAGATGGGTTCGGATAGCGGTTTTCCATCCACGGAAGAAAGACTGATGGGGGTAGCAAGACATCGGACGGGAATCTGGTGTAGGTCCACCACGGCTTGTTGGATAAAGTTTCCGGCAGAGCCTGAATCCAGGAACGCATGCTCTGACAACCAGAGGGAACCACAGGACAGGGATACAGGTACATGGAGAAGAGGAGAGGACTTGGCATGACCTAGGGTGGCCTCTCCGATGAACCCTAGGCTCTGTAGTTTCCCGGCTTTACTGGACAGTCCTGAATCAGATGTTTGGCACTTCCGCAGTAGAAGCACTCTCCTGCCATTCTCCGATTTCTCTGTCGCAGTCTGGACTCACTGACGCGATCGACCTCCATGGGCTCGTGCGGAGCAGTAGGCCGGGTGGAGGGAGGTGACAACGGCCTTTGGAAGGTGGGTGCAAGGCGTGGGGTTCTTCTCGCCCGGGTGACTTCTCTGGCACGCTCTTGGAAACGGAGATCAATACGGGTAGCCAGAGAGATCAGCTCTTCCAGGGTGGTAGGTACATCCCGGCCGGCCAGTTCATCCTTGATTTTACCGGATAACCCTTCCCAGAAGGCAGCTACCAAGGCGTCATTGTTCCACTTGAGTTCGGAGGACAGAGTGCGGAATTCGATTGCATACTGTCCCACGGTGAGATTCCCCTGGTGGATTCTCATGAGCGAAGAGGCAGTAGACGAGAGACGGCCTGGCTCATCGAACACCTTACGGAAGGTGGTCAGAAAGACGGACAGGACTTGAACGGTCGGGTCATTCCTCTCCTAAAGCGGATTCATCCAAGCCAGAGCCTGACCAGTCAGATGAGACATGATAAATGCGATTTTCGAGCGATCAGTCGCTCGCTGCAGCGGCGACAGCTCAAAGTGCAGGGAGCACTGGTTTAAGAAACCGCGACACAAACGGGGATCCCCTCCATACATGGGTGGGGAGGCCAGGCGGGAAGGAGACATGCATGTCGATAATCCCGCAGAGTCGGGGGTTGTTGAGGAGGCCGGATTCTGCAGGGCGTATAGACGGGAATCCACGGACGCCATATATTCGGCCATGCGTCTCTGGGCCTCATGCTGGCGGGACAGTTCCTTCTGTAGTTCACTTAACTGGGAGCCGTCGGAGGATCCGGAGGTTTGCATGGATGCCAGACGGGATTCCACAGACTTCATGTGAGCCACTAATCTTGCTTGGGTCTCACGTTGGCGGGAGAGCTACTGTTGCAGGTCAGTCAGCGGGTTAATCTTGATCCCGGCGGAGTCCATGGCCCGAGCAAACTGTTCCGCTCACCGAGGTGCGGCGAGCGTCCTGAGGTGGACCCACTGGACCGTGCACCGGACTCCCCTGAGAAGGCGACCAGCAGCGAACCCCTATACAGGGACTGTGCGGTGCCTCCCCAGAAGGCCCAAATGCACGGCAGCCAGGAACCAGTAGTAGGAGTCTCTGTAGGGCCAGGTGTAGCAAGGTTGTGACGTCCACAGCCGGTAGGACACGGAAACTGCACCAGAGATGTTCACAGCAGGTGACGTCCGCCGCAGGTACGGCACGGATAATGTCCACGGCAGGTAGGGCACGGTGACGTCCACTGTCGGTATGAGCGGTGACGTCCACAGCAGCTACGGCACAGATAATGTCCACGGTAGGTAGGGCACGGTGACGTCCACTGTCGGTATGAGCGGTGACGTCCCCAGCCGGAATGGTACGGATGGCACTACGGTGAGACAAGGGATTAGAACCAGGTATCAATGCACAGAAAACATAACAGCACAAGGGGTCTGGACACTGGCAAGGCTCTAATGGAAGCGTTGCTCGGGCGCCTGCTGCTAGGGGAGGTGAACCTAAATACCCATTAGGTAACAGGTGACCTCTGAGGTCACTTCCAGAAAACAGGGCATACCGCTTTAAGAAAGGGAGCGTGGCCTCGCGCGCAGCCTAGAGTCACTTACTGCAGCTCTGTGTAAGGAAGGGAGACAGGAAGAGGCTGCAGCATGCCTGGGAGCAGGAGCAGCGACTGCAGAGCCATGGGATCGGTAAGAGGAAGGCCGTCGCTGCCTGGGGCTATGAATGGGAGTGCTAGTGGGAGCCATGCTGGGACTGGACACATGTGAGGGAGCGCGCCCCCCACGGGGTCTGGTGGGACCAGGCGCTACAGTACCCCCCCGAAGACCCCCCCTCCTCAGGAAGCTCCGGAGGAGACGAGGAGCATCCACGTCCTCCGCAGGTACCCACATCCTCTCCTCAGGACCGAACCCCTTCATGGTGGGACCATGCGCTAAAGTATGCCTCCAGCCCCCCCCACCAGATCTGTATGCCTCCAGTCCCCCCACCAGATCTGTATGCCTCCAGCCCCCCCTACCAGATCTGTATACTCCCAGCCCCCCCACCAGATCTGTATGCCTCCAGCTCCCCCCACCAGATCTGAATGCCTCCAACCCCCCCACCAGATCTGTATGCCTCCAACACCCCACCAGATCTGTATGCCTCCAGCCCCCCCACCAGATCTGTATGCCCCCAGCCCCCCACCAGATCTGTATGCCCACAGGCCCCCTCACCAGATCTGTATGCTACCAGCCCCCCACCAGATCTGTATGACCCCCCACCAGAACTGTATGCCCACAGACCCCCTCCACCAGATCTGTATGCCCACAGACCCCCCCACCAGATCTGTATGCCTCCAGCCCCCCACCAGATCTGTATGCCTCTAGCCCCCCCACCAGATCTGTATTCCTCCAGCCCCCCCACCAGATCTGTATGCCTCCAGCCCCCCCACCAGATCTGTATGCCTCCAGCCCCTCCACCAGATCTGTATGTCTCCACCCCCCCCACCAGATCTTTATGCCTCCAGCCCCCCCACTAGATCTGTATGCCCCAGCCCCCACCACCAGATCTGTATGCCCCCAGCCTCCACCACCAGATCTGTATGCCCCCAGCCCCCACCACCAGATCTGTATGCGCACAGGCCCCCTCACCAGATCTGTATGCCACCAGCCCCCCACCAGATCTGTATGCCCCCCTACCAGATCTGTATTCCCCCAGCTCCCCCACCAGAACTGTATACCCACAGACCCCCCACCAGATCTCTATGCCCCCCGCTTACCCACCAGATCTGTATGCCCTCAGCTCCCCCCACCAGATCTGTATGCCTCCAGCCCCCCAGATCTGTATGCCACCAGCCCCCCACCAGATCTGTATGCCCCCCCTACCAGATCTGTATTCCCCTAGCCCCCCCACCAGAACTGTATGCCCCCAGCTCCCCCACCAGATCTGTATGCCTCCAGCACCCCCCCAGATCTGTATGCCTCCAGCCCCTTCACCAGATCTGTATGCCCCCCCTACCAGATCTGTATTCCCCTAGCCCCCCCACCAGAACTGTATACCCACAGACCCCCCACCAGATCTGTATGCCCCCAGCCCCCACCACCAGATCTGTATGCCCCCAGCCCCCACCACCAGATCTGTATGCGCACAGGCCCCCTCACCAGATCTGTATGCCACCAGCCCCCCACCAGATCTGTATGCCCCCCTACCAGATCTGTATTCCCATCAGCTCCCCCACCAGAACTGTATACCCACAGACCCCCCACCAGATCTCTATGCCCCCCGCTTACCCACCAGATCTGTATGCCCTCAGCTCCCCCCACCAGATCTGTATGCCTCCAGCCCCCCAGATCTGTATGCCACCAGCCCCCCCCCAGATCTGTATGCCCCCCCTACCAGATCTGTATTCCCCTAGCCCCCCCACCAGAACTGTATACCCACAGACCCCCCACCAGATCTGTATGCCCCCAGCCCACCCACCAGATCTGTATGCCCCCAGCTCCCCCACCAGATCTGTATGCCTCCAGCACCCCCCCAGATCTGTATGCCTCCAGCCCCTTCACCAGATCTGTATGCCTCCAGCTCCCCCACCAGATCTGTATGCCTCCAGTCCCCCCTACCAGATCTGTATGCTCCCAGCCCCCCCTACCAGATCTGTATGCTCCCAGCCCCGCCTACCGGATCTGTATGCTGTCAGCCCCCCCTACCAGATCTGTATGCTCCCAGCCCCCCTACCAGATCTGTATGCCTCCAGCCCCTCCTCCAAGATCTATATGCTCCCCGCCCTCCCTACCAGATCTGTATGCTCCCAGCCCCCCCTACCCGATGTGTATGCTCCCAGCCCCCCCACCAGATCTGCATGACCCCCCCCCACCAGATCTGTATGCATAGACAGATGTTTATTCCACCGCACTCCCAATACGATAGCATCGGGCCTATTTCTAGTATTCAATAATAGCCAGTTTTGAGCCTGTAGTCTATTGAAAGATTTGCCAAGGGTAATGGAGTAAAGGGTGCTTTACACGAGACAACGGATCGTGCGATGCATCGTCGGGGTCACGGTTTTCGTGACGCACATCCGGCATCATAGATGACGTTGTCTCGTGTGAAACCTCTGAGCGACGCAGTATCGCTCACAAATCGTGAGTCGTGTACTCGTCGCTCAGTTTCATAATATCGTTTATCTTTACTTGTGCCGGTTGTTCATCGTTCCCGTGGCAGCACACGTCGCTCCGTGTGACACCACGGGAGCGATGAACTCTGCTTACCTGCGTCCCACGGCTCCCGCCGGCTATGCGGAAGGAAGGAGGTGGGCGGGATGTTTACATCCCGCTCATCTCCACCCCTCCGCTTCTATTGGCCGGCGACTGTGTGACGTCACTGTGACGCCGAACGTCCCTCCCCATTCAGGAAGTGGATGTTCGCCGACCACAGCGAGGTCGCTCAACAGGTAAGTACGTGTGACGGGGGTTTCACGACTTTGTGCGATACGGGCAGCGATTTGCCCGTGACGCACAAACGACGGGGGCATGTACAATCGATTGTGAAATCGCACAATCGGTCGTCCCGTGTAAAGTAGGCTTAAGTCACAGCCATTTTCCGGGTGAGATGGTGGCTCTAGGATGTAGAAAGAGGCACAACACCATCTTGTGCTGGTACAGCACACATGAGGTGACATTAGTACTTAATGGTCACAATCCTAATAAATGGTCTGTCCTTGCTTAAAGGCGTTATCTCAAACTAACAATGAATTTACACTAAAAGTTTAACAATCCACCATTTTTCTAATGTACTTACTGTAAGTTAAAAATTCCCTTCTAACTTCCTGTCTGTGTAATTTCTTTTTTAACTTCCAATGACGATTTTTTTGAGTTTCTCATGATGTATTGGGTATCCTCAAATGGATCTTCTTCAGGGATTTGGCGCTTCTGTCACTGCCACTGCATCCTTTACCTCCCATGAACAAAGCGTCATTAGGGGGTTCGCTTCGATCACTTGCCACAACTTCTTTCCCCGCCGTCCCCTGTTGACCTTCTGTTTCAGTAGCAGTGGTGCAGAAGTGAACGCAGCTTCTATCATACTGTCAGCATCTTTGGTCCACATTGCTTCTGTCCCCGCCACCTCAGTCACTGAGACAAGATGTTATCAGAGGGTGGCACTGTTGTCACTTACCCTGCCCTCATCACAGACCCCTGAGGACGTATCATTTCAGTGAACTAGGTGGTAGAGACAGAAGCAATGTGAACTGAAGATGCGGGCAGTCACTTCCCCATCACTGCTACTAAAACAGGATGACATCAGGGGATTGCAGTGACAGAAGTGGCAAGTGACCGTAACTGATTGTTTAGTATCAGGGTGGGAAAGGATGTAGTGGGAGTGACAGCAACATCAGCCCCCTGATGATGATCCCTTTGAAAATAACCAGTGCATGCTGGGAAATTTAAACAGTTTATTGAAAGAAAGAAAAAAGAAAAAAAGTCCCTTTTGGGGTTAATAATGCTCCCCTGAGTGCCCCTATATACAGTAATAATGTCCTGAGTCTACCCCACATACTGTAATAATGGCCCCCCACATACAGTAATATCTTTCAAGTCTCCCCTTATAAAGTAATAACATTTAATGAATACACTCACTAGTAATAATGTCTCCTGAAAACCCCGCACATATAAGAGAATACCTAATTTTCACTATTGGAGATTATATGGCCTATAAAAGCCATAAATATATTAAACAACCCTAAAATGATGAATAAAACATAACTTTAAATCAATTTTTTTAGAATCCGCAACAAAAATAACGTTTCTTCTGCTACTGCACAAAAACCTTTTGTCCTATACTAAATCAAGTGTGCATATTCCAAATCCGAAATCAGAATTGTTGAAAAACGTGAGGAAATTTTGTTTAACCACTTCACTACCGGGCGATTTTCTGTTTTTCCATTTTTGTTTTTTTGCTCCCCTTCTTCTGAGAATCGTAATTTTATATTTTTCCGTCAATCTTGCCATATAAGGGCTTATTTTTTGCGGGATGAGTTGTACCTTTAAATGAAACCATAAATTTTACCATATAGTGTACTAGAAAATGGCAAACAAATTCCAAGTGAAGATAAATTGTAAAAAAAGTGCAACTGTCTGATTGTTTTTCGGGTCTTTTATTCACCGTGTTCGCTATATGGTAAAACTGAGGTGTATGTGTGATGCCTCAGGTTGGAACGAGTTCGTAGACACGAAATATGTATAGGTTTACTGTTATCTAATGGGTTAAAAAAATATTCAGACGTTGTCCAAAAAAGTGGTACACTTATTGCGCCATTTTACGAAAATCTTAACGTTCTCATTTTTCGGGATCTGGGGCTCAGTGATGGCTTATTTTTTGCATCTTGAGCTGATGTTTTTAATGGTATCATTTTTGCGCAGATGCTACGTTTTGATCGCCTGTTATTGTATTTTGTCCAAAATTTGTGGTGTCTAAAACACGTAATTTTGGCAGTTTGAATTTTTTGCCGCTACGACGTTTACCGATACAGATTAATTGATTTTAGATTTTGATAGATCGGTGATTTCTGATCACAGCAATACTAAATGTGTGTATATTTTTTATTTTTTTAACCCTTCGATTTTCAATGTGGCGAATGAGGGATGATTTGAACTTTTAGGTTTTTTATTTTTTTTAAACTTTTTTAACTTTTTTATTTTATTTTGCTAGTCCCCCTAGGGGACTATACGGATCAGCAGTCTGATCGCTTGTTCCCTTCTGGAGACTACAGTTACACATCTGAGATCTGCAGAAAGGCTGTTCACACATGGCGATCAGCCGAGTGTAAGAGGAAGTAACTGATGATAGCTACAGGAATCATCACATGACCCTGTGCTACAATGGCAACTATCGGCTCCTTGTGATCACATCACGTGTCTTCCGATGACATCGGGTAAGGGAATGCTTACTGCTGCTGGGATGTACACCGCACTGTGACGTTTTGACATCACGGTGTAAGGGATTAAGAGGCACAAGTAGAACGCGGATCCATTCATGCCTGATAGCTGTTCAAATCAGCGGACATGTGCGTGCCTTAAGGGCCCGTTACACGCGTCGATTTATAGTGCGTTCGCATGTGCAATCGCACCCGCCCCCATCGTTTTTGCTTTACGGACAATTTATTGCCCGTGTCGCACAAAGTCGGTCACCCCCGTTACACGGACTTACCTCCCGAACGACCTCGCTGTGGGCAGCGAACATCCTCTTCCTGAAGGGGGAGGGATGTTCGGCGTCACAGCGACGTCACACAGCGGCCGCCCAATAGAAGTGGAGGGGCGGAGATGAGCAGGACGTAACATCCCGCCCACCTTCTTACTTCCGCATTGCCGGCGGCCGCAGGTAAGCTGCAGTTCATTGTTCCCGGGGTGTCACACGGAGCGATGTGTGCTGCCTCTGCAACGATGAACAACTGGCGCGCAGAAGGACAAACGATTTTTTTGAAAATGAGCGACGTGTAAACGAGCATCGATAAGGTGAGTATTTTTGCTCGTTCACAGTCGCTCGTAGCTGTCACACGCTACGATATGTCCAACGATGCCGGATGTGCGTCACTATCGACGTGACCCCGACAACATATCGTTAGATATATCGTAGCGTGTAACGGGGCCTTTACTGCCAGCTGTCCGAGGCAGCCGGCAGTGAGTATACCGACATAAGGCAGGACAAACCCAGTACAGTGGTACCTTGCTTAACGAGAACAATCTGTTCTGGGACTGTGCTTGTTAATCAAGGTACTCGTCCAGCAGAGCAAGATTTCCCATAGGAAATCATTGCAATGCTGATGATCCGTTCCACAAATTCTAAAATGTCCCATCCTGGTCCCCTATTCTGTCATTCCACACATGCACAAACACACACAATCACAAACACACACAAACACACACAAACTCACACAAACACACATGCACGCACGCACACGCACATATTATATGCTCACCTTACCTTCCGTTCCATCGCCGGTCTGCTGGGACTTGCTGTTCTCTAGTACGGGGCCGGGCTGTGTAACGCGTTACCATAACGACGAGGCAGGAAATTCCCGGCCAGAGAGCTGACGTCAAAGGCAGAGCCGCTTGCCTCTGATTGGCCAGCGCTCTGCCTTTCATTAGCGATGACAGGAAGTTCCTCCCTCATCGCTATGGCTGCAGATACACAGCGTGGACTGGAGCGGAGCGGCGCACTACAGCACCCAGGAGACCGGCGATGAAACGAAAGGTAAACATATTATGTTATATTATATGCTCACCTTACCTTCCGTTCCATCGCATGCCTCCTGGGTCTTGTAGTTCGCCGCGAGGACGTCGCGATGTACCCGGGAACTACAAGAACCATGAGACCGGCGGTGGAACGGAAGGTAAGGTGAGCATAATACTGTATGTGTGTGTGTGTGTGTGTTTGTGTGTGTTTATGCGTACATGTGTGTGTTTGTGTGGACTGCAAGTGCGGGTCAGAGTGTGGTGGATGGACGGAACGGAACCGTAAGTGTGTGCGGTGAGAATTTCGCTCGTACAGCAAAGCTTTCTCGTAAAGCGGGTTACAAATGTACAGAAAGCTTTGCTTGTTAAGCAAAATTCTCGTTAAAAGGGTTACTCGTTATGCGAGGTACCACTGTATGTCCAATGTCGGTAAGAGGTTAAGTTTGCACAAATGTATGAAGTAATTGAAAAGCATTGAATACATTCGTACAGAACAAGTTACAATAACCTAATCTACATCAAAGTTTTCATAGTAAATAGTTTATGAAAATGTCATGGAATAACAAAATTACAAAAGGTTCCATAATCGTGTCTTAAAATCTTACTTGAGCATGGCCCACAGTACTGCCAGAAGTGCTTCAGGCATCTGCTTTTGCATTTGTGAGAGGTCATATTATTCTATTGCAAAAACCAGAAAGCAGTAGTACCCCGTTAGCCCAGTGTAACACACAGCGTAACAAATATGAGGTGCCCAGTTTTTATCTTGATCTCTAATTTCACAGTCAAAGTAATACTTGTAAGTAAGACGCATTCGCTTTGTGAAATTCTTGCCATGATCATGAGTAGTGTATTTGCCACATATGTAGCAGACATTGTCCAGATCGTTAACATTTCAATTTATCCATCTTAAGATTATAAACTGCTATAACTATAACAGATCCGATCTCTTTTACAAACTTTGTCCAGCTTGCCTTGTATACGTACTGCTGACATCAGCCGATAGACCTGTTTGAGCGAGTCCGGAAAGGTCCAGGCATGTCCGCAGGAATATTTACAATATAATTTAATGCATTAATATTCTAATGAGTGATTATAGGCTTTGCATGCATAACTTAAAATCTAGACGTGCCAGGCAAATTCGGAGATCATATTT
This sequence comes from Anomaloglossus baeobatrachus, assembly GCF_048569485.1. Classification (NCBI taxonomy): domain Eukaryota; kingdom Metazoa; phylum Chordata; class Amphibia; order Anura; family Aromobatidae; genus Anomaloglossus; species Anomaloglossus baeobatrachus. The sequence continues at coordinate 299,181,218 of NC_134358.1, read as the reverse complement.
GGAATCAGCGCATTCAACTTAGTATACATCACATTTTTTTCTCTCAGTAGCAAAATCATTGTTGCGCTGTGATTTACATTTATTCATTTCAACAGGGTGGAGAATTAAGAGTCTCTATTTGCCAATATTAGTCGTTAAGTAATAGCAATGCTTAACCTTGTGTATTATAGGATAGCACCCTGGGGTACTATCAATATAAAATTGATTGACAAATTATGCAAATATAATGTATATATACCACAGTATATTCTGTCAACGTTTTCTATAGGGACAGGTTCAAATGTAATGGAAATGCTGTGGGGGTTTTGTGCAGATTTGAGCATGGAAAATACCAAGTGAAATCCAGTAGTTGGCAAGTTAGATGAGATTTTAATTCCTTCACTGAAATTGATCTGTGATGCCGAGCCTTAAAAAGACAGCATGTCAGTTTCACTTGTGAAATAAGCAAATAATTTTTGAGGATTTTTCTCATAAATTCAATTGACAAGTAGAATTCTCCAGTCAATTCTTAGGTCGGTTTCACGTCAGGTCATGTTTTTTTTCCATATTTGAAAAATACATTTTTATCAGTTTCAATCCTCACGGCATTCGTTTTTTTTTTTCATATAAACAAATTATTTTCCAAGCTTCTACCTTGTTTCTCCAAAAATAAGACACTCTCTTAAATTATTTTTTTGCCCTGAAAAATGTTCTAGGTCTTATTTTCAGGGTAGGGCTTATTTTGGGGGAAACATGGGTTGGGGGTAAGTTTACCCCCCCAAAAAATGCAGACCCCCCAGGAGAATCATGCGTAACAGACTCCGGACATCTGTGTCGCTCTCAGGTCCTCAGCGCGCGTTCACTGCAGGTTCTTGTCTTCTTCACAGCAGTCACCCCTGCTTCTGGCCAGCTGGCACTCTCAGACACACATCAAACACATACACACACACACACACATCCTGTAATACCACACTGCTTCCGACAGACAGGGGAATCTGTGACACTGTGAACATGAGAATCTGCAGTGGAGCATATCGAGGACCTGCAGTGGAACGCATTGATGCGTTTCACTGCATTCCACGGCTTTCCAGGTCACCAGAGCAGTACGGTATTACTGGATGTGTGTGTGTGGTGTGTGCGTTCCACCGCAGGTCCTCAATGCGTTCCATTGCAAGTCCTAGCATTCTACAGCGTCCCCATCTGGTGAGTGCAATTGCAGGATCTGTTCTTTATTTTGGAGGTGTCTGTATTCTTTAATAAAGTGACCTGCAGGATTCTTTAACTTTTTTAGCTGCATGTACACTTTATTATTATTTCAGGGTAGGGCTTATATTTAAGCCTTACTCCAGACAGACCAAATATTCCTGTTAGGGCTTATTGTCGGGGTAGGGCTCATTTTCGGGGAAACATGCTACCTACTAAACGAAAATACAGAGATCTCTTAGTGTAAGATTGGATTCACATATTTGTGTTTCACAGTCCAAATATGCATTGAAATGCAAAGACTGGTTGGCATGTCTTCTGAACTCAACTCGTCAGCCATAGAGGCATATAAGAAGCTGTCCAGTTCTGGAGGATCTTAAGGTCTGGGGATCCGCAGGCGGACCATGCATCACAATATGTACCCTGAAACACAGACATTTTCACTAATCCATACACACATTCATTGAAAAAACGGATCTGGGTGTCCATTCCGTGAGACTCATCCAATGTCGTTTTCTGATCGGTTTAAGGCGTCATTCACATGTTTGTATTTACAGTACATGTGGCATCTGTTTTTTTCCCACAGATACCACATGTACCCAAATTTATAACCTATGGTTCTGCTCACCGTGTGGACCATGTGTCCATATAAAACACACGGAGACTTCCATTTTTTCCCACTAGCATGGATGACAATGGCCAATACAAAACTATGGGTCTGTTAAAAAGACGTTCAGCATTCAGATGGCATCAGTGTGCCATTTGTGTGCTTTATGTATTTAACATTGAAAGAATAGGAGAATCTGTGTAATATCTTTATTTCTGTAGCCATACCGGAAACACACGAATGACATATTTATAGCACACAGTTGGAAAACACTGATGATACTGGTTTTTCACATACATGTTTTATAGCCGCATGTGATGGAGGCCTTAGATCAATGGGGTTCCATTAAAAACAGCTGAAAAAGAGAAGATATACTTTTTACTTTAGTGTTCCATACATGTTTTATCTGTTATTCACCCAACCACTGCAGAGCCAATAGATAAAAAAGAAATTCAACCAGATATCCTCCAGTTTTCAAAAATGGATGACAAAAAATCTGCAGATGTACAGCAAAAATAGCAGGTATGTGAACTGGTTTTCAATGATAAAATAACTCCCGTCTTTGAACACAGAAATATTCTAAGGATAGGAGTTGGAGTCAGATGGCTGGAAACCATAAAGGTCTATATCTATTATATTAAAACTGACAAAAACAAGGAGCGACTAGTCTTGGTCATTTTTAATGAAATTATTTAGATATTTTTGGATATATTTCTCTTTTATTTCCTTAATTATTGGTCATGTTGTATAATTATATATTGGTGCACTTTGTGTTGTGTCAAAATACCTTCAATAAAAACAACACTTAGGGCTAAAAATGCAGTATTTAGCCATATGTCTGGTGGTTTTAGTAAGAGATTAGCGCTCTGAGTATTAACATGAAATGTAGTCTTTTGTTTCAATGACTCAGACCTTTATTATTGGGTAAAATACAGCACGGACCAGACAGGCAAACTGTGTTTCTGTATGTGCTTTGATACTGTGTCCAAGTAGTCGGGATTTCAGGAATGCTTTATTGAGCCTTGCAGATGAGTTACTCACTCCGAGGTGCATGAGTAAGAGCGAGACTAAACAATACCTTAAACTGGCTGTACATATTAAAATATTTCTGTGATTTGCACCATGTATGGTGAGAAACGTCTTTTGCTGATCAGAAGAGCTAAGTATTACATAAGGAATGATATTTTCTAACTTATTGAGAAAATCTTGTTTAGTGATCTGTCTTTTTCTCAAAGAAAAGGATTAAAATTCATCTTGTATTGGCCCTGATAATTCAGTATGTGAGGGCAAGTTATGTCTCTTCTTCAGCGCTCTATTGGGAGACCCAGACGATTGGGGTATAGCTACTGCCCTCTGGAGGCCACACAAAGCACTACATTAAAAGTGCAAGGCCCCTCCCCCTCTGGCTATACCCCCCCGTGGTATCACGGGTTCTCCAGTTTTAGCTTTGTGTGCGAAGGAGGTCAGACATTCCATGCATAGCTCCACAGATTTTAGTCAGCAGTAGCTGCTGACTGTTTCGGATGGAAGAAAAGAGGACACATATAGTGTCCCCAGCATGCTCCCTTCTCACCCCTGGATGGTGTTGTAAGGTTGAGGTACCTATTGCTGGTACAGGGCTGGAGCCTGACATGCTGTTTTCCTTCCACATCCCCTTGTAGGGCTCTGTGGAAGTGGGATCCTGCCGGCCTCTCAGCTCTGATGCCGGGCTCCATCCACAGACCCATTAGAACCTGATGGAGACGGAGCAGGAGTACGATCAGGGACAGGCCCTGCATCATACAGGTACTCTGTGTCCCCGGCAGGCACAGACACACTCCGGGCTGGCTGGGTGTTGTAGTGCGCCGGGGACCGCAACGTGGAGTTGGTGTCCCTACAGATTACTGGGGGATTGTTTGTGTTTGGGAACGCAGCGCCGACCCCCTCTGGACCGGGCGGCGCTGCTGTGACTTGTGGTGCGCCGGGGATCCGCCGTCCGCGCTTTTACGGCGGCGGCGGTTATAAATTTAGTCCCCGGCTTTTTGGGCCTAGGACGCCGGCAGCTCCGTTTCGTTCCCGCCCCCACCCTGTCATTCAGGGTAGGGGAGAGACGCTGTTCGCTAGCAGCGACGAGGGCTGGAGCCTGATTTACATGCTCCAGCCCTCTCACTTGGCACAGAGGGAAGCAGGCTTCCCGCTCTTGGCCAGGAACGCCCAGGGCCCGCCCCCCTTCCTCTCTCGAGACGCCGGCAGCCATTACATGCATGCCTGGCTGGAGGAAGGACGCAAGGCTCTGGGAGACCTGGACTAGGGGCTATCTGGCGACCACACACCCGCTTTTTAAGCGGGCGGTAAGCGATTTTTCTGTGCTGGTCCCTCTAGTGCCTCACTGTGTATCAGTGTACTGGGTACAGATATATAGTTATTGTATTACTTGCACTGTGAGGTGCGCTTCTGGCTGCATATCCCAGATCGCTCTGTGGAAGCAGCAACATGTCATCCTCAAAACGCAAGGCGGCCAAGGCAAAAAGGGCTGTGTATACTGCGTGTGCTGCATGTGGGGCTAATCTACCAGCAGGCTCCGATGACCCCCATTGTGTGCAATGCTCCGACCCGGTGCTGCTTCGCCAGCCGGAGTCAGGAGAGGTAGCGACCCAGGCTGAGACGCTTGTAAGTTCTGCCCCGGTGACAGGGACAGACTTTGCAGTTTTTGCAGATAATATGTCTGTATCTATGGCAAAAATCCTTGAGACCTTGCAATCTATGCATGGGGCTCAGTCTCTGGGCACGGCGAGGCCTCTGTCCTCAGGTCCCCCTTACTTGGAATGTATCCAGCCCACAGGGGGGTCCCCGGCTTCACAGGCCGAGGATTATGACTCAGATGATGGCCCCAGCCACCCTAAGCGAGCTCGCTGGGAAAGACCCTCGACGTCTTCACACTGCTCAGGGTCTCAGCGCAATCAGTCTCCCTGTGATGTGTCTGATGAGAGTGATCAGGAATCCACTCCTGGAACCCCTCTCAACCTGGATACCCCGGATGGGGATGCCATGGTAAACGACCTTATCTCAGCCATCAATAGGCTGTTGGATATTTCTCCCCCAGCCCCTTCAGCAGAAGAGGCGGCTGCGGAGCAGGAAAAGTTTCGTTTCCTTTATCCCAAGCGTAAACTGAGTGCTTTGTTGGATCACTCTGACTTCAGAGAATCAATCCAGAAGCACGACGCTCACCCAGAAAGGCGTTTCTCTAAACGATCTAAAGATACGCGTTTCCCTTTCCCCCCTGAGGTGGTCAAGCGCTGGACACAGTGTCCAAAGGTAGACCCCCCGATTTCCAAACTTGCAGCTAGATCCATAGTTGCAGTGGAGGATGGCGCTTCACTTAAAGATGCCAATGACAGACAGATGGACCTTTGGTTAAAATCTGTCTATGAAGCTATAGGCGCGTCGTTTGCTCCGGCATTCGCAGCCGTATGGGCACTCCAGGCTATTTCAGCTGGCTTAGCAAAAGTGGATGCTATCATGCATCCAGCAGTGCCGCAAGTGGCGCACCTTACCACGCAGATGTCGGCGTTTGCGTCTTACGCTATCAATGCGGTCCTAGAATCTACCAGTCGCACCTCAATGGCGTCCGCCAATTCGGTAGTTTTGCGCAGAGCCTTGTGGTTAAAGGACTGGAAAGCAGATGCTGGTTCCAAAAAATGTTTAACCAGTTTGCCTTTGTCTAGAGATAGACTGTTTGGCGAGCCATTGGCTGACATCATTAAGCAGTCCAAGGGTAAAGACTCCTCTTTACCACAACCCAGAACATCCAAACCTCAGCAGAAAAAGTGGCAGCAGAGGTTTCAGTCCTTTCGAGGTTCGGGCAAGACACCATTTACCTCGTCCAAAGGGACTCAGAGGACGCAAAGAAACTCAGATTCGTGGCGGACTCACACACGCCCCAAGAAAGCAAATGGAGGTACCGCTTCCAAAGCGGCTACCTCATGACTTCCAGCCCCCCCCCTCCGCATCGCCGGTCGGGGGCAGGCTCTCCCGCTTTTCCGGCATTTGGATGTCACAGGTCAAAGACCGGTGGGTGACGGACATTTTGTCTCGCGGGTACAGAATCGAGTTCAATTCTCGTCCTCCAGCTCGGTTCTTCAGAACCTCCCCACATCCAGACCGAGCAGATGCTCTGCTGCAGGCGGTGGATTCCCTAAAAGCGGAAGGAGTGGTTATCCCAGTCCCTCCTCAGGAACAAGGGCAAGGGTTTTACTCCAATCTCTTTGTGGTTCCAAAAAAGGACGGCTCGTTCCGTCCTGTTCTGGACCTAAAACGGCTCAACAAACATGTGCACGCCAGGAGGTTCCGGATGGAAACCCTCCGCTCTGTCATTGCCTCAATGTCCAGAGGAGACTTCCTTGCCTCAATAGACATCAAAGATGCTTATCTCCACGTGCCAATTGCTACAGAACATCAACGTTTTCTACGTTTTGTGATAGGAGACGACCATTTTCAGTTCGTAGCTCTTCCATTTGGTCTGGCGACAGCCCCACGGGTCTTCACCAAGGTCATGGCGGCGGTGGTAGCAGTCTTGCACTCTCAGGGACACTCGGTGATCCCTTACCTAGACGACTTATTGGTCAAAGCTCCCTCTCAGGAGGCATGTCAGCACAGCCTGAATGCTACGCTGGAGACTCTACAGTCTTTCGGATGGATCATCAACTTTCCAAAGTCGATCCTATCACCGACTCAGTCACTAACGTATCTTGGCATGGAGTTTCATACTCTAGCAGCGATAGTGAAGCTTCCGCTGGACAAGCAGCGGTCACTACAGACAGGGGTGCAATCTCTTCTGCAGGGCCAGTTGCATCCCTTGCGGCGCCTCATGCATTTCCTAGGGAAGATGGTGGCAGCCATGGAAGCAGTTCCCTTTGCGCAGTTTCATCTGCGCCCACTTCAATGGGACATTCTCCGCCAATGGGACGGGAAGTCAACGTCCCTGGACAGGAAAGTCTCGCTTTCCCAGACGGCCAAGGACTCTCTACAATGGTGGCTCCTTCCCACCTCATTATCTCAGGGAAGATCCTTCCTGCCCCCATCCTGGGCAGTAGTTACGACAGATGCGAGTCTGTCGGGGTGGGGAGCAGTGTTTCTCCACCACAGGGCTCAGGGGACGTGGACTCCGCAGGAGTCCACCCTTCAGATCAATGTTCTGGAAATCAGAGCAGTGTATCTTGCCCTACTGGCCTTCCAGCAGTGGCTGGAAGGAAAGCAGATCCGAATCCAATCGGACAACTCCACAGCGGTGGCATACATCAACCACCAAGGAGGGACGCGCAGTCGGCAAGCCTTCCAAGAAGTCCGGCGCATTCTAATGTGGGTGGAGGACAGAGCATCCACCATATCCGCGGTTCACATCCCAGGCGTAGAAAACTGGGAAGCAGACTTCCTCAGTCGCCAGGGCATGGACGCAGGGGAATGGTCCCTTCACCCGGACGTGTTTCAGGAAATCTGTCGCCGCTGGGGAGTGCCGGACGTCGACCTAATGGCATCCCGGCACAACAACAAGGTCCCGGCATTCATGGCGAGGTCGCGCGATCAAAGAGCTCTGGCGGCAGACGCCTTGGTTCAAGATTGGTCGCAGTTTCAGCTCCCTTACGTGTTTCCGCCTCTGGCGCTCTTGCCCAGAGTGCTACGCAAGATCAGATCCGAGTGCAGCCGCATCATACTCGTCGCTCCAAACTGGCCGAGGAGGTCGTGGTATCCGGATCTGTGGCATCTCACGATCGGTCGACCGTGGTCACTGCCAGACCGACCAGACTTACTGTCCCAAGGGCCGTTTTTCCATCAGAATTCTGCGGCCCTGAACCTGACTGTGTGGCCATTGAGTCCTGGATCCTAGCATCTGCAGGATTATCTCAAGGAGTGATTGCCACAATGAGACAAGCTAGAAAGTCGAATTCTGCTAAGATCTACCACAGAACGTGGAAGATTTTCTTATCCTGGTGCTCGGCCCAGGGAGTGTCTCCCTGGCCATTTGCATTACCCAAGTTTCTTTCTTTCCTGCAATCGGGGTTAGAAAAGGGCTTGTCGCTCAGCTCCCTTAAAGGGCAAGTTTCGGCACTATCCGTGTTTTTTCAGAAGCGTCTAGCACGTCTTCCTAAGGTGCGCACGTTCCTGCAGGGGGTCTGTCATATTGTGCCCCCGTACAAGCGACCGTTAGATCCATGGGATCTGAACAGGGTACTAGTTGCTCTCCAGAAGCCGCCCTTCGAGCCTCTGAAGGAAGTTTCCTTTTCTCGGCTGTCGCAGAAAGTGGCGTTTCTTGTTGCCATCACATCGCTTCGGCGAGTGTCTGAGCTGGCAGCTCTGTCATCCAAGGCTCCCTTCCTGGTGTTCCACCAGGACAAGGTTGTGCTGCGCCCCATTCCGGAGTTTCTTCCTAAGGTCGTATCCTCTTTTCATCTTAATCAGGATATTTCCTTGCCTTCTTTTTGCCCTCATCCGGTTCACCGGTATGAAAAGGACTTACGTTTGCTAGATCTGGTGAGAGCACTCAGAATCTACATTTCCCGCACGGCGCCCATACGCCGTTCCGATGCACTTTTTGTCCTTGTCGCTGGTCCGCGCAAGGGGTTGCAGGCTTCTAAAGCCACCCTGGCTCGATGGATCAAAGAACCAATTCTTGAAGCCTACCGTTCTGCGGGGCTTCCGGTTCCTTCAGGGCTAAAAGCCCACTCAACCAGAGCCGTGGGTGCGTCCTGGGCATTACGTCACCAGGCTTCGGCTCAACAGGTGTGCCAGGCAGCTACCTGGTCCAGTCTGCACACTTTCACCAAGCATTATCAGGTGCATACCTATGCTTCGGCGGATGCCAGCTTAGGTAGAAGAGTCCTGCAGGCGGCAGTGACACCCCCATAGGGGAGGGCTGTTTTGCAGCTCTAACATGAGGTATTTATTTACCCACCCAGGGACAGCTTTTGGACGTCCCAATCGTCTGGGTCTCCCAATAGAGCGCTGAAGAAGAAGGGAATTTTGTTACTTACCGTAAATTCCTTTTCTTCTAGCTCTTATTGGGAGACCCAGCACCCGCCCTGTTGTCCTTCGGGATGTTTTTTTGTTGTTTGCGGGTACACATGTTGTTCATGTTGAACGGTTTTTCAGTTCTCCGATGTTATTCGGAGTTAATTTGTTTAAACCAGTTATTGGCTTCCTCCTTCTTGCTTTGGCACTAAAACTGGAGAACCCGTGATACCACGGGGGGGTATAGCCAGAGGGGGAGGGGCCTTGCACTTTTAATGTAGTGCTTTGTGTGGCCTCCAGAGGGCAGTAGCTATACCCCAATCGTCTGGGTCTCCCAATAAGAGCTAGAAGAAAAGGAATTTACGGTAAGTAACAAAATTCCCTTCTTCTAGCATAGGCATCAACGAGGCAATTAAAGGTCTTCTACACAATAGACTAAAGTTGATAAAAATTGATTATTTAAACCATAATTAATGTTTATCAGGGGAAATTTACCAAGAAACAATTGTTTTAGCTTCTCATCTTTTCAAAAATAAAAATGACTGCATATCAATTTCTGGGCGATAGTCTGTGAATAACATTTTCTTCTTCATTGAAAAGGTATGTCAACTTTGAACAACAGTAATAGTCAATTTGAACTAAAATGTGTATAGCTACATGTGATTAACAATTGGTCGCCGAGTGGTAGTTCAACCCATATCTATCTAATATGTATGCCCATCTACATTGTTAAAGGAGATCTTAGCTGAAAGCCATTGCTTCTCTTGTTTATTTCATATACAATATTGAGATTAGGGTCAACATACTTATATCAAGTAACCTTTTACTGGTGACACAACTTTTCTCTTTAGTATAATGTTAAAGGGTATCTGTCAATAAGATCAACCCTCCTAAGCTGTCTATTTTGGTCATGTAGGTCATAGGAAGCAGAATAAAATGTCACATTAGTATCTGAGATTCAATGTCTTATCCAGAGAAATCCATGTTTTTCTTATATATAAATGAGCTGTTAAGATCTATGAGCCGGACACAGATTTGCGTGAGATTCTGCCTTCACGGACTATTTTAAATGAGAGGGGGCATTACCAGTATAAGACATGTAACTAACACAGTACAGTAGAAATGAACTTTGTCTCATTACAAACATGTTTGTAGCCGCAGCTCTCACAACTCTGCTGTATTGCAACACTGCTCATGAGATAGAAGCTGATACACTGAGAGGACAACTGCAGATGTGTTTAATGCTGTACTATGTCAGTTATAACCAAACACAGCTGTGCAGTGAGATCAGGAGAGCAGCCATTACATATATTGAGTGAAATAAGTATTGAACACGTCACCATTTTCTAAGTAAATATAAGGTGCTATTGACATGAATTTCTCACCAGTTTTGGGTAATAATACCTCCAATCCATCATCAAGGCAAAGAAATCAAACCAAATACGCCACTGAGATTAAGTAAATTTGACAAAAAACACTCTGATCTGTGCTGGCCAGACTGCAATGAAAAAGGTACCTTGCTCCATATTATGTGGGAATGTCCAAAAATACGAACAATCTGGAAGGAAGTAACTGATTTGATATCACGTATTACCAAATCTAAATTAGTAATCTCTCCACAAATGGCTCTATTATCTTTAGACCTCGAAGATATAAATCTATTACATAAATCAATTATGATTCATATATTCCTAACCACTAAACAACTGATCTTGGCCAACTGGAAAACCGGAAATGTTCCAACAATATCTGACGTTATCCATTCAGTATCAACTCATCACGATTATGAAAGAACACATGCCATATATAATAACCTCTATCACTCCTATTATAAAAGATGGAGCACTTGGAGATCTTTTATCAACCAAGACTAATTACCTCATGTATTCCTGATTTATTGATATAAATTCACTTAACTCTACTCTAACAGGTCTTCGATGTTACAAACGAATCACCTTCCCTTTCCCTTCTTTTTTCTCTCTTTTCTAATTTCCATCCCCCTCTTGTCTCCTATTAAAGTTTGTTGTTTTTTTTTTGTTTTTTTTTCATTGTTTTGTTTTGTTTTCACACTTATGAACTCTTCTGTTTTCAATTACTGTGAGTTATTACTAAGCTATTACTAATATAGCCATATTTGTTTCAACATTTTATACATATTTTGATCAAGATAGTTCTCCTCCTACCCTTCTCTTCCCACCCCATTTTACCTCTCTTATTCCTCTATTACCCCCATTAAGTTGCTCTCTTTCCCTAATCCTTTCCTTGTCCCCTAATCTTCCATATGCCACCCCCCCACACACAATTTGTTAATTGATATAGTTACTTCTAATGCTTTGTTATTATTATCATTATATATACAAAATGCACAAGCTTTTGTTACAACTGGTTCACTTTCAGAGACCAATAAAAATGTTTGAAACCATAGAGGTCCATAAATTAAGTTATATGTAATAATGAGAAATGACACGAGGAAAACATATTGAACACATGAAAAATAAGGTGCAAAAAGCCATAGAAAGTCATGAAACTAGCTGAAATCTTTCAGTAATTAAAGTAACCCTGCCACTTGGGGAACGTCTTTGACTCCTTGGTTGTCACGATCATCTGGGTTCATGCTCATCCCATATAGGTATCTTCTCTGTTGTTCCCTGTCTGTCCTGCAGCTGGTCTTTGTATTTTTTACATGCCATTTTGGTGTCCCTGTTTGGGAAAGATCATACCTGTTGTATTCACTTATTTGACTGCTATTATTCTGCTTTTTTGGAACTGCAGGCAGTATATGAGAACTGGGAACACTGAGAGTTTATCCTCTTTCTCTATCGTTTCATTGGGGGACACAGGACCATGGGTTATGCTGCTGTCACTAGGAGGCTGACACTAAGTAAACATAAAAAGTTAGCTCCTCCCTAGCAGTATACACCCCGAGCCGGAGGCGGGCTCAGATCAGTTTTAGCTTAGTGTCGTAGGAGGCTGATGTGGGCCGTCTCGGCCCCCCTCAGCCATTTGTGTTTTTGCGCTTTTTTCTTTTATTTCGGCGCCGCTCATCACTCTCATACCTGTCTTCTTTTTCTCTGCAGGTATTCTCTTCACTCATCCTCCGCAGCCCTGTGGGTACCACTCCCCAGGGTCGCAGGGGCTTGAGATTTCGGGCCCTCTCCCCCGTCCATCCCCGTGGTACCACTCCCGGGGTTGCGCGTGTGGGCAGGTTGTCGTGGGCACCCCTGATTCGCCCTGCGGTATCACCCCAAAGGGTGTACAGGGGAGTACAGCAGGGATGGGACCTCCGCAGCGCGTGTCTAATCCGATGGGGCCCTGTCACGCTGCCTTCTCCTGCAGGGGGGCTGCTTCCCCCATCATGATGCCCACTTCCCTGCCTCAGCACGCTCTCCCCCGAAGTCCTCAGTCTTCCTGGTTGAGGGCACTGCGCACAGGCAAGGGCAGGGCGCCCTGCCTGCACCGCATCCGTCGCTGGGCCGGCGCCGCCGAGAACAGGTAGGACCGCTCCTCTCCTTCACTTTCCCCCGGCCCTCTCCAAAATTTAGGCCCCGGTCTCGGCCTAGTCGCTCCTGCGTCCTAGCCACGCCCCCGCTGCAGCGCTATTGGCCGCCGGTCATCTGCCCCAGTCTCCTCCCACCGCTCAGCCTCCTGGCTTGTGGTGGGGGCTGTGGATCCTCCGTTTTTCGCGCCTGAACCCTGCTCCTCCCCCAGCTCCTCCAGCGTCCCCATCGCCATTTTAGCCTGTGTCCGGTCCCCTGAGGCTGCAACGCGCCGGCGTTTCTTCCTCTCTCTGGCCAGCTCACTCCTGGACTCCCTCTTCTGGACTGGTGGGCAGCACGCAGGACCTGGGTAAGCTCTGCTCCTAAGGAGTAGCCCTCACTAGGTAGCGTTCTCTGAGTTTAGGGACGAGTTAACCCTCTCCTGTCTCCTTCCTAGCAGCCACCAGGGAAAGTACTTGTTTTCACCATGCCTAATGCTAAGTCCACCCGACTCAAGCAGGCCCCCTTTGCCTTATTTTTTGCATGCCCCTCCTGCAAGACCAAATTTTCCCAGGGCCAGGACACCCCACTATGCTCCGTATGTTCTACAGACGCGCAGCCTCCGCAGGACTCCGCGGCCGACGCTTCTGATGCCGCAGACGCCACAGCGCCAGATGCTACAGGGCCCTGCGTCCCGCCCCCCCCCCCCCCCCCGACTGGCTAGTGTCCCTGTCCCAGTCCGTAGATTCCCTCTCTGAGGCTTCTCGGACCATCGCGCAAGCACTGCGCCTGCTGCCGTCGCTCGCCCAGATTCCCGCAGACCCGACGCAATCGCCTCCGGAGCAGGTGAGCCCCGTCGCAGGGACCTCCTCTGCTGCTCAGAAGCGGACCCGTTAGGTCTCGTCTTCAGCCTCTTCCCAGGTTTCACCTTCATCCCCAGGTCCAGACCATCATTCCTCCAGGGAGTCTTCTGACCGCTCCGATGATGATCCCGATGCAGCACCCCTGCTGGACTCAGAGGAGGCGGCTGATGTTCGGCGCATGGTGAATAGCCTGATAGAAGCAGTAAACCAGACCCTAAAGGTACAGGTGGACCCCGTCTCCTCCCAAAGCACCCAGGTCTCATTTAAGCGGATGAAGCGGGCCCAGAGCGCATTCAGCGGGCATCCAGAATTCACTGAGTTACTGCGCAGCCACAGGCAACAGCCGGACAAGGTATTTACCAGCGGTAAGTCCGTTGATTTGCATTATCCCTTTCCTGAGGGTCTTCGAAAGGATTGGGCAGGCTCCCCTGTGGTCGACCCCCCAATCTCTCGCCTGTCTTCTCACACAGTCCTTCCACTCACTAACGGTACGTCTCTCAAGGACTCCACGGACCGTACTATTGACAGGTTGGCCCGTTCCGCCTTCGAGGCAGCGGCACATCGCTCTCACCGGCCTTTGCCTCAGTTTGGGTTGCGAAGGCTCTGATGTCCTGGGCGGACACGCTACGCTGCGGTCTCCGCGCCATTCCTTCCAATCCGGACCTGGTCCTCATCGCCTCGCAGATTTCCCTCGCGGGTGAGTACCTGCTCAATGCAGCCCTGGCGTCTGCAAATTGCGCGGCCCAGGCCGCCAGCAACAATGTGGCCATCCGTCGAGCCCTCTGGCTCCGGTCCTGGAACGCGGATGCGGCCTCTAAGAAGTCACTGACTTCCCTGCCCGTCCTAGGGGAACGTCTTTTCGGAGATAAGCTGGACCAGTTGATCTCCGATGCAACGGGAGGAAAGAGTACATCTCTCCCCCAATTGCGTCCCAAGCGCTTCCAGAATCGGCACCCCACCGCTCGTTTCCGGCCCTTTCGCAGCTTCAACTCCACTCCCCAGCCGCGAAAAAGCCGCTCTCCTCCGAGAGACAGGAGGACCCCGTCATTCAAGACCAATCCCGCCTGGCGTTCACGTCCCCGCCAGTCCACGAAATCCTCTTCCAGTTACCGCCGACGTTCCTCCAAGTGACTCGCGGTCGGCGCGCAACAGCGCCAGACTCGTGGGAGGGCGTCTGTCTCGTTTCCAGCATGTGTGGATCCCCCTGACTGCCGATGCCTGGGTCACAGAGATCATCACATCAGGCTACAAAATAGAATTCGAGTCAAAGCCACCGAGACGTTTTTTCCTATCTCGCCCTCCCGAGTCTCCCGCGCGGGCTCGCGTGTTCTTTCACTCCATAGACTCCCTCCTCCGAGCCGGAGTCGTGGTACCAGTCCCTCCCGCAGAACGTTTCAAGAGGTTCTATTCCAACCTTTTCGTGGTCCCCAAGAAGGACGGCTCTGTCCGCCCCGTCCTCGACCTAAAGCTTCTAAACAGGTCGGTGAGGCCTCGACCGTTTCGAATGGAGTCACTCCGGTCCGTGATCGCGTCCATGGAGGTCGGCGAATTCCTGGCATCGCTGGATATTCAAGACGCCTATCTTCACGTCCCTATAGCCACCTCTCACCAACAGTTCCTCCGCTTTACGATAGCGGAAGATCACTTCCAGTTCACAGCTCTTCCTTTCGGCCTCGCATCCGCCCCCAGGGTCTTTACGAAGATCATGACGGCTGCCATGTCCGTCCTACATTCCAGGGGTGTTATGGTCATCCCGTACTTGGACGATATGTTGATAAAAGGTTCTTCTTTCGAGGACTGTCGTCTTGGGGTTCAGGTCACGATCGACACCCTTTCACGGTTAGGGTGGCTGATCAATCGGAACAAGTCCTCTCTGACCCCGGCCCATCGGATCACCTTTTTGGGCATGGTATTCGATACCACTCAAGGGCGAGTTTTCCTCACACAGGAGATGTCCTCCCTGCAACGAGGCCTCCGCGCTCTCCGGCGTCAGCGCCAAGTTTCCATCAGGTTCGGCATGCGAGTCCTCGGTCGTATGGTGGTGGCGATGGAAGCGGTACCCTTTGCACAGTTCCACCTCCGGCCCCTCCAGCTGGCCTTGCTGAAGAAGTGGGACAGATCTCCCTTTTCTCTGGACCGCAGGTTTCATCTTTCGCCGGAGACCCGCCACTCACTCCGTTGGTGGATCAATCAGCGCAACATCACGTCAGGAAGGTCATTCCTTCCGCTCCACTGGAAGATAGTGACCACCGACGCCAGTCTTCAGGGCTGGGGGGCAGTGGTTCGGCATCACACAGCGCAAGGCCGATGGACACCGCGGGAGAGTTGTCTCCCGATCAACATTCTGGAGATAAGAGCCATCCGGCTAGCCTTGCAGCAGTTTCGGCACCTAATACAGGGTTGCCCGGTCAGGATCCAGTCGGACAATGTGACGGCGGTGGCATACATCAACCACCAAGGAGGCACAAGAAGTGTCGGGGCGATGCGAGAAGTCAGGAAGATTTTGCACTGGGCCGAATGTCATCACTCCCTGATCTCAGCGGTTCACATCCCAGGCGTGGACAATTGGGCGGCGGACTTCCTCAGCAGGGAAGGTCTCGCCTCCGGAGAATGGTCCCTCAACCGGGAAGTCTTCAACCAGATCTGCGACAGATGGGGAATTCCGGATGTGGACCTAATGGCCTCCTGGTTCAACTGTCAGGTTCCGCAATTTGTAGCGCGGTGCCGCGACCGCTTGGCTTTAGGAGTCGACGCCCTCACCCTGTCGTTGAGCCAGTTCAGTCTCCCGTACATCTTCCCTCCGCTCCCTCTGATCCCGAGGGTACTCAAGAAGATCAAGGCAGAAGGACTACCAGTCATCCTGGTGGCTCCGGACTGGCCCTGGCGAGCATGGTTCGCGGAACTTACTCAGCTCCTCGCAGATGCTCCGTGGCGCCTTCCAGACCGTCCAGATCTCCTACAGCAGGGACCTCTTTTCCATCAGAACTCAAAGGTCCTAAATTTGACGGCCTGGCCATTGAATCCTGGGTTCTAGCTCAGGCTGGTTTTTCTTCAAGAGTGATACAGACAATGATTAGAGCCAGGAAGCCATCTTCATCAAGAATATACTACCGCACGTGGAAGGTCTTCTTCAGGTGGTGTGAAGAGCACAGCATTTCTTCTCCTCTCGCCTTCTCCCTTCCTTCCCTGTTGGCATTCTTGCAGTCGGGCCTCGATGCGGGTCTCTCGCTCGCCACACTAAAGGGCCAGGTATCGGCTTTGTCTATCCTGTTTCAGAAGCCACTGGCCTCTCGCCCACAGGTTAAGACCTTCATCCAGGGAGTTGCCCACCTGGCCCCGCCGTATCGTCGGCCTCTAGAAACGTGGGACCTTAATCTAGTCCTAGGGTCACTTCAGGGTCCCCCCTTCGAGCCCTTGCGGGATTCTTCCCTTTCTCACCTGTCTTGGAAGGTGGTGTTCCTCCTTGCCATCACTTCTATTCGAAGGACGTCAGCGCTGGCAGCTCTCTCTTGTCGTGCTCCCTTTTTGATTTTTCACCAGGACAAAGCGGTTCTCCGGCCAGATCCCGCCTTTCTCCCAAAGGTGGTCTCCCCATTCCATCTTAACGAAGAAATCGTTCTTCCGTCCTGGTCCCTCTCACAGCTTGGAGAGGTCCTTGCACACCCTGGACCTGGTGCGCGCCCTTAGAATTTATGTCTCCAGAACCACGCCGTTCCGTAAGTCGGATGGTCTGTTTGTCCTTCCTTCTGGTCCCAAGAGGGGTGAATCGGCATCCAAAGCCACAATTGCCAGATGGATCCGTTCCGCCATATCAGAGGCCTATCGGATTCGGGACAAGTCTCCGCCGTGGGGGGTAAGGGCGCACTCTACCCGAGCAGTGGGAGCCTCTTGGGCGATTAGGCATCAGGCGTCGGCCGACCAGGTCTGCAAGGCCGCCACCTGGTCTAGCCTGCATACCTTTACTAGGTTCTACCAGGTTCACACCCAAGCATTGGCAGATGCTAGTTTTGGGAGAAAGGTCTTGCAGGCAGCAGTTGCACACCTGTAATAGGGTGACAGCATTCAATTATAGTACAAGCCCGCCGAGGGAGGTTGTTATTTTCTTCCTATCTGCGGACTTCTGTATTCCCACCCAAGAACTGCTTTTGGACGTCCCATGGTCCTGTGTCCCCCAATGAAACGATAGAGAAAGTAGGATTTTTGTGTACTCACCGTAAAATCTCTTTCTCTGAGTCTTCATTGGGGGAAACAGCACCCACCCTGCTTGTTTTTTGGTTGTTTAATTGCATTTGCCTGCTATTTTCAGCGGTCTTATGTTCATAGACCTCTTGTTCGCACGGCTGCATTATTTTAGTTATAACTTGTTTTATGTATGGTGATTCTGGTACTCCTCCTACTGCTTGTGCACCAAACTGATCTGAGCCCGCCTCCGGCTCGGGGTGTATACTGCTAGGGAGGAGCTAACTTTTTATGTTTACTTAGTGTCAGCCTCCTAGTGACAGCAGCATAACCCATGGTCCTGTGTCCCCCAATGAAGACTCAGAGAAAGAGATTTTACGGTGAGTACACAAAAATCCTACTTTTCTAGCTGTAGGTTATCCCTCTTTAGGATGTCTAGTTACTCTCTGTATTGGGCAATTGCCTTATATGGATACGGTAGCCTTTTATATATGAAGAAACTGAAGAAATCCAGCTCTTCAGGTGAAGGAAGCCACAGGTTTGTTTCAGCATGCAGGTATAGCAATTGCCATGACCAGCGCTACGCGTTTCAGGTGAAATGAATTACCCTTAATCATGAGCCTTTTATATACCATCTGTTTGTGACTTTTTGATTCTTTCTGCCACTTTTTTGGTGTTCCTTGTGAAACATTTATTATTTCTCTTGAACATCTCGTCTTCTGGACCATTTATCATTTGTTTTACTTAGCTCCTATTCACACTTTTTGTTTTTTTTTAATTCATGGCTATAACATCTCCTTTCCATTGTGGTATAGGTTCAAGAGTAGCATTTTTGCAAAAATAGTGTTTTCTCTTCTAATAGGTATATTTTATTGGCACAAAAAATATTTCTTGTGTCTTACAATTATCTGTAATTTCCAGCATTTATTATGCAGATATTTTATTATTAGATTAATTACATTATATGTAACACTTCTTCATAACCTGCATTTTTTGGACCCCTTTTCCAGTTACCCTTTCATGCATGTACCTGGACATTGTGAAATATTTTGACATATTTTTTTCATCAGCAAATTTAAGTAACTGAAGTATATTCTGTCTTGACAACCTTGGGTTTCTGTTAGTGACCTCCTCTTTTTAATGTTTTTTTAATAATAAATGTTCTAAATAAAGATTTTTCTTTTATTCAATATGTATTTTGGCTCATATACTCATTTTTCACTTTAGGTTATTAGTATTGGCTAATTCAACTAACGGCCAATAAAAAGATATCCAGATGCCACAAAAGAAACATCTCATGATGGGTAAAACCAGTGAGCCCTCTCAAGACCTTTGCAGTCTTATTGATGCAAAACATACTGATGGCATTGGTTAGAGAAGAATTTCTAAAGAATTGATGGCTCCAGTGAGCACTGTTAAAAATGGAAAGAACATCATTACACTATAAAAAGGCTTCGACCAAATGCTCCCTGCAAGACTTCAGACCGAAGAGTGAAAAGAATTATAGGAAGAGTTGTCCAAGAGCCATGAACTACCTTTGGAAAGCTACAGAAAGACATGGAATCAGCAGATACAATTGTTTCAAAGAAAACAATAAGGGCGGCTTTGCACGTTGCAACATCGCAAGCCGATGCTGCGATGTCGCACGCGATAGTCCCCACCCCCGTCGCAGGTACGATATCGTGTGATAGCTGGCGTAGCGAAAATTATCGCTACGCCAGCTTCACATGCACTCACCCGCCCTGCGACCGTCGCTCTGGCCGGCGACCCGCCTCCTTCCTAAGGGGGCGGGTCGTGCGGCGTCATAGCGACGTCACACGGCAGGTGGCCAATAGCAACGGAGGGGCGGAGATGAGCAGGATGTAAACATCCCGCCCACCTCCTTCCTTCCGCATATCCTACGGAAGCCGCAGTGACGCCGGTAGGAGATGTTCCTCGCACCTGTGGCTTCACACACAGCGATGTGTGCTGCCGCAGGAGCGAGGAACAACATCGGACCGTCGCGTCAGCGTAATTATGGATTACGCCGACGCTGCACCGATGATACGATTACGACGATTTTGCGCTCGATAATCGTATCATCTAGGCTTTACACAGTACGATGTCGCATGCGATGCCGGATGTGCATCACTTTCAATTTGACCCCACCGACATCGCACCTGCGATATCGTAGTGTGCAAAGCCCGCCTAAGAAGTGCACTCAACCTCCATGGCCTATATGCACGCTGTCCATGCAAGACTCCATTGCTGTTCAAGCGTGTTTAAAGTTTGTTCAACAACATTTAGACAAGCCTGTGAAAAACTGGAAGAATATAGTCTGGTCAGATGAAACCAAAATGTAACTCTTTGGATGCTATAATACACACCAATTTTTGGAGGCCAGAAGGCACTGCATATTACCCTGAAAACACCATACCAACAGTGATATTTGGAGGTAGGAACATCATGGTGTAGGGCTGTTTTTTGGCATATCGCACTGGCAAACGTCATATGAATGAAGGAAGGATGAATGGACATTCTTGATAAAAAATATGCTGCCTTCTACCAGGATGATGAAGATGAAACATGGGTGGACATTTCAGCAACACAATTATCCCAAACACAATGCCAAAGAAATTCTCAATTGGTTTCAGAGAAAGAAAATAAAGCTGATAGAATGGACCAGCCAATCACCTGACCTGAATACAATAAAAAATTTATGGAGGGAACAAAAGCTCAGGGTTTGATGTGTTTGTATGGCATAATGGGCCAAAATCACTCTGGAGTGGTGCATTTGACTAGTTTCTCTGTACAGGAGGCATCATTAAGTTGTCACCACCAAAAAAGGCTTATGTATGAAGAATTAAATACATTTAATTAAGCATGTTCAATACTTTTTCCCTTTGTCATTTCTCAGATTCTCAGGAAGATCTGTGCCTACCTCAGCAGGGTAGAGTGAAGGAATGCAGTTGGGGGATACTGTGTAGATGATGTAGGACACAACATCCACATGAAGCAGGGCAGGGAGACTGTGCTTGTAACGAGAGAGGTGGCGCCAAAGCAAGAGCAGCCACGCCCATCGGATCAGACAGTTTCATGATCCAAGTCTGTATCGGCCACTGTGGTTTGATTATTTCACCCAGCTTCAGGGTTAACTCCTCCCTGCCTCACTCCGGTTTTCGGGACACTATACCCTGGTGCTGCACCTCCGGTTCAGTGCCAGTGATAGTTTATGCACTGCAGCGTGTTACTGGCTCTGGTGAGTTACCTGATTTATCCTGCCTCCCCGCTACCTTTGTTCTGACCTGTCTGTCCCAGTCCCTGACTACCCACTCCGGTCTACTGTGTACCCTTCCCTGTCTATCTTATTCTGATCCTGACCTGTTTGTCCTCCTCCCTTGTTTGTGCTTGGACTTCCCGGCATCTGACCTGTATCCTTGTTCCTAACTTCGGTTTCGTCTTTCCCCTTTGTTGCATTCGTGACTTCCTGGATTCCGGCCCTCGGCTATCACCTGACCACAATTTGATTATCCCTGTGCTATTGATGAGACCTCCTGCTGCTGACTTGGTTTACTGACTACTATACTGCCCTCTAGTGGTTTGCCTGCTAACTTCACTCTGAAGCTACACTGCTTGTAGCTTCAGTGTCTCACTTAGTACAGTGTGACCGATAGTATCATATGGGGGTTGTGAGTATATATAGTGAATATATATTGTGAATATATATAGTGAAAGGCCGATATGTAGCTTAGAAGTGGGTGTCCTCTGCAATGTAAACCTGCACTGTTTACTTTGGGACTGGTAGTTTCATGTGAATTGTTAGCGCATTCAGTGCCAGGTTTCCGAATAGTCAGATTGCTGGGTGGGTCTGGCAATTCACAGACCTCCACCCATGGGTATCTCATGTGCGGGTTATGTTGAGACTGTTTGGTCACAGGCTCGCTCTGAGCTTGGAAGAAGTTTACTTCCTGGAGGCTCCCTGCAAGGAGGCCAGGTGTGTGTAGAGCTTGCAATGGCCCTGTGGTTAGGTAGCAGCAGACCTCCTGAGGGTCTCGACTGACAGGAATCAGTGTGTGGAGCAAGTCATATCGGTTATCGGTTATCACAGTGAGGCAGTCTTTCTAAGCATCAGTACTGACAAGAGTGATTGAGTGGAGCCTTCCTCAAGCTCCAGAAAGGTAACCCCACAAAAGGGGGTTGTATACAGATCGAGGTCAGTGAGTGGACAGTGCAATACTTCCATTGGGCTACTACTTCTGGGATGTATCCAGTGCCGTGCGGGCATCTCCACAAATGAAACTGACTGGATGTCATAAATGTTTCTCTCTAGCTGAAGGAAGGCTCATATTTTGTTGCTGGAAAGTGGTTTAAGTGTGCTTTAATAAAGTGGCTGGACTGTATAAATAGAAACCGTTACAGTGTGTGCCTCGATCTAGCAGCCAAACGAGTATCCCCTATCACAATCAGTGAGCGCAGCCTCACAGGGTATAATAAAAATATTTTTTTGTACTATGCAGAGGGAATCGGGAACTTACAGCTTACTAGAATACTGTAAAATAGGCTTTAAAGGTGGTAGTTATACTTATCTGTTTGTTGAAGTTTCTTGTTAGCATGGTCACTGATTTCAGATCTTATTGTTATACTTAAAAGCAATCAAGTGCAGTCATTTGGCAGAAAAAATAATCTGTGGATGTGATACATTTCCAGGCACTATATCAAGTTTGTATAGATATTCTCTTGTTCTTTGACAAGCTTTTAAATATGATTAGTTGTTTTAGCTTACATAGGCAAAAAGAACAAAGGCTTGCATAATGGTAAAAAAAAATGTATAGCACTGTTAGATAGCTAGTTGCCAGAATACTATTTATCACCTGGACTAAGATATGGAATTGGGGTCAGCTTTATTGAACTAAATGCATCAACGGGGGAAAAATGACTTAGGTAGAAGAAAACATCTCATAAAGAATTAACAACATGGGTGCAGGCAAAAGACAAGCCCCCCCCCCCTTAATATGTCACCATTTTTTTGTCTTGCTTAGCAGTAATTACTGATAATTTTTCCACAACTCAGCATATTTGCAGACGCTATAGGAATTAAGCCACTTACTTTCTTCCAACATGTTACTTAAAGGAGTTGTCCAGGTTTGGCACAAAAGACTGCAGCCAATCTATGCGACTGTAGATTTGTGAGTCCTTTTGTCACACAGAGCATATTCCACACTTGCGTTCTCATGGCTGCCCAGTCTCACTACCAGCACTAGAGAATCCTGATAGTCCATGCTGGATTCACATGTCTGTCTGCAGATGCATATAGTGACTGCAGACTTTAGTTCAAAACCTGGCCCAGTAATTCTCCATTATTATACTCGGTGTATCCAAACTCAGTCTGTTACATGGCATCATCTTTCCACATAGATGATGTCTTTCAAATTTACATTACAGTCGTCACCCGCTATAGCACGGTTCACTTATTTCTGGTACCAGGGAAGGGGGTGGTAGCGGTGGTGGAGTGGAGCCACAGGAGTCAGGGGCAGTGTTGGAGGAGGACGATGCTGCAGGTAGTGCGGCAGATGTCCCAGTTTCTTGCTGCGGGCACTGTCATGAACATCCAGAATTTGTCAGTGGTGCAGACTTCAAAGGTATGATTCTCGGAGTCAGCGCGTGCACAGATTGAACCATTGGCTCAATGAGAAATTGAAATCTCATCTGCGCACATGCCACCTCCGGGCGCAATGTTCCTTAAGTCTGCTGCTGAGAGATCAATGGGCCGGAGGCAGCACGTGCGCCAGATGAGATCTTGAGCCGCAAGCTCAATCTGCGCACACGCTGACATCAGGTGCCATTATTTGAAGCTTGTATTGCCGACATTTTCAGGATGGCCCCTGCCTCACTGCCTGCAGCGCACAATCCACAGTCCGGAGCACTGTCCTCGTCATCATTCTCTACCATCCCCCGGTAAGCTAGATTCGGCTTATAAGACACACCCCTCAAAAGTGCGTCTTATAATCCTAAAAATACGGGTAAATAATAAAGTAAATATAACTCCTCTACTTTGCGTATTTTCACCTATCGTGGGTGTCTCTGGAACGTAACTCCCGCAATATGTGAGGGATCATTGTATTTCTTATTCATAAAATTATTGGGCAGATCCTTGTAATTTTTGGCCAGCAAAGCTTTGTTTTGGCTACTACATGGCAGTTATTCATCTACTGTTTGTCAATATACCGTAATATTAACACTGGTATAATGCTATACATTATTATTAGATCTTCTTATGGCACTGTTGCTTGGACACCAAACTGCTAAAATAATAATATTACAAAGTGTGTAAATAATAAAGCAAAGTACAAAATTATAATTTGGGCATTGAATGACACTGGCTTTATGAATAATACTACTTATTTTTATTAATTAGTTATACATTACTGTGTATTGGTATTTGTTTTTAATTCTATTTAGTGTAGCCCAATAGCATTGCATGCACATTGAATAATCTGGATTCAGTGTTGCCACAGCTTATAATAGCTGTCCGTGGTGCTGAACTCTCCCGAATGCTGCCTCGATCGCCGCTGTGTCACCTTTGCAGCTACTTTCGAGTCGACTGTACCGTGCATAAATGAATATGCATGAGAATAATTAGCTGGGCAGGAAGCAGCAGCCAGCAGAGGCCGGAGACAGCATAGCTGGAGAAGGTGAGTATAAAAATAATTTTATTTTCAATGTATGTGTTTTTCTGGTACGTGTTACATGAATCACACCATAGTGTGGTCCGTGGGACATCAGTGATGCAAAAAAAAGACGTCTCCATGTGGTAATCACGGACACGCGTGTACGCGGTATGGAGACACGGTCAGTGAGAAATCACTGATGTGTGCGCAGACCCATTGATTTTAATGGGTCTGCGTATGACCGTCATTCTGGTACGTATAAAAAGTAGCACATGCGTACCAGAATCACTGACGTGTGAAACAGGCCTAAGGGTGGCTTTACATGCTGCGATATCCGGCCCGATATCGCTAGCATGCGACCCACCCCCATCGTTTGTGCGAAACGGGCATATCGCTGCCCATCGCGCACAAAATCTGGCACCCCCGTCACACATACTTACCTGCATAGCAAC
Source organism: Anomaloglossus baeobatrachus (assembly GCF_048569485.1). Taxonomy (NCBI): domain Eukaryota; kingdom Metazoa; phylum Chordata; class Amphibia; order Anura; family Aromobatidae; genus Anomaloglossus; species Anomaloglossus baeobatrachus. The sequence goes on along the minus strand of NC_134358.1, from coordinate 299,156,828 downwards.
GCCGCTGTGACCGGCGTACCGCCTGCTTTCTAAGGAAGCGGTCCATTCGGCGTCACAGCGACGTCACTAAGCGGCCGCCCAATGAAAGCGGAGGGGCGGAGATGAGCGGGACGTAACATCCCACCCATCTCGTTCCTTCCGCATTGTGGCCGGAAGCAGGTAAGGCGATGTTCCTCGTTCCTGTGGCGTCACATGTAGCGATGTGCACTGCCGCAGGAACGAGGAACAACTTCGCCCCAACGACAGCAGCGATAACTGGCAGCGGACCCCCACGTCAACGAGGAGCGATTTTGGACGCTTTTGCAACGATCCAAAATCGCTCCTAGGAGTCACACGCTACGACATCGCTACAGCGGCCGGATGTGCGTCACAAATCCGTGACCCCAACGAGATTGCTGTAGCGAAATCGTAGCGTGTAAAGCCCGCTTAAGGCTGTGGGACAACAATCAGCTTTTAGCGAGTTTCTGCTGTTGCAGAATTTCTGCACCTATTATGTAAATTAGGTTACTTGTGTACTTTTATTTAATTTTGTAGTGTATTACTTTGTATAAGTGCTTTAATTGGTATTTTTATGCTGTGGTTTTTGTCTCTTCTTGGTATATCATGTTTTAAATAAAGCTTATATTTGGCTTTAACAAGATCTCCACGGAAATGCGTAAAAACACTTGTACTCTGCAGCTACGTTTATCACTAAAGTTTTGTCAAAGCCAAGTCTCAGGAATTATGAAAAACAAAGCAGCTGTATTTAAAATATGACACACCAAAAAGAGACAACAAAAAATTAAATGTTAAAATCGGATATTAAAAAAAACGCAAAAAACGTAACCTAATTTCTATAAGTGCAGAAATGGTGCAGAAATTCTGCAACATCAAAAACTCACTAAAAGTTCATCGTAAGAAAGTAAGGACACCTTAAAACAATATAGTCTATGGTGTCTTTTTAAACCCTTAAAAAAAGAATATGACTCAAGCCAAACTGAAAAAAGCCAGCTGCAGAAGCTCACATGTTGGAAACTGTTTAGCCCATTACTCTTCATTCAGCTATTAAATTTATATTATTTAGAAAAGGACAAAGATGGCCGAAAGAGGCGGCGCCAGCACCGGACAATGGAGACACCCATAACGCCCACAGCGCGACCGTTCTTTAAGTATTATAAAGTGTTTTTAATGTTATACCCCCAGCCTGGGCTCTTATATACAGCATGTTAGAATGCTGTATATAAGAGCCCGGTGGTGGTGGCCGCAGCTTATATGCCAAAAAGTGGTGACAGGCTCCCTTTAAAAAAAAAAAAAAGAAAGAAATAATAAAGAAAAAAGGGAAAAGCAGGCACGTTGAACTTGCTGTGGGAACCTCCCGCCTGGGACCGCAAATAAACTGAGTGACATCACCTCTCATCGCTGCAGCTCAGTCATTCTCTGCCTGAAGCCTACAGCGTGCGGTCATGTTCTGTGCCCGCACGCTGTGACTTCAGTAATGTACCAGAGCTGGAATCGTTGTGGGACCTGTGGATTACATCAGAGGTGGCTTTATGTCAGTGCAATCTGGCAGTTGTCATGTATTGCAATACATGTCATTACTATGAATGAGACCAGTGATTAAAATAATATAAGTTAAAGTCTCATAGAGACACTAAAGGGTGCTTTACACGAGACGACGGATTGTGCGATGCATCGTCGGGGTCACGGTTTTCGTGACGCATATCCGGCATCGTACACGATGTCGTCTCGTGTACTCGTCACTCAGTTTCGTAATATTGTTTATTTTTCCTGCAGCAGGTTGTTCATCGTTCCCGTGGCAGCACACGGCGCTCCGTGTGACACCACGGGAACGATGAACACAGCTTACCTGCATCCCGTGGCTCCCGCTGGCAGTGCGGAAGGAAAGAGGTGGGAGGGATGTTTAAATCCCGCTCATCTCCGCCCCTCCGCTGCTATTGGCTGGCCGCTGTGTGACGTCGCTGTGACGCCGAACGTCCCTCCCCATTCAGGAAGTGGACGTTCGCCCCCCACAGCGAGGTCACTCAGCAGGTAAGTAAGTGTGACGGGGGTTTCACAACTTTGTGCGACATGGGCAGCGATTTGCCCGTGACACACAAACGACGGGGGCGGGTACGATCGATCGTGAAATCGCACAATCGGTCGTCTCGTGTAAAGCAGGCTTAAGTAAAAACAAAAGTGAAACGTTAAAAGAATTGCAAAAATTAAAATTATAAATAAAAGACAAGATGATGAACAAAAAAAATATTACACCAATAACCACGAATGTTTATGTAAAAACATAAACTAATAAAAAAGTGCACATTTTTGGTATCGCTGAAAAGGTCATCTTGCCCCACAAAATGCAAGCCACCAAAGAGCTCTGTCAGTAAAAAAAATAAAAAAAAGCTATAGCTCTTAGTATACAGCGATGAAAAAACAATACTTTTTCTCTAAAATTTATTTTTGTTGTGTAAAAGTGGCCAAACATTAAAAAAAGTTTAAATGTGTTATCGCTGTGATCGTACTTACCTGAAGAATAAGGCCGTCCTTATCATTTTTACCACACGATGAACAGAATAATAATTAAAAAAAATCTGAATTTCTGTTTTTTTGTTCCTGCTGCATTCCAAAAGTCTGCATAGAAAGTGATCAAAAAATATTATGTGCCTGAAAATGATAGAAATAAAAATGTCAACTCATCCTGCAAAAACAAGCCCTCACATGACTCAGTCCAGAGAAATATAGAAACATTATAGCTCTCAAAGTAGAGGCAACTGTAAAAAAACAAACAAACAAACAAAACAAAACATTTTTTAGTTTGTGATAGTTGCCAAACACATAAGACCAATATAGATATACTGTAATTTTGCAGCAATTGCGCCAACCCAAAGCATAAAGCCATCTAATCACTTATATCACATGGTAAACGTCATAACAGATAGATAACACCCATTCTTGAACTGCTGTTGATTTGTTCATTCTGCCTCCCAAAGATCGCGTTAAGTCTTGACTCACATTTACCCTGTGCTCTACGCTGAGCATTTAGATCGGGGTTTACATGAGTCAGACAGAACCCTGAACAAAACATGTACTACTTTGTTTCTCCAAAAATAAGGCAGCGTCATTAATTTTGGCTCCGAAAGATGCACTAGGGCTTATTTTTAAGGGATGCCTTATATTTTGTATTGGAGTAAGTGATTTCGTTGCACGTTAATAGATAATTAATATTCATTCCCTTCCCTTCTTTATGCCAGTAAGGTTCCTGTTTTGTTTACTCTGTGCTGGTACATAAGGCTTGGGCCACACGGGGATTACTGCGATTCCCTCTCATGACACTCAGCTCCTGCTGGCAGTACAGCAGAGCCGAGTGTCAAGCGAGTGTCCCTGCAACTGAGGTCAGTTCGTGCGAGCGGACCTCAGTTGCGGGGGCGGGCCGACGCTGCGGAGGGGCGGGGCAGCATGGAGGAGGGGAGGGAAGGATTTATCTCCCTCTCTCCTCCGTAGCCGGCTACTGCCATTCTCGCCCTGCACTCGCAGTACACCGGTGTACCGTGAGTGAAGTGCGAGTTTTCTCTCGCCCCATAGATTGAATGGGTGCGAGAGAAACAATGATCGCATTACAGTCGCAGCATGCTGCGATTGTTTTCTTGGTCCAATTAGGGCTGAGAAAATAATCGCTCATGTGCACTGACACACAGGCTAATATTGGTCCAAGTGGAATGCGATTGTTTTCTATCGCACTCCACTCGCACCGTATTTCTCGCTGTATGGCTTAGGCCTAAAGCCTGAAACAAACCTGCTGGACTTTTAAAGTGACAGTATTCCTGTGTCTACCTCGCTGAAGCAAGCCAAGTGAGTGACCCCCCCCCATGACATATAGTGAGTGAATTTTCACATATCGTGTAAAGGTGGCTTTACACGCTACGATATCGTTAATGTTTTATCGTCGGGGTCATGTTGTTAGTGACGCACATCCGGCGTCATTAACGATATCGCAGTGTGTGACACCAGCGACCTTAAGCGACCTCAAAAATGGTGAAAATCGTTCACCATGGAGAGGTCGTCCCAAACTCAAAAATCGGTAAGAGTTGTTTATCCATGTTGTTCATCGCTCATGCGGCAGCACACATTGCTATGTGTGACACCGCAGGAGCGAGGAACATCTCCTTACCTGCCACCGGCCGCAATGCGGAAGGAAGAAGGTGGGCGGGATGTTACGTCCCGCTCATCTCTGCCCCTCCGCTTTGATTGGCCGGCCGCTTAGTGACGTCGCGGTGACGCCGAAAGTCCCTCCCCCTTGAGGGAGGGATTGTTCGGCAGTCACAGCGACGACGCCGATCAGGTAAGTGCGTGTGACGCTGCCGTAGCGATAATGTTCGCAGCGGCAGCGATCACACGATAACACATGGGTGACAGGGGCGGGTACTTACACGCTCGATATCGCTAGAAATTGCTAGCAATATCGTAGCGTGTATAGCCACCTTAAGAGTGCAGGCAGCGATCCAGGGAGCACACATAGAGGCAGCAGAGTAATGTTTGCGGTGGATCGGCACTTCCACTAAAATTCATTACACACTGCAGAGGAGCTGATGCTGTGGATTGGCAGGTTCACTAAGGTTTTCCCCCTCTTTCTACACATGCTGCATGGAGCTGTTTTCAGTGGATCAGCGAGTGCACGAAGACTCCTAGAGCAGAGCAGCGGCCATGAGTGGAGCAGTGTGTTTGGAGAAAATGAAGGAGCAATTAGGGTACCTGGTGCAGGGGGAGTGACGGCAACTACAGCAATAGTGGTTAAAGCATCTCAATGAAGCATGTGCAGAGCAGACACAGAGTGCCCAGGGAAATGCCCGGAGGATCAAGGAATTGTGCGGACTGGTTCCTGAGAACTCTACGGGGAGTCCACGGAATGTACTCCCCCTATACTGGAGTCCCCAACAGGGGGTGGTTACCCAAATGGGGTTGTAGCGTCCCAAGTCAAAATGGACGGTGGCGCCAATGGACTATAGCAGGGTGTTCTATGCCAGTTCGGCCTGCAGTATAGAATTCCATTCCAGTGAGGGGTCATTAGATGGATCAATGGAGGTGAATGGAGAATGTATAACTGGTCTATTTGACTCGGGCGAGCTTAGTGACCCTGGTAAGGGCTACACTCAATGTTGATTTAATTCCTCCAAAGACACTTGAAATAAGCTTCAGTATTGCAGATGGTAAAGAATATCCGATGTCTGGAGTGTTCATTAAGACAGCTAAGCGTATGGCATACCATTATATGGGCGTAGTCCCAGACTTATTGCATACTATTATAATAGGCCGGGACTTTTCCTTTTTTGGACACTTGTGGGAGCAGGGGTAAATGTCCAACTGCTCAGATAAGAGACGGAGCAGCCCTAAGGAAGCCCCACCACAGTGGGAGGCTGAGAGGGTTCCTACTGGTGTGTTGGTGTATAATGGGGAGGAGATAGCGCATCCTCAACCACTGAACTTTTAAAGTGACAGTGTTCCTGTGTCTTCCTCACTGAAGCAAGTGAAGTGTGTGACCCCCCCCATGACAAATAGTGAGTAAACTGTCACAACAACTATAATGGTTTTAAGGAATTAATTTCTAATATTGTCTTTATTTTTTTTTCTATTCCCAGAGGTTGACGTTAATGTTTTTACATTTCAAGCTAGCAGTTAAATACATTTATAAGTATGCTTGCGTACTGCATGTAAAAAATGTACTTGTAAGACCAAGGGGTACTTTGCATGCTGCGACATCGCTACTGCAATATCGTCAGGGTAAAATCGAAAGTGACGCACATCCGGCACCGGTAACGACGTCGCAACGTGTAAAACCTAGATGCGCCGATAAACGATTGCAAAAGCGTCGAAAATCGGTGATCTGTGTAGCGTCGGTCATTTTCATGATGTCGCACCAATAGGAGATATGATGTTGTTCCTCGTTCCTGTGACAGCACACATCGCTGTGTGTGAAGCCGCAGGAGCGAGGAACATCTCCTTACCTGCCTCCACCGGCTATGCGTAAGGAAGGAGGTGGGCGGGATGTTTACGTCCCGCTCATCTCGCCCCTCCGCTTCTATTGGACGCCTGCCGTGTGACGTTGCTGTGACGCCGCATGACACGCCCCCCTTAGGAAGGAGCCGGGTCCCCGGCCAGAGCGACGTTGCAGGGCAGGTAAGTGCGTGTGAAGCTGCCGTAGCGATAATGTTCACTACGGCAGCTATCACAAGATAACGCATGTACGACGGGGGCAGGTACTATCGCGCTCGGCATCGCTAGCCGATGCTAGCGATGTCGCAGCGTGCAAAGTACCCCTAAGGTCCCCCAAGTGTATAAAAAAATTGTCCAATTTTTATCCAGAAAAAAGGATGATTTTTTCATCTACACTACAGTATATTATTCCGTATGTCATCTGTTCGTCCATTTTTTACTTCTGGATGGCATACATTTTAATACATCAGTTAATAAAATTTCCAATACAAAATACAGCTTCCTATGTTAAGAGCTGCAATGTATCTGGAAAAATCAGATACTATACAGTTGATCTACATAAGTTCAGATTTTTTTAAACTTGTATAAACTATAATTCACAATTCTAAAATACAGAAAGGACTAGTGCATTTTTTCAAACAGAAATTTGGACCGTGTGAAACCACTGTCATCTGATTGTATAACATCCAAATGCTGTCTGTGTGCAGTCAGTTCTTTTCAGGCACAGCACTCAGACTGAAAAAACAATTCTGGAATTGTACCCGAACTGTTATATATTGGTGATGACTGTTCTTCTTTCTTAGCTCTCTCTCTTTCTTTTTTTGTCTGCTATCTAGAGCTGTGTTTTAATATAGCAATCTGATGCAGTACTTATTCTCTCTGAGATTTCAGATATCCAAGTCCCTCTCAATATCCTGTGTCTTATTCTTTGTCCAAAATGACTATATAATCTTTCTATTGCCAAGAGAAAAGCATTATTAGGTCTTATTTTTAAAGGTCAACCTGATTTTAAAGAATGGAAAGTCAGAAATTGTGTTGTTTTATTTTAGTGGAACTCTGCATTAAAAATGCAACAATCGATCCTTATAACTATGATATAGATTTTAGGCTCATAATTCTGAAATGTCACAGTCCAGAAACCTGTTTAAGAAAATACTAAAAAACTGCTAATGCTTTCTAAACATTGGCTCTATGAATGTAAATGAGGATGTCGATCTACAACCCCAATTGTAAAAATGTTGGGATCTTGTGTAAAATGTAAAGAAAACAAGAATGCAATGATTTGGAAACCTCAACACACATCAGACGTAGAAAGTTAGACGTTTTTCCATTTCATTTGTAAAAAAATATTTCATTTAAAAGAAGTTGGAACAGTTCCATGTCTTCCATTGTGTAGCATGCCCTCTTTTTACAACAGTTTATGAATGTCTAGGAAGTGGGGAGACTAATTCCTGGAATTTTGTTAGAGAAATCTTGCCCCATTTTTGTCAGATGTTGGAATCTTGACCAAAAGTCCTGAGTCTTCCTTGATGGATTTTTCATTTTACAATGCGCCATTTTTTTCTATCTGTGAAAGGTCTGGACTGCAGGCAAACCAGTTCATCACTCAAATACTTCTTAGGCTAGTTTCACACTACGTCTTTTTAACATCCGCTGAAAACGTTTTTTTAGCGGAAGTACGGATCCTGCTTTTACAGCAAATAACGTATGCAAACGCATATGTTATTTTGCAGGATCCTGCACTGGATGTTTAGGGGCGGGCATTGGAGTCATGTGATCGGGAGTGAGGGGAGCTAGACTGGGAGCCGGCATCTGACAGCTGCAGACGCTGGTAACCAAGGTAAACATCGGCCTTGGATACCCGATATTTATCTTGGTTACGAGTGTCTGCAGCTGCTAGGAGCCGGGCTGCCTGCACGCGTAACCAACGTAAACATCGGGTAACTAAGAGAAGTGGTTACGCGATATTTACCTTGGTTACGAGTGTCCGCAGCTCTCATGTGGGAGAGAGAGGGAGGGGAGGAAGGGGGAAAGACATCGAGAGAGAGAGAGAGAGAGAGAGAGGGTGAGGGAGGGAGGAGGAGAGAGATAGACAGATCACGCGAGACTGGTTCTGGGCATGCTCAGTACTTTCTGGGCATGCTCAGTACAAAAGCAGGATCCTGTCTATCAGCACGCCAGCGTTCACCTGCGTTCGCGTGCGTTATAGTGCGGATCCGGTGACTTGCAGTATTTTGACGCAGCTCAAAAACGCTACAAGTAGCGTTTTTGAAACATGTTAAAAAACTGCAAGTCACCGGATCCGCACTATAACGCACGCAAACGCAGGTGAACGCAGGTGGACGCGAGTCCATTGCAAATGCATTGAAATGAAAACGCATTTGCACTGGATCCGTACTTCCGCTAAAAAAACGTTTTCAACGGATGTTAAAAAGACGTAGTGTGAAACCAGCCTTATGTGAAGCAATGCTTTTGTGGTGGGTCCAGTATGAGATTTAGCATTGTCTTGCTAAAATGTAAAAGCCCTTCCCTGAAATAGACATTGTCTGGATGGGAGCATATATTGTTATCAAAGCTGTGTCTGAACCCACACAGTCATTTGCATCACTGAATAATGCCCTTTTTTGAATGCTGTGCAGCCTGTGGGCCTTTAGATCACAAGCATCCAATATTGACCATCTCTCTTGTCCCTTATGCACATGGATATCTACAGAATATCTGAATCTTTTGATGATATTATGTACTGAATGTTACACTCCACCCCGTCCCTGACCATCTCTCTATGTTGCCTTGGGCTAGTTGTGAGTCATAGGGGGCATGACCAAACTCTGCAGGAAATTGTATTCACCCTCTCCTGCTGATATTTGTTTCCCCAGCCAATCTCGTCCTAGCTGGGGGTATATCAGGTGACTCTGCTTTCCATTCCTTGCCCTGCCCAAACATTGTTTCCTAGCCTGCTAGCACCTTGTTTTTGCATTCCTCCATATTCTGTCTCTCGTTATTGACCCAACTTACTTACCCATCCTGTGTGACCCCTAGATTCTAACTTTAGCTACATGTTTCAAACCTGGGCTGCCTCTTCTGACCTTGGATTGTCTGACCATGTCTTTGTCTTTGCCCTCCTGTACGTACCCCGTACCTGCCCCTTTGGCCCACCAGTCAGCTGCTGCAGGCCCGGGGACTGCCCTGGAATGGTACCTGGTGTCTACTAGCAGCCCAGCCTATGCTTCCCGTTAAAGGCTCTAATGAAGACCAGATAGATACTTAGGCATGGTTCTCCAGGTAAGCCTGGCCCATTGCGCCGTGGTCAATACCCACGAGTGTTGCACTGTAGATGGTGAGATATTCAAACTCTTTCCATCATGACATTGATAAACATTTTCCTGAAATTATTTCACAATTTTTAGATGCATTTATTCACAGATTAGTGAACCTCTGAGCAATTTTGTTTCTTAGTTGACAAATGATCTTCCACCTGTTTTTCACTAGTACCACTTATTTTTCCAGCATTTTGTTAACCCAGTCCCATATTTTTGAGATGTGTACCTGCTATCATTTTGCAAATGAGTTAATTTTTTCAGATGGACTCGGGTGAACCCTGACATCACCGCGAACACCGCCGAAAACAGCCGAAGACTGCCGAGTGATGAGCAGTGCAGTGAATACCCCCGGAAGTTAATGATCGGACCTGGAAGCAGAAGCGGCAGGGAGACAGCAGCTGAGCGGGTCTGCAAGATGCGTCATGGGAGCAGTAAGTATAATTTCAATGTTTATTATTAACTATATTCTTTATTTTACAGAGCCCCCCCCAACCCCTAACTGTAAATTCCAAGTTCGGGGTTCAGATGCAAGGTCGCATTATCTCTGAACCCAAACTCAAACTTTAGAAAAAGTTTGAGCGAGTGTCCCGAACACGAACATCGGGGAGTTTGCTCATCAGTAATTGTAAATATCTCTCAATTTTACTCTTTTTTTTGCCCCTTAGACCAAGTATGACAATAAAATAGAAATAAAATTAGTCAGGTATGTAGTTAAATTAGTCATTGCTGCCATACAAAAAAAAAATTGCGTAGCATCTTTAACCCTTTAATGACCATGGGCCGTACTGGTACATCCTAAACCATCAAGATGTAATCACCTGCAGCTGATGCCAGATGTGATTCCTGCACCTATCAGCTGATTTGAACAGCTGATGCGTGCCTCACAGGCCGACTACTGCCTGTTACAAGAGATGAGCATTTCTGTTGATCTCAGTTATGTAGCTGTGATCAACAGAAATGAGTGAGCAATCAGACTGCTGATCCTTATAGTCCCCTAGGGGGACTAGTAAAATAAAAAAAAGTAATACAAGTTTTAAAAATTAATAAAATTAAAAAAACTAAAATTTCAAATCACCCTCATTTGGCCCCACTAAAAATGAATGGTTAAAAAAACAAAAAATATACATACATTTGGTGTTGCCACATTCAGAAATGCACAATATATCACAATATAAAATCAAATAATATGATCGGTGAAATGGTGTAGTGGCAAAAAAAATTCCAACCACCAATATTACGTTTTTTGCTTCCCGCACATTTTGCGCAAAATGCAATAAAAAGCGATCAAAATGTAGCATCTGCGTTAGAAAGAATTCAAAACGTCAGCTCGAGACGAAAAAAAAATAAGAAACCACTGAGCCATAGATCCCAAAGAAGAAGAATGCTACGGGTTGCAGAAAATAGAGCAAAAAGTGCGCCTTTTTTTGGGACAAACTTCAGAATTTTTTTAACCCCTTAGATAAAAGTAAATATGCCGCCCCAGCAGTGGATCGAACCACTCGGAGCCGGGGGTGGTGGTCATTCGTGGCTCGAGTGTCTCCGGACCAGGGGGCTTAGGGGCCACACTCAAATGGAAAGGGAGTATTTACAGAGGATTCGGTATAGTTCGTGATGCCACCCGTGGTGTGCGATAATTGGGAGTACTGCCGCTGCTGTTGGGAGTACCCGGGGTGATGGAGTGGGGCAGCTAGGTGACGTTGCCCTCCATGGGTAGGGGTAGGCCTCAGGACTCTGGTAAGAGATGCGGGGATGCAGTGCAGGGGTCAGTTGGGCACTCACTCAGCAATGAAGTAGACGCTGACAACAGGGTAAACCAAGTCTCTGAACTCTTTTGCCTCTTGAGGGGAGCTCGTCCGAATGCCGTCCCCTACAGTACTGCCGGTGGTCCGTAACCTGCCTCCTGGCACTAAGTTTTAGATTGTCAGTTGTGGCACCGTAGCTTGGAGCTGTCCGGATCCCACTCCCCACTGTGGCTAAGTAGAGGAGCCTGCTCTCAGGGGCTCACGCTTGGGATTTCAGTGGGCTGCTTGCTAGGAAAGCCCTATCCCTCTCATTGCACTAGTGCCCCAGATCTCTGAGCTGGTGGGAACAGTCCATAAAGGCCCCGTTCCCTGCAGGTTAATTGCCGGGTTGCCTGAATCTTCTCCCCAACCTAGGGTCTGTGTACCCCGTTGTGCCTTCGGTCCTGGACCGGTGATAGTACCAGGCTGCTGACCGTACTCCTTGACGGGTCCCAAACACCTAGCCTCAATCCCCTGCGACTGGGGGTCCGACTCCTCTAGGTACAGACCAACGTCTGCGACCTAGTTTACATATCCCCTGGGAGCTCCAACTCCCAGCTTCCTCAGAGCTCCTCACAGCTCGAGGGCTACTACTCAACTGACTTGACACCTCCCACCTCCCTGTCTGACTCCTAGGTGGGCGGCCCTATTCCTGCTTAAGCAGCCCACGGGTGTGCCTGACAGGCGTGGTGCAAGGTGTATCTAGGATTTGTGAATGCTGGTGGAGGCAGTACTGTAGGATAGAGACCCAGAAACATGGGGGGTTGAATACTGCACTGGGAGTGCAGTTTGTGCAGTACCCTGTGATGACCTGAAAAGTCCAGGGGCGTCATATTCCCCCTTGGTTAAACGTAGCTTGTCCCCGAGCTACACGACATCCAGAGGTTTATTTTATTTTATTTTTTTAAACTACAAAGGTAAAAAGGATAAACATTTTTATTAACATTTTCAGTTTTCATCCCACATAAGGGAGTTCACCTTTTATAAACTATGGAACGCTACCGGTTGTATTGGTAGCGGGGGCTCAACCTGCTCCATTGCAGCCCTTTCCTGCGACAGTCCAGTTCCAAGGTCCCGGATCCCATTAACCCGCCACACAAACAAACCTGACCCGCTGCATTCCTACTTGGGGTCCGTGACAGGGTTAAAGTCCCGGATTTGAAAGGACAACTCTGGTAGGCACAGGAGGTGCAACTTATTTACAATAAGCACAAGTCTATGCTGTCCGCAACCATTTATGCAGCCATAGTCCATTTTTACTACTAAAATCTATATAGAAAAGAAATGGAGTCCATGCACTAGGTGCAAACATTATATAAACTTTCTCAATCAGATGAGTAAAGGGGGCTTTACACGCTATGATATCGTTAATGTTTTATCATCGGGGTCACGTTGTTAGTGACGCACATCCGGCGTCATTAACGGTATGGCAGCGTGTGACACTTACCAGCTTTGATTGGCCGGCCGCGTAGTGACGTCGCGGTGACGTCGATGTGATGGCAAACGCATCTCCCTCTTGAGGGAGGGATTGTTCAGCAGTCACAGCGCCGCGGCCGACCAGGTAAGTGCGTGTGACGCTGCCGTAGCGATAATGTTCGCTGCGGCAGCGATCACACGATATCGCATGCACGACGGGGCGGGTGCTTTTGAATATGATATCGCTAGCAATTGCTAGAAATATTGTAGCGTGTAAAGACCCCTTTACTCTGTTGATTAAAACCCGGTAATCATAATTTTGCATATAATAACAGCACTTATCATTTCTCAAGAAAAATAACAGACTAATAAAAACATTAAAAGAAAACACAGATTTCTAACATTTTTAACTATAGATAACCTGGTACCGCTACCATCAATGCTTGTAACCTACAGCGGAGGCTGGCATGACCTGCTCATCAATCATAACAAGCCTTTTCACATCCAAGGCATACCAGCCCCGCTCTCCACAATGCCGGGTGTATGAAACCATCTTTCCCGGCTCCAGGTTGCGGCCTGGATGCCCCCTCGGGAGATGCTCCTCTACATCTCTCTGGGAGACAAACACCTCCTCTGTGAGACCTGCTTCCATTATGAATCCCACCCTTTATCGAGGTCAAAGCGCCTCCCATGGCCCCGGTGCCGCGGCCCTCTGACGCGGAAGGTAGCTTTCCTCAAATGCTCCTGTCTTTGGGTACGGTCAGCAATCTCCCGTCGTCGCTGATCTTGTGTTGTCCTCTCCAGGTGTAGTTTATGTTGTTGTCGTTCTTAGTAGGGGCGTCAGTGTCCGGCCTTGCCTCCTTTACTGGCATGGGTCATAGATACACTTCTGCGGCTCCAGCAGCCGCTGGGACGCCGCACGGTGGCGGAGCTGGCATCTCCACAGGCACCGCCCTGACAAGTAAAAGAACCGACTGCTCCGCAGCCGGGGGTACAGAGTCCAGGTGCTCCGTATCAAGGTACAGGCCCGGTGATGCAGCCGAGTCTGGTTGGGCCGGTGTTGGGGTAACCGCTGTCGTGGCCTGGTCGGATTGGATCTGAGACTCTGCAGCTTATTCTCTACAAATGGGGACTGGAGGTTCCACTGCCGGTATAGGAGTAGGCAGCTCGGCGTCCGCCGAGAACGAAGGTGATGGTGGTGGAGCCCTTGCGACGGGCAGGGGCAGACCGGACCCCTCAGCCATATAGGCCGGGGCTGGGTAGCTGCTTACCAGCTCCTCACGTGGGACTTCGATCTCACGGGCTCACACCGCCATTGCCAGGCTCCTCATCTCTTCCCTCCAATGGTCCAGGATAAAGAGGAACTGCATCCGCATCCTCCTGCAGAGTTGTTCAGTCTCTTGCTCGATCCAGGTTGCGGTCCAAGGAGCAGCATGCTCTGGTGACCAGTCTCGTGGTGCCGCCATCTTGCCTCTGCGGTGCCCAGGAATGTTATTGCAGAGTCCTGGCTTCCCTGCTTCACTTCCACTGTTACATGCCGTCACGCCCCCTCGGTTTTCGCCAGCCACTAACTGTCACGCTGGGGCCCTCTGGGAACTGCCGGTTCCTTGCAAACTGTCAAGACGAAGGGCGGGGCCTCGGCTTTGCACGCTTTTGGTCTGGAAGATGGCGTTTTGGCGCCAAAGATGGTGGAAAATGGCGGGAACGGGACTTTTGACACGCAGCTTCACTTTTCGAGGCGCACGTCACCCTGGTTAGTGGGCCCAGTTCGCATCCTGTTCGTGATGCCAGAAATTTGAGGTGTGCTGCCCCAGCAGCGGATCGAACCGCTCGGATCCGGGGGTGGTGGTCGTTCGTGGCTCGAGGGTCTCCGGACCTGGGGGCTTAGGGGCCACACTCAAATGGAATGGGAGTATTTACTGGGGATTTGATATAGTTTGTAACGCCACCCGTGGTGTGCGGTAATTGGGAGTACCGCCGCTGCCGTTGTGAGTACCCGGGGTGATGGAGTGGGGCAGCTAGATGACGTTGCCATCCACGGGTAGGGGTAGGCCCCGGGACTCTGGTGGGAGATGCGGGGATGCAGTGCAGGGGTCAGTCGGGTACTCACTGAGCAATGAAGCAGACGCTGACAACAGGGTAAACCAAGTCTCTTAACGCCGTTGCCTCTCTAGGGGAGCTCGTCCGGTTCCCGTCCCCTACAGTACTGCCGGTGGTCCGTAACCTGCCTTTTGGCACTAAGTTTTAGATTGTCTGTTTTGGCCCGGTAGCTTGGAGCTGTCTGGGCCCCACTCCCCACTGTGGCTAAGTGGAGGAGCCTGCTTCCAGGTGCTCACGCTTGGGATTTCAGTGGGCTGCTTGCTAGGAAAGCCCTATCCCCTTCATTGCCCTAGTGCCCCCGATCTATGAGCTGGTGGGAACAGTCCATAAAGGCCCCGTTCTCCGCAGGTTAATTGCCGGGTTGCCAAAAGCTTCTCCCTGACCTAGGTTCCGTGTACCCCGTCGTGCCTTCGGTCCTGGACCGGTGATAGGACCAGGCTGCTGACCGTCCTCCTTGACGGGTCCCAGTCACCTAGCCTCAATCTCCTGCGACCGGGGATCTGACTCCTCTAGATCCAGACCACTGCCTGCGACATACTGTAGTTTACTTCTCCCCTGGGAGCTCCAACTCCCAGCTTCCTCAGAGCTCCTCACAGCTCGAGGGCTACTACTCAACTGACTTGACACCTCCCACCTCCCTGTCTGACCCCTAGGTGGGCGGCCCTATTCCTGCTTAAGGAGCCCATGGGTGTGCCTGACAGGCGTGGTGCAAGGTGTATCTAGGATTTGTGAAAGCTGGTGGAGGCAGTACTGTAGGATAGAGACCCAGAACCATGGGGGGTTGAATACTGCACGGGGAGTGCAGTTTGTGCAGTACCCTGTGACGACCTGAATAGTCCAGGGGCATCACATAAACCTATACATGTTTGGTGATGATGAGAATCTTGTACCGACCTGAGGCATCAGACCGACACATCAGATTTACCATATAGTGAAGACGGTGAATAAAATATCTCAAAAACAATCGTGCAATCGCATTTTTTTTGCAATTTTTCCACACTTGGAATATTTTTGCCATTTTCCAGTATATTATATGGTAAAACTTATGGTTTAATTTAAAATTACAACTCGTCCCGCAAAAAACAAGCCCTCATATGGCAAGATTGATGAAAAACTAAAAAAAGTTACGGCTCTCAGAAGAAGGGGAGCAAAAATAAACTAAAAAATGGAAAATCAGCCAGGAGTAAGGGGCTAAAAATTGCTTTCCTAGCTGCGCTTCATTGACAACTGTCTCAACCCTCACTAGTGAGGCCATATTCACTTTAGGAAACACTGGCATAGTATGCAACGCTAGGCCTTGCAGGGAAGCTAACTTTAGAAAATTATACAGTCATGGCCAAAAGTTTTGAGAATGCTACAAATATTAATTTTTACAAAGTCTACTGCTTAAGTTTTTCTAATGGCAATTTGCATATTCTCCAGAATGTCATAAAGAGTGATCAGCTTAACAGCAATTACTTGCAAAGTCAATATTGGCTAAGAAAATGAACTTTAACCCCCAAAACATATTTCAACATCATTGCATTCCTGCCTTAAAAGAAGCAGCTAACATTGTTTTAGTGATTGTTCCATTAACATAGGTGTGGGTGTTGATGAGGACAGGGCTGGCGATCAATCAGTCATGATTAAGTAAGAATGACAACACTGGACACTTTAAAAGGAGGCTGGTGCTTGGTATCATTGTTTCTCTTCAGTTAACCATGGTTATCTCTAAAGAAACACGTGCAGCCATCATTGCTCTGCACAAAAATGGCCTAACAGGGAAGAGTATCGCAGCTACAAAGATTGCACCTCAGTCAACAATCTATCGCATCATCAAGAACTTCAAGGAGAGACCTTCCATTGTTGCCAAAAAGGCTCCTGGGTGCCCAAGAAGGACCAGCACACGCCAGGACCATATCTTAAAACTGTTTCAGCTGCGGGATCGGACTACCATCAGTGCCGAGCTAGCTCAGCAATGGCAGCAGGCTGGTGTGAGTGCTTCTGCGCGCACTGTGAGGCGGAGACTCTTTGAGCAAGGCCTGGTTTCAAGGAGGGCAGCAAAGAAGCCACTTCTCTCCAGAAAAAAAATCAGGGACCGACTGATATTCTGCAAAAGGTACAGGGAGTGGACTGCTGAGGAATGGGGTTAAGTCATTTTCTCAGATGAATCCCCTTTTCGATTGTTTGGGACATCTGGAAAACAGCTTATTAGGAGAAGAAGAGGTGAGCGCTACCACCAGTCTTGTCTCATGCCAACTGTTAAGCATCCTGAAACGATTCATGTGTGGGGTTGCTTCTCAGCTAAGGGAATCGGCTCACTCACAGTCTTGCCTAAAAACACAGCCATGAATAAAGAATGGTACCAGAATGTCCACCAAGAGCAACTTCTCCCAACTGTCCAAGAGCAGTTTGGCGCCCAACAATGCCTTTTCCAGCATGATGGAGCACCTTGCCATAAAGCAAAGGTGATCACTAAATGGCTCATGGAACAAAACAGAGAGATTTTGGGTCCGTTGCCTGGAAACTCCCCAGATCTTAATCCCATTGAGAACTCGTGGGCAATCATCAAGAGACGGGTGGACAAACAAAAACCAACAAATTCTGGCAAAATGCAAGCATTGCGTATGCAAGAATGGACAGCTATCAGTCAGGATTTGGTCCAGAAGTTGATTGAGAGCATGCCAGGGAGAATTGCAGAGGTCCTGAAGAAGAAAGGTCAACACTGCAAATATTGCAAATATTGACTTGCTGCATTAACTCATTCTAACTCTCAATATAACCTTTTGGTACTCATAATATGATTGCAATTATATTTCTGTTTGTGATGTAAACATCAGACAAACACAATTAAAAACCAGAGGGCAACAGATCATGTGAAAATATAATTTTGGTGTCATTCTCAAAACTTTTGTCCATGACTGTATATTGATTAAATCAGGGTTATCTGTCAAATGTATTTTTTTAGAGCACAAGGCCTGTACGCTCCCTCCAATCTGTTCCAACAGAGCTGATGCCCTGATCACGTTAAGTACAGTACTCAGTAAAAATTTGGCTGTGCAAAGCACAATAACAAATTATCTACAGTTTATTTTAGCAGCAGTTTTCCATAAAAATAGGGGAAATGTAACAGTTTTGTTAAACTTATGGCACAAAGTGATGGGCTTTAATCTCGCGTCATAAATAAATGTATTTAGTTTAAATTTAAGGCACAGGATTAAAAATCAAATACATTCTAGTGAATATGTAGTACATATATTATTTTTGGTGATATGTAAAAGAAAAATCTATCAGAAAAATGACAGATAAATAAGCAAAAAAACTAGGCATCCATGCAATAATAATAATAATTTAAATAATTATTTCAACAGGCCATTTGGTGTGAAATCTATATAGGAAAAAAATATTTTTAAAATTCTAAAAATTACTTTTTTTCTATATTGGCAATGAAATAAAAATTATAAGAATTACATGAATTGTCTCTCCAGTAAAGGAGACAAACTCTAGCACAGCGCCACCTATTGGAAGTAGCGATCCTAAAAGTCACAAGTGGATTTTCAACAATCCTTTGCAATATGACTCAGGATATATAAGCCAGATCAGAATCCCAATTTGCAGACACGGTGTTTCGGGGTGCTTGCCCCTCGTCAGTGCAAAGTATGGGGGTGTCTGATCTGGCTCATGAGAAAGCTATGTGGGGACCACGGGGGAACACTATTCTCCTTAAGGAGACTTTGCAAGCCAGTCTGGCTGCCAGGTAAGGGGACTTATAGCTGCAATGCCCCTCTGGGAAATATTCAAATTGTCTCTCCAGTAAAGGAGACAAACTCTAGCACAGCGCCACCTATTGGAAGTAGCGATCCTAAAAGTCACAAGTGGATTTTCAACAATCCTTTGCAATATGACTCAGGATATATAAGCCAGATCATAATCCCAATTTGCAGACACGGTGTTTCGGGGTGCTTGCCCCTCGTCAGTGCAAAGTATGGGGGTGTCTGATCTGGCTCATGAGAAAGCTATGTGGGGACCACGGGGGAACACTATTCTCCTTAAGGAGACTTTGCAAGCCAGTCTGGCTGCCAGGTAAGGGGACTTATAGCTGCAATGCCCCTCTGGGAAATATTCAAATTGTCTCTCCAGTAAAGGAGACAAACTCTAGCACAGCGCCACCTATTGGAAGTAGCGATCCTAAAAGTCACAAGTGGATTTTCAACAATCCTTTGCAATATGACTCAGGATATATAAGCCAGATCAGAATCCCAATTTGCAGACACGGTGTTTTGGGGTGCTTGCCCCTCGTCAGTGCAAAGTATGGGGGTGTCTGATCTGGCTCATGAGAAAGCTATGTGGGGACCACGGGGGAACACTATTCTCCTTAAGGAGACTTTGCAAGCCAGTCTGGCTGCCAGGTTAGGGGACTTATAGCTGCAATGCCCCTCTGGGAAATATTCAAATTGTCTCTCCAGTAAAGGAGACAAACTCTAGCACAGCGCCACCTATTGGAAGTAGCGATCCTAAAAGTCACAAGTGGATTTTCAACAATCCTTTGCAATATGACTCAGGATATATAAGCCAGATCAGAATCCCAATTTGCAGACACGGTGTTTTGGGGTGCTTGCCCCTCGTCAGTGCAAAGTATGGGGGTGTCTGATCTGGCTCATGAGAAAGCTATGTGGGGACCACGGGGGAACACTATTCTCCTTAAGGAGACTTTGCAAGCCAGTCTGGCTGCCAGGTAAGGGGACTTATAGCTGCAATGCCCCTCTGGGAAATATTCAAATTGTCTCTCCAGTAAAGGAGACAAACTCTAGCACAGCGCCACCTATTGGAAGTAGCGATCCTAAAAGTCACAAGTGGATTTTCAACAATCCTTTGCAATATGACTCAGGATATATAAGCCAGATCAGAATCCCAATTTGCAGACACGGTGTTTCGGGGTGCTTGCCCCTCGTCAGTGCAAAGTATGGGGGTGTCTGATCTGGCTCATGAGAAAGCTATGTGGGGACCACGGGGGAACACTATTCTCCTTAAGGAGACTTTGCAAGCCAGTCTGGCTGCCAGGTAAGGGGACTTATAGCTGCAATGCCCCTCTGGGAAATATTCAAATTGTCTCTCCAGTAAAGGAGACAAACTCTAGCACAGCGCCACCTATTGGAAGTAGCGATCCTAAAAGTCACAAATGGATTTTCAACAATCCTTTGGCCTCCCTTCCAACACTCTTGCACCCCTGCAATCTATCCTAAACTCTGCGGCCCGCTTAATCCACCTCTCCCCTCGCTACTCCCCAGCCTCGCCACTCTGCCAATCCCTTCACTGGCTTCCCATCACCCAACGACTCCAGTTCAAAACACTAACCATGACATACAAAGCCATGCACAACCTGTCTCCTCCCTACATCTGTGACCTAGTCTCCCGGTACCTACCTGCACGCAACCTCAGATCCTCACAAGATCTCCTTCTCTGCTCCTCCCTTATCCCCTCTTCCCACAATCGCGTACAAGATTTCTCCCGTGCATCCCCCATACTCTGGAACGCTCTACCTCAGCACATCAGACTCTCCCCTACCGTGGAACGCTTCAAGAGGAACCTCAAGACCCACCTCTTCCAACAAGCCTACAACCTACAATAGCCCTCAGTCCAGTAGACCACTGTGCAACCAGCTCTGTCCTCACCTATTGTACCATCACCCATGCCTTGTAGACTGTAAGCCCTCGCGGGCAGGGTCCTCTCTCCTCCTGTACCAGTCTGTTATGTACTGTTAATGATTGTTGTACGTATACCCTTTCACTTGTAAAGCGCCATGGAATAAATGGCGCTATAATAATAAATAATAATAATAATAATAATAATATGACTCAGGATATATAAGCCAGATCAGAATCCCAATTTGCAGACACGGTGTTTCGGGGTACATGGTAATTTTTATGTACCACAACTCAGGCCTCAAAAAGTAATAGTATTTTTTACCAAATATAACTCATACCGCCATGTCAGTAAGGAAAAGTAAAAAAGTCAACTGAAATGTGGAGCTACAAAAACAACCTGGAGGATAATCAATTAGTATTTATTGCTCAGCTATGTTTTAGCTACATCCAGTGGGGAAAATAAGTATTTTATACACTACTGATTTTGCAAGTTTTCTTTTTTAAATCAGATCTTTTTTTATTAAATCATTAGGGATCAATACAGAGAGTATTTCACTTTTCATATAACTGATAACAATAAACAGATAAACACATGTGATTTATAAATCAGGTTCTTTCTCTGCATATATGTAAATATAATAGAGTTCTCAAATCATAGTTATATTATATAGCTTGAGCCTACAAACCTCGTGGCTCTACAAATAAACAAAACTTAAATTATGCAATAGTGCCTCAGACTAACAGGAACACCTCCTCCATCAGCCGTGTCGCTCCACATCATATTGCTATACTCTCCCGCCCCTCCCTCTCCGTGCAGTCATCCATGAAACCGTTCCAGTCCTCTCTCACCTCTTCATTCAAAGTCCATTTCGCCACAGAAAAAACTAGTTTTAATTCCCTTCCTCACACATGCCATCACTGCAGGCACAACAGTAACCGGTCCAGCATTGCATCCCGAACCAGTGCACTAGAGGGTAGGCCCGGCAACTCCATCCATGGCCGCCAAATGTTGTAAAACTTTTTCAATGTTTTTCTTTTTAAATAAACTCCCCTTTCCAATCTTATGACGTTATTTAATTTGTTTTTGAGCTCTGGTAATGTTGGTGGTAGAGGGTCTAACCAGTGATATGCAAGTAGCTTTCTTGCTTGGTACAAGATACGTGCTATTCCCAGGGCTGTTGGAGAATCCGGATCCACTTCTCCTTCCCATAGACTCAACAGGCACAGGCGGGGCGACGGTGGTATTGTGATATGATATATTTGACCTATAAGTCCCAGGGTTTGGTTCCAGAAATCACCAATGTGTCCACACTCCCACATAACATGCATCAAATGGGCATCATCCTGTCCACACCTAACACACTGTGTGTTTGGTCTGAGTCCCATCTTAAATAGTAGACTGGGAGTTTTATATACCCTGTGGATGAGATATATTTGAGACAGCTTTTGGTACTCCGATACCGCCAGTTTAGGAACTTGTTCCAATATATCAGACCACTGGCCTTCCATCAGGGGACCGACGTCTCGTTCCCATTTGCTTTTAACAAGCAATGGATGTGTTTCCAGATGGGCAGGTAGTAATTTTTTATATAGTTCCGAAAAAAGACCCTTAGAGGACTCAGATGTAAGCAGCCTATGTAAAGTTTGATTATGTGTCACTGTGACCGGGTTTGTCCTCCCCTGTCTTTCCAGTGCGTGTCTCAGCTGCAAATACTGATAAAAGAAGACATGCGGAAGGTGAAACTCCGCTCTCAGTTGTTCAAAGCTTTTAAGAGTATTATTTTGTAGTACTTGTGACACTAAATGGATCCCTTTATCCTCCCATCCTCTGAACCCTACTAATTTTTTAATTTCTGGCAAGTCGGGGTTCTGCCACAGTGGCCAGAGCTCTGTAGGTCCGCTTATCCCCAAAAGAGACTTACCCCTGTCCCACACCCGGAATATCATAGCCAGTGTGGGATATCGTGCCCCATTTATCTGTCTTTGTCCCACATCCAACCGGCAACCTGGGTACTTCCATACTGATCCCTCTCTCACTATATCACCACTGGTATCATACCCTCCTTCTTTGCCCCAACCCCTCAGATGTTGCATCTGGGAGGCTATATAGTATATATATGGGTTTGGTACCGCCAGTCCTCCCTCCTCCTTTCCCCGCTGTAGCACTTCCAGTCGAATCCTAGCTTGCTTTTTCTTCCAAATAAGTTCCCGGAATATTGTATTAATTTTTACAAAAAATTCCCTACATATCCACACTGGAGAATTATGTATAAGGTATAGTAATTGTGGCATCATTACCATTTTAATTAAATTGGATCTGCCGATATTTGATAGCGGCAAACGGCACCAGGTATGCACTTTTGCTCTGAATCGCTGTAACAGGGGTTCCAGATTTAGGGCCTGGAAATCCTTCGGGATTGGGCTGACAATTACTCCCAGATATTTAAACTCCCGGACCACAGGAACTGGAATCTGTAAGTCCGAAAAGTCCCCCGGAAGGGGGTCCAACGGCATTAAAGCCGACTTGGACCAGTTGATTCGTAGACCAGACCTCTGTCCAAATTCCCGAATGATATTCATTGCCGGCAAAATCGAGGAACGTACCCTGTCTAAATATAAGAGTAGATCGTCTGCGTATAATGATATCTTTTGTTCCACGGCTCCACACCGAAATCCCTCTACCTCCCTGGATTTCCGTATTGCCACTGCCAACGGCTCCACTGCAGTCGCGAATAGCAAGGGTGAAAGCGGGCACCCCTGTCTAGTACCTCTTCCAAGAGGAAAAGACTCGGAGACCCTGCCATTAACCCTAACCTTTGCCACCGGTGAGTCATATAGCAGTTTTACCCAATTTATGAATCTATGTCCAAAGCCCATTTTCCGAAGTACAGCCCACATATATTCCCATTCAAGGCTATCGAACGCCTTAGCGGCGTCTAATGACAAAATTGCCCTTTCCCCCGGTACCTCAGAACTATGTTGAATTCCCAAATATAATTTCCTGAGATTCATAGATGTGGCTCTGCATGGAATGAATCCTGTCTGATCACTCTGCACTATAGATGAGATGACTCGGGACATCCTATTGGCGAGCACCTTGGCCAGCAATTTAATGTCTGTTTGTAGGAGAGAGATTGGGCGATACGAATCCGGGATCTCTGGATCTTTTCCAGGTTTTAATATTAAGACTATTAAGGCTTCCCTCATAGAGGGCGGGAGGACCCTCTGCCTTTCAGCCTCTTCAAATACCTTAAGTAGTTTGGGTAGCAGTAAGGGTGCATACGCTTTATAAAACTCTCCAGGCAGGCCATCCGTTCCCGGAGCTTTTTCATTTTGTGTCTGGCCAAGCGCTTCCTCCAGTTCTTCCAATGAGATGTCCCGGTCCAGCAATTCCCTGTTTACATCACTCAGTGTAGGAAGAGAGAGAGCATCCAAATACTGCTCAATCTCAGTCTCCGTGAGGTCACAGTCTGATGTGTATAGCCGCATATAATACCTCTTTATTTCTCTTATTATATCCTCGCTTGCTGTTACAAAGTCACCTGATTCCGTCTTTAACCTATTTATATAAGAAGATCCTTCCTGTGCTCTAATGACTGTGGCCAGTAGGTGCCCCACGCCCTCCCCCGCCATAAAATAATTTTGTTTAAGGAAATAGCGTTTATTTTCTGCCACCGACATGAGATTTTCTTTGAGTGACATCTGTGCCTTCTCTAGAGTGTTTTTAGTTTCTACCGTCGGGTTGAGCACCACCGCAGCCTCCGCATCAGATACCTTCTGAATCAGACTCTGGGTGTAACATTTGGTTTGATTTTTGCGTATGCATATTTCTCTAATATATATGCCCCTTACCACAGCTTTCATAGAGTCCCAAACTATGTGTGGCGGTGCAGAGCACTCATTAAGATGAAAGTATTCCAGAATGTTATCATATAAAGATCCCCCAATAAGCTGGATCCAGAAGGGATTAAGTTTCCAGATAGGCCTGGGCAGAGTGAGGGGGTTTCCCCATGCAAGCGTGACATGTAATGGTGAGTGATCAGATACGCTTCTAGGTAGGTAGGCCACCTTTCGTGTATATGAGGCCATAAGTGCGTTTCCAATAGCCAGGTCTATCCGTGACATGGTGTGGTGGGAGCTAGAGTAACAGGAGAATTGTTTGGTTGTGGGGTGTTGGGCACGCCAAAGATCTACAAAACCCAGCTCCGTTAGCATTCTAGCAAATGAAGTCGGGGCGGCGTTCTCCGATATGTTTCCCGAGTGTAACTTATCTAGATAGGGATGTAAGTAATTATTAAAATCCCCTATCAAAAGCGTTGGCACAGATGGAAGGGAATTTAAAATAGACAATATCCTTTTTACCGGTTCGACTGAATATGGTGGAGGGATATATATCGCAAGCAGAATAAATTGTATACCATACAGCGTGCAAAGCAAACAGACAAATCTGCCCCCCGGGTCAATCACTGATTTGGTACATGAGAACGGGATGGATTTGTGCACCAACACACTCACACCCCGTGCATGGGTCGAGTATGTGGAATGATATTCATGCGCGATCCATCCCTTCCTCAGCCAATGAACATTATCCCTGACCATGTGGGTCTCGGAGAGACATAAAATAGCCGGTAAAAGTTTCTGTAGGTGAGTAAATATAGCACATCTTTTGTTCGCATCTCCGAGCCCTCTAACATTCCACGCTACAATATTTAAAGATGTCGCCATAAGCGTAGACTAAGATATGATCCGGACGGATACTTCATACCTGGAGGAGAGAGGCGTTCTCCACCGATTCTCAAAAACATTAGGTTGAGCGACACGACTGAGGCACACCACACTTCCCAAACAGATTGCATCATACAACAATAAACAAGAAAAACAAGGAGAGAGATAGGGCTCCGCACACCAGTGCGCAGTGCCCCTGCCCTCAAAATCAAGTGTATCTTACACATTTCTCCCAAATAGAGAGAATCAGGGCTAAAAACACGCCCCAAGTCCATGCAGGGAGGGGGGTCCACAACTCGCTAGTGCAGCGTGTGTCCACAATGAACCGGCCGTCTCCCAACCTGGATCCTAGATGAATTTAACTGTAATGAGCTCACCAGCATAGCGTCCCAAACAAAAACAACGCCTGGCGGCAGAAAGGGAAATCTCAGGTATTCTTCCTCCTCAGGGATCTCTCATTGATATCCAGCCAAGACAATGCCGCCCCAGCCGTATCAAAAAAATGAGTCTCTCCGTTCGCAGCAATCCGCAGCTTAGCAGGGTACATCATGGAGTATGGCACTTGCAGGTTGCGCAGTCGTTTTTTGATCTCAATAAATTGCGCTCTTTTACGTTGTACTTCCATGGAGAAATCAGGAAATATTGATATCTTCCTCCCATCAATTGCAAGTTCTTTGATATCTCTGGCTCTGCGCAGGATAGTGTCCCTATCTTTATAGTGCAGTAGTTTAATCAGAATAGGACGTGGGGGTGCTCCCGGCTGTGGGGCACGCGCAGGGACCCTGTGCGCCCTTTCAATGGTGAAGAAAGAGGATAGTATGTCTTTTCCCATGGTGTCTTTAAGCCATTTTTCAAAGAAATTCAGTGGGTCATTGCCCTCCATCCTCTCTGGGACCCCCACCAGTCGCAAATTACTTCTGCGGGAGCGATTTTCCAAATCATCCACCTTGTTTAGCAGTGTGGAGATATTTTGAGTGGCCTTTCCCAGCTCTCGTGACATTGGTGGTAATTTATCCTCTGTTGTACTCACTCTTTCCTCCAGCTCCACCATTCTGACAGTCACCCCTTGCAGCTCACGTTTAATACAGGCCATATCTGAGGTGACAGTTCCCATCTGGCTGCTTAGAGTGGCCAATGTGGTATTGCAAGAGTTAATTGCTGCCAGAATGTCTCTCAGTATGGCCTCAGTGAAAACAGGTGTTGTTTGCTCCACATCTCCCCCTCCTCCCTCTGCCAGCACAGGCCTGTGTGTCTGCATACCTTGTGCTGCTGAACATGCAAGGCCCAGGGTACTCACAGTCTCACTGTCGGGTATGTTTTCTCCCTGCTCCAGGGCCCGTTCAGCGCTGCCATCGGGTGCCTCGTTGCAGGTAGGCTCTGTGCCAGGGGCCACTCTGGCAAACCGCTCCAACCTGCTTGCTACTCCCACTGCTCCAGCTCGGGATGGTGTGGATGCCGGCGGCGCCATATTGGATTCTTCAGAGGCACGCTCCTGCGCGTCTCTGTCCCTTTTATTGCTGCTGCGGGTCGGCATATCCTGGCTGTGCTCGCTTCCCTGGGTGTTATAAGTAGTGTTGCAGCCCTCCAGGGTCGGTAGTGCCTGTCAGCAAGGCCGGTGTGCAGGATAATTCAGGATCCAGGCAGGAGCTCACCCACGCTGCTTCCTCTCTACATGAGGTCCAGGCCACGCCCCCATTTTGCAAGTTTTCCCACCCAATTAATGGAGAGGTCTGTAATTTTTATCGTAGGTATACTTCGACTGTGACAGACAGAAGAAAAAAAATCCAGAAAATCACAATGTATGATGTTTAAATAATTAATTTGTATTTTATTGCATGAAATAAGTATTTGATCACCTGCCAACCACTACGAATTCTGGCTATCAAGAGAATTGTTATTTTTTCTTTAAGAATCCCTCCTACTCTGCAGTCATTACCTGTATTAATTGCACCTGTTTGACCTTATTACTTGTATAACAGACACCTGTCCACACGCTCAATCAATCACACTCCAACCTCTCCACCATGGCCAAGAACAAAGAGCTGTCTAAGGACACCAGGGACAAAATTGTAGATCTTCACAAAGCTGGGATGGCAACAGGACAAAAGGCAGGCAGCTTGGTGAGAAGGCAACAACTGTTGGTGCAATTATTAGAAAATGAAAGAAACACAAAATGACTGTCAATGTTACTCGGTCTGGGGCTTCAAGCAGGATCTTGCCTTGTAGGGAAAGGATGAATCTGAGAAAGGTTGTGAATCAACCCAGAACTAGAACTACCTTTAGAAACACACTTAGCCTTCATGGATTAAAATCCTTAAGGGCACGCAATGTCACCCTGCTCACGTCAGCACATGTGCAGGCTCCTTTGAAGTTTACCAATGACCATCTGGATGAACCAGAGCAAGCATGGGAGAGGTTATGTGGTCAGATGAGACCAAAATAGATCTTTTTGGTAGCAACTCCACTCACCATGTTTGGAGGAAGAAGAAGGATGAGTACAACCCCAAGAACACTGTCCCAACCATGAAGCACAGAGGTGGATACATCATACTTTAGGGGTGCTTTGCTGCAAAGGAGGCAGGATGACTGCACCGTATTGAAGGGAGGATGGATAGGGTCATGTATTGCAAGATTTTGGCCAACATCCTCCTTCTCTGAGTAAGAGTATTGAAGATGGGTTGTGGCTTGGTCTTCCAGCATGACAGTGAGCCAAAACACTCAGCCAGGGCAACTAAGGAGTGGCTTCATAAGAAGCATTTCAAGGTCCTGGAGGGGCCTAGCCAGTCTCCAGACCTGAACCCAATAGAAAATCTTTGGAGGGAACTGAAACTTAATGTTGCCCAGATACAGCCCAGAAACCATAAAGATCTGGAGAAGATCTGTATGGAGGAGTGGGACAAAATTCCTGTTGCAATGTGTGCAACTTGGTGAAGTGCTGCTTTGTTTAGTGAGAATTTACGCTAGGTATGTACAGTACCCCAAAAGAGAAAAAAAAACAACCCAGTAATTATTGGTATAATATCAATCTCTATAAGAAACAATCAAGGGTAAGGAGATTGTTTGTAAAAGGACATACAGTAGCCCCCTGGACTGAGAAAATGAACGCACCATGGACCAACTTCATTATGATAATATCCAGGGTTGCATGCCTAACCTAATCTCCCATGGTAGTGGCAAAGCACAATGAATTTGTAATGGTGAAACCCAGCAAACCATATGTTGAATGTACGTATGTTGATGACCAACAACATTTGAAAAAAATAAATAAATAAAATAAAAGAAGTTCACAATATCAGATACGAGGGGGGAAGGAGGTACAGATGTTGACTTTGTGCCGAAGGTGATTAATCTCAATATGAGAAAATGTCCAAACCATTAGGCCAATATGGAAAAGAAATCCTGATACGAATGTCCGCCACTGTTACAGAGGATCCAAGAGATTTAGTGGGGCCCGCGGTCCAGTTTCGTGCAATACCTATGGAATACAAAAAAAAAGGAAAAGAAGGGATTTAGGAAAAATCCACAATGCACAGCAGCAAGCCCAGGAATACAGTGAATAAACGTTCCTCGTTTAAGCCCCTAGGGGTGATCGTATCAAGTAGGAAAATCCACCTGGATTCCAAACGGAGTGGCTGTTTATGTAGATCACCACCCCTTACGGATGTATTGAGCGTGTCTAGACCTACTATCCGTATGCCAGTCGGTCTGCCCCAATGGTGAAGTAAGAAGCAAGAGCAACAGAATTTAGCATCTTACCTTTAGCCTGATCGGTTTGTGCTAGATTAATGGTAGACACATGTTTTTGGATGCGCTTCCTCAATTCTTAGATTGTTTCACCAACATACAGTATATCCTGTTACAGGGGCAGAAAATAGCATAGATGACACTTTGGGTTTTACAATTAATATAGAATTTCAGTTTGTGCTCCATGCCATTGTTTGGATGTTCAAAGATATTATGTAGGGGGTGAACATACTGTACTAACAAATACTACAGTTTCCGCATGAGAAAGTGCCCTTTATGTGGAAACCAGACCCCAGACTTGTTGTAGGCCTCACAAAATGACTCTTGACAAAATGGTCATTTTGATTTTGAGCTCACTTAGCCGTTAGAATAGGATGATCCCCTATCAAGGGGCTTACCCTGGAATCTATTTGTAAGATTCTCCAATGGTCCGTGAGTATGCCCCCACCAGTTTCCATTGGTTCTTTTACTCCATAGTAATTCGCAATTTGGTGTTCTCTTGATGGGTCCTTAGCTGTAGTAGATTATCCTGTGATGCAGTTGCAGCTCATTCATAGGCCCTGGAAATGACCCTACGGGGATATCCTGTGTTTGAGGAGCATTCCGTTAGTTCCAGTGATTGTCGTTTGAAGTCACCCTGGTTGGTGCAGTTGCGCCTTATTCTTAGAAATTGGCCTACTGGTATACTGTTTCTAAGGTGCACTGGATAAAAACTTACATAATGCAATAAACTATTCGTGAAAGTTGGCATGCGATTGAGGCTGGTCACCAATTTCTCCTCGGATATTTTAATATTGAGGTCCAGGAAAATAGCTTCTGTGGAAGACAACGTGTGGGTTAGAAAGATATTCAAGTTATTCCTGTTCAAGGAAGTTAGGAACTGTTGACAGTCTGTTTCTGTTCCATTCCAAAGAAAAAGCATGTCATTGATGAACCGGAACCATCCAATGGCATGATTCCTGAACCATGGCAAGGGGTACATGCTGGTCACTTCCCACCAACCTAAGAATAGATTGGCGAAGGATGGTGCACAGTGCGCACCCATCACAACTCTTGACACCTGCCGGTAAAATTGCTGGTCAAAGACGAAATAATTATGGATCAAGGTAAAGTCCAGAAAATCAATGAGAAAGGAGTCATGTAGTCTGTCAGTGCCCACTTGTTGATCCAAGAAATAAGTTATGGCCTGTATGTCATCATGGTGGGCAATGTTGGAGTACAATGGCTCCACATCTCAAGAGACCACTAATGTGCCGGTTGGAACCGACATACCTTTTGTTTTGATAATGAAGTCTGAGGTGTCTTTAATATAGGAAGTCAGGTTCCGGACAAGGGGCTGTAAGTAGTGGTCAAGGTATGTTCCAGCTCTTTCACAGAGGCTTCCCAGACTGGAGACGATTGGACGTCCAGGCGGCTTCTTTACATCTTTGTGCACCTTGGGTAAGAGATAAAATGTTGGTACAACAGGGTTATCAATCCATATGAATTCTTTCTCCTTCTTGCTTATAGCCCCATAGTGTAGAGCCGAGTCCAACAAAGTGGCAAACTTGGTTTTAAACACCTGGGTGGGATCAGAGGGTATCTTGATGTAAAACCGTGAATTTTTCAATTGCCGTTTAGCCTCCTGAAGCTACATGCCCACCGGCCATAGCACCACATTCCCTCCCTTGTCAACCACCTTGATTAAGATGGATTTATTGTTTTTTAATTCAACGAGGACCCATTTTTCTCGTGGACTCAAATTATGTCCCCAGCTGTGTGGCTCTGGTAACCTTGAGATGTCCCTTTTGACCAGTTCAAAAAATGTTTGTATCGAAGGGACCATAGAGAGGGGGGGTGGTGGTTTTGGATTTGTTCCTTAAGGGAAATGCAGGCCTACCTGGATTGGATTCAGCTTCAGCCAAAAGGTTCATTAGGTCTTGCAGGACATGATGATCAAGGTCTAGAGCTGTGTCAACAATCTGAGGCTGTCTGTATATGACCTGAAAAATCAGTTTGCAGCAAAATAAGTACAGATCTTTTACCATAGTGAATTTGTCCAAACTCTTGGTTGGGGAAAAGGTAAGGCCCCTTTGTAAGACTAAAATTTGCTCTTTGTCGAGTACAATATCGGAATGGTTTATTACCTGTAGGACATGCACATCCATATTCATCGGAGATTGAGTTTCTATTGGTATTATCTCCGTCATAGATGATGTTTCCCATTGGATCTCCTGGGCACTGTTAAGTCCAGGTGATGGGCTGTGGCCCCACGTATCCTTGGGTTTAGGCTTCTTACACTCTCGGCGTGTACGGGTTCTGTATCGCTTACCCCTGAGCCTCAAGAAATCGTTGTCACTGAAACCTTCAGAGTTTGAGGTTGTAGAAAGCTGCTCCCTGAAGGGTTCAGCTACCCATAAATTACCCCTGTGCCACCATCTGAATGCAGTGTTATTATTAAAGTCTTGTCTGTCCTGTATAAACTGTCTCTTTTTCTCACCAATAATGTGTTTCTCATAGATGTCCAAATTAATTTTTAATTGTGACTTGAAGGGTTGAACTTATTTGTCTAGGTCAAATTCTTTTAGTTTACCTTCCAAGTTGGTAAGGTTAGGCTTGACGTTGTTAAGTAAAATTCTATTGTGTTAGATCAACATATTGATTAATATACTGGAGCAATTAATGAGGCCTTGTTCCCAAATATTGTGAAACCCCTCAGTGGGTTCCCAGGCTGGGTAGATTTGCACCCTCAAGCCCCTGGGTATGATTCTTAATTTCAAATACTCCTCTAGGGTGCAAATATTCCACCATAGTCTTATGCCCACCTTGTGGTGAGTGTTAGAAAGTCTGGATTAGCTATGGGATTTTCCGTGACTCCAAAAATTTGTGTTACATCCTGATGCCATGCCGCCTCCCGATCATTCCAACTGTACACCAGTATCCCAAAAATCACACCACAATTCAGGTACAAATGCAAAACACTATGTCGCTTAATAAAAAAGGCCCAAAATAGGTGCGTGCTACCTCGAGAAAAAACAGGTAGACAATCAAAATGTAATGAATTAAATGAGGTGCACCACTAATATCAAATACTATAGTAGCAGGGGTGCTCCATGCTTGTAAAATAACCGTTTAGAGAGAGAAAAGACAAAGCGTAGAAGGAGCACACCACCAACAATTACAATAAATTATTGAATTTTATTAATGCAAAACACACATTTTTGTATTGTATCACATACTTATTTTGTTCAAATTAACTATTTAAAAATCATACAATGGGATTTTCTGGATTTTTTTTTATTCTGTCTGTCACAGTTGAAGTGTACCTAAAAAAAAAATGACAGACCTCTCCATTCTTTGTACTGTAGGTGGGAAAATTTGTAAAATCGGCAGTGTATCAAATACTTATTTTCCCCATTGTAGCTATTAGAAAACAATATCTATAATCACATAAACTAGTTTCTATAATTCTTTTATAGTTTCATATTAATGCAATGGTTTAAATTTGCAAAGTACTCAACTCTTAATTTATCATGCCAAGCATACATGCATATAATGTTCAGCAATACTGATATCTGATTCAAGGCTTACAGTGTCACAGTCAAACTACTTAACCTCAGAGCCAATTTCTTGTATAATGCCATTATGATACCAAGGAAACGCGCTAAGAGGTTTATAGGCACATGCAGAACAAAGACAAAATGTAATGTAGGGCAAAAATGATTCTCGTACACCCCATTTTATCACTGTTATTTCTAAAAGGCATACTGAGAAATATTTATGAAAATATGTATATTTTTTAGTGTTTTCCCATGTTTGAAAAACTATTAGCGTTAATCCATTAGTGTTGCTATGGAAACCTAGAGAACCAGAAAATAATAATTTATGATTTTTAAGCAGAAGCTTTTAAATGGGTTTCCAAGATTTTTCAAAAGTGGGTACAAAGGTGGGGAAAATAATTAAAATGCTAATCACCTTATGCCCAAGCGCCACCATTCCAGTAATTCTGGCGGCCTTTGTGATTTGTCCTGTTTGTAATGATGTGTTGACCACACTCATGTGACTGCTGGAGTCCATCAATAGTCTCAGCATCAATAGTCTCAGTGATGATGGTAGCATGGCTGCCATTGTACCACTAAGGACAATAATTGGCTTTCCGCATTCTTGTATATTTTGTAGGACATTTCACGAAAACTGGTTAGACCTGCAGCAAGGCTTTAGAGTAATAGAGTAATTTGCAGATAAATATGGGTTACTTTATTAATATAATGCGTTTTCTGCTCTCCGTCGACCCCTTATATTGAAATACATACTGTATTTTCTGGTGTATAAGATGACTTTTTAACCCCTGAAAATCTTCTCAGAAGTTGGGGGTCGTCTTATATGGCGGCACACGGTGCTGCATGAGCCCATTGTTTAGTAATGCCCTCCTATCGGTTACCTTCTAACACAAAATAAACATTATTCTCACCTGTCCTCCGTTCCCGCGGTGCCTTCAGCTTCTTCCGGCAGAGACCGAAGGCCTATAGACCCCTCCGCTATAGCTTCCTGTACAAGGGGCCACCGCCGCCATGGCTTTACTGCAGTTGAATACTTTGCGGTGTCGTCATTTCAATCATTTAACTTCAGTAAAGCGCTGACAGCAGCAGTGTGGGCCCCGTGTACAGGACACGATCATGGAGGGGTCTATGTGCCAGCATTCCGCAAGAAGCACTCCTCCATGATCGTATCCCATACACGGGGTCGCTGCTGTCAGTGCTTTACTGCAGTTGAATGCTTTACGGCACCGCAAAGCATTCAACTCCAGTAAATCCATGAAGGCAGACAGCAGCCCCGTGCATCAGACGCTATCACGGAGAGGTCTATGTGCCTTGCAGTCTACAAGAAGCAGCTGAGGTCACCACGGGAACGGAGGAGAGGTGAGAATAATGTTTATTGTGTGTAAACAACGGCATAATAGGGGACAAGAAGGGGAGTGGTTGGAGGGCATTATTAAACAATGGGCCCATTACTACAAGGGGGGGACAAGGATGGGCCTACTACAAAACAATGGGCTCATTACTCAGGTCGGCTTATACTCTGTTATATAGGGTATATCCCAAGCTCTATATGTTAACTGGAAAAGCTGGGGGTCATCTTATACGCCCAGTCGTCTTATACTCCAGAAAATATGGTATTCTATGTTTTGCTATAATTTTAACTGTATTTCTACAAGTAGATGTTTAATAAATAATTTTTTTTATTATCTCGTTTCTTTTAAAGTCCTCATATTATTACCAATAGATAATAAAAAAAGAGGTTTTCAAAGGATTTCGGCAACCTTTACTTTTGCCCTAACTCCCTCTCGCCTGGACTACTACAGCTCTCTACTAATTGGTTTCCCTCTCACTAAACTGTTCACTCTCCCATCATGAATGCAGCAGCTGGGACTATATTTCTGTGCAACAGCTACACTGATGCCACCACCATGTGCCAGTCTTTCCACCACAGTTTTGCCCTTCCCTACATCTCCTCCCTCATCTATTTTTACTACTCTACATATCTGCTCCATTCCACTAATGATCTAAGACTAACATTCACTATAATCTGAATCTCCCACTGCTGTCTCAAAGACTTCTCATATGCTGAAAAATTGGGCTTGTTTAAACAAGCAAAAATTGATCTTGTTAACTAACTGGGTCAACTACCACCCAAATCATAGTTATCCCATCAGAAAAAGGCAAATCAGTAATGAAATCCATGGATAAATGAGTCCAAAGTCTTTTTGGAATTGGCAATGGAGCCAATTTCCAGCCCAATTATGACAGACTTTAGTGTGCAAGCTTCACAAGCAGATACAAAATCCTAAACATTGTTATGCATGGATGACCACAAAAAGAGTTTAACAATAGCTTTCTAGGTAGCTGTGACACCTGGGTCACCACTCCAAATAGAGTCATGAAATTCCTGCTACAGATGTAATCTCCGGAACACTGGTACAACAATTTGGACCCTGAAGTAATGAAACGAGCCAACAACTGGACTTTGCAGATCTCTGTTTCCAACTTCAAGGATACCATAGAAACCACAATACCCTGAGGCAGAATGGAGGATGGAGATTCTAGAGGAGAATTAGAATCAAAGCTGCGAGACAAAGCATCAGCTCTCACCTTCTTAGATCCCGACCGGAGTGTAATAAAAAAAAAGAATCTAGAGAAAAATAAGGACCATCTTGGCTGCCTTGGTTTCAACTGATTGACAGATTTAATATAAGTAGGGATGAGTGAACCTGAAATGTAAAGTTCAGGATCCGTACCGGACACCTTGTGTCCGATACTGAACCCCAAACACAGACTTTTTACTGTATGTCCAGTTCCTGTTCGGGTTTGTCATTAAAGCTTGTTGAAAGGTTGCAGAGCAACCAATCAGCAAGCTTTTAGACTGCAGTCTAAAGTATTGGCATGGCTCTAACTGGCCAGGAAAATTGCTGTAAAAAAAAAAGTTACGTGGGCTTCACATGAAAGTTAAATGCTAGTAGAGTAGGATAGTTATACATACCATGTTTTCCGAAGGATCACGCTGCAGTCAGACTCTTTTCTGGGGCTGCTAGTTGAGGTTCATCAATATTCACTGCTTCCGCCTCCCACCATTCGTTCCAGTGTCGGAGATTGGTTTCAGACTGCTATACATGCCCCAAAACCCTGTGTCTGCATCTGTGATTGATTGCAATCAGTTTGCTGTATAGTAGTGAATAAATAAATACGAATATACTGAAGTGGATATAAAGCACTTTTTTAATTTATTAAAAGCACCAACAGCACCTGGCTACCAGTGATCTATGTAAGTCAGTATGAAGTTTGGCAATCTGAGAAAAACTACTAATAATTTTTTTGTAGTAACTGGCAAATTCTAGAAACAGTTGCATTATTTTAAGGTCCGAGGTTGAATCCAATCAACTATGACTTGTACCTTCCTAGGATCCATCTTAAAGCCTTCAGAAGATAAAATGAACCCCATGAATTAAATTTCTTGCTCAGACAAAGTACTTTTCTCCAACTGTACAAACAAATAATTTTCTCTAAGCTTCGTAAGACAAAACGGACATGTAATACTACTGTATGAACTGAGGATTTCGATTGCGTTAGGGCAATGATAACCAGAGACGGGTTCTTGGTGCAAAGACGTTTATAATATGCAACCAACAATATGTACACAAAACAGAACATAAACACAGTAGAACATAAACACAATAAATACCTGCCAGGGTCGGAGCAAAGGGGAATTCCCGGGGCCACGCACCGGACTCCCCCAGGGAGACCACCAGGAGCGAACCCCTATACAGGGACTGTCTGGCGATCACCCCAGAAGGCCTAAATGCGCAGCAGCCGGGACACGAAAGGGCAACAGGTATAGTCCAAAAATGTCCGTACGTGATGTGAGTCCTAGAGTGGATATGAAACGGAAGGAACCGGGCAGAAGTGCCGACCAGAGACGGCAGACGGAGTCCGGGCACAGCTTGATGAGACCAGGTGAAGTCCAGAGCCGGTGTCGGGTGTTTTTAACAGGATCCAAATATCAATCAGGAACCAAGAGCAGCAGGGCAGGAGTACACAGGAAGCAGTATACTCAGGCAACTAGACTAAGCTTAGGGGCGGGCTTTTAAACAGATGAACAGGAAGTAGGGCAACAGAACAGAAAACTCCATGTTAACAAAGGGCAAGATGCTTCAAAAGAAAACTGGAAATCCTGGAACTCTGACAGGACATGTTCATAGTGTGATTCCAGATCAGGCAATAAAAAATTAGAATTAAACCTTCCAATACAGTCAGAAATAATATTCATGAAATTTTGAACAACTGCTGGCACATTTATTAATCCTAAAGACAGGACAAGGTTTTCAAGTAGACTTTTAGGTGTTAAAAACACAGTCTTCCACTCACCTGTCAAAAGAGTGACAGGAATGGGGGGGGTGACTGAATGGGAGACCCTACGCTAACCCTCAGAGTAAGCGTACCCTAGGCTTTCCCTCAAGCCAGAGGTACACTTAAAGGTAGCGAGGTCTGGGCCCCCAACGTCTCCTTGTCTCCTGTCCTAGTTCCAGGTGCTAAGACCACCCTCTAGAAGCCACCACCCGGGGGAGGGGCAAGGACAGAAGTAGAAAAATCCCCTGACTAAACTGACAGACAGGGGTACAAACAAAACTCACACCTAATACCAACAATAGGGAACAAAAAAAGGTGTACAGGGAGGGGAAATAGAAAGGAGAAAGTTACAAAACAAACTACCTTCACACACACCAACATAGACAGCAGCAGTAGGAGTAGCCTCAGCAGCAGAAAGCAAATCTTCACAGCTCCAGGCCTGGCTCCAGACTGAACTGAATATCCAGGCTGGAAATTATCAGAGAAATCACCTGGGCAGAGTTAATGAGCTTGCTGCTAGCAACGAAAACTGACATTAACTCTGCTACTGCCAAAAGAAAACATACGTTTAAGGCCTCTGATGATAAAAAAGACCCTGAGCCTCTCACTAACCTCACCAAGAGACGACCGTGACATTACCCTCCTGGTTTCATGTCATATTATAAATAGTGATGAGCGAGCATGCTTGTTACTACTCGGTACTCGCACGAGTATCACTGTACTCGGTCTACTCGGCGGGCACCGAGTAATCTCGCGATACTCTTGCTGTACTCGTGGTCTTCATCCCTGCATGTTGGCGCTCTTTTGAGAGCCAGCCCTCATGCAGGGATTGGCTGGCAGACCACTGCAATGCCACAGCCCTGTTAGTTGTGGAATTGCAGTGATTGGCCGGCCTGCACAACGTGACCGAGCCTTTATACCGGCGGGCGCGCTGTGCTCTGCTCACAGCTATCCAGACAGTCAGTGCAGGGAGAGGGTCGCTGCTTCAGGGAAAGGTTTGCGGCCCTTTATAGCTATTTCCGTAGCAGGGCTGCAAACAGTGTGACCAAAAGTCCTTCTCAGGACTATTCTAGTTGTATACAGGCAGGCAGGGTATAGCCAGGTCGGAGTACAGTAGCAAAGTCCTTCTCAGGACTATTGTTGCTGTATACAGGCAGGGTATAGCCAGGTTGGAATACAGGCTAGTGACCAAAAGAGTCCTTGTCAGGACTATTGTAGCAGTATACAGGCAGGCAGGCAGGCAGGCAGGCAGGGTATATAGCCATTCCTAGTGGTGACCGTATACCAGCCTTCATCATATCTGGGGCTGGTATACACAGTCTAAAACAGTCCTGATAGTGTCAGACTTCTCAGCAATTGTCGCTCCTAAAACCTGTTAGGTTCTTAGTGCGTCCGTGCTTGCATTTAAAAACCGCACGTGTGTGCCTGTCGGTGGCAGCGTACAGGTGCACTTGTGTGCGTTTTTACCAAACTATTATATAACGCACAAGTGTAGTGTATAATACACGTCAGTCAGCAGTGGCTGATAGTGTCAGAGTTCTTAATTTTTGCTCCTAAAACCTGTGTTAGGTTCTTAGTGCGTCCGTGCTTGCATTTAAAAACCGCACGTGTGTGCCTGTCGGTGGCAGCGTACAGGTGCACTTGTGTGCGTTTTTACCAAACTATTATATAACGCACAAGTGTAGTGTATAATACACGTCAGTCAGCAGTGGCTGATAGTGTCAGAGTTCTTAATTTTTGCTCCTAAAACCTGTGTTAGGTTCTTAGTGCGTCCGTGCTTGTATTTAAAAACCGCACGTGTGTGCCTGTCGGTGGCAGCGTACAGGTGCACTTGTGTGCGTTTTTACCAAACTATTATATAACGCACAAGTGTAGTGTATAATACACGTCAGTCAGCAGTGGCTGATAGTGTCAGAGTTCTTAATTTTTGCTCCTAAAACCTGTGTTAGGTTCTTAGTGCGTCCGTGCTTGCATTTAAAAACCGCACGTGTGTGCCTGTCGGTGGCAGCGTACAGGTGCACTTGTGTGTGTTTTTACCAAACTATTATATAACGCACAAGTGTAGTGTATAATACACGTCAGTCAGCAGTGGCTGATAGTCTCAGAGTTCTTAATTTTTGCTCCTAAAACCTGTGTTAGGTTCTTAGTGCGTCCGTGCTTGCATTTAAAAACCGCACGTGTGTGCCTGTCGGTGGCAGCGTACAGGTGCACGATTTGCACAAACTTTGATATAACGCCCAAGTCTAGTGAATACACGTCAGCACAGCATTGCAAAATGCGCAAGGGCGTTGGCAAGGAACAAGGAAGTGGACGTGATGGTGGTGCAGGCAGAGGCCGAGGTCGTGGGCAAGCTCTAATTTTGCCACAACAAAGGGCCACATCTAGTCGCTCGCACGTCCTGTCCCAAATTCTTGGGGACCGCAGCAGTACACCGCTCTTGAACCAAGACCAGTGTCAACAGGTTGTTAGTTGGATAGCGGATAATGCTTCCAGTCAGATTGGCACCACCACAAACACTCTGTCTTCCACACGGTCAAGTGTCAGTAGCCGTGATACTGCACCGCACATTTCAGAACCTGATCCTCCTTCCTACCACAAGGCTGAGTACACGTCCTCGGACATTAATGATCCCACACTTGGACACTCGGAAGAGCTGTTCACGTTTCCATTCGCACATTCTGGCCTCTCGCCAGCTCATGTTGAAGTGGGTCATGAGGAGATCGTATGTACAGATGGCCAAATATTTGAGCAGCCACGTTCTCACGAAGTTGGCAACGTGTCTCAACAAGGGGTGGACGATGATGAGACACAATTGTCAGGAAGTCAGGAGGAGGAGCAGGGTGCGGAAGAGGAAGACGACGTGGTGGATGATCCAGTAACTGACCCAACCTGGCAGGAGGATATGCAGAGCGAGGACAGCAGTGCACAGGGGGAGGGAGGCGTAGCATCCCAACAGGCAGTAAGAAGCAGGGTGGTGGCTCCAGGCAGAAGTCAGGCAACCGTTCCCCGGAACAACAACACGACACAAGGTGCCTGTACAAATGTTAGGTCTTCCCGAGTCTGGCAGTTTTTTAAGTTGGATCCAGATGATTCTAAAAAGGCCATTTGCAACACCTGCCATGCCAGCATCAGCAGGGGTACCAAAACTAGGAGCCTGACCACCACCAGCATGATCAGGCACATGTCAGCCAAGCACCCGACTTTGTGGGAAGTACAACAGAGTCGAGGAGCAGTGCTTGCTAATGTCACTGCTACGTCTTCGCTGGTTGTGCATGCGAGCCAATCCCCTGTCCATGCTGCCTGCGAACAAGCCTCCTCCGGTCCTGCACCTGCAGTTGCCTACGCAGAAATAACACCATCATCAAGCACGTCCTTGTCCCAGCGCAGCGTTCAGTTATCCATTCAGCAAACCTTTGAACGCAGGCGCAAATACACTGCCAACACCCCACATGCCACAGTTCTAAATGCTAACATTTCGCGACTGCTTGCGCTGGAAATGTTGCCTTTTAGGCTGGTGGAGACAGAAGCATTCCACGACCTGATGGCGGCAGCTGTCCCACGTTACTCGGTCCCAAGCCGCCACTATTTCTCCCAGTGTGCCGTCCCCACGTTGCATACCACGTGTCACAAAACATCACACGTGCCCTGAACAACGCTGTTTCACCCAAAGTTCACCTAACCACAGACACGTGGACAAGTGCTTGTGGGCAAGGCCGCTACATCTCGTTGACGGCACACTGGGTTAATATTGTGGAAGCTGGGACCCAGTCTGAGCGAGGGATGGAACACGTCCTTCCCACACCAAGGTTTGCAGGCCCTACCTCAGTCAGTGTTTCACCCACACTCTACAGCTCCGGAATGTCATGCTCTTCAGCCTCCTCCTCCTCCTGCGCATCCTCATCCACTGTACCCTCCACACCAGTCCCAAGCTGGAAGCACTGCAGCACTGCCTCGGCGAAGCGGCAACAGGCTGTGCTGAAGCTAATCTGCATAGGTGACAAACCCCACAATGCAGAAGAGCTGTGGACAGCTCTGAAACAGCAGGCAGATCACTGGCTCACACCTCTGAACCTAAAGCCAGGAAAGGTCGTGTGTGACAATGGCCGGAACCTGGTGGCGGCTTTGAGGCGAGGCCAGCTGACACATGTTCCATGCGTGGCCCATGTGCTCAACCTCGTGCTTCAGCGGTTTCTAAAGTCATACCCAGAGCTGTCTGATCTGCTGGTAAAAGTTCGCCGCCTCTCTGCACATTTTCGAAAGTCACCTACTGCTTCAGCCGGCCTTGCCGGCTTTCAGCGCAGTTTGCATCTTCCGGCTCACAGACTGGTGTGTGATGTCCCCACGCGTTGGAATTCAACTCTGCACATGTTGGTCAGGATATGTGAGCAGAGGGGGGAGTTGTTGAGTACCTGCATCACCTAAGCCGTCGGGAAATGGGTCAAACTCCACACATAACACCTGAGGAGTGGAGATGGATGTCCGACCTATGTACCATCCTCCAAAACTTTGAGGACTCCACCAAGATGGTGAGTGGTGATGACGCCATTATTAGCGTCACCATACCGCTACTCTGCCTTCTAAAACGGTCTCTGCTCAAAACCAAACATGATGCATTGCAGGCGGAGCGCGATGAGTTGCAGCAAGAAACAGTAGTGGGTGTGGGTGATAACACACAGCCCAGCCTCGTCTCATCACAACGTGCAGTGGAGGACTATGACGAGGAGGAGGATGAAGACATGGAGCAAATCTCCGGCCAAATTGAGGATATGACATGCACACCAGTCATATCCTCGGTTCAGCGTGGCTGGCCAGAGGACAGGGTAGATGAGGAGGAGGAGGAGGAGGAGGACAGCATGTTCAGTCAACGTGTTGGTCAGGCTACTGAAGTCCTGGCTGTTAAGAGTCTGGCGCACATGGCTGACTTTATGGTAAGCTGCCTGTCTCGTGACCCTCGCGTTAAGAACATCTTGGCCGACAATCATTACTGGTTGGTAACACTGTTAGACCCACGCTACAAGGAGAACTTTATGTCTCTTATTCCCGAAGCGGAGAGGTCAACCAAAATGCAGCAGTTCCGGAAGGCCATAGTCACGGAAGTAGGCAAAGCATTCCCCTCACAAAACGCTAGCGGCATAGGTCAGGAATCAGTGGACAACCAAGGCGAACAGCCGAGAGAGGCACAAGTCCAATCCGCCAGAGGTAGGGGAACAGTCTTTAAGATGTGGGACAGTTTTCTCAGCCCCTCACGTACCACAGCCCCTGAGGTGCGGGGTAGTGCCACAAGAAATCCTAAGTTTGCCCAGATGCTCAAGGAGTACCTTGCAGATCGAACAACTGTACTCCGACATTCCTCTATGCCTTACAATTATTGGGTATCCAAGGTGGACACGTGGCATGAATTGGCTCTCTACGCCTTGGAAGTCCTGGCCTGCCCTGCCGCTAGCGTTTTGTCAGAGCGTGTTTTTAGTGCCGCAGGTGGAATCATTACAGATAAACGCACCCGCCTGTCAACTGAAAATGCTGACAGGCTGACTCTGATCAAGATGAACAAGGGTTGGATTGGGCCAGACTTCACCACACCACCAGCAAATGAGAGCGGAATTTAAAGTTTGTAACGGGAATTTGCCATGTACCTCCAGTCACCCATGGGTACACACTTCTGGACTTTGGATAATCGCTGGACTGCTCCTCCTTCTCCTCATGCGCCACCATGATGACCGTTACAAGAGTTAGGCCTTTGTTTCAGGTATACCCCCAGTGGTAAATTTTTTCGCCCATTCTTTGCAGAATGGACATTACAACGACAGGAGACCCGCTCCTTTGCAATGGGAACAATGTTTTGAGGCCCTCATGCACGTCTCTATGCAGGGACAACGTGGAGCCTCCCAATTTTTGGCTGCCCTGCCAAAGGGCTATACTACAAAAGACCCACTTCCTTCCAATGGGCACTTCAGGTTTACAGGCCCTCATGCACGTCTCTATCCAGGGACAACGTGGAGCCTCCCAATTTTTGGCTGCCCTGCCAAAGGGCTATACTACAAAAGACCCACTTCCTTCCAATGGGCACTTCAGGTTTACAGGCCCTCATGCACGTCTCTATCCAGGGACAACGTGGAGCCTCCCAATTTTTGGCTGCCCTGCCTAAGGGCTATACTACAATAGACCCACTTCCTTCCAATGGGCACTTCAGGTTAACAGGCCCTCATGCACGTCTCTATCCAGGGACAACGTGGAGCCTCCCAATTTTTGGCTGCCCTGCCAAAGGGCTATACTATAATACACCCACTTCCTGACAATGGACACTTAATGTTTTGAGGCCCTCATGCACGTCTCTATCCAGGGACAACATGGAGCCTCCCAATTTTTGGCTGCCCTGCCAAAGGGCTATACTACAAAAGACCCACTTCCTTCCAATGGGCACTTCAGGTTAACAGGCCCTCATGCACGTCTCTATCCAGGGACAACGTGGAGCCTCCCAATTTTTGGCTGCCCTGCCAAAGGGCTATACTACAATAGACCCACTTCCTTCCAATGGGCACTTCAGGTTTACAGGCCCTCATGCACGTCTCTATCCAGGGACAACGTGGAGCCTCCCAATTTTTGGCTGCCCTGCCAAAGGGCTATACTACAAAAGACCCACTTCCTTCCAATGGGCACTTTAGGTTTACAGGCCCTCATGCACGTCTCTATCCAGGGACAACGTGGAGCCTCCCAATTTTTGGCTGCCCTGCCAAAGGGCTATACTACAAAAGACCCACTTCCTTCCAATGGGCACTTCAGGTTTACAGGCCCTCATGCACGTCTCTATCCAGGGACAACGTGGAGCCTCCCAATTTTTGGCTGCCCTGCCAAAGGGCTATACTACAATAGACCCACTTCCTTCCAATGGGCACTTCAGGTTTACAGGCCCTCCTGCACGTCTCTATCCAGGGACAACGTGGAGCCTCCCAATTTTTGGCTGCCCTGCCTAAGGGCTATACTACAATAGACCCACTTCCTTCCAATGGGCACTTCAGGTTTTTAGGCCCTCATG
This sequence comes from Anomaloglossus baeobatrachus, assembly GCF_048569485.1. Lineage (NCBI taxonomy): Eukaryota > Metazoa > Chordata > Amphibia > Anura > Aromobatidae > Anomaloglossus > Anomaloglossus baeobatrachus. Next base: position 299,113,235 of record NC_134358.1, on the reverse strand, counting down.
CACGTCTCTATCCAGGGACAACGTGGAGCCTCCCAATTTTTGGCTGCCCTGCCAAAGGGCTATACTACAATAGACCCACTTCCTTCCAATGGGCACTTCAGGTTTACAGGCCCTCATGCACGTCTCTATCCAGGGACAACGTGGAGCCTCCCAATTTTTGGCTACCCTGCCAAAGGGCTATACTACAAAAGACCCACTTCCTTCCAATGGGCACTTCAGGTTTACAGGCCCTCATGCACGTCTCTATCCAGGGACAACGTGGAGCCTCCCAATTTTTGGCTGCCCTGCCAAAGGGCTATACTACAATAGACCCACTTCCTTCCAATGGGCACTTCAGGTTTACAGGCCCTCATGCACGTCTCTATCCAGGGACAACGTGGAGCCTCCCAATTTTTGGCTGCCCTGCCTAAGGGCTATACTACAATAGACCCACTTCCTTCCAATTGGCACTTCAGGTTTACAGGCCCTCATGCACGTCTCTATCCAGGGACAACGTGGAGCCTCCCAATTTTTGGCTGCCCTGCCAAAGGGCTATACTACAATAGACCCACTTCCTTCCAATAGGCACTTCAGGTTTACAGGCCCTCATGCACGTCTCTATCCAGGGACAACGTGGAGCCTCCCAATTTTTGGCTGCCCTGCCAAAGGGCTATACTACAATAGACCCACTTCCTTCCAATGGGCACTTCAGGTTTACAGGCCCTCATGCACGTCTCTATCCAGGGATAACGTGGAGCCCCCCAATTTTTGGCTGCCCTGCCTAAGGGCTATACTACAATAGACCCACTTCCTTCCAATGGGCACTTCAGGTTTACAGGCCCTCATGCACGTCTCTATCCAGGGACAACGTGGAGCCTCCCAATTTTTGGCTGCCCTGCCAAAGGGCTATACTACAATAGACCCACTTCCTTCCAATGGGCACTTCAGGTTTACAGGCCCTCATGCACGTCTGTATGCAGGGTCATTGGTGAACCTCAAAATTTTGGACTGCCCTGGCAAAGGAAAATACTACAAAGACTCAGTTCCTCAAAATGGGCACATTAGACTCAGAGGCCTTTATGTACGTCTCTTCTCAGGGACATCGGAGTGCCACACAATGTTTTACGTAAAATCTTTCATGTATTGATCTCAAAAAGTAACATACATTAGCTCTATCTCACTATTGGGTATGTGCCCTTAACATTTCCGCCATGAAAAATCATTTTGGTGTCATTTTGGAAGGTTTTCTGGTGAGTCCGTAAAAATGGCGTAAAACGCGGACAAAATTATTCACAGCTGTGACTTTTGAGTGATAAATGCTTCAAGTGGTCTTCCCCATGCTGTTGCCATGTCATTTGAGCACTCTTCGGAGACTTTTGTGCCATTTTTAGGGTTTCTACATGCTGCCGGTGGTCATTTCACAAAAATACTCGGGTCTCCCATAGGATAACATTGGGCTCGTTGCTCGGGCCGAGTACACGAGTATCTTGGGAGGCTCGGCCCGAGCTTCGAGCACCCGAGCTTATTAGTACTCGCTCATCACTAATTATAAACACCTCTAAGAAAAAGTTTGGAAAACCATTTAGCCACCATAAGCTCATAATAGAGGTTGGGTATAAGTGAAAGTGGGAAAATATTCTTTACTGTAAGGTTGTTTAATTCACGGAAATCAAGGCAAGGACGGAGACCTCAGCTTTCTTTTAACAAATAAAAATCCAACAGCCACAGGCGAGGAGGAAGGACAAATATGACCCTTTCATACACATTCTTTTGTAATAGAAGAAGAAAGGAGGTGGTGCTCACCAAGTAAAAATCTTCATTTATTCTTTAAAAATAGACATCAAAAAGCAGGGAGGGATGCAGGAGGCGTCAGAGACGACGGTGGCCGTTTTGCGCCAATGGGCGCTTTGTTGGGTCCGGACTTGGGCTTTACTTCTTTCCATAAATTTTCTATTGCATTCAGATTACCGTATTTTTCGGACTATAAGACGCACCTGACCATAAGACGCACCCTGGTTTTAGAGGAGGAAAATAACATTTTAACTAAAAAATGTGGTCATGACACACTGTTATGGGGTGAGGATCTGCTGCTGACACTATTATGGGGGTAATGTCCCCAAATTCTCTACTAAGGTACCCCATTCTGGTAACGATCCTCCTGCCTTGTATATGATCCTGCTCATATACCCCCATCCTGCTCATATACCCCCATCCATCCTGCTCATATACCCCCATCCATCCTGCTCATATACCCCCATCCTGCTCATATACCCCCATCCATCCTGCTCATATACCCCCATCCATCCTGCTATATACCCCCCAATTCATCCTGCTCATATACCCCATCCATCCTGCTCATATACCCCCATCCATCCTACTCATATACCCCCATCCTGCTCATATACCCCCATCCATCCTGCTCATATACCCCCATTCATCCTGCTCATATACCCCCATCCATCCTGCTCATATACCCCCCATCCATCCTGCTTATAAAACCCCATCCATCCTGCTCATATACCTCCATCCTGCTATATACCCCCCATCCATCCTGCTCATATACCCCCATCCATCCTGCTCATATACCCCCATCCATCCTGCTCATAAACCCCAATCCTGCTATATACCCCCCATCCTGCTCATATACCACATCCTGCTCATATACCCCCATCCTGCTCATAATATACCCCCATCCTGCTCATAAAATACCCACATCCTGGTATATGGCCTGTATCCTATGGCACAGGAAAAAAAATAAACTTTTATACTCACCTTCCCTCACTCCCTTCAGCATCGATCATTTTCCTCTCTGTCTCAGCTGCAGTGCCGCTGAGTGGAGCCGTCACCGTTGTCTGCAGCATCGCAATGTCTTCCTGTCTGTGCCGGTCAGCTGATCTGTGTGGACACTAGCGGCGCGCACAGCGATGACGTCATCGCTGTGCTCACCGCTCTCTACACAGATCAGCTGACCGGCACAGACAGGAAGACATCGCAATGCTGCAGGGGAACGGCTCCACACACGGTGATGGATGAGTACACTGATTCACTGCACCCCGCGCTGATAATGATGCACGGGGGCAGTGAATACAGCCAAACATGATCACTCCAGGCTGTACTTACCAGGGGTGATCACGCGGGCCGGCTGTTAATTATGCGCGCACCCTCCCGCCTATCACCCCGCCCACCTGTCACCGCCGGCTTCACCGCTGAGAGATGGGCGGGAGGATGGGCGTGCATATGTAATGAGCGGGCCCACGTGGTCACGGCAGGCGCTGCTGCAGCCTGCTCATGCCCCTGATGACCCGCTCCACCGCAGCACCCTCATTCCCCGCAGCCACATTCAGACCATAAGACGCACCCCCCACTTTCCCGCAACATTTGGGGGAAAAAAAAGTGCGTCTTATGGTCCGAAAAATACAGTAGGTAATTGGCTGGGTCATTCTAGCAGCTTTATTTTCTTTCTCTGAAACCAATTGAGTTTCTTTGTCTGTGTGCTTGGGATCATAGTCTTGCTGAAATATTCACCTTTGCTTTCTCTTTATCATCCTGGTGAATTATACCATCAGATTTTTATCTAAAATTTATTGGTACTAGGGATGAGCAAACCTAAACAGTAAAGTTCGATGTTCATAGCGGACAACGGATGTCCAAGGCTCATACCCAAAAGCGGACTTTTAAAAATGTCTGTAACTGAGTTTGGTGTTCAGGTTTGGTGTTTGTATGTTAATAAAGTCCATTGAAAGATTGCAATGCAGCCAATTAACAAGCTTTATTGCATATGGATGTTGCCTGTTCGCTGTTGTGTGAACAATAAAGATTAAAAAAAATTATGTGAGCTCCTGCCTATTGTTGATAACCAGCGCAGGTAAAGCAGACAGTTGCGGGCTGCAACCCTCAGCTGTCAGTTTTACTTTGGCTAATTATCAAAAATAGAGGGGATGCAACAGCATTTTTTAAAATCAATTAAATAAATAATTTTTAAAAATTGTGTAGGTCCCCCCTATTTTTGATAATTTTGATAGCAAAGGTAAAGCAAACAGTGGGGGCTGGTATTATCTTATAATCTTACAAGATTATCTCAGGAGTCAGGACAGGAGCATTTTTTTTTAAAATACATTCAATCATGGAGCTTATTATTATTACAAGATCCATTTATTAAAATGAATTTTAAAATGAACTTTGTTGGTGGGAAAACCCTTTTAAGCCTCCAACTGACATGACAACTTTTTGACACCATGCAGTCGCTGTTCAAGGGAACTGATGGGCAGATGGAAGGAGGGCTTTTCACCTGTCAAACTCCTTACATGCTCTGTTAGTAGTGACCGTGGCATAGAAAGAGTTAAATGGCCAGCATTGCAAATAACTGTGATCATGGGTGTTGCAATGAGAGCGCAACTGTATATAACAGCTGGCTCGCATTGCGGAGGGCATGTGCACAGCTACTGTTCAAGCTCCATATTCATACCATACACACACAGCATGGTGTGCTTAGGTAGCACATCATCATGACGTACAGTACATGTAGAATGTTGTGGGGTGGGATTTGTGGTCAAGGGATTGACTCTGGAAGTCCCAGGAAGCAACATGAAATACCTGGTCCTGACTGGGTGTGTGGATTTTTGATGTGCGGGCTGCAATCCCATGTAGGCCAAATACTGCCACTGACGTTGGCTGACTAGGGCCAGATAAGGACTTACACTTATAAGGAGGCCAACAGTTCACCTTAACCCCTTCATGACTGGCCGATTTTGCACTTTCCGTTTTTTTTTCACCATTCTTCTTCCGGGAGATGTAGACACCAAACATGAATAGGTTTACTTTTACCTAAAAAGTTAAAATATCAGAAGACCCATAGCGTTCTCATTTATCGGGATCTATGGCTCAGTGACAACTTATTTTTGGCGTCTCAAGCTGATGTTTTTAACCATACTATTTTTTCCACAAATGCTATGTTTTGATCGCCTTTTATTGCATTTTGCGTAAAATTTGTGGATACCAAAAAACGTAATTTTGGCGTTTGGAATTTTTTGCCACTACGCCATTTACCGATCAGATTAATTGACTTCAAATTTTGATAGAACGGGCATTTCTGAATGTGGCGATACCAAATGTGTGTATATTTTTTCTTTTTTTAACCCTTTAATTTTCAATGGGGCAAAAGGGGGATGATTTGAACTTTTAGTTTTTTTTTTACTTTTTAAAACTTTTTTAAAACTTTTTTTTTATTTACTAGGTCCCCTAGGGGACTATAACGATCAGCAGTCTGATCGCAAATTAATTTCTCCCGATCAGAGCACCATTGCTCAGAATGGGAGAAATGATCATCTCTTGTAATAGCCAGTACTTGGCTGTTTGTTTTAAAGACCTTAGTCATGTGAGCACCGGAGTCATCACATGACTAAGTCACATGCCTTCCGGTATCGGCCTGTAAGTAAATTTTTAGTGCGATCGCGGTTATAATGGCGCTGTCACTTATTGACAGTGCCATTTAAGGGGTTAAAAGGCACGGGTGGATAACAATTCCGCTCATGTCTGGCAGGCACACATGTCAGCTGTAGAAATCAGCTGAGATGTGCGACGATCTTCCCCGGCTGCTGATATTAACACTATTACTGCTAGGACGTAATTTTACCAGTTGCAGTCGTTAAGGGGTTAAAAAACAGCTATTTACTGTACAATTGATTCTCTCACACAATTTCACATTTCAGATAATGGACACATATATTCCAGCATGTTACAGTTTTGAACAACAATATCAGACACTGTTCAACTTTTCTCTGGGCTGCTTTAGATTTAACTTGTCCTGTGAGTGCCAGCAAAACCCAGTCCAGCATTACAGCACCCAATGTCATGGTCAACTTTCCTTCCTTCAGTCCCACATCCAGTCTCCTTAGTGGTCCCATAAGGCGTGGAGTAATGCATTGCACACCTGTATGTTTAGCGGGAAACTGCTCGGTTGGTTGACTACATTCACACATCAGTTGAGGTTAACCTGGTACCTTGATAGTAAAGTAGCCTGTCCACTAAAGTGCTGTGCCAGTATAGCTCACCCAGTACCTTGACAGTTGAGGGGCCTGGCTGTTAGGGTCCCGTCTTCCGGCTTCTACGGTCGTATATAACCTAAAATCAGCAGCTTCTTAAGTGACAGCAGCTGGGGATCAGATAATATCTGGGGGGGTATGCATACTTATACCCTTCCCCTGTTAAAATTAGCATAAGTAATATACAAATGATTCACTTTTTCCCTTGCAGGACCTGTGTGAGGTCATACCCATGTGACCAGAAGGGGTGGGGCCTCAGCCAACAAAGCTGATACCACGAAGCAACATTTTTCTGTTAACTGAGGCCCCACCCCTTCTGTTCACATGGGTCCTCACACAGATCCTGCTAGTGAAAAAGTGAATCGATCGTATAATACATATGCTAATTCTAACAGGGGGAGGGGATAGCTATGATATCCCCCAGATATTATCTGATCCTCTGCTGCTGTCACTCAAGAAGATGCTGATTTTATAAACTTTACTTTCTTGGATTTCAAAACCTAAACATCCGAGCTGACCACGAATGGTATGTAGATAATCAGCCTGATAGTGCCAGTATAGCCCTGGCTTTAGGTAATACAGTATAGGAAAATCCTGATGATTGGTTCTCTTTAACTTTTCAATAGCTCGATAGTAAATCATGGTGGCTAATTATGAGAGGTGCCAAGGTCCTTTTAATACATATTTTAAAAATGTAAATTCTTTTACATGTGCATTAAGATTTAATACCAAAACAATGCAATGCCCTGTTTTTTCTCTTTTTAGGGCAAGTCATCACATAAAGTAAATTTTATGTATAACGTGGCTATCAAACAAAATAGAATAACTAAAGCCAAGACATCGTTAAATTACTTAGCTTCATGGGTCCTGTAATGCATTGTAATACAGCCCAGGCGTTCCAAAATTATTGTATTTCATTACACCATAGCAAAGTCAATGCAGGATGCAATAATTCTGTCTGAGGCAATAGTGTGACTAGGGAAATTAAATATCAACCTCATTTAATGACTTTCAAGACTGAACTGCAATATATTACTGTAAAATGGTCATCAGCGTTTGAATTATCTGCCTTAAACAACATGACATAGTTTTCATTTCATCACAGCTTGCTTATCATTTCATTATGATTTTCTGCCATTTCTATAGGCAGTGTTAGACGGTTTCTACCTTATTGATGAACACTCACAAACAGGAGATGAAAACTTGGATACCGCTGCTATTTCTTCTAATTTTTTATTCACTTTGCCCTTGATTGTATTTTTCCATGGTAATTCACAGAAGGAGCTCTACGCGGAAAGATTCACACAAGTTTCCTAGAACAACATTTGGAAAAAGATGTACAAATGACAGGCACTAGCTGACCTTATTTTGATTTCCAACGAAAAAAATAGGATGACACATTACAGGGGACTTTATTCATGCACAAAAAATGCTTGGGCAGGCGACCAAACCAAGCTAGTGATGGCATATTATGTGCAAGGAATAAAACAAGTAGGGCATGGAAAGTGCCCTTTATGCAGAGTCATATGAGTGGAACAGACGAAAAGCAAATAAGAGTCCTCTGTTTGATAATAATGTATGTGTAATGGCACACCGTGAGTAGAAGGCTGCTCTTAATAAGGCTTCCGCGGATAACCTTTGCAAAGCCTTCACCCCTTTAAACCTATGTAGGAGTTTTGAGTTCCGCAGAGCTGTCTGTGTTACATTCACAGAGTGGCTGCTGTCCGGTGGGGAAACTAACTGGCAGAGAATAGCTGTAATGCTGGGTCAAAACCAGGAGGTTAAGGTCCGATACACAATTGTGAGAAAGTTGGATAGTCAGGTCAGGAACTAATAATCAGGAAATAAATATAAGAAAGGCTTAACAAAGCAACTAGAAATGAGTGAATAAATTGTAGTGGAATTGAATTCTCCTTGGATTTTCTAAAAATATGCCTTCACCTAAATACAGATTTTTTTTTTATAATTCGCTTCCAATATGGCTCAAGAAAATGACGGACAATGGCAATCTGTATAATCAAAATGTTAAAAACAAAATCCTTATATTCACCTCACCAGCTACTCTGCATCTAGCCCTCATTGCACTTTCAGAATAGAAATCACAAGGACTCTTACGCTGGCTTGGGACAGCCGGAGAGTTCTGCGCAATGTCTCAAAGGTCAAGGCATCATGACATAATGGCGTGCGCATGGGTAAAATCTTCCCAGGCTCTAAAAAAGTTGTAAGTACGGGCCCAACATGAGAGGCCCAGGGATTTCAAAATAAACGGCGGCGTTCGGTACATGCGGTAAGGACCAAACTGGTGATGGTGTGCATCAGAGGGGCCAAAGAGGTGAGTGATGAGGTACAGTATATATAAGGACTCTCTTTATTTTTTGTATATAATGTTTATTATGCTTTGGTGTCTGGGGAATGCCACAGATAATAATAAGGAACATTACATTTTTAAAAAAATAACCGTACCTTGCATGACAAGAAATCCCCAGGTTTTTCATGCTGAGCTTACACTTTCGGCTTTGATGAAGACATGGGAGGGTTGTGCACAGTGGCGTAACTAGAGTTTGATTGGTCCGGGTGCAAAATTTAGACCTGACCCTTATGTATATGTATATAAACAACACAGGGTCCTATGGTAGAGTCCAGAGTGCAGGTACAGTCTGCATGGTAATAGTCCGAATACCCGTAGGTATGGCCGAGTGGCAATGGACAGCAGGTATGACCTGAACACCAGCAAAGTCCGGTCCAAAGTAGAGTTTGATGGTAACACCGAGCCAATAGGCTAAGAAGCACTTCCAGGTTAAGGAGTACTGGACTTTAAATCACAGCAGGATGTGGCGGGCGTCGCCTAAGGAAGGTCCTGGAAGTCTTGTTCAGTGCATGCATGTTTCTGGATCAACAGGCCACAGGCAGATAGCTGGAAGAGTATCCAGGACTGTGATCCGAGTGAGTACTCCGTATGGAATGAAGAGAAGGAGGATGGGCAGACCGTACAGAGCCGCATGCTGGGCACTGACCCCCCTGCCCAGTAGGGATCAGTCATGCGGGTCAGGGCATGACAGCTAGGAGGGAAGTCTTTATAGCAGCGCTAAGTAGCAATAGAGAACAGCAAGCTATAGCTTTCATTCAGAGTTCAACAGACCAGAGGATCTACTTAACCCTAGCAGCACTAGATAAAGGAGAATCTCCACAGCCATCAGTATTAACCTGAGCAAGTGTGTATTAAGCCCTACACTGTGATCTCCTAACACCAGAAATAGGAGTGACCACTCTCCGTCGTGGTACCCTTGAGGCAGTAACTGGGAGAGATTACATGTTACTGGGAGCGTGCCGCCCCTGTGCCAGCAGCCGGGCTGCTCAGATCCGGATCAGCGGTGGCTCGAGGGGTCTCCAGACCCGGGGGTCGTGCGGCCACTCACTAAAGGGGGGATTATATGTACAGGGGGATTGGAAGTTCGTGACGCTACCCACGGTACGTGGTAAGATAGAATACCACCGCTGCTGTTGGGGGACACCCGGTGGCAGTGGCATGGCAGCAAGGTGTTTAACCCCTCCGTGGGTAGGGTTTTTTTGCCCCGGAGCCCGGTGATGGTGGTCAAGTGGTGCCGTTGGGGAGGAAAGGGTTTCTGCATACTCACTCAGTCCAAGAATACTGACACTGACAACTTGTAAACCAGACTTCTGAGCATCTCTGCAGTAGGGAGGGAGCACGGAGTTCTGCAGGCTCCACTTCCGTGGTTGCAGGGTCCGGGTGCTCCGCCTCAGAGGACTCACCCGGTGAGGCGGCCGGGTCTGGTCTGACCGATGTCTGGATGACCGCTGTCGTGACTGGAAAGAGGGTCGTGATCGGGATCTTCACAGCTGGAACTTTTTGTAAATGCACCGAAGGTTCCGCTGCGGGGTTGGTGTGGGCAGCTCGGCATCTGCCGAGGATGGGGTAGGTGTCGGCAGAGTGCTCACCGCGTGGGGAAGACAGCGTTTTGACGCGAAAAGGTAGCGGAAAATGGCGGAATGGGCGGGAAAAGGACTCTTGACTCTCGATTTTCGGCTTTCAAGGCGCATGTCACTCAGGTAAGTGGGTCCTGCTCGTATCCTGTTCGTGACGCCAGAAATTTGAGGTGTGCCGCCCCTTTGCCAGCAACTGTTTGGATCCGGATCCGTGGTGACTCGAGAGGTCTCCAGACCTGGGGATCGTGCGGCCACTCAATAAAAGGGGGGATTATATGTACAGGGGGGTTGGAAGTTCGTGACGCCAACCACGGTGCGTGGTAAGATAGAGTACCGCCGCTGCTGTTGGGGGACGCCCGGTGGAGGTGGTATAACTGCAAGGTGTTTAACCCCTCCGTGGGTACTGGCACAATTGATTCCCTTTTTTTTTGGGAAATTCAATCCATTGAGAACTCATTCTCTGAGAATCAAATTTCCTGTGAAAAAACGAGCGAACAGACATTTATCTTTTTAGCTATCCATGTAAAACATTGATAACACACTGATGGTAAAAATGGACATCGACCATACACAGGTAACACACTGATCCAAGTAAAATATACCTTTGTACCGTGTTAGTTTGCCCCCCTGCCATAGTGAGAATTCTGTTTCATATAACTTGTTGGTTTTTTTTTGTTTTGTTTTTTTTGTTGGTTTTTTTACTGCACTATTCTATGTCCTGTTGTGTATAAATATGTAACTCTTCAGATTTTGTGTTATACCATGCCTGATGAAGAGACCTGAGAGTCTCGAAAGCTTGCTATTATTACCATCTTTTCAGTTAGCCATTAAAAGGTATCAACCACTGAGGACTTCAGTTCTTTTAAACACTGATCCAAAACACTGATAATACCATAGTATTAGAGTACCATTTTTCTCCCATACATGTTTAAAATACAGACATATGATTGAACTCTTAGGATAAGAAACCATGGCTGGGCAGCACCAAAACTCCCAGCCACACTAATGTAAAACAGGATTGTGACGACATGGACTCTCATGGGTTAAAGTTTCTTAAAATTCAGCCAGACAGCATGATAGATTGTTTATAGACGGGGGAGAAGTCCCTCATTGTTTTTACAAGACTCTTGTTGACTCAATGTAATTGTGTTGGCCACTGAAAGTCAGACGTTTTGTTCTCCAGACTTTTCCAGTAATCATTGTATTGTAGTTGTGTATTGCTAATGTGATTACCTTAGTAGCCATTGTCTAGTCGGTGACTCCCAGACTACATGTAGATATCCTCAGTCTTTCTGTAGACATCATTTGGATGAACATTGTCCATGCAGCTTGAGATTCATCCAATGGGAGAGGCGATCTTGTCCAACCAATCGATGAGGACGTAGTGTATCTAAGTGGAAGGCTGTGGCGATAAAAGGGACTTCTTTAAGCCACCAGGTTGTTGATGGATGCTGATGGATCCAGTCTAGGCTCTTAGGAGCTGACTAGAGGATCAGGATATCTTATGGCTTCAATCTGGGGACTCCGGTTCCGGTTGGAGACCATATCCACAGCCTAGGGATTTCGACTCCGGCTGCCAGGATTGTATCATCATACCAGGACTACCTAAGGAGGACACTCAGGTTGGGACAGTTCAGTCACCTGTTACAGACTTTGCAGACCTCAGCCAGCTTCCTAAATCTGGCATTATTCTTTTCTCGGTGGGTGCCTGCCAAAAGCGGGGTGCTGCTGGATTTGAGTAAATAGCCCTGGAACCTGGTGGCAGCAGTGGGATACTACTCAGCCTGGTTTACCCAGGGGAGCTGCAGCGGACTGGTGTTTTCGAACACCGTCCAGGGCTCAACAACCAGGGAGGCACATAAGCATATCCAGCAGGCCATAGGGGGAGGCATTCAGGTTTCGGACGCTGCCATGTCCAACCCCACCAGCTCAACCATGGGACAAGGACAAGAGAGGAGTTACGACCGCTGCAGTAAATGGATGCTACAGGATCTGTGCCAGAGGCGAAAGATTATCTACTGGAACGCTGAGACTCGGTCGGACTTGATCCAGAAATTAGTCCGTTGGGATGCCCAGAATGATGCAGAGGACGATGAGGATCCCGTCGATATTGACCCAGAGGATTTAAACTATGTGCCACATCATGGATCTAGTGACAATCGGAAATCAACTTTGTCCAAAATGGCCCAAGCCACAGAGTTGTTGGCTGCATTGGGGCCTAGATCCTCAAGAGAAGAGAGGGCTTGGGTTCTGGAATATGTTTATGGGATTCCAGCTGCCGTATTGCTAGCACCAGCCGGTCGAGAAGGATGGTCCCACTACCCAGCAGAAGCTGCGCCAAAACAAAGGACTACAAACAGGGCCTGTGACTCGCCCAATCTATGGCGCTGTTATACATGTGGGCGCCATGGACATATAGATAGAGATTGTCTCCAAAACCGAGGCCGCATGCTTGGAGCCCATCTACCAGCTCAGCCGGTCAACAGCCAGAGAGTACGAGACACTGTTTCCTCCATTACCCTGGTAAGTCCAGTTATTGTTTCCCCAGAAGACCCTGTACCAGATTCCCAATTATCCATCTCCCTGGCTGAGGGCCAGCGCTCAGACATTCCTCTGGCATGTGTGCAGTTGGACCTAAGGACCGACCAGGGAGAGGTCGAGGTGGAGCTTGTGAACAGCCTCCCCACACCTGGTATTTTGGGGACCAACCAGGAAGTGATCGATGTGGGGATTATGAACACCCTTCCCCATACCTGTCATTGTGGAGACTGACCAGAGCAAGGCTGATGTGGAGCTTATGGACACTGTCCCCACACCAGTTATTTCGGGAAAGGACCAGGGAGAGGTTGATGTGAGACTTGTGAACAGCCTCCCCACACCTGTCATTGTGGAGACTAATCAGAGCAAGGCTGATGTGGAGCTTATGGACACCGTCCCCACACCAGTTACTTTGGGGTCTGACCAGGAAGAGGTCCATATGGAGTTTATGGACAGCCTCCCCACACCTGTTGTTTCGGGGACTAGCCAGGAGGAAGTTGAAGTGGGGATCATAGATGGCCCCACCAAGCCTGTTGTTTCGGATACCACTCAAAGGGAAGTGAAAGTGGGGCTTGTGAATTACCTGCTCACACCAGTCATTTTGGAGAATGACCTAGGACAAGGACTTTCCAGTCAGTTTGAAGCAGCCATCACCCACCTCCAAGCCAAGCAGGACCCTGATGTGGATCTTTCTAACATCTTTTCCAGGGATGGTTTGCATTCCAGGTCTCCATCATCCACTTCTGAGCCAAGAACCATGAGTAAGCCTAACCACACTGTGGCTATTGACTGGGGGAGGATTGATAGTGGGAGATTTGTGCAGGCCCAACTCATGGACCCCACCTTAGTGCTTGTCCACAATATGGCTGCTCAACTTGGGGGAGGTAATCAGGGGGAGGTGTATAGATGCGAGCCTCTGTTGCTGACCTCACCATTAAAAAGGACAATGCCGTCAAGAGGAGAAGGATGATCGGAAGCCTATCATGTCTGGCTAGTATTAAGAAGGGGGAGGAATGTGACGACATAAACTCTCATGGGTTAAAGTTTCTTAAAATTCAGCCAGACAGCATGATAGATTGTTTATAGACGGGGGAGAAGTTCCTCATTGTTTTTACAAGACTCTTGTTGACTCAATGTAATTGTGTTGGCCACTGAAAGCCAGACGTATTGTTCTCCAGACTTTTCCAGTAATCATTGTATTGTAGTTGTGTATTGCTAATGTGATTACCTTAGTAGCCATTGTCTAGTCGGTGACTCCCAGACTACATGTAGATATCCTCAGTCTTTCTGTAGACATCATTTGGATGAACATTGTCCATGCAGCTTGAGATTCATCCAATGGGAGAGGCGATCCTGTCCAACCAATCGATGAGGACGCAGTGTATCTAAGTGGAAGGCTGTGGCTATAAAAGGGACTTTTTTAAGCCACCAGGTTGTTGATGGATGCTGATGGATCCAGTCTAGGCTCTTAGGAGCTGACTAGAGGATCAGGATATCTTATGGCTTCAATCTAGGGACTCCGGTTCCGGTTGGAGACCATATCCACAGCCTAGGGATTTCGACTTCGGCTGCCAGGATTGTATCATCATACCAGGACTACCTAAGGAGGACACTCAGGTTGAGACAGTTCAGTCACCTGTTACAGACTTTGCAGACCTCAGCCAGCTTCCTAAATCTGGCATTATTCTTTTCTCGGTGGGTGCCCGCCAAAAGCGGGGTGCTGCTGGATTTGAGTAAATAGCCCTGGAACCTCTGAGGCATGGACATTCTAAATCCCTGGTGAGCCAGCGGAAGGGCGAGACTCTGTTGATTGTTACATTTGTGTGTTTTGCTGGTTATGTGTTATGTGCCTTTAATTGTTTGGGGATCCAATAAAGTCTAATTATAGTGGTTCCCTCACCCTGTGTTGTCTGAGTAGTGTTACGCCCACGGTTAAGGAGGCCGGCGTTCCGTTGGGATGAGCCCTGAGCCACGCTGTCTTTCTAAAGGCGGCGGGTTTTAGTGGACGAGAGCACCCACTGAGCCCTGTGTCTCCACAAGGATCACAGCATTGTCCGCAGTGCCATAGAAGCACAGGACAGAGGAGAGGGTTCTGACATGGACGTACCATATTTGCCTGAAAATAAGAAAGGGTATTCTATTATTTTTTGTGCTAGGGCTTATTTTCACGGGATCTCTTATATTTTCCCATGAACAACAATCCAAATTTATTCTTGAACAAAAGAAAATCAACATTTATTGAAATACATCATGTTATCACATTCTGGAACATTAACATGTTGTGTTATTCCGATTACTGGTTTAGATGCACATTTTCTTATCTGATCTGCTGTTCTTGTGATGCAGAACCAGTCCCATAGCGGTGAGTACATACCATATTTGCAAAGGTTTAAATTACCTGTTTAAATTTATTATTCTGTGTACTGCTAAGATTACCCCCAAAAGAAAGCAGACACCCCTAAAAGAATCGTACTTACCAGATCCCAATCAATTAGAGTTGGCAAGTGAATGGTCTCTCACATACAAATCTGCGTCGCTGTCAAGTTCCCTTGTGTTCTACATTGGTTGGCTCCCCCTAATGACTGGAAGCAGTATCAGTCGTACAGAGTGATACTGGTACCCAATATATTTGTGAGAGCTGCAGTGCAATGAGAGACCTGACAGTGACGCAAATCTCTGTGTGAGAGCCCATCCACCGTTGGCACTTGCCAACTATAATTGTTTTTGGGGTCTGGTGAGTGTAATTTTTTGGGGGGTGTCATGGGGAGGTGCCTGCTTTCTTTTGGGGATGTATGTTTTCTTTTGGGGGTGTCTGCTTTCTTTTGGGGATGTCTGCTTTCTATGCTGAGGAGTCTTGATGTATTCTTTAATAACTTTTTTTAGCTGCTTGGATGCTTCCTTATGGAACCACAACTAGGGCTTATTTTTGAAGTAGGGTTTATATTTTAAGCATACTCAATAAAGCCCCCAAAATCTTCCTAGGGCTTATTTTCGCAGTGGGTCTTATTTTCAGGGAAACAGTGTAGCAGTATGTAGACTCCACCACAACATTCTTTGATATACTGGGCATATTTGAGGTTTTGGTAAAGCAGGAATTACCATTTTTTCAGATACATTCTGCAAAATTATAATGATTGATTCATACAGAAAGGAAAATGCTAATATTAAGCTGTGCTAAGATATTACAAAATGTCAAATAACATTAAAAAAAAGCAAAAAATAAAAAAAGCAAAATAGGACATGTATTTGTAAAACAGTTTTGCAGTCAAAGTTTAGTGACTAATTTATATTTACATACAGTGGTCTTGGTCTCTTTTTTAAAGTCATGTAGAAAAGTAATTATTCCATAATATTGTTGAATTAGCATCTCACAAAATAATTACCTGCCATTTTACAGTGGAATCTATGAATAATAGAACTTTTACAAATTGTCTCAGCAAATAAATGGAATGCAGGTAATGTGTTTGAAAGTAAATAAAATGTAACTACTATACTTTGGTTGTTACTTCTAGAATACTAATATGTGGCCATTTTAATAGTGTAGACATCCCTGTTATAGAGTCAATATCATTTCAACAATCTTCAAATTTCTAAAGTCTCATAGTGACATATCCACAAATTTCAGAAAGGAAGGAGCAGAAATGTTGGTCAAGTAATCCTTTAAAAGGGTAAGTTCATAATGTAGGGCTCACAGATTTCCAAATTAAGTGTCAAACCATATGAATCAAAGCCAAAAAAGGCACATGCCCCTATGTCCCAGCTGTCAGGAGGGTCTTATCATTTGAACACTCACAATTAACACTACTGACACGTCCAAAGTTATTGAATGTTTTTGAACAATAGAAAGTTTATTGAATCCAAGTGAATGAGGTTATTATAGGTCAGTACTGCTTGTTAGGTACTTGATTCTTATGTATTGTTTTATATTTATCCTTTATTTCTCTCACCATACATCTGCTTACCTTTAGACAAGTGTGTTGATTTTTTTTAGTGCCACACATGAGCACCATGCGTATTCTCTATACTGTAAAAAACTTGATTACCTTTGCTATTACACCAATACTGTTGTGACACTGCTTTAATTATAGTTTTATACACATCCCTGTTTTAAAAAATTGCCACTACAGATTTTGATATTTGATGCATAGATTTAAAAGAAATGGGGGATTTATATGGAATCTGTCAACAGGTTTTTTCCACAATCTGAGAGCAGCATGTTGTAGAGACAGATCCTGATTCCAGCAATGAGTCTCTAAACTACTTGGTGCAGTTTTGATAATTCTCACTAGAGGACTAGTAAACCTGCTGCTATGTAATCCAACCACGCTCACAACACTTAGAGGTACTTTGCACACTACGACATCGCAGCTGCGATGTCGGTGGGGTCAAATCGAAAGTGACGCACATCCGGCGTCGCAGTCGATATCGTAGTGTGCAAATCCTTTTACATACGATTAACGAGCGCAAAAGCGTCGTTATTGTATCATCGGTGTAGGGTCTGACATTTCCATAATTTAGCAGCAGTGACGGTACGATGTTGTTCCTCGTCCCTACGGCAGCACACATCGCTGTGTGTGTGAAGCTGCAGGAGCGAGGAACATCACCTTACCTGCATCCCGGCTGCAATGCGGAAGGAAGGAGGTAAGCGGGATGTTTACGTCCCATTCATCTCCGCCCCTCCGCTCCTATTGGCCGCCTGCCGTGTGACGTCGCTGTGATGCCACACGACCTGCCCCCTTAGGAAGGATGCGGTTCGCCGGCCAGAGCGACGTCGCAGGGCAGGAGAGTGCATGTGAAGCTGCCGTAGCGATAATGTTTGCTACGGCAGCAATCACAAGATATCGCTGCTGCGACGGGGGCGGTTACTATTGCACTCAGCATCGCAAGCATCGGCTTGCGATGTCGTAGTGTGCAAAGTACCCCTTACTGTCAGCTTTCTGCCTATGGACAAAGAATGCTGTCAATCAGTGATGTAGAAGGGGTAATACAAAGCTCAACATTTAGAGAACTGGTAGATATGCAGGACATGAAACAGTGATTATTGTCATCGCTGAAATCAGGATCTCTGCCTCTACATCATGCTGCTCTCAGATGGGGTAGCAAAAACCTGGTGACAGATTCCCCTTAGACGACGTGCAACACGTTGAGTATTTGGTGAGTTTTTCACTTCAGTATCTGTAAGCCAAAACCAGGAGTGGAACAGTCAGAAGAAAAGTATAGTAGAATCATGGGCACCACTTCTGCATTTTTCATCCACTCATCATTGGGACTTACAAATATGAGGCAAAACACTCACCAAATACTGAACTTGTGCACATGGCCTTAAAGGGAACCTGTCACCAGATTTTTCCCTATGCAGCTAAAACTAGCACCTTCTGCAGCTCCTCGGCTGCATTCCATGAAGGTGTGCCTTGTATCTGGCCCCCTTTTCAGACCGCAAAAACAACTTTATAAAATATTACCTTTTCATATGTAAATTTTATTGGTGGGCCTAAAGGGTGGGATCTCTTTCTCCTTCGTTCCCCCCTGCTGCCGCTGTACGCCGTCTCCTGTGTTGATTTGAATTGATGACGACGGTTCCATCATCCTCCACGCTGTGCTGAAGTCTCGCGCATGCGCCGTTATCGTAGGCCACTATCGCGGGATCGTGCACAAACTATCCCTTGCGCGCACCGGAGATGTATTTGCGCAGGCATGAGATTATGGGCGGGTATTAGCATGACGCTGGGGAGGTCATACACAGCACCGCCCATAATCTCGTGCCTGAGCAAATACATCCCCGGTGCGCGCGAGGGATAGTTTGTGCACAGGCCCGCGATAGTGGCCTACGATAACGGCGCATGCGCGAAACTTGGGCACAGTGTGGAGGATGACGGGACCGTCGTCATCAATTCAAATCAACACAGGGGATGGCATGCAGCGGCAGGAGGGGGGAACAAAGGAGAAAGAGAGCCCGCACTTTAGGCTCACTGATAAAATTTACATACGAAAAGGTAATATTTTATAAAGTTGTTTATGCGATCTGAAAAGGGGGTCAGATACAAGGCGCACCTTCATAGAATGCATCCAAGGAGCTGCAGAAGGTGATAGTTTTAGTTGCATAGGGAAAAATCTGGTGACAGGTTCCCTTTAAACAAAACACTTTCCCATTTTTCTGGGTCCACTCCTGATTTTAGTTATAAAACTGCATTCAAAATTTGCAGTAGTGTTTTTCCAACAAATGTGTACGAATCAACCCTTATGAGTATTACCTCCATAGGGTATGTGCCCACCTTGAATATTATTTGCGTGTTTGATGCTGCTGTTTTTTCACTGCATTAAAAAATGCATTTTAAATAACAAACAAAGTGGATAGGATTAATAGACACTCATGTACACTGTGCTTTTTTATGCTGCGTAAAGTGATTTGCTGTGTTGTTTTTCCAAGCCGCAGCATGTCAATTTATCTTGTGGGTACAAGCCGCAGCTTGTCAATTTATCTTGTGGGTACAAGCCACAGCATGTCAATTTATCTTGTGGGTACAAGCTGCAGTTTGTCAATTTATCTTGTGGGTTCAAGCCGCAGCATGTCAATTTATCTTGTGGGTACAAGCCGCAGCATGTCAATTTATCTTGCGGGTACAAGCTTTTCAGTGCAGAATTTCCCCATAGACTAGCATTAAATGCATAATATCCACAAGTAAAAAAGCGCATATGCATTTTTAGTCCTTTTGTGCTGTGTAAATGCACCTACAAAATGCATCTAAACAAAACATATCATGTATAAAGATATAACTAGATACATAACAGAAATATATTAGATAGAATAGATAGAGAATTAGATATCCTGCTGCTATATAATGTCACATCCCCTAATAAGAACAGACTTATCACTGGTATAATCTGTGCAGCCGCAATTGTGCATTATGATGAACTTTTGGCTGCAAAATGCCCATATATTTTTCTTGCACAGGGGCCCTTTTTAGTTTGGGTCTGCCAGTGCCCCCTACATATTATACACTTCCACCCTTTGTTGTGGCCACTAAAGGGTATTTAACCTGGTTTAACCAAATAAATATTTATTTTTTTAAAATGTGTGGGGTCCCCCTATTTCTGATAACCAGCAAACGTAAAGTAGACAGCTATGGACTGATATAATCAGGCTGGGAAGGTCCATGGTTATTGGGCCCTTCCAAGTCTAAAGGGACATTTACACGCTGCGACATCGCTAACGATATATCGTCGGGGTCACGGTGTTTGTGACGCACATCCGGCATCGTTAGCGACATCGCAGCGTGTGGCAGGCTGGAGCGACCTTAAATTATCGCAAAAGAGGCAAAAATCGTTTGTCTGAGAGAGGTCGTTTATTTATGAAAAATCGTTGTTTGGTCAGTAGCGATGTTGTTCCTCATTCCTGCGGCACCACACATCGCTATGTGTGACACCGCAGGAGCGACAAACATCTCCTTACCTGCGTCCACCAGCAATGAGGAAGGAAGGAGGTGGGCGGCATCTTCCGGCCGCTCATCTCCGCCCCTCCTCTGCTATTGGACAGCCGCCGTGTGACGTCATTGTGACGCCGCACGAACCGCCCCCTTAGAAAGGAGACGGTTCGCTGGCAACAACAACGTCGCAGGGAAAGTAAGTCCGTGTGACGGATGTTAGTAATGTTGTGCGCCACGGGCAGCGATTTGCCTGTGACGCACAACCGACGGGGGCTGGTACGCTCGCTAGCGATATCGATACCGATATCGCAGCGTGTAAAGTACCCTTAAGAATATCAGCCTGCAGCTACCCCAGAATTGGTGCATCAGAAAAAATGATACTCCATAGCCTTTGAGAAATAGTCAGTCCCAGCTCCTGCTGCTCAGCGCGAGACACTGATGAGCGGTGACCTCAGGAATGTCACCACTCATCACTTTGATAGTGTTTCTTATGAGATGATAAATCTTATAATTATACATGATTTTATACCACTATGATCTGTAATAATAAAATTGTTTCTTTACTTTGGGTTACTCAACCAACTTTATTGAGACAAAAACGCATGCATCAAAACCACGCAACAAAAAAGGCACACAACGCAAGGAAAAAACGCAAGGAAACTAAGGTATAGAATGGTTACAGAAATTCCGCAGTGTCAAAAGCTGAACAAACACTGAACATGGGAATGTAACCTTATCCATAGCATATGCCATAAATTTCTGACAGACGCAGGTTGGCTGCCATTATCAGGCAGAAAATGAATCGAGAAATGAGAGCACATAGACTGTAGCAACCCTCTCCGATCTCTTCTCTCTTGAGAGTTGGAAGTTTGGACCGGCATCTATCAGACATCCACAGGATATGCCATAAACGTCTAGGGTCGGAATTCCTCTTTAATTATTCCTGTACCAGGAGATTATTATGTTCATTATCTCTTCACAAACCAATTTGCTTTATCCAAGAATTGTGATGCTGCATTTTATTCTATCATTGTGAGATCACGGTGTCCATCATTTCCATACTTTTGTATCACAAAAAGCTAATCCTGTGACTTCAGTGTTTTTCTTGTACTGTGATGCTGTAGGTATTGCTTTTGTTTATTTACGTCATATTGTCCAATATCCATGTGTAGTGTTACACTGTCACCATGATCACTAGTCCTGTTCTTTTATATCCCATTGGTCATACACATGCTGCAACATTGTAGAATGGCGTGAGGCGGTAGTTGAGGGTGAGTGATTAACTCTGGATGCCCCGACACGCTACATGAAACACCTGGTCCTGGCTGGGTGTGTGAACTTCGACTATGTGGGCTAGGAACCCCTACAGGCAAGTTAGCTGGCCAGGACTAGATATCGACTTGCATGCAGAAGAAGACCAACTGTTCACTTTAAACCACAACTCTTTACTGAACGGTTCATTTATCGTTCCCAACTTTACGTTCCATATAGCGGGCACATATTTTCTAGCATGTTACAGTTTTGTACAACATTATAAAACACAGCCCAATTTCCCTCTGGGTTACATCCTATCAAACTGGGCCAGTGAGTCAATGCGAAGACCAGTACAGCATTACAGTGCACACCATAAAGATCACCTACCTTTCCTGTAGTCTACGTCCAGTCTCCTTAGAAGTCCCATAATGACCAGAGTAAAGCTTTGCACACCCGGACATTTAGCAGGAAACTGCTCTATTGTCAGTTCAGATTAGCCTGGTATGTTGACAGTTAAGGGGACCTGGCCACTGGAGTCCTGCATCAGTAGAAGTCACCTGATACCTTGACGACTACTGGAACATGACCTATTCCTTCCAAAGACAATACTAAGGACCAAGGGGTGGAAGAAAAGTGATTCCTGCAGCTTAATAGGAAAGGGTTCTTTACAGTTAGAGTAGTCAAATTGTGGAATGCCCTACCACAAGAGGTAGTGACTCGTCCCAGGGCTATGGGGTACTCGGTCCCGGGTGGTGTATCGCTGGGATATGTCACTGGGTGGCCGTTGCCCGGTTCCGTGACCCTGGGGGTCGCTTTAAAAGAGGGGTTATTTACAGGGGAGATGTAATAAAAGTTTTTGTTGTGACGCCATTTGCGGATTTTGGCTATTTTAGTGGAGCAGTCACTGCACAGTTCTCACTACTGGGGCTGGTGGTAGTGGCAGCCTGGATATTGGGCCCTCCGCAAGTAGGGCCAGGCCCCAGGGGATAGATGATGTTGTTGGGCACAGAAAGAATTTAGGCCACACAAGGGATTGCAGTGTAACTGGTTCCTTTTACTCACAGCGTTGTTATGGCTGGCAACCCGATGAAAGCTGGTCCTCACCACTGGTCCCCTTAGTTCCAGTGCCGGTGTGATGACCTGGTGGCTGTCTTCCCCTGCCCCTGTCTCTGTTTGGTGGGTCCCCGTGGTTTAGAGCGTCTGGGGGTCCCCTCCTGGTAGTCTCTCAGTCTTAGGGCTACTTCTCACTTGCGAGTTTCTCGCAGTAGAGCAATGCGAGAAAATCTCGCATTGGAATCGGACACATGTTAGTGAATGATTCAGCTCTCATCTGCGATTTTTTTCTCAGTGCAAATCGGACTGAGAAAAAAATCGCAGCATGCTGCTTTTTTGCGAGTTTCTACTGCGAGTCTCTCCAATGCAAGTCTATGGGAGCGTGTAAAAAATCGGATGTCACGGGACGGCACTCACACCATCCTAGTGACATCCGATTTTCTAAATATATTTCTCGCATGTTTCCTAAAACACTGGAAACGAGCGATGTCTCACAATGTCTGTCAATCACTATTCTCTGTCAGTCGGTTTCTCCCTCTCGGTCTCTATTCTCTCTGTCGGTCCGTCACTATCTCTGTCCCTCTCTCACAGTCTGTCGGTCATTTTCCCCTCCTCTCTCATACTCACCGTTCCCCGATCCCCGACGCGGCGCTGCACGGCTTTCTCACTGCTGCGGCGGCTTTCACTATTGTGAAAAAGCCGGCCGCTCATTAAACAATCTCGTATTCCCTGCTTTCTCCGCCCACAGGCGCCTATGATTGGTTGCAGTGAGACACGCCTCCACGCTGAGTGACAGGTGTCTCACTGCACCCAATCACAGCAGCCAGTGGGTGGGTCTATACTGTGCAGTGAAATAAATAAATAAATAATTTAAAAAAATGACGTGCGGTCCCCCCCAATTTTAATACCAGCCAGATAAAGCCATACGGCTGAAGGCTGGTATTCTCAGGATGGGGAGCTCCACGTTATGGGGAGCCCCCAGCCTAACAATATCAGTCAGCAGCCGCCCAGAATTGCCGCATACATTATATGCGACAGTTCTGGGACTGTACCCGGCTCTTCCCGATTTGCCCTGGTGCGTTTGCAAATCGGGGTAATAAGGAGTTAATGGCAGCCCATAGCTGCCACTAAATCCTAGATTAATCATGTCAGGCGTCTATGAGACACCCTCCATGATTAATCTGTAAGTTACAGTAAATAAACACACACACACACATGAAAAAATCATTTATTAGAAATAAAAAACACAAACAAATTCCCTCATTACCAATTTAATCAGCCCCAAAAAGCCCTCCATGTCCGGCGTAATCCACGGACCTCCAGCGTCGCTTCCAGCTTTGCTGCATGGAGGTGACCGGAGCTGCAGCAGACACCGCCGCTCCTGTCACCTCCAAGCAGGAACTGAGGTGAGTAGCGCGATCTGCTGAGGTGACCGCTAATCAGGACGCGGCACAGACTTAGCTGCAGCATGACAATGAAGTCGGGTGAAGTTCACCCGAGTTCATTCTGATTGTGCGGCTCTGTCTGTGTCTGCTGTCATCTGCCATTCAGCTCTGCTACATGGCTGTCTGTGTCTGCTGTCAGCGGCCATGTAACAGCGCTGAATGGCAGATGACATAGTAAAAAATACGCATTACACACGCATTACACACGCTAGTAAAATCATTAATTTATTCAGAAAAAGCATCGCACTTGCATTGCACTCGGACCTAACGTGAACTAAAATCAGCCGAGTTTTTTTCAGCCTAGTCGGACCGATTTTACTCGCATAGATGTGTTTCCACCCTTAGTCTGTATAACAGGTAGCTTATACCCTGTGGGGTAGGTTTCTCTGGTCCTGTTCCTCGGTTCACCCGTTGCTACTGTGTCCCGAATTTTAAGGTCAGTGAGGTCCTGGATGGTCCCCTCACTGTGCAGATTTTATCATGTCTGCCTGGAGCATTTGCCTCACCTGGGGCTCTGTACCCTTCGGTGCTATGGGTCCGGGAGTACTCCACCATACTCCACCGCCACCCACACGCCTGGGCCCCCAAGTCACCGTTACACTCTCCTGTCAGTATGGTTATGTCCGTCTTCTCTCGGTTCCACTTACTGACTGTCTGACCCATCCCCCCTGATTGTCGTCTAGTGGACTGGATCGGCTCCACCCCTAGGTGTCTATTGGGTCCAACCCTAGTCTGTCACCAGTCTTTGTTGATGGGGAAAAACAGGGATTAAATTGAATGTGTTGCTGTTACCGTCATTGGTCTTCTGGGTACCTAGGGGTAGGCCCTGCATCCTGGATAGTTTCAGTTCCATGTAGCTCATGATGGCTTCAGGGGCACTACATTAGTAATGGCAGATACTATAACAACTTTTAAAAAAGAGCTGATGATTTCCTCAGTACATACAACATTGTTGGTCAATAATGATTTAGTGACGAAATACACTGTGTGCAGAATTATTAGGCAAGTTATATTTTAGAGGATTTTTTTTTTATTATTGATCAACAACTATGTTCTCAATCAACACAAAAGACTCATAAATATCAAAGCTTAATATTTTTGGAAGTTAGAGTGGGTTTTTTTAGATTTGGCTATCTTAGGAGGATATCTGTTTGTGCAGGTAACTATTACTGTGCAGAATTATTAGGCTACTTAATAAAAACCAAATATATTCCCATCCCACTTGTTTATTTTCACCAGGTAAACCAATATAACTGCACACAATTTAGAAATAAACATTTCAGACATGCAAAAACAAACCCCCCCAAATATTAGTGACCAATATAGCCACCTTTCTTTATGATGACACTCAACAGCCATCCATAGATTCTGTCAGCTGCTTGATCTGTTTACGATCAACATTGCGTGCAGCAGCCACCACAGCCTCCCAGACACTGTTCCGAGAGATCTACTGTTTTCCCTCCCTGTAGTTCTTACATTTTATGAGGGACCACAGGTCGCTATGGGGTTCAGATCAGGTGAACAAGGGGGCCATGTCATTATTTTTTCATCTTTTAGGCCTTTACTGGCCAGCCACACTGTGGAGTAGTTGGATGCATGTGATGGAGCATTGTCCTGCATGAAAATCCTGTTTTTCTTGAACGATACCGACTTCTTCCTGTACCACTGCTTGAAGAAGTTGTCTTCCAGAAACTGGCAGTAGGTCTGGGAGTTAAGCTTCACTCCATCCTCAACCCAAAAAGGTCCCACAAGTTCATCTTTGATGATACCAGCCCATACCAGTACCCCACCTCCACCTTGCTGGCGTCTGAGTTGGAGTGGAGCTCTCTGCCCTTTACTAATCCAGCCTCTGGCCCATACATCTGGCCCATCAAGAGTCAATCTCATTTCATCAGTCCATAAAACTTTTGAAAAATCAGTCTTAAGATATTTATTGGCCCAGTCTTGATGTTTTATCTTACAGTCATATGAAAAAGTTTGGGTACCCCTATTAATGTTAACCTTTTTTCTTTATAACAATTTGGGTTTTTGCAACAGCTATTTCAGTTTCATATATCTAATAACTGATGGACTGAGTAATATTTCTGGATTGAATAAGGAATAAGGTTGAACTAAGGGTACTGTGGCCGCTGGCATCCGCTGATGTAACATCAATGTCCGGGCTCTGAAAGTTGACGTTACATCAGCAGTTGCAGCTGCCTCTGATCCTGAGTGACTGGGCTGTGGGTGGTGACTACTGCACCTCACAGCCCTGTATGAGGAGACGGAAAGGAGGGTTTACTTAGGCTGCTTTTACACATCCGGTTTTTGCTGAGTGGGACAACACGGCGCTTTGCAGAAAAAACGCAACCGTTTTTTTTTGCCGCCGATTGCGTTTTTTCCGCATAGACTTGCATTAGCGCCGTATTGTGCCGCATTGCCTTGCGTTGCGTCCGTTTTTTGCCGGATGCGGCATATTTAGCCCATGCAGTGACCAGATGGAACGTTGCCTGGCACGTATTTTTGTGCGGCGAAAAAAACGCATTGCGCCGGATCTGGCGCAATGCGGCATGATTTACAATGCAAGTCTATGGACGCCGGATGCGGTGTCCTGCGGCAAAAACCGCATCCGGCCGCCGGATGCGGTTTTTTGCACTGCGCATGCTCAGTATCAAGCCGCATCCGTCAAAAAACGGATGTTCTGCATGGAAAAACTTATGCAACAGATCCGTTTTTTTCGCCGCATCCGTTGCCTAGGTTTTTGAGCTGGATTGAGCCGCATTGTAAAAAACGGATGTGTGAAAGCAGCCTTACCCATCCTGCAGCTGTGTGCGAGGCCGGCACCAGGAGCGAGGGGAGAAGGAGTGGAGGAGTCATGTCGGGTGAGTATGTTATTGCACAGGGGTGGGGGTGGGAGGATGAGCAGAGCGCAGTGTGTGTGCAGAATAGTGAGCAGTTTGTGTGCAGAGATCACTGTTCGCAGAGCAGTATGTTCTGAGCAGTCTGTGTGTGTACGGAGCAGTGTGTGTACGGAGCAGTGTGTGTACAGAGCAGTGTGTGTACGGAGCAGTGTGTGTACGGAGCAGTGTGTGTGTTGTGTGTGGAGCAGTGTGTGTGTGTACGGAGCAGTGTGTGTACGGAGCAGTGTGTGTGTTTGTGGAGCAGTGTGTGTGTGTGTGGAGCAGTGTGTGCGGAGCAGTGTTTACGGAGCAGTGTCTTTGTGTGTGCGGAGCAGTGTGTGCAGAGCAGTGTGTGTGTGTTCGGAACAGTGTGTGCGGAGCAGTGCGTGTACGCATGAGCAGTGTGCGGATCAGTGCGCGAAGCAGTGTGCGTACACATGAGCAGCGTGTGTGTGGGTGTGTGTGTGTGTGTGTGTAGAGCAGTATACATGATATATATGTATATATATATATATATATAAATATACACACATACACATATATATATATATATATATATATATATATATATATATATATATATATATATATACACGTGTATATATACAGGGTGGGCCATAAGTATGTATACACCCTGATGATATCACCTTACCATCTTTGGTATATTGGGACAAATAGCTGTGTGGAGAGGCACATATTTGTAAGATTTAGGAGAAAAAAAAAAAAATCAGTTTTGGTAACTGGACAATTTCTTTTACTATTGTGTGTGACAAATCTCTGATTTAAGGGCATAAAAGTTAAAAGTTTAAAAATTACGAAATTGTCAACCTTTTCTGATATTTTCACAAATAAAGACAAAAATATCATCCTAAATTTACCACTATCATGGAGTACAATAATAATAATAATAATAATAATAATAATCTCAAAATGACTGGGATGCGTTGAAACGTTCCAGACTCATTACTGGGACGCTGGTCAGAATTGAGAAAATTGTAATGGTCAAGTAAGTGAAAGTAGGCTCTGGGGTGAAGGGGTTAAGGATGACTGTAATCACTCTGTCGACACCCCTTTAACTGAAAGTGAGCGACTTGCTGGAAGATATCAGCATATTTCCACCTGTTAGCCATGCTATAAGTAAGGCAGCCAGGCAATGTTTTGGCGCTATTTACTTGAAAACTACCCCTTTATCTGTAGGTAAAAAGCATTTCTGCACAAGACAGGGCCCTGTAATAAGATTACACAATAATTTACATGTGCACCAAAATGATGACATTGAATAACTCGTACTGCAACAAAATGAGCACTCATACACCTCATTGGTAGAAGAATAAAACAATATATTTCTATTGAAAGGCTGGGATGAACAAATTAAATTTGTTGAAAATTGGCTTGAAGACTGAGATTATTTAATATTATTATTATTATTATTATTATTATTATTATTATAGCACCATTTATTCCATGGCGCTTTCCATGTAAAAAGGGTATACATAATAAGAAAAAGTACAATCATAAACAATACAAGGCACAGACTGGTACAGGAGTATATTGAATATACATCTACTTGCAGAAAGGGGTTAAGTCTTCTAGCTTTTTTGTATTGATTTGAAGATATTAAAGTGCTATTTTTCTTTATCACAAAAGGAAAATTTATACCACTTTTTGCATCAATTCCTTAGAGTTGAAGACATTCACTGTTTACTATCAGGTAAGAAACATTTGTCCTGATCGTGTGATATTCATGGAAATACAAGTGCATTTCTAGGGGGAGCTCAAAACACACCGGTTTATTCAGCTGCCAATAAAGGCAATTAGAGATGTATCAATGCATATAGGTAAGCTCCCCCTAGTGGCTGCATGAGAACATGCTATACTAAGTTTAGCAACAACTGAGTCATGAAGAATCAAATCTTTATATAGCGCTAACATATTCCACAGTGCTTTACATACATCAGGAACACTGTCCCCATTGGGTTTCACAATCTAAAATCCCTATCTGTATGTCTGTAAAGTGTATGAGGAAGCTGGAGTACTCGAAGGAAACCCACGCAAACATGGGGAGAACATACAAACTCCTTGCGGATGTTGTCCTTGGTAGGATTTGAACCCACAACCCCAGCGCTGCAAGACTGCAGTGCTAACCACTGAGCCACCGTGCCGCCCTTATCTAGTGTTCAGTGTAAGCGCCATCAATGAAAGTGTTGACCCCCCCTAACTAGTGTTTAGTGTGGCGCTGTGTAGGGAAAGAGTTTAAGCAAAACTAATGAGTGCAATGAAAAAAAAAGAATCTCAACCTTTGTCATCTCCAGAGTGCACAGAAGAAACTATACTCTTAATATCTAATTGTGTTTCAGAGGAAATATAACGTTCTGTTTCTGATTGAAATAAAACAATGGCACAATTGTAATAAAGTATTTATGAATGTGATAATCTTAAGCATTGCATAAGGGTACAATAGGAAATGACATTATAAAGCTACTCAATTACAAAGCTGCTAGAAATGTTTACCGTTTATGTGCAGTTTTGCCGTCGTTTAGCCACAATTGTGGTCACGTTTTATGCAGCTCTGATGTAGGTCTACCAATGTCAGGCCAAGTTTAGGAAAATTGTCTAAGACAACCAAGCATAGTTCTTTGGTCATGTCATAAGCTGCCATGGAAAAATAAACTTTTTTATTTATAATAAAAACTTTTGCTAAATCAAAGTCATTGGCCCTAATGAACTATTAACAAATGTACAGATGGTAAATTAGGGAGGATAAATGGGCATCATTCTGCATCAAAGATGATCTTTCACTCTCATTTACAAGCTAAGGTCACCAAATAATGAGGAAATAGCTATAGATGTGAATAAAAATTACTTTTTACTTTTTACTTTCTCATCTACATTTTGGATCCATCAGTTTGTAAAACTTTATATGATAACATCCACAATAAACAAGGGGTGTTTACTATAGATTTGTAGCAGGGAGCCTTAACTTTTCCCCCTGCATGACATTGACTAATTATAAGTAATGGAGGCGTCACACGCTACGATATATCGGGCGATATGTCGTCGGGGTCAAGTCGTAAGTAACGCACATCTGGCATCGTTTGATATATCGTAGCGTGTGACAGCTACGAGCGACGGTGAACGAGCAAAAATACTCACTTTATCGTTGCTCGTTGACACGTCACTCATTTTCAAAAAGTCGTTTCTTCTTCTGTGCGCCGATTGTTCATCGTTCCCGGGGCAGCACACATCACTCCGTGTGACACCCTGGGAACGATGAACACAGCTTACCTGTGTCCCGCCGGCAATGCGGAAGGAAGGAGGTGGGCGGGATGTTTACATCCCGCTCATTTCCGCCCCTCCTCTGCTATTGGCCGGCCGCTGTGTGCCGTCGCTGTGATGCCGAACGTCCCTCCCCCTTCAGGAAGAGGATGTTCGCCGCCCACAGCGAGGTCGTCCGGGAAGTAAGTGCATGTGACAGGGGGTTAACGACTTTGCGCGCCACGGGCAACTAATTGCCCGTGACGCACTAACGATGGGGGCGGGTACGATCACTCATGCGATCGCACGATAGATCGTCCCGTGTGACGCCCGCATAAGAGGTGTCATGCAGGGAGATGAGAAAAGAATGCCTCGAAAAAATGTCAGAATGTACTTTTTCTGTGCTTTTGTAAATTCACTTCTAATCAGGTCACTCAAATGTAACTACAGGTAATTACTGTGGAAGGGTAGGAGAGCAGAGCTGTGTGCCGTTACAAACATCACTGCATCCGGTCTAAGTATTGACTAATATGTGCCAGTATTTGGAATTGATGCAGAGCACTATGTGTAACAAACAGTACTCACTCACTACAGCTCTTATCTCATAACATGACAGCATTGTGAGATAAGTGGTCTTCACATATGGCACTATGCATCAACTCCAGGTACTGCTGCATTATTTCCTCATAGCTAGAATTGTTGCAGAGCAGTGTTTGTAATGGCACACAGCTCTGCTCTCTTCCCCTGCACAGTAATTGCTGTGCAGCCTTCAGTTTTTCTCTTGTGGACATATCTTGGGAGATTGGTTACAGTCCTATAGACCTTTATTTTCTGAATAATTTGTGCAATTGTAGTAACAGGAACATCAAACTGTTTGGAGATGGTCTTCTAGCCTTGTTTGTCTATAATTCTTTTTCTAATGAGTTGTCTCAACAACTCTCTCATTAGCTTTATTTGGTCCATGTTTAGAATGGTACACCCCATCAATAGCAAACAGCAGTGACTACTTTTCACCCGGGTGATTACACGTTTGTACACACCTGTGATGCTAATTAGAGGACATCCCTTAGTTTCAAATGTCCCTATGGTCAAATTATTTGCAATCTTTTCTATGCGTACCATCATCTTGGTCCATGCCATTTTCTTTCTTTATTTTTCTGTTCAACCACAAGCCAAGATCAATGTCTGATTTTCATTAGTTGATATCCAGTAAATTAAAATTAAAAATTATTTTTTGCCAATTTCAATATTATTCAATGACTATTTTGGGTTTTTCTTACTTAAATAGAAGGGTACCAACAATTTTGTCCACGGCTGCAGATATTATTTGACTTATGAACCTAATAATGGGACAAAACTGTTAACTTAACTCAACCAACTTGACGATTCTATTCCTTTATGAAATGAATAGTGCACCTGTAAGCATATCAATCAAAGGTAGATTCTTGCTTGTTTGAATGTTCCCAGTGAATGGCTGCTCACTTTCCCCAGTCCTACATGCTCGCTGCCTGGGGTGACTCTTGACTCTGCTCTATCCTTCAAGCCACATATCCCAACCCTTTTCACCTCCTGCCGCCTCCAACTCAAAAATATTTCCCGGATTCGTACATTCCTTTCCCATGAAGCTGCAAAAACACTAATGCAAACCCTTATTATCTTCCGCCTAGACTACTGCAACCCCTGCTCTGTGGCCTCCCTTCTAGCAGTCTCGCACCCCTTCAATCTATTCTATAATATGCTGCCCAACTTATCCACCTCTCCCTCTGCTACTCCCCGACCTACCCTCTCTGCCAATCCCTTCACTGGCTTCCCATTGCATAACAGCTCCAGTTCAAAATCCTAAACATGACATACAAAGCCATCCACAGCCTGTCTCCTCCCTACATCTGTGACCTAGCCTTCCGTTACCTACCTGCACGTAACTTCTCAAGATCTCCTTCTCTACTCCCCTCTTAACTCTTCTGCCCACAGTCGCAGCCAAGGTTTCTCCCGTGCCTCCCCCATACTCTGAAATACTCTGCCACAACATATCAGACTCTCGCCTACCTTGAAAAGCTTCCAAAGGAACCTGAAGACCCACCTCTTCTGCCAAGCTTACAACCTGCAGTAACCCTCAGTCCTCCATAGTGCTGCACAAACATCTCCACCCTCACCTACTGTATCCTCACCATCCCTTGTAGACTGTGAGCCCTCATAGACAGGGTCCTCTCTCCTCCTGTATCAGTTTGTGTCTTGTATTGTTTGTGATTCTTGTACTTGTCCCTATTATGTGTACCCTTTTCACATGTAAAGCGCCATAGAATAAATGGCGCTATAGTAATAAATAATAATAATGATAATAATTCACACATGGCTAGCCTTCCCCTTCATTAGGGTATATTCACATGTGCCATTTTTGCTGTAATTTTTACGCAGTGTACTCTGTGCTTAGAAAATGCAGCATTTTACAGAACCAGCATAATTAATGAGTAGGGCTGAGCGGACCCAGAGTGTAAAAGTCTGGATCTGCGCGGTTTTAAAGTTGCTCGGGTGCCGGACCCGGGCCTGGGATTCCGGTTGTTTGTTCCAGATCCGGCACTCGAGAAAATTAAAAAAAAAAGGAAAAAAGCGCTTCATGCTTACCCAGGCTTCAGACGGCTGTACGCTGCTCCTGCTGCCTCCTTATGCCGCTCATTTCATATGCATGACTTTCCCCACCTACCGGCCGGTCTGGCATCTGTGATTGGTGCAGCCAGATGCGCCCCCAGCCTTTGTGACAGCATCTGACTGTTTCTGCTCACAGACGCTGTCTGTGGGTCATCATCGGCGTCGCTCATTCTGAGCCTCCTGGTGTTTGATTCATGCACAGGGCGGCCCAGGCTGAGCAGAGAAGGAAATATCACCAGTACGACTCATCCTGGGACTCCCTGTGCACAATTCATACACTGGGAGGCGCAGGCTGAGCATAGAGGGAAACATCGCCGGCGCGACTCATCCTGGGCCTCCCGGTGCATGATTCATGCACCGGGAGGCCCAGGATGAACAGAGGGGGAAACATCACCGGCGCGGCTCATCCTGGTCTGTTTGCTTCATGAAGCAGGCCGCTCAGGCTGAACAGAGGAGTACACATCGTGGGTGCAGCTCATCCTGAGCAGCCTGTTTCATGAGCAGGCCGCTCAAGCTCAACAGAGGAGTACACATTGTGGGCACAGCTCATTCTGAGTGGCCTGCTTCATGAAGCAGGCTGCTCAGGCTGAGCAGAGCGGGACACATCGCGGGCTGCATTTTGAACACACCCCTCTATCACGTGACAAATTACGTTATACCTAGAAGGAGCCCATACAGTCTAGCATCTACCTTTACTCTTAGTGCATAATCTAGACCCACGCAGCTCCGGAAGTGAATACGTGACCCGGAAGCAGCTTGCTGCCATGATACGGAACATGGGTGAGTACACCGCGCACTCTCCTATCCCCCTATCCCTTACATCAACATTTTTAATCCCCAAATTCTGGTTCCCATAGTTATATGGGTACCAGATTCCGGACCAGATCTGGATTTTTTAAGAAAATGAGCAGGGATTCGCGGGTCCCATTTTTTTTTGCAAGCCTGCTCAGCTCTATCAATGAGGTTTCCGAAATCTCATACACAGAGGTTTTTTTCCTGTGCCTCCTGCTGCTTATTGCCAAGACATAACATTTCAGTTCTTTCAGTATTTTTTCAGCCCTTTTAGCTAATGCAAGTGAATTGATGAAAAACTAAAGTAAAAATTCTGCAAAACAGGACAAAAACGCACGCAATATATGATAAACGTGTAAAAACAGCACTTGCGAATATACACTTACATGGAATCTTTGAGGCTAAATAATCAATAAATCTGGCATGAACACTTTAATAAAGGGCCCGTTACACGCGTTGATTGATCGATCGCACCCGCCCCCAACGTTTGTGCATTACGGGCAATTTGTTGCCCGTGTCGCACAAAGTCGATAACCCCCGTCACACGTACTTACCTCCCGGATGATGTCGCTGTGGGCGGTGAACATCCTCTTCCTGAAGGGGGAGGGACGTTCGGCGTCACTGCGACGTCACACAGCGGCTGGCCAATAGAAGCGGAGGGGCGGAGATGAGCGGGACATAACATCCCGCCCACCTCCTTATCTCCGCATTGTCAGCGGGATGCCGGTAAGCTGTGTTCATCGTTCCCGGGGTGTCACATGGAGTGATGTGTGCTGCCTCGGGAACGATGAACAACCGGCGCGCAGAGAAAGTGGGACGATATTATGAAAATGAACGACGTGTCAACGAACAACGATAAGGTGAGTATTTTTGATCGTTCACAGTCGTTCAGTGGTGTCACACGGTACGATATCTCTAACGATGACGTATGTGCGTCACAAACTCCATGACCCCGCCGACATATCGTTAGATATATCGTCCCATGTAACGGGGCCTTTAGTCTCAACAATATTCTTGCATAACTTGGGACTTGTGCAACAATATTGTGACTTTTGATATTTATTCTACAGTCCTAGCCAGCTTTGCCAATATTGCTAGGTTGGGGGGCAGTCCAGCCTATCCACCAAATTTATCATAATTTACACCACTAAAGTAGCTGACATACACTTCTATTGGCGGCACATGCTAGGAATCTCATGTGCTAGATTCATTAATGGCCAATTAATAAATAGGGTTGGGGTACTGCAGTATGCACTTCATTAACATGTGCTACGCAAGTCTTGAGGAAGCGCCCCCTTTACTTCTGCTGTCTTCTAAACTGACATGCCATTACATTTTTTACACTTACATAGTGTTTTATTTATTTATTTATTTATTTATTTTTTAATCTGACAAGTTTTTATTTTTCAATCAGAAATGTTATTTTGAAATCCTCCATAAATTAATAAATGAGAATTTAACACAAAATCATCATATTAAAAATAAAAATAATCTGGCAAAATTTTATTATTTCCATCCTATTTTGGATTTCGTAATTATTGGACACAACAGCGTACACTTTGCATGGTCCAACGCATTTGATTAGTTTTAAGAAACGGAAGCCTTGGCACTGAACTGTGCCTGCAGGAGGAAATCCAAGCATAATTCAGTTTAAGACTCTTCAGCATATGTTTATTCCAATATAAAATAGTATTTTTCCATGGGCCGCTGAAAATATACATTTCTGAAGCATATCAGAGCCTACATAAAACACTGCTTAAGTGGCCATTCTACACATGCAAATATGGTCTCACAGATATATATATATACTGTATATACACTGCTCAAAAAAATTAAAGGGAACACTCAAATAACACATCTTAGATCTGAATGAATGAAATATTCTCATTGAATACTTCGTTCTTTACAAGTTGAATGTGCTGACAATGATATCACACAAAAATCATCAATGGAAATTAAATGTTTTAACCAATGGAGGCCTGGATTTGTAGACACAAAATGAAAGTGGAAACAAGTCAAAATGAAAATCAAAACAAGACAAAACAAGAAAAAAATAAAGTGGAATGAAGTCAAATTGAGGCTCAGTATTGTGTGTGGCCTCCACGTGCCTGTATGACCTCCCTACATTGCCTGGGCATGCTCCTGATGAGGTTACAGATGGTCTCCTGAGGTATCTCCTCCCAGACCTGGATTAAAGCATCCGCCAACTCCTGGACAATCTGTGGTGCAACGTGACGTTGGTGAATGGAGCGAGACATGATGTCCCATATATGCTCAATCGGATTCAGGTCTGGGGAACGGGCGGGCCAGTCCATAGCTTTGATGCCTTCATCTTGCAGAAACTGCTGACACACTTCAGCCACATAAGGTCTGGCATTGTCTTGCATTAGGAAGAACCCAGGGCCAACCACACCACACCAGCATATGATCTCACAAGAGGTCTGAGGATCTAATCTCGGTACCTAGTGGCAGTCAGGCTACCTCTGGAGAGCACATGGAGGGCTGTTTGGCCCTCCAAAGAAAAGCCACCCCACACCATTAGTGACCCACTGCCAAACCGGTCATGCTGAAGGATGTTGCAGGCAGCAGATCACTCTCGACAGCGTCTCCAAACTCTGTCACGTCTGTCACATGTGCTCAGTGTGAGCCTGCTTTTATCTGTGAAGAGCACAGGGAGCCAGTAGTGAATTTGCCACTCCTGTTGTTCTGTGATAAATGTCAAGCGTCCTGCATGGTGTTGGGCAGTGAACAGAACCCCCCTCTGTGGATGTCGGACCCTCATGCCATCCTCATGGAGTCAGTTTCTAACCAATTGTGCAGACACATGCACATTTGTGGCCTGCTGGAGGTCATTTTGCAGGGCTCTGGCACTGCTCCTCCTGTTCCTCCTTGCACAAAGGCGGAGGTAGCGGACCTTTTGCTGGGTTGTTACCCTCCTATGGCCCCTTCCATGTCTCCTGGAGTACTGGCCTGTCTCCTGGTAGTGCCTCCATCCTCTGGACACTACGCTCACAGACACAGCAAACCTTCTTGCCACAGCTCGCATTGATGTGCCATACTGGATGAGCTGCACTACCTGTGTCACTTGTGTGGGTTGTAGAGTCTGTGACATGGTACCACGAGTGTGAGAGCACAACCAACATTCAAAAGTGACCAAAATATCAGCCAGAAAGCATTGGTACTGAAATGTGGTCTGTGGTCCCCACCTGCAGAGGTAAGATAAGAGGGTAGATCCAGGCAACTACCGTCCAGTAAGCCTGACATCTGTAGTATGCAAAGTTTTTGAGGGCATTTTAAGGGATGACATGCAAAAATATATTGCAGAAAATAATATAATAACTTACAAACAGCATGACTTCATGAAAGATAAGTCATGTCTAACCAATCTGTTGGGGTTCTATGAGGGGGTGAGTGTAAACCTGGATATTAGTAATGCAGGTGATGTGATTTATTTGGACTTTGCAAAGGCATTTGATACTGTACCACATAATAGCCTTATACTAAAGCTCCAGAAGCAAGGACTAGGGGAAACTATATGCAACTGGGTAATGAATTGGCTAAAAGATAGGAAACAAAGAGTAG
Organism: Anomaloglossus baeobatrachus; assembly: GCF_048569485.1. Taxonomy (NCBI): domain Eukaryota; kingdom Metazoa; phylum Chordata; class Amphibia; order Anura; family Aromobatidae; genus Anomaloglossus; species Anomaloglossus baeobatrachus. The sequence goes on along the minus strand of NC_134358.1, from coordinate 299,076,402 downwards.
TCATAAATGGTACATTCTCTAAATGGGCTATAGTCAGCAGTGGGGTGCCGCAGGGATCTGTGCTAGGACCGATTCTTTTTAGTCTCTTTATTAATGACCTTGTGCATGGGATTGATAGTAAAGTGTCAGTCTTTGCTGATGACACCAAACTATGTAGGATATTAAAAACTGACCTTGATAGTACAATATTACAAAAAGATCTGGATAAGATGTCAGAATGGTCAGATACTTGGCAAATGAGATTTAATGTTGATAAATGTAAAGTAATGCACCTAGAACGGAGTAATCCTATAACTGTGTATACATTAAATTGAAGTAAGCTCGGGACTACAGAACAGGAGAAGGACTTGGGTATTCTCATTACAAATAAGCTGAGCAGCAGCACTCAATGTCAAGCAGCAGCTCCTAAAGCAAACAAGATTTTAGGGTGTATAAAAAGAGAGATTAGATCCCGTTATCCCAACGTATTGTTGCCTCTCTATAAATCACTTGTAAGGCCACATCTGGAATATGGGATCCAGTTTTGGGCTCCACATTGTAAAAAGGATATTCAGAAGTTAGAGTCAGTTCAAAGGCGGGCAACTAGACTACTACAAGGAATGGAAGGCCTTCCATATGATGACAGGTTGAAAAAGTTAGATATGTTTAACTTAGAAAAAAGACGTCTCAGAGGAGATCTCATTTATTTGTATAAATACATGTGTGGTCAATATAAAGGACTGGCACATGACTTATTTCTTCCAAAGACAATACCAAGGACCAGGAAGCATTCACTGTGAGTGGAAGAAAAGCGATTCCGACAGCTAAATAGGAAGGGTTCTTTACAGTTAGAGCAGTCAGACTGTGGAATGCCCTACCACAAGAGGTAGTAATGACAGACACTATAACAGCTTTTAAAAAAGGGCTGGATGATTTCCTCAGTAGACAAAACATTGTTGGTTATGAATGACTTAGTGACCAAATGTAATACTGGTGGAGGAAGGTTGAACTAGATGGACCTAGGTCTTTTTTCAACCTAAGTAACTATGTACTGTAACTATGTATGTGTGACGCCCAGGAGACCGGGGTACCCAGCACCGGATCGGGGTCTATTTCTTGAGGGGATGTCACGGGTGGCTCGACCCGGGCTGTGGTCTCAGGCGATGCACAGTGCAATGGGGGGATATTTACAAGGGATAAACAACAGTTTCTAAGAGTTTTTCGTGACGCCACCCGGAATAAATGTGGCTATTTATAGCCACCGCTGCCAGTAGCTGGCCAGGGATGATGATGTGGGGCAGCTGAGGTGGAAAGCCCTTTCCGGGTAGGGCTGTGGGTCCCAGGCAGGTGAGGTAAAAGTCAATGGTGGTTATAGATAATGGTATTGTGAGGAGACTTTAGGGGCGCAGATACTTACTTGATCAGCAACAGGTTTTCTCAGCTTCGATGGTCCCAATCCTGGATAGGTGGCAACTGTCCAAATGACTGAGGCGCAGGCAACGTTTAACCGGTTTACTTTAACAAAAACTGCATAACAACAAGTCCCATCACCGGAGTCTGTATCAGGAGGACTAAGTTACTCTGCCCTGCCGGGTCCTTGGCCTCCTTCTTTGCGTTGTCTGTGTGTGGCCCTGCTGCTGTGTGTGAACTGGCTGCTGGCCCAAACTGTCCCTCTTGGGTCCTAATTCAACAGGCAACTTGAGTCCTTTTTCTCTGCTTACCCCCTCCGGGAGTACCGCTGAACTCTCTGGATGCTGCTGTGTCTGACCCTGGTGAAGCTTGAATCGCCTTCACTTTTCCTGGTTGCTGTATTGCGTGAAACTAATGCAGCCACGGATCCGGTGTCCGTATTTGCGCCTTTTATGGGGTAGATAAACAAATGATATAACAATTAATATTTACAGAGTCGTAAAAATAAAAAAATTACAAAAACCACTAAAAGGGCAAAAATAGAGTTCTGTAAAAAGTCACTTCAAACAGCGTCCATTAATACAGTTCTATTCTTGAAGATATTGAAATAACTAACTATCCGTTAGAAAAGGCACTGCAATTAGCGTCCTGTAACTCGGTTCCATTTTTCCAACAGAGTCTAAAAGAAAGTCTAAAAGAAAGTCTAAAAAGATCAAAAAGCAAAAGCAGTCTTTCCGGAGTTTTATTATGGGGAGATAAGGTATGCACACCAGTGACTATGTAAGGGGAATACATGAAATAGCAGAAACTGCTGTGTGAATACTGACTTGAAAAATCCAATAGCTATATGCAAGAGTGAATATGTGAAAAATGGAATCTGCATTACTGCCATGAACATATGAATCAAGAGAAATTTAGCTACTGAATTGATCAATGCAATAGAGCCCCAACACTACGCCAAAGTATTTCTCTACGTTGGGGTCCCTAGCTTGTATGTGTCCTCTCATGCAGTTAAAAAACCTACCGTGTATGGGAAGCTGAGACCCAGGCTATTTATGCGTATGATATGGATTGGCAATAGGTGTGGTTGGGGAGGGTTCACAAACGAAAAAATACTAACAAATAGGAATAACGTTTGGAACACCATTCTAAGTCCGAACTGGGTGCAAAAACCTAAAAAAACATCACTATGGGGAGATAAGGTATGCACACCAGTGACTATGTAAGGGGAATACATGAAATAGCAGAAACTGCTGTGTGAATACTGACTTGAAAAATCCAATAGCTATATGCAAGAGTGAATATGTGAAAAATGGAATTTGCATTACTGCCATGAACATATGAATCAAGAGAAATTTAGCTACTGAATTGATCAATGCAATAGAGCCCCAACACTACGCCAAAGTATTTCTCTACGTTGGGGTCCCTAGCTTGTATGTGTCCTCTCATGCAGTTAAAAAACCTACCGTGTATGGGAAGCTGAGACCCAGGCTATTTATGCGTATGATATGGATTGGCAATAGGTGTGGTTGGGGAGGGTTCACAAACGAAAAAATACTAACAAATAGGAATAACGTTTGGAACACCATTCTAAGTCCGAACTGGGTGCAAAAACCTAAAAAACATCACTATGGGGAGATAAGGTATGCACACCAGTGACTATGTAAGGGGAATACATGAAATAGCAGAAACTGCTGTGTGAATACTGACTTGAAAAATCCAATAGCTATATGCAAGAGTGAATATGTGAAAAATGGAATCTGCATTACTGCCATGAACATATGAATCAAGAGAAATTTAGCTACTGAATTGATCAATGCAATAGAGCCCCAACACTACGCCAAAGTATTTCTCTACGTTGGGGTCCCTAGCTTGTATGTGTCCTCTCATGCAGTTAAAAAACCTACCGTGTATGGGAAGCTGAGACCCAGGCTATTTATGCGTATAATATGGATGGGCAATAGGTGTGGTTGGGGAGGGTTCACAAACGAAAAAATACTAACAAATAGGAATAACGTTTGGAACACCATTCTAAGTCCGAACTGGGTGCAAAAACCTAAAAAAACATCACTATGGGGAGATAAGGTATGCACACCAGTGACTATGTAAGGGGAATACATGAAATAGCAGAAACTGCTGTGTGAATACTGACTTGAAAAATCCAATAGCTATATGCAATTTTAGTTTTTTTTAGGTTTTTGCACCCAGTTCGGACTTAGAATGGTGTTCCAAACGTTATTCCTATTTTTCCGGAATTTTAGTCTATCGCCTCCGGCTGATAACTATTTACAAGTAGTTTTACCACAATCGGTCCTGTGGCATGGTCCATAGTTAATAATGAAGAAAAGTTCAAGAATATGTAAGTAGTTCATACAGGAAAGTCTCTGTAGGTACTGGGCTTAAACGTTGCAAACTAATAACTAATGACTAAACTAAATTTTTCTGAATTCTGTTAAATGTGCCACATAACATATAGACAACTCACATTTTAACTTATTCACATTTAATAATCTGCATATTTTGCCGGTAGTTGACCTTCAGTATTACGCTGGGACCTATGTAAGGTTAGTGTACTAGGCGTACGTAGCGTGATGGTATGAGTGGATGTGTATCTACCGGGTGCTTCTGGTTCTGCTAAGGATGATTCCACGTTTGTGGGGTTGGCAAGTCCACCGTGACCGGGATCACTATAACTAGGAATCTGTTCTTCCTGTCTTGGGACTTCTTGTGGTACAGGGTCAACTTCTGATTCTGTTTGTCTTGGGGCTTCTGGTTGTATGGACTTTGGTGTTAGTTCTGTTACTTGGTAAAAGGCCATCATTGGTACTACCACTGCACCATGGTACGTGGGCCAGGTTTTAGGAAAGTCTCCTAAGACTGTATGAATTTTTTCTTCCTCTTCCTTAACTGGTTGAACCTGTACGGGTTGGATTACTTCAGGTTCCGATTGTATAACTTCTGGCTCTTTCAAGGTTTCAGGACATAGTTTCAGATTGTCTCTTGACACTAGTACTGATGTTAGCCCTCCGTTTTTGCTGATAAGGAACATTTTAGGATTGTTCACTCTTGCTGGTAAAACTGTGTACGGGATGGTTTCCCACTGATTATCCAGTTTATTGGTGCGACGATTTCTCTTTAGTACTTGGTCACCAGGTTTTAACGGGGTTGCTAGAGCATGCTGATTATAAGTAGAGATGAGCGAACCGGTCGCGGTTCGGCTCGAGGTTGGTTCGCCGAACGGACCTCCCGTTCGAGTTCGGTTCGTCGAACGTTCGACGAACCGAACTCGAACTGCATAGGAAACAATGGCAGGCAATCACAAACACAGAAAAACACCTAGAAAACACCCTCAAAGGTGTCCTAAAGGTGACAAACAACTCAAACACATTGGAAAGTGACAAGGACATATACTCATGCGAAAACAAAACAGCTGGACAAGGAAAAAGAGGAGGACACACAGATATAGGCATGGCACGCCCTTCTAAAATCATGTAAAACACCGCAAGGTGACTCCAAGCGGAGTCTCCCTTTTTTCCAAAAATTGGGCCACACACACACCCACCCCTTCAGTGGCAGCACTTGTGCCCCAGTTGTACACTTCACAGCTACATTTGCATCAAGCACATTCAAAAATACGCCATTCTTATCCGTCCCCAGGATGACACCGGGGTAGGTAGCAAAGTCTTTCCTGATCCCAGCTCTGTTCATCTTGGCTTCTTTTAAAAACACAGCAAGCAAGGGTTACTCCAAGCGGAGTCTCCCTTTTTTCCAAAAATTGGGCCACACAGACACCCACCCCATCAGTGGCAGCACTTGGGCCCTAGTTGCAAACAGGATGTTTTGATTTGCATCAAGCACATTCAAAAATACGCCATTCTTATCCGTCCCCAGGATGACACCGGGGTACGTAGATAAAGTCTTTGCTGATCCATGACTTGTTCATCTTGGCTTCTTTTAAAAACAATGTAAGCAAGGGTTACTCCAAGCGGAGTCTCCCTTTTTTTCCAAAAATTGGGCCACACAGACACCCACCCCATCAGTGGCAGCACTTGGGCCCTAGTTGCAAACAGGATGTTTTGATTTGCATCAAGCACATTCAAAAATACGCCATTCTTATCCGTCCCCAGGATGACACCGGGGTAGGTAGCAAAGTCTTTCCTGATCCGAGCTCTGTTCATCTTGGCTTCTTTTAAAAACACAGCAAGCAAGGGTTACTCCAAGCGGAGTCTCCCTTTTTTCCAAAAATTGGGCCACACAGACACCCACCCCATCAGTGGCAGCACTTGGGCCCTAGTTGCAAACAGGATGTTTTGATTTGCATCAAGCACATTCAAAAATACGCCATTCTTATCCGTCCCCAGGATGACACCGGGGTAGGTAGCAAAGTCTTTCCTGATCCCAGCTCTGTTCATCTTGGCTTCTTTTAAAAACACAGCAAGCAAGGGTTACTCCAAGCGGAGTCTCCCTTTTTTCCAAAAATTGGGCCACACAGACACCCACCCCATCAGTGGCAGCACTTGGGCCCTAGTTGCAAACAGGATGTTTTGATTTGCATCAAGCACATTCAAAAATACACCATTCTTATCCGTCCCCAGGATGACACCGGGGTACGTAGATAAAGTCTTTGCTGATCCATGACTTGTTCATCTTGGCTTCTTTTAAAAACAATGTAAGCAAGGGTTACTCCAAGCGGAGTCTCCCTTTTTTTCCAAAAATTGGGCCACACAGACACCCACCCCATCAGTGGCAGCACTTGGGCCCTAGTTGCAAACAGGATGTTTTGATTTGCATCAAGCACATTCAAAAATACGCCATTCTTATCCGTCCCCAGGATGACACCGGGGTAGGTAGCAAAGTCTTTCCTGATCCCAGCTCTGTTCATCTTGGCTTCTTTTAAAAACACAGCAAGCAAGGGTTACTCCAAGCGGAGTCTCCCTTTTTTCCAAAAATTGGGCCCACACACACCCACCCCTTCAGTGGCAGCAGTTGTGCCCCAGTTGTACACTTCACAGCTAGATTTGCATCAAGCACATTCAAAAATACGCCATTCTTATCCGTCCCCAGGATGACACCGGGGTAGGTAGCAAAGTCTTTCCTGATCCCAGCTCTGTTCATCTTGGCTTCTTTTAAAAACACAGCAAGCAAGGGTTACTCCAAGCGGAGTCTCCCTTTTTTCCAAAAATTGGGCCCACACACACCCACCCCTTCAGTGGCAGCAGTTGTGCCCCAGTTGTACACTTCACAGCTAGATTTGCATCAAGCACATTCAAAAATACGCCATTCTTATCCGTCCCCAGGATGACACCGGGGTAGGTAGCAAAGTCTTTCCTGATCCCAGCTCTGTTCATCTTGGCTTCTTTTAAAAACACAGCAAGCAAGGGTTACTCCAAGCGGAGTCTCCCTTTTTTCCAAAAATTGGGCCACACAGACACCCACCCCATCAGTGGCAGCACTTGGGCCCTAGTTGCAAACAGGATGTTTTGATTTGCATCAAGCACATTCAAAAATACGCCATTCTTATCCGTCCCCAGGATGACACCGGGGTACGTAGATAAAGTCTTTGCTGATCCATGACTTGTTCATCTTGGCTTCTTTTAAAAACAATGTAAGCAAGGGTTACTCCAAGCGGAGTCTCCCTTTTTTTCCAAAAATTGGGCCACACAGACACCCACCCCATCAGTGGCAGCACTTGGGCCCTAGTTGCAAACAGGATGTTTTGATTTGCATCAAGCACATTCAAAAATACGCCATTCTTATCCGTCCCCAGGATGACACCGGGGTAGGTAGCAAAGTCTTTCCTGATCCCAGCTCTGTTCATCTTGGCTTCTTTTAAAAACACAGCAAGCAAGGGTTACTCCAAGCGGAGTCTCCCTTTTTTCCAAAAATTGGGCCACACAGACACCCACCCCATCAGTGGCAGCACTTGGGCCCTAGTTGCAAACAGGATGTTTTGATTTGCATCAAGCACATTCAAAAATACGCCATTCTTATCCGTCCCCAGGATGACACCGGGGTACGTAGATAAAGTCTTTGCTGATCCATGACTTGTTCATCTTGGCTTCTTTTAAAAACAATGTAAGCAAGGGTTACTCCAAGCGGAGTCTCCCTTTTTTTCCAAAAATTGGGCCACACAGACACCCACCCCATCAGTGGCAGCACTTGGGCCCTAGTTGCAAACAGGATGTTTTGATTTGCATCAAGCACATTCAAAAATACGCCATTCTTATCCGTCCCCAGGATGACACCGGGGTACGTAGATAAAGTCTTTGCTGATCCATGACTTGTTCATCTTGGCTTCTTTTAAAAACAATGTAAGCAAGGGTTACTCCAAGCGGAGTCTCCCTTTTTTTCCAAAAATTGGGCCACACAGACACCCACCCCATCAGTGGCAGCACTTGGGCCCTAGTTGCAAACAGGATGTTTTGATTTGCATCAAGCACATTCAAAAATACGCCATTCTTATCCGTCCCCAGGATGACACCGGGGTAGGTAGCAAAGTCTTTCCTGATCCCAGCTCTGTTCATCTTGGCTTCTTTTAAAAACACAGCAAGCAAGGGTTACTCCAAGCGGAGTCTCCCTTTTTTCCAAAAATTGGGCCCACACACACCCACCCCTTCAGTGGCAGCAGTTGTGCCCCAGTTGTACACTTCACAGCTAGATTTGCATCAAGCACATTCAAAAATACGCCATTCTTATCCGTCCCCAGGATGACACCGGGGTAGGTAGCAAAGTCTTTCCTGATCCCAGCTCTGTTCATCTTGGCTTCTTTTAAAAACACAGCAAGCAAGGGTTACTCCAAGCGGAGTCTCCCTTTTTTCCAAAAATTGGGCCCACACACACCCACCCCTTCAGTGGCAGCAGTTGTGCCCCAGTTGTACACTTCACAGCTAGATTTGCATCAAGCACATTCAAAAATACGCCATTCTTATCCGTCCCCAGGATGACACCGGGGTAGGTAGCAAAGTCTTTCCTGATCCCAGCTCTGTTCATCTTGGCTTCTTTTAAAAACACAGCAAGCAAGGGTTACTCCAAGCGGAGTCTCCCTTTTTTCCAAAAATTGGGCCACACAGACACCCACCCCATCAGTGGCAGCACTTGGGCCCTAGTTGCAAACAGGATGTTTTGATTTGCATCAAGCACATTCAAAAATACGCCATTCTTATCCGTCCCCAGGATGACACCGGGGTACGTAGATAAAGTCTTTGCTGATCCATGACTTGTTCATCTTGGCTTCTTTTAAAAACAATGTAAGCAAGGGTTACTCCAAGCGGAGTCTCCCTTTTTTTCCAAAAATTGGGCCACACAGACACCCACCCCATCAGTGGCAGCACTTGGGCCCTAGTTGCAAACAGGATGTTTTGATTTGCATCAAGCACATTCAAAAATACGCCATTCTTATCCGTCCCCAGGATGACACCGGGGTAGGTAGCAAAGTCTTTCCTGATCCCAGCTCTGTTCATCTTGGCTTCTTTTAAAAACACAGCAAGCAAGGGTTACTCCAAGCGGAGTCTCCCTTTTTTCCAAAAATTGGGCCACACAGACACCCACCCCATCAGTGGCAGCACTTGGGCCCTAGTTGCAAACAGGATGTTTTGATTTGCATCAAGCACATTCAAAAATACGCCATTCTTATCCGTCCCCAGGATGACACCGGGGTACGTAGATAAAGTCTTTGCTGATCCATGACTTGTTCATCTTGGCTTCTTTTAAAAACAATGTAAGCAAGGGTTACTCCAAGCGGAGTCTCCCTTTTTTTCCAAAAATTGGGCCACACAGACACCCACCCCATCAGTGGCAGCACTTGGGCCCTAGTTGCAAACAGGATGTTTTGATTTGCATCAAGCACATTCAAAAATACGCCATTCTTATCCGTCCCCAGGATGACACCGGGGTAGGTAGCAAAGTCTTTCCTGATCCCAGCTCTGTTCATCTTGGCTTCTTTTAAAAACACAGCAAGCAAGGGTTACTCCAAGCGGAGTCTCCCTTTTTTCCAAAAATTGGGCCCACACACACCCACCCCTTCAGTGGCAGCAGTTGTGCCCCAGTTGTACACTTCACAGCTAGATTTGCATCAAGCACATTCAAAAATACGCCATTCTTATCCGTCCCCAGGATGACACCGGGGTAGGTAGCAAAGTCTTTCCTGATCCCAGCTCTGTTCATCTTGGCTTCTTTTAAAAACACAGCAAGCAAGGGTTACTCCAAGCGGAGTCTCCCTTTTTTCCAAAAATTGGGCCCACACACACCCACCCCTTCAGTGGCAGCAGTTGTGCCCCAGTTTTACACTTCACAGCTAGATTTGCATCAAGCACATTCAAAAATACGCCATTCTTATCCGTCCCCAGGATGACACCGGGGTAGGTAGCAAAGTCTTTCCTGATCCCAGCTCTGTTCATCTTGGCTTCTTTTAAAAACACAGCAAGCAAGGGTTACTCCAAGCGGAGTCTCCCTTTTTTCCAAAAATTGGGCCCACACACACCCACCCCTTCAGTGGCAGCAGTTGTGCCCCAGTTGTACACTTCACAGCTAGATTTGCATCAAGCACATTCAAAAATACGCCATTCTTATCCGTCCCCAGGATGACACCGGGGTAGGTAGCAAAGTCTTTCCTGATCCCAGCTCTGTTCATCTTGGCTTCTTTTAAAAACACAGCAAGCAAGGGTTACTCCAAGCGGAGTCTCCCTTTTTTTCCAAAAATTGGGCCACACAGACACCCACCCCATCAGTGGCAGCACTTGGGCCCTAGTTGCAAACAGGATGTTTTGATTTGCATCAAGCACATTCAAAAATACGCCATTCTTATCCGTCCCCAGGATGACACCGGGGTAGGTAGCAAAGTCTTTCCTGATCCCAGCTCTGTTCATCTTGGCTTCTTTTAAAAACACAGCAAGCAAGGGTTACTCCAAGCGGAGTCTCCCTTTTTTCCAAAAATTGGGCCACACAGACACCCACCCCATCAGTGGCAGCACTTGGGCCCTAGTTGCAAACAGGATGTTTTGATTTGCATCAAGCACATTCAAAAATACGCCATTCTTATCCGTCCCCAGGATGACACCGGGGTACGTAGATAAAGTCTTTGCTGATCCATGACTTGTTCATCTTGGCTTCTTTTAAAAACAATGTAAGCAAGGGTTACTCCAAGCGGAGTCTCCCTTTTTTTCCAAAAATTGGGCCACACAGACACCCACCCCATCAGTGGCAGCACTTGGGCCCTAGTTGCAAACAGGATGTTTTGATTTGCATCAAGCACATTCAAAAATACGCCATTCTTATCCGTCCCCAGGATGACACCGGGGTAGGTAGCAAAGTCTTTCCTGATCCCAGCTCTGTTCATCTTGGCTTCTTTTAAAAACACAGCAAGCAAGGGTTACTCCAAGCGGAGTCTCCCTTTTTTCCAAAAATTGGGCCCACACACACCCACCCCTTCAGTGGCAGCAGTTGTGCCCCAGTTGTACACTTCACAGCTAGATTTGCATCAAGCACATTCAAAAATACGCCATTCTTATCCGTCCCCAGGATGACACCGGGGTAGGTAGCAAAGTCTTTCCTGATCCCAGCTCTGTTCATCTTGGCTTCTTTTAAAAACACAGCAAGCAAGGGTTACTCCAAGCGGAGTCTCCCTTTTTTCCAAAAATTGGGCCACACAGACACCCACCCCATCAGTGGCAGCACTTGGGCCCTAGTTGCAAACAGGATGTTTTGATTTGCATCAAGCACATTCCAAATCCACAAGCATTTACTCTCCCCAGGATGACACAGGGGTAGTAAATTCCTTCTGGATCCATGACTTGTTCATTTTGATGAACGTCAGTCTGTCCACATTGTCACTGGACAGACGCGTGCGCTTATCTGTCAGCACACACCCAGCAGCACTGAATACACGTTCAGAGACAACGCTGGCAGCTGGACACGACAAAATCTCCAAGGCGTAACTGGAGAGCTCTGGCCATTTTTCTATGTTTGAAGCCCAAAAGGAGCAAGGCTCCAGTTGCACAGTCATGGCATCGATGTTCATTTGGAGATACTCCTGTATCATCCTCTCCAGCCGTTGAGTATGTGTCAGACTTGTTGTCTCTGGTGGCCTTGCAAAAGAGGGTCTAAAAAAATTATGAAAAGATTCCATAAAATTGCTGTTACCGGCACCAGATACGGTCCTACTGGTACGGGTAGACTGGTGAAGATGACGAGACCGTCCCATGTTTGTCAAGTTACAACTGGGAGATTCCCTCCCTGCACCTGCACGGTTGTTTAGTGGAAAAGCCGAGCTAAGATCGAGTAACAGCTTCTGCTGATACTCCTGCATACGTGCGTCCCTTTCTATGGCTGGAATTATGTCACAAAATTTGGACTTGTACCGGGGATCTAATAGTGTGGCAATCCAGTAGTCATCATCACTTCTAATTTTGACAATACGACTGTCATGTTGGAGGTAGTGCAACAAGAAGGCACTCATGTGTCTTGCGCAGCCATGCGGACCAAGTCCACGCTGTGTTTGTGGCATAGAGGTGCTAACCGTTCTTTCTTCCTCTGACATCTCCCCCCAACCTCTTTCAACTGAAATTTGACCAAGGTCTCCCTCATCCGCTGAGTCTTCCATGTCCATGGACAGTTCGTCCTCCATTTCTTCATGTTCTCCTGCACCTTGCTCAACATTTCGCCTGCTACTATGCGCCCTTGTCGATCCCTGTTCCCCATGGTCCCATGCCTGCTGCGTTGGTGATGATGAACGTCTGGATCTTGGTGATGTTGTTGTCCCTTGCACATATGAATCCTCCTGTAGTTCCTCCCCTTCATGTTGTCCCACCCCCTGACTCCGAATAGTGTTTAGCGTGTGCTCCAGCATGTAAATGACTGGAATCGTCATGCTGATAATGGCATTGTCAGAGCTAAACATATTCGTCGCCATGTCGAAACTGTGCAGAAGGGTGCATAGGTCCTTGATCTGAGACCACTCCATCAGGGTGATCTGCCCCACCTCTGCATCTCGTTGGCCCAGGCTATACGTCATGACGTATTGCACCAGGGCTCTGCGGTGCTGCCACAGTCGCTGTAACATGTGTAGAGTTGAATTCCAGCGTGTCGCCACATCGCATTTCAGGCGATGAACCGGCAGGCCGAAAGACTTCTGGAGCGATGCAAGTCGCTCAGCTGCGGCGCTTGAACGCCGGAAGTGAGCAGACAGTTTTCGTGCCCTGTTCAGAAGGCCATCTAGGCCGGGATAGTGTGTTAAAAATTGCTGCACGACAAGGTTCAACACGTGAGCCATACAAGGTACGTGTGTCACCTTGCCCAGGCGAAGGGCCGCACCCAGGTTTGCAGCATTGTCGCACACGGCCTTACCAGGCTGCAGGTTGAGTGGAGACAACCATTTATTAAACTCGGACCGCAGAGCTGACCACAACTCCTCAGCTGTGTGACTCTTATTACCAAGACATGTCAAGCTAAAGACCGCCTGATGCCATTGCGCTCGGCTGCCAGCATAGTAATGAGGCGTGCGTGATTCCTTCTGCGCAGTGAGAACGCTGGTGGCCTGACCAGGCAGGCTTGGGGCGGAGGTGGAGGACCCAGATGAGGTGGAGGATGCAGAAGCTGTGGCGGAACTTGGACAGACAGAGGATTGACACACAAGTCGTGGGGACGGCAAGACTTGTGCAGCAGACCCTTCACCATCTATCACCATAGTTACCCAGTGCCCAGTCAGCGACATGTAACGTCCCTGTCCATGCTTACTGGTCCAAGTATCGGTGGTAAAATGCACCCGTTCACACACAGAGTTTCTCAAGGAAGCGGTGATGTTGTGTGCGACATGCTGGTGTAGCGCGGGCACACCTTTCTTAGAGAAGTAGTGGCGACTAGGCATCTGGTACTGGGGCACAGCGACAGACATAAGGTCTCTAAAATCCTGTGTGTCCACTAGGCGGAAAGGCAGCATTTCGGTAGCCAACAGCTTACAGAGGGATAGAGTCAACCTCTTAGCTTTGTCATGGGTCGGAGGAAGTGGCCTTATATTTGACCACATCTGAGGGACAGAGATCTGGCTGCTGTGTGTAGACGGTGTTGAGTAGGGTGTCCCTGGAAAAATGCAGGTTTGTGAGGAAAGTGCAGGCGGAGACATGATGTTGCCTTCATCCAACGTTGGTGCTATCGATGTCTGAGAGAGCTGTACACACTCACTTGTTTCCCCTTCCAAACCAACTGACGACCTTACAAGCAAACTGCCTGTTGCGGTTACAGTGGTGGAAGTTTTGCGTGGAAAAACAGGTGTGACAGCTGTCCCCACAGTCCTAGAAGATGAAGAGCGCGCGGATGCACTGGAAGGGGCGGGCGGTGGATGGTTCGCTCCGCTAGCCGGCATTGCAGCACGGTGAGCTTCCCACCGGGACTTATGATATTTATTCATGTGACGATTCATGGAAGAAGTTGTCAAACTGCTGAGGTTTTGACCTCTACTAACAGAATCATGACAAATGTTACATATCACATGAGTTGGGCGATCTTTTTCGATGTGAAAAAAGGCCCAGGCTAGGCAAGGCTTAGAGGCCATGCGACCTGTTGATCCACCCCGAATAATGCTCATAGGCAGAGTGGTGGCTGAGGATGCAGTTGTAGACGTGCTACCAGTGCTCCGACTCTGTCCAGGAAGGCGCAAGGTAACTTCGTCGTCGGTTGCATCCTCCTCCACCGCCTCTGTTGACCTCCTCGAGTGCCTGACTGGGGGTTGACAGTAGGTGGGATCTAGAACGTCATCATCAATTGTTGTGTTTGCACTCCCCTCCCCCTCAGACCGAGCCTCTTCTTGCCCTGACCGAATATTTAAGTTGTCATCCCAATCGGGTATCTGCGTCTCATCTTCATCAGTATGTTCCTCATTGTCTATAACCACAGGTGTTACAGTTTGTGACAAAGGGTCAACATTATGCTCAGAAACTTGGTCCTCACGGCCTGAATCTGAGTCACAAAGGTTCTGGGCATCACTGCAGACCATTTCCTGTTCTGTACTCACTGTAGCTTGGGAGCAGACCTCTGATTCCCAGGCTATAGTGTGACTGAACAGCTCTGCAGACTCAGCCATCTCAGTTCCACCATACTGTGCAGGGCTGATGGAGACTTCAGAGCTGGGAGAAATCAAGTGTGATTGGGATGACAACTCAGAGGAATGGTGTTTTTTGGATGCGGTACTTGAAGTGGCTGAGAGGGCACTTGTTGGACCACTTGAGATCCATTCAAGCATTTTCCTTTTTTGCCCATCATCTACCTTTGTTCCTCTTGTTCGTGTCCGTAAAAAAGGGAGCACATCGGATTGTCCACAATAAGTAGTAGACATCTTACTTTTGCTAGTAGATGGTCTATCTTCAGCAGATGATAATGGAGCTTTGCAACCTTCCCCACTGACAAAACATTTTTTGCCTTTTCCACCACGCCTCTTCCCCTTTCCACCAGCATCTGTCATTTTGCCACTCATGTTGATTGCGACAAGATTGTGGACTGAAAATGTGGTAGTAAAAATTGAGAGGTGGTGAAGATTGCAGTGGTGGTCTAGCTTTATTAACAGCAGAATAATAAAGAATAAATATCCCTGACAATGTAACTTAGTTATAATTCGTTGGAGTGTGCAACGCAGGCAGACGTGCTGCAAATGTCTTGGCACTAGTGGGACTATAGCAAAGTCCAATAGCCACGTATAGGATGCCACTAGGTACACTGAGTGTTTGCTAGTATAATGGCTTCGTTATAATTAGTTGGAGTGTGCAACGCAGGCAGATGTGCTCTGCAAATGTCTTGGCACTAGTGGGACTATAGCAAAGTCCAATAGCCACGTATAGGATGCCACTAGGTACACTGAGTGTTTGCTAGTATAATGGCTTCGTTATAATTAGTTGGAGTGTGCAACGCAGGCAGATGCGCTCTGCAAATGTCTTGGCACTAGTGGGACTATAGCAAAGTCCAATAGCCACGTATAGGATGCCACTAGGTACACTGTGTGTTTGCTAGTATAATGGCTGAGTTTAAAAAACTTGGAGTGTGCAATGCAGGCAGATGTGCTCTGCTAATGTCTTTGCACTAGTGGGACTATAGCAAAGTCCAATAGCCACGTATAGGATGCCACTAGGTACACTGAGTGTTTGCTAGTATAATGGCTTCGTTATAATTAGTTGGAGTGTGCAACGCAGGCAGATGCGCTCTGCAAATGTCTTGGCACTAGAGGGACTATAGCAAAGTCCAATAGCCACGTATAGGATGCCACTAGGTACACTGAGTGTGTGCTAGTATAATGGCTTCGTTATAATTAGTTGGAGTGTGCAACGCAGGCAGATGCGCTCTGCAAATGTCTTGGCACTAGAGGGACTATAGCAAAGTCCAATAGCCACGTATAGGATGCCACTAGGTACACTGAGTGTGTGCTAGTATAATGGCTTCGTTATAATTAGTTGGAGTGTGCAACGCAGGCAGATGCGCTCTGCAAATGTCTTGGCACTAGTGGGACTATAGCAAAGTCCAATAGCCACGTATAGGATGCCACTAGGTACACTGAGTGTTTGCTAGTATAATGGCTTCGTTATAATTAGTTGGAGTGTGCAACGCAGGCAGATGCGCTCTGCAAATGTCTTGGCACTAGTGGGACTATAGCAAAGTCCAATAGCCACGTATAGGATGCCACTAGGTACACTGAGTGTTTGCTAGTATAATGGCTTCGTTATAATTTGTTGTAGTGTGCAACGCAGGCAGATGCGCTCTGCAAATGTCTTGGCACTAGTGGGACTATAGCAAAGTCCAATAGCCACGTATAGGATGCCACTAGGTACACTGAGTTTGTGCTAGTATAATGGCTTCGTTATAATTAGTTGGAGTGTGCAACGCAGGCAGATGCGCTCTGCAAATGTCTTGGCACTAGTGGGACTATAGCAAAGTCCAATAGCCACGTATAGGATGCCACTAGGTACACTGAGTGTTTGCTAGTATAATGGCTTCGTTATAATTAGTTGGAGTGTGCAACGCAGGCAGATGCGCTCTGCAAATGTCTTGGCACTAGTGGGACTATAGGAAAGTCCAATAGCCACGTATAGGATGCCACTAGGTACACTGTGTGTTTGCTAGTATAATGGCTGAGTTTAAAAAACTTGGAGTGTGCAATGCAGGCAGATGTGCTCTGCTAATGTCTTTGCACTAGTGGGACTATAGCAAAGTCCAATAGCCACGTATAGGATGCCACTAGGTACACTGAGTGTTTGCTAGTAAAATTGCTTAGTTTAAAAAACTTGGAGTGTGCAATGCAGGCAGATGTGCTCTGCAAATGTCTTGGCCCTAGTGGGACTATAGCAAAGTCCAATAGCCACGTATAGGATGCCACTAGGTACACTGAGTGTGTGCTAGTATAATGGCTTCGTTATAATTAGTTGGAGTGTGCAACGCAGGCAGATGCGCTCTGCAAATGTCTTGGCACTAGTGGGACTATAGCAAAGTCCAATAGCCACGTATAGGATGCCACTAGGTATACTGAGTGTTTGCTAGTATAATGGCTTCGTTATAATTTGTTGTAGTGTGCAACGCAGGCAGATGCGCTCTGCAAATGTCTTGGCACTAGTGGGACTATAGCAAAGTCCAATAGCCACGTATAGGATGCCACTAGGTACACTGAGTGTGTGCTAGTATAATGGCTTCGTTATAATTAGTTGGAGTGTGCAACGCAGGCAGATGCGCTCTGCAAATGTCTTGGCACTAGTGGGACTATAGCAAAGTCCAATAGCCACGTATAGGATGCCACTAGGTACACTGAGTGTTTGCTAGTATAATGGCTTCGTTATAATTTGTTGGAGTGTGCAACGCAGGCAGATGCGCTCTGCAAATGTCTTGGCACTAGTGGGACTATAGCAAAGTCCAATAGCCACGTATAGGATGCCACTAGGTACACTGAGTGTTTGCTAGTATAATGGCTGAGTTTAAAAAACTTGGAGTGTGCAATGCAGGCAGATGTGCTCTGCTAATGTCTTTGCACTAGTGGGACTATAGCAAAGTCCAATAGCCACGTATAGGATGCCACTAGGTACACTGAGTGTTTGCTAGTAAAATTGCTTAGTTTAAAAAACTTGGAGTGTGCAATGCAGGCAGATGTGCTCTGCAAATGTCTTGGCCCTAGTGGGACTATAGCAAAGTCCAATAGCCACGTATAGGATGCCACTAGGTACACTGAGTGTGTGCTAGTATAATGGCTTCGTTATAATTAGTTGGAGTGTGCAACGCAGGCAGATGCGCTCTGCAAATGTCTTGGCACTAGTGGGACTATAGCAAAGTCCAATAGCCACGTATAGGATGCCACTAGGTACACTGAGTGTTTGCTAGTATAATGGCTTCGTTATAATTTGTTGTAGTGTGCAACGCAGGCAGATGCGCTCTGCAAATGTCTTGGCACTAGTGGGACTATAGCAAAGTCCAATAGCCACGTATAGGATGCCACTAGGTACACTGAGTGTGTGCTAGTATAATGGCTTCGTTATAATTAGTTGGAGTGTGCAACGCAGGCAGATGCGCTCTGCAAATGTCTTGGCACTAGTGGGACTATAGCAAAGTCCAATAGCCACGTATAGGATGCCACTAGGTACACTGAGTGTTTGCTAGTATAATGGCTTCGTTATAATTTGTTGGAGTGTGCAACGCAGGCAGATGCGCTCTGCAAATGTCTTGGAACTAGTGGGACTATAGCAAAGTCCAATAGCCACGTATAGGATGCCACTAGGTACACTGAGTGTTTGCTAGTATAATGGCTGAGTTTAAAAAACTTGGAGTGTGCAATGCAGGCAGATGTGCTCTGCTAATGTCTTTGCACTAGTGGGACTATAGCAAAGTCCAATAGCCACGTATAGGATGCCACTAGGTACACTGAGTGTTTGCTAGTAAAATTGCTTAGTTTAAAAAACTTGGAGTGTGCAATGCAGGCAGATGTGCTCTGCAAATGTCTTGGCCCTAGTGGGACTATAGCAAAGTCCAATAGCCACGTATAGGATGCCACTAGGTACACTGAGTGTGTGCTAGTATAATGGCTTCGTTATAATTAGTTGGAGTGTGCAACGCAGGCAGATGCGCTCTGCAAATGTCTTGGCACTAGTGGGACTATAGCAAAGTCCAATAGCCACGTATAGGATGCCACTAGGTACACTGAGTGTTTGCTAGTATAATGGCTTCGTTATAATTTGTTGTAGTGTGCAACGCAGGCAGATGCGCTCTGCAAATGTCTTGGCACTAGTGGGACTATAGCAAAGTCCAATAGCCACGTATAGGATGCCACTAGGTACACTGAGTGTGTGCTAGTATAATGGCTTCGTTATAATTAGTTGGAGTGTGCAACGCAGGCAGATGCGCTCTGCAAATGTCTTGGCACTAGTGGGACTATAGCAAAGTCCAATAGCCACGTATAGGATGCCACTAGGTACACTGAGTGTTTGCTAGTATAATGGCTTCGTTATAATTAGTTGGAGTGTGCAACGCAGGCAGATGCGCTCTGCAAATGTCTTGGCACTAGTGGGACTATAGCAAAGTCCAATAGCCACGTATAGGATGCCACTAGGTACACTGTGTGTTTGCTAGTATAATGGCTGAGTTTAAAAAACTTGGAGTGTGCAATGCAGGCAGATGTGCTCTGCAAATGTCTTGGCCCTAGTGGGACTATAGCAAAGTCCAATAGCCACGTATAGGATTCCACTAGGTACACTGAGTGTGTGCTAGTATAATGGCTTCGTTATAATTAGTTGGAGTGTGCAACGCAGGCAGATGCGCTCTGCAAATGTCTTGGCACTAGTGGGACTATAGCAAAGTCCAATAGCCACGTATAGGATGCCACTAGGTACACTGAGTGTTTGCTAGTATAATGGCTTCGTTATAATTTGTTGTAGTGTGCAACGCAGGCAGATGCGCTCTGCAAATGTCTTGGCACTAGTGGGACTATAGCAAAGTCCAATAGCCACGTATAGGATGCCACTAGGTACACTGAGTGTTTGCTAGTATAATGGCTTCGTTATAATTAGTTGGAGTGTGCAACGCAGGCAGATGCGCTCTGCAAATGTCTTGGCACTAGTGGGACTATAGCAAAGTCCAATAGCCACGTATAGGATGCCACTAGGTACACTGAGTGTTTGCTAGTATAATGGCTTCGTTATAATTTGTTGTAGTGTGCAACGCAGGCAGATGCGCTCTGCAAATGTCTTGGCACTAGTGGGACTATAGCAAAGTCCAATAGCCACGTATAGGATGCCACTAGGTACACTGAGTGTTTGCTAGTATAATGGCTTCGTTATAATTAGTTGGAGTGTGCAACGCAGGCAGATGCGCTCTGCAAATGTCTTGGCACTAGTGGGACTATAGCAAAGTCCAATAGCCACGTATAGGATGCCACTAGGTACACTGTGTGTTTGCTAGTATAATGGCTGAGTTTAAAAAACTTGGAGTGTGCAATGCAGGCAGATGTGCTCTGCTAATGTCTTTGCACTAGTGGGACTATAGCAAAGTCCAATAGCCACGTATAGGATGCCACTAGGTACACTGAGTGTTTGCTAGTAAAATTGCTTAGTTTAAAAAACTTGGAGTGTGCAATGCAGGCAGATGTGCTCTGCAAATGTCTTTGCACTAGTGGGACTATAGCAAAGTCCAATAGCCACAGATAGGATGCCACTAGGTACACTGAATGTTTGCTAGTATAATGGCTTACTTAGAATGAGTTGGAGTGTGCAGAGGACAAGAGGGTACAGTGGCAGGATTGTGGTGCTCTGGGTAGAGGAATGGAAGCCTGCCTTTCTATTCCCTCCTAATGGTGAAATGCAGGGAGGAAATCCCTGACCTGGGCTACACAGACGCTGTTGCTGTTTGCAGGACCTGTCACCTATGGCTCTCTGACCCTGCCGGTACGAGCCCTTAAAAGGACTGCTAGAATGTGCTCTCCCTAAGCTGTCTAACGCTGTGTATGCAGCGCATACAGCTGTATCGGCGATAGGACAAAGGACGGAACTGCGACAGTGATGTCTGACACCAAAGACGCAGAAGGCAGATAATGGCGATCGTGAAGAAAATGTCCGGTTTTATAATGCAGGGACATGTGACATGCAGATCCTATCACACATGCCGTTGCTTCTCTGCCTCAAAGTCCACTTAGGTGTGTGTGTGTCTGTGATTGGCTGACATGCTGGCCAGCCCCACAAGACGCGCGCGCTTAGGGAAGGAAGACAAGAAAAAAAAAAAAAAAAATGGCGATCGCCATTATAGAAACAGCAGTGATCTGAAGGCGCTGTTCACGCACACTATACACTGAAATGTGATAATAGTTTGATTCACAGAGTGACTTACACTATTACAGCAGAAACCAAGCTAAGATTTAGCTGTTTTTTGGCTGCTAGAACCGTTCTCGAACGTTTCTAGAACTATCGAGCTTTTGCAAAAAGCTCGAGTTCTAGTTCGATCTAGAACATGCCCCAAAATCACTCGAGCCTAGAACTGGAGAACCACGAACCACGAACCGCGCTCAACTCTAATTATAAGTTCATTCTTGTCTTTCTCTAGCTTGCTGGAGACTTTTTTCCACACACTCTTGTACTTGGCGATACTGCTGTTGACGTAGGGTATCCCAATTGGAATCTTGCACTTCTGCATCCGGTTTCAGAATTTCCATTTCGAGATCAATTGGTAGCTTACCGGGTCTTGCACGCATAAGGTAAGCTGAGGTGCAATTTGTAGAGCTTACTGGGACATTGTTATATAGGTCTACCAAGGCGGGCAATTTCTCTGGCCATTGATTTCTTTCTGACTCCGGCAAGGTCTTCAATAAGTCAATTACAATATGGTTCATCTTTTCGCATAAGCCATTTGTTTGAGGATGATATGCTGTTGTACAGATCTTCTTGCAACCATACATATTGCAGAACTCTCTGAAGATCTCTGATTCAAAGGCTGTACCTTGGTCTGCAAGTACTTGCTCAGGGTAACCATGGGGTCTGCAAAAGTATGTTTGGAACGCCTTAGCTGCTGTTTTTGCTGTGAAATCCTTCACGGGTACCACCACTAAGAAGCGTGAGTAATGGTCCACGATGGTTAAGGCATAGACATAGCCAGACCGGTTGGTGTCAACTTCACATGGTCTATGGCGACAAGCTCAAGTGGTTGCTTGGTGACTATGGGCTGGAGTGGTGCTCTTTGGTTTTGTTGATCTTTCCTTCTGAGGTTGCACGGGCCACAGTTTCTGCACCATGCTTCAATTGATCTTCTCATACCAACCCAGTAGAATCTTTCTCTCAAGAGTATTTCTAGTTTCTTCCATCCGAAATGACCGGCACCATTGTGGTAAGCTTCCAGGACCATCTTTACATCTTGTTTAGGCACTATTATTTGCCAGACTAATTCATGTGTCTTTGGATTAGTGTACCTTCTGCAGAGCTTCCCTTGATACAAGAACATTCTGCCTCTCTCTTTTCAGAGTTGATGCGTCTCTTCCGGGGCATTCTGGTTGGGAAATGCACCTTGTTCCGTCAGCAGTTCCTTTACCAACTTCACAGCCGGATTGCTGTCTTGCGTGTCAGCCCATCTGTGGTGTGCTAATGGGTTGAGGTTCGCTTGTTGTTGTTTCTGATAGGCACCTGATTGATACTGTCCTATCTTGGGACTATGGAAGGCCGGTAGTTCAATTTCTTCAAGCTCCTCCGGTTCCTCTTCCACATTTTCCAAGTGTGGCATCCGGGATAAGGCATCTGCATTTCCATTCTTGCGGCCTGCTCTATACTTGATCACAAAGTTGTAATTAGACAGCCGGGCTATCCATCGTTGTTCCAGCGCACCTAATTTTGCTGTATCCAGGTGGATCAACGGGTTGTTATCAGTATAAATGGTGAATTCTGCAGCTGCCAGATAGTGTTTGAAACGCTCGGTTACAGCCCAGACTACTGCCAATAGTTCTAACTTGAAGGAGCTGTAATTTTCTTGATTTCTTTCAGTAGGCCGGAGCTTTCTACTTGCAAAGGCGATGACTTTCTCCTTGCCTCCCTGCTTTTGTGACCCTACTGCTCCTAGTCCCACATTACTGGCATCTGTGTAGAGGATGAAGGGTTGATGGTAATCTGGGTATGCTAGAACCTCTTCTCCTGTCAGTGCCTTCTTTAGCTTCTCAAAGGACTCTTCCCTCTCGTCACTCCACTGGAAAGGAGGATTCCGGGCTGAGGGCTTCTTTGACTGCCCTACCAGGATGTCTTTTATGGGTGCTGCTAACTTTGTGAACCCTTTTATGAATCTGCGATAGTAGCCCACCAGTCCCAGGAATTGCCTCACCTCTTTCACGCTGGTGGGTCTTGGCCAATCCCTTATCACGGTTACTTTCTCGGGATCCGGTGCTACTCCTTCTGAACTTACAACGTGTCCCAGGTACTGTACCTTTGGCTTAAGAAGGTGACATTTGGATGGCTTGATCTTCATGCCATATTCGGACAAGGCTTCAAATACTTCTGCCAAGTCTTGTAGGTGTTGCTCATAAGTCTTGGAGTAGACTATTACGTCATCTAGGTACAGGAGGACGGTTTCAAAATTCTTGTGTCCTAGACAGCACTCCATCAGTCGCTGGAAGGTACCAGGTGCATTGCAGAGGCCGAACGGCATACAATTAAATTCACAAAGACCCATCGGTGTGGTGAATGCTGTTTTTTCCTTGTCTCTCTCCGCCACAGGGACCTGCCAATACCCACTTGTTAAGTCTAAGGTGGAAAAATAGTTAGCAGATCTTAATGCTGCTAATGATTCCTCTATTCTAGGAAGGGGGTACGCGTCTTTATGGGTAATGTGATTAATCTGCCGGTAGTCCACGCACATTCTCATGGTTCCGTCTTTCTTTTTAACCATCACTAGAGGGGCCGCCCAGGGGCTACAGCTGTCTCTTATTACCCCGGCTTGTTTCATATCCCTCAGCATATCTTTTGCACATTGGTAGTGAGCGGGCGGTACGGGTCTATATCTCTCTTTTATTGGTGGGTGGTTACCGGTGGGTATTGTGTGTTCTACCTCTTTGATCTGCCCAAAATCTAGCGGGTGTTTACTGAAGACTTGTTCATATTCTCTCACTAGCCTGTACACCCCTTGTTTTTGATGGGTAGGTGTTAAATCTGTTCCTACGTACAACTGTTCACTGTAGAGATACAAAATATAGCGCATATGAGAAGCACCCGTGGAGTGATTTCTGTATATATATTATAGAATTGCTCACCTGGTTAGGTTGTGCGCCCTCGCACAACCCCGGTGTTAGATGTATAATTCCTCTGGGGGAAGAGGGACTGTCTCAGCTGGCGTTATCCGTTGTTTTGCTGGGTGGATCCAGGTTTGTTGCCGCTGCTGGCTTCAGATTCACCGACTTTTTGAATCCTGGAGCTCTGTGCGGACCTGTGTCCTCCCGCTGTTAGTTCAAATGATCTGATGGATTCTATTACTCACAGCAGCTCTACCAGGATTCCCTTATGGGAGTAGGCATGTAGAAAAAAGATTCCGGTCTTTGTGAGCGCTAGTAATAGATCTTTGGTCTTTGATCTTTGATCTTTTAAGAAATTTGGCTTTATTATTAATAACATAAAGCTCTTGTATTAACACAACGCGTTTCAGCAAGATACACTTGCCATCCTCAGGTGTCACCTGAGGATGGCAAGTGTATCTTGCTGCAACGCGTTGTGTTAATACAAGAGCTTTATGTTATTAATAATAAAGCCAAATTTCTTAAAAGATCAAAGACCAAAGATCTATTACTAGCGCTCACAAAGACCGGAATCTTTTTTCTACATACGTACAACTGTTGACACCAATCCTCCAATTCTCCACGTGAACCATTGTCGTCCGCCTAACATGAAGGATCCAAGGGCTCAATGGCTGTGATGGCATTGTTGTCAACGGTATATAGTTTCGCCATAGTAGCATACCTCGGTAAAGTGACCTCTTCTTCTCCACAATTTAAAAGACGTATTGGCACCCTTCCCCGGTGTACCTCGACTACTCCCCTGGCTGTCCGTATAGTGGGCCTACTATCAGTGTACACGGGTTCTACCAAAGCCTGGTAATTTCGCCCTTTTATGCCTATTGCGGCTCTGCACCATACCAACATTTCGGTTTTAGGCGGAATTACAATACGGGTTGGATCACTTACCCTCACACTGCCAATTTCTCCACCTGCAACTTCTACCTGTTGCTTTAACACCAAAGCTTTTATCTCTCTCTGTAGAATTCTTTGCTGGTCACATCTGGCAGTCTTGGCGAGTTGCTGTAAGACAGTAAGGACCTCGGAAAAATAATTTTCTATTACATTCATTCCTATCAATACAGTTGGTTCACGATCTCGCCGGTCAACATCAACAACAATAATACCTTGCTTCTGTAATTCTACTTTACCAATTTTGACAGTCATTTCCCTAAAACCAACTTGCGGTACTATCTCACCATTACTAGCCCATATACTCAATGCAACGTTAGATGGTCCTTTATCAATGTCTGTATCAGCCCAGTACCTCTTATAAAGGATATGCGGAATCGATGATATCTGGGAACCGGTGTCCAGCAGGGCGTTGAGGGGAATACCGTCCAGCACGATAGGGATAATGGGACGCCCTCCTACGTACTTGTCATGCCAGAGTGTTGGACCTTGAAAGTTCATTCCTGCGAAGTGGCCCGCCTTCCCAGGGGATCCTTGTTTAAAGCACATTCCCGGGCAAAGTGGCCTGGCTCCTTGCAACAACGGCAAATGGGCTGTCCATCCGGCTGGTAGCAGTCGCTGGGTCGTCCTCTCCACGCTGGGTACCTCCTGAGCCTCATCCATGGAACATCCTCTTTGCTGGTCGCCAACTCGATCTTGGGTGTAGTCTGGGATCCACGCAACTCCTGAATGATTTTAGCCATTGAAGCAACGGTGTCTGTCAGGGCAGCAAGCTTTTGATGGAGAGCCTCATTGGTGTTAGGCTCCAGAGATTTAGCAATAGCCCCTGACATGGCTGAGGTCACTGGCACTCCCTGCTGCTGAGGTGCTTCTGCAATAGTTTGAGACAAATCCAGATCCCGGGGTGCCTCTGCCTGCTGGAGACGAATGGCACTTTCCTTTAATTGAGCAAATGTCAGTTCAGGATCCTTAAAGGCCAGCATGCTTAAATGCCACCTGTGAGAAGGGGTTAGGAGTCCCTCAATAAATTGAGCTTTCAATAACTTATCTGCTCCGGTGGTAAAAACAGGTTCTGCTAATGTAAGTGCTTTGAGCGCCTCCTGTAGATTTAAAGAAAGTCTCTCACGCTCTCATTGGGTTTCTGTTTACAATTAAAGAATCTTGTTTTAGCCTTACTGCCGGCAATGATTTCAAAAGCTGCTTTCAATCCGGCTATTACATGTTCAACAGTGTCTTTTGCATCTACTGGCCAGGCTATGACTTCCCGCAGGGCACTGCCACCTAATTGTCCCATAAGATGACCAACACGCTGAATCTCTGTCAGGGCAGGGTACATATTGAAGTAGGCTTGCAGCTTCTCATTAAAGTTATCAAGAGTATTTGGCTTACCTTCATAGTGTGGTAGCCACGGGGCACCCGGAGTATAGGGCATCAGAAATGGCATGATGGGCGCTGCTCCTTGCACCGCTGGGCTGCCAGGCACTCTATTCATATTTTGTCCTTCTGCTGCGGTCGCATCATCTGGTGCATCAGCATCTCTGTGGTGCGACATGTTGCGCCCCCTTAGTTAATCTGGACCCTTCCGGTCCTCTGCTTCCGTCGGGATGGCGTACAATAGTTCCGCGGTGCAGCAGGATTTGTTTTTTTGTTTTTAGTCAGAGCTCAGGCTGTGGCGCGGTTCAAATAACACAGTCTCGTGCCCAGGCAGTTATAAGGTGATTACCTCAGAGGATGGCAGCCATTTTGTCCCCATGTCTTTCAATGGGATAAAGTCAATTTTAATGGGGAAAATAAATTTTCTTCAATAAAGTTAATTTTTGATGTTTTTCACAATTTTTTTTTGGCCAATTTTACTGGAAATCACGGCACACAATACCCAGTTTAGCTGGCCACGGTAAATCCTGTTTGTGCCGCCAATTTGTGACGCCCAGGAGACCGGGGTGGCTCGACCCGGGCTGTGGTCTCAGGCGATGCACAGTGCAATGGGGGGGTATTTACAAGGGATAAACAACAGTTTATAAGAGTTTTTCGTGACGCCACCCGGAATAAATGTGGCTATTTATAGCCACCGCTGCCAGTAGCTGGCCGGGGATGATGATGTGGGGCAGCTGAGGTGGAAAGCCCTTTCCGGGTAGGGCTGTGGGTCCCAGGCAGGTGAGGTAAAAGTCAATGGTGGTTATAGATAATGGTATTGTGAGGAGACTTTAGGGGCGCAGACACTTACTTGATCAGCAACAGGTTTTCTCAGCTTCGATGGTCCCAATCCTGGATAGGTGGCAACTGTCCAAATGACTGAGGCACAGGCAACGTTTAACCGGTTTACTTTAACAAAAACTGCATAACAACAAGTCCCATCACCGGAGTCTGTATCAGGAGGACTAAGTTACTCTGCCCTGCCGGGTCCTTGGCCTCCTTCTTTGCGTTGTCTGTGTGTGGCCCTGCTGCTGTGTGTGAACTGGCTGCCGGCCCAAACTGTCCCTCTTGGGTCCTAATTCAACAGGCAACTCGAGTCCTTTTCCCCTGCTTACCCCCTCTGGGAGTACCGCTGAACTCTCTGGATGCTGCTGTGTCTGACCCTGGTGAAGCTTGAATCGCCTTCACTTTTCCTGGTTGCTGTATTGTGTGAAACTAATGCAGCCACGGATCCGGTGTCCGTATTTGCGCCTTTTCAGGGGTAGATATTAATGGCTACCCAGTTCCTAAAATGTTCCTCTTCTCTGTCTCCTCCTCCTCAGGCCAATGGCTTGGGCCTGGAAATTGTCAGTCTCTCCTAAGGACCTCAGAGCAATTTCTCTGTAACTACTCCTCTGAGCGTCCCGGCTCCAACAGACAAACTAACTGTCAATTTTACCTCAGATCAGAATATCTCTAGGGGAGTCTCTTGAGCTCCCCCTTCTGGCCAGTGGTGGTAGTGCGATGTCTGCTCTAGTGCTTGTATTGAGTAACTAATGATGGTTTTACTGTGGCTAATACCCCTAGGGGTGCCACATATGTAACTTTAGCTGAGTGATGTGGCGTGCACCTGTAATCCTAGCAAACTTGAGAGGTTTGGGCTGTTGGATCTCATGAGCTTGTCAGTTCTGTTCTGTGGATCAGGTGTCTACTGTCCCCATCATCATAGTGACTCTGAGCTGGCTGCTTGTAGACACTAGAGTTGATTGAGGATTGTCGTGCCAGGTCCAAAAAACCTCTGACTGAACATAAGAAAACACTTAAGAAAAATATAGCGATTACTTTGATTTGTATAATTTTTAATCTGAACCAGTTTATCTAAATATTAATTTTGAAAGACGAATAAAAGGCTAAAAAAGCATACAAAAAAGTGATAGATGTGTGAAGGCATGTACATGGAAGTTATAAAAACAGAAATGGAAACTACATTACATTACAAATATAAGCGCCAGGAAAGACAGCAGAAGCCGTAAACTGTTTGAGCGCTAGATGCTATATTGTGGAAACTATGACAGCTGGGCTGGAAAACATTTTGCAGCATTTGGAAGGAACGTGTAACTGTAACGAGCAATGTAATTCATCTTGAAATTGTGAGCACAAGGAAAGTAATCAGAATCAATAAGTGCACTTGTATCTTACTAAATTGCTGAACTCGAGTTCAGAATATACAAACAAAACACTATAGATATAAGACTACCTGTTATATTTTTAGCATCACATAAGGATGAAGAATAACAACTGGAACCCTGGGATCCCTCTATGGGACTGCTGTGGGCCCAGTCCTAACACGACATGTGAAGATGTCCTTTCTTAGGTTCATGTGATGTTCCTTGTTCAAAAAGTGATGTAAATTATGGGACCTGTCATAGGCAAATATAATTGAAAGTCTCCCAATGTTACGGGAAAATCGAAAAATAATGAAGTGTCTAAGAAAAAAGAGGGAACTCAGCACATAAATACAGTGGCAGCAACAATCAGATTCTCTAGAAATCTATCCAGTGCTTGATGTACGGCTATTCATGGACTAACAATTGTAGATAGAAAATCACAAAATGAATGATAAAATCCAGCACCAAAAGGGGGAAAAATACAAAATTGAGTTTATTTTAATTAAAAAGTTTCTGATTATTTACCATGTGATAAACAATAATAGGTGTCTTAGTTCCATACCAATGGATATGCGGTACATCAATGAAAATTTTATTGTCACATATACAGATTTTCCAGTTTTCTACATTTACTATTGGTCCCTTTACACAAGTCAACCTAGGGCACTAAACAACTGCCGATCAGCCTTTTTACACAGGCCGATGGGGCTTCCAATGTGTACTGTACAGTCATTAATAGATTGTTTATCGTCAGCACAGGTCCTATTTTCATAGGATTATTTGCTGCTGAGAACAATGATCTTTTTATGCAGCAGAAAAGATCTTTTCACCAAGTGAACTAGTGTTTTGCTCATTTGTCTGGTGATTGACAGCCTCTTTAGACTAAAAGATTATTAGGAAATGAGCATTCATAGGAATACATATGCACGACAATTTTGCAAAATTTTTGTAAAAAATTTTGTAAAAGAAACCTAAGGGTTGCTTACATGTTTCTTTTTTCTGACTTACAACTCATGTCCAAGTGTGCTTTGTATGTATTTAGTAAAGGATTTTAAGTCTGTTAGTTCTGAATTTTACCATTTATTCTTTGAATTGTCATACATTTCTAATTTTAGGCAAGGTACACTAGCTAGTGATGGGTGAGCACTAAAATGCTCAGGTGCTCAGTACTTGATTGGAACAATTTATAATGCTCTAGGGCCATCTCGAGTAATGAGCATAATGCAATTCAATGTAAAATTATTCCGGCAGACACTCCCAAGAGGTCTGGAGATTGCATTAGAAGTTACACAAGAGACCATACGCGAGGTTTAGGAGTAAGGCCAGAGTCATACTTGCGTATCACTCGGGGCACACTCTCGGACAGGAGCTTCTCAGCTGCAAGTATTTCTATGCAGTTAACCCGCTCCTGTCCGAGAGTGTGCGGCCACCTCGGGTGATCTCGATGCGAGACTCGCCGAGTCATACGCAAGTGTGACTCTGGCCTTAGAGTGAGAAAAGAGAGAGAGAGAGAGACAACATTATCATACCCCTGAAATATTCTGTGCTGTGGATGGAACCTGCACTTTCCAGCTAATGACCTACTACAATATCTCGTCATTCATTTGCTAAAATACTCTGAGCTGCTGGAAGACAATTCTTCTTTGTCTGTGCAATTCTCAGTCTGTGACCCACCACAAGATTATCATACCCCTGAAATACTCTGTACTGTGAGTGGAACCTACACGTTACAGCTTATAACCTAATACAAAATTGCAACATTCATTTCCTGAAATACTCTGTACTGCTGGAAGACAATTCTCCTTCCACTGTAAATTTCAGTTTGTGACCAGCTCCAAGATTATAATACCCCTGAAATATTCTGTGCTAAGAGTGTAACCTGCAATTTCAAGCTTGTGACCTACCATAATACCACAACATTCCTATTATGAAATCCTCTTGTCAGGCTGCCACCAGGGGGAGCTGGAGCCCTGCAGGGAAAGACACTACACGGAGCTAATTAAGCAAGGAGGTGGACACACAGTGTATGCTGTTGCAGTGCCTTGCAGCATCAGCCAGAAAGCAGAAGCTGTGGGCATGCGGGGGATGGTCGGGCAGACCGGGTCATACACAGTACGGGGAGAAGGAAGACCAGAGGAATGAGCAGAGATGGGGTCGAGGTCAGGCCGAGGTCAGTACCAGAAGAAGCAACGAGTGGGGAGGTAGGAGAGGGGGAAACAACCGGGACTATTGTGGGAAGGAAGGAGATTGGACAGAGGAATGGAGGAACGACTAGGGGACAGAACACAGTCTGAGAACAAGGGCACAGAGAGGGGACGGATCAGGATCACACTTACAGGGACCAGCAATCACAGGCAAAGCAGCGCTAAGCTTATAGCCGGCGCTGGTTCACTGCAGATGACAATATTTAAGGCATCCAAGCTATGGAAGTGAGGCCTGAGAGAAGGTACTGACCCCTAGCCATGTGGACGGGGAGGCGAAACCGTGACACATCTATACTGCTGGAAAACAATTTTCCTTCCACTGTGAAAACTCTCACTCTGTGACAAAACACAACATCATCATACTCCTAAAATACTCTGTGCTGAGGTTAAAACCTGCACTTTCCAGCTTGTGACATACTACAATATCTCAACAATAATTTCCTGAAATACTCTGTGCGGCTGTAAGACAATTCTCTTCGTCTGCCTAACTTTCAGTTTGTGACCAACCACAAGATTACCATACCCCTGAATAGCCTGTGCTGTGGGTGGAACCTGCACTTTCCAGCTTGTGACCTATTACAATATCTCTGTATTCATTTCCTGAAATACTCTGTGCTTCTGGAAGACAATTCTCCTTCCATTGTGTAATGCTCAGTTTGTGAGCAGCCATAAGGTTATCATACCCAGGAAAAACTTTGTGCTGCGGATAGATCATGCAATTTCCAGCTTGTGACCTACCACTATAGCACAACGTTCCTATGCTGAAATCCTTTGTGCTGCCAATGGGCCTGCATTATTCACAGTGTAAAGCTCCATCTGTGACCTAATATAACATCAGATTACTGCTTTCCTGAAATGCTCTGTGCCTCTGACCTCCTATAAGAATGTGACTTTCCTTTGCTGAATCACTCTGTGCTGCTGGGAGACACTTCTTCCACTATCAAATTCTCAGTCTGTGACCAAACCTAATGTCAGTACATTTGTTTATGTGTACAATGTATGGTGATTCTCTTTCACTTAGTGCACTTAAAGTTTCACTCAGTGTGTTTTTAATCAGCGTAAATATTGAAAGGGTGATCTTCTCTATATTGGGGGAGTGGTCTGTTTTCGCTGTAGTGGTCCCGTAGAAGTACCAGGAGGTACGAAACGGCCATCATCCCTTGGGAGTCTGCACCTGGGTCTCTTACCGCTGTTTTATCTCACTCCATGGATTGAATAAAGAACAGTTTTGGATTTTCCCTGTGAGTGCCGTGGCTTTCTTTCTATTTGGGATCTTCATCTTGTTTCCACAAGCACCCAGGAACAGCGCAGTGGTTTGTTTGGATCGTTTTAGGTTTACTCCTCCCCGGCACCAACATAAGGAATAATGCAGTAGTGCACACACACATCTTTTGATTGATTCATTGTGGACTTAGGCAACGAATTCCGGTGTGCAGCAACCTTGTCCGTGTGACACCCCTGAACTAGTCAGGGTGTCACAGGGTACTGCACTCCTTTATCTTCTGGTGCAGGACTCAACCCTCATTGTTCTGGGATCCTAACTTTTGGTATTGCTCCATCAGCATGCAAAGCCTAGTCACACCTCACACCACACCCTGTCAGGCACACCAGTGGGTGGTCTGGCTGGAAAAGGGTCACTCGCCTAGGGGTCAGGCAGACTGGTGGGAGGGAGGAAGTCAGAGAGAGGAAGTGGAGAGCAAAGCTTAGTGAGTTGAGATGTAGCTCCCATTGAGTGAGGAGCTGGGAGTTGGAGCTCCCTAGGGACTTTTGGCTAGGTCGCAGACGGTGGTCTGGGACTGAAGGAGTTGGAGACTCGGTCGCAGGGTATTGGAAAAAAGTGCCAGGCTTAGTTTTAGGGAACGGCCAGCACCGGAGTACCTAGTATCTGAACCGGTACCGAGCACGGTCAGGTACTGGACCCTAGATCAGGCAGTAGCTTCACGCAACCTGACAATTAACCTGTGGAGTATAGTTTCTTTATGGACTCTCCCCAAGAGCTCAGAGATCGAAGACATCAACACAATGAGGGGGATAGGGCTTTCCAGCTTATGCGGTCCACTGAAATCCCAAGTGTCAGCCATCGAGAGCACAGCTTCACTACTTATCAGTGGGGAGCGAGACCCCGACAGCTTCAAGCATAGGGGTCATAACGAACACTAAAATACAGTGCATCCCGGATCCGAGCGTTTCGACCGCTGCAGGGGCGGCACACCTGCATTACACGGTGCGTGCCAAAAGGGTTAATATGGAGAACATGGACAGCCACCTGCTGAATCTGGAGTATTAGTGGGGAGAGCTGATGCAGGTTCCTTTTTTACTGAGTGTAATGTTAAAAAGGACACAGAAGTCTTAGGGGTTAAATCCCTGGAATTTAAAATCAGCACTATGTCAGAAAGAGAAATACGCCTGTTTTGGACTATTAAATCTCTACAATCATATGTTGACAGCAATCGAGTTCCCAGAGGACTGCAGGTCATCAAGACTCTCTCATTTTCAGGATGATGCTGACTTTGTTAGCGAGTGGGAAACCATTCAGTTATGTTGTTCAATGCAATTACTAAAATTGGTGCTAAAACATAATGAAGCCAATTACAGAACGTTGAGCATAGAACTAGATTCATTGAAAAATGAGACCCGCTCTAGAGTTACTGCAGATTATTGGTTGAACTTCATTCAAAAATTAGACAAAAAGCTGATAATGGTTCAAACGGATATAAAAAAATAAAAAGAAAGAAAAGTTTCTTATGGATAAAAGGGACTATGATACTAATCACATTTTTTGTTGGACAAAGGATAAGTTTAATAACTATAGCAAGAAGTCCTTCATAAAATTTAAATGTCCCGGTTTCCCTAAGAAAGGTCACTGGACCACAGATTCTGAATCTAGTGGTTCAGAAGAGGTTCCCAATGCTCCATCTACTAGTGTGGTTCTTCCTCCCTCTGCCCCTTTAGGAAATGTGTTAGGAGAGGTGGCAGAGGGAGGAAGCAGGGCACGAAACCGCGAGAGGAAGTTTGTATCCTGGAGGAAATAGATCAGGTTGGAACTGATAATGGTGTTGCAAACAAAATTGTGAATTTGACCAATAATGTATTGTCTGATGAGATGTGTTCCATTCTCTCAAGGGGATTACATTTTTGTGTACCAGAATTGTTTGACTTTGTGGAATTTAAAATTGACTTATTTAAAGCTGTGAGGAAAATTCATTTGTACAAACATTTTAAATCTCCAATTTCGGTTTCCTGAGCGATTGCAGAGGGTCACAAACCGTGTGCCATGAATTCAGCCTTTTTTGATTGCACCCAAGCATTTGATGCAGATTTGCAACGGGATTCGGAATTGTTATTAAGCCTTTCTAACCCTGACTTTGATGGAACAAATGTCACAGAAAAAGCTGAGGTTAATACTTTTTCGAGTGGTTTGAAATCCGATTTTTGGCCACCTGTAGTGCAAGGGAACAAGGTTGACCTCTTCCAGGACCAAATACTGAGTGAGGTCAAAGCATTCATTTATCCAAAATTACTGCAGAATCTGAGTGTCAAAGAAATGGCTGTGATTAAAACTATGGGAGGTTGGGATGATGTGGTGTTTCGTGAAGCAGATAAGAGTGGCAATGTGGTACTCCTCACAAGGGAGTACTATGTTAATGAAGCCAGAAGGCAACTGGCAGATAGTAAAACTTATATACCTTTGTTATCAGACCATGCCTCTCTTTTTAAGCGGCAGTTGAAAGGCTTTTTGGACAGATAGGTTGAATCTAATATGCTTTCCCGCAGCCAGGCAGACAAATTACTACCTCCTTTCCAAAGAAAGCACATTGGTATTGGATCCCCAAGATCCACAAAAAGGAAAAAACTCCTCCAGGACATCCCATAGTATCGGGCATGGGGTCTCTCACATAGCTCATGACCTGCTATGTGGATTGGTTATTACGCCCCATGTTGGTTAACATACCCTCGTATATAAAAGATAGCGGAGAATTCATAAAGCTGTTAAAAGGTGTGTCCTGTCAGTATGATTTTTCTTTAACCTCTATTGACGTAGAAAGCCTCTACATCCGCATTCCACAAACGCAGGGTGTGGAGGCTGTCAAGGAAGTTTTGTGAAAATGTGAGAAACAGGAGACTTTTGTGAATTTGTGGGATGTGCACTCAATTTTATTTTGTCAAAAAATGCTTTTATGTTCATGGACAGGTGGTACCTACAATGCAGTGGTATCGCGATGGGTACCCCTGTCGTATGTGCATTAGCCAACATCTTTTTGGGCATTTTTGAGATCCGTTACGTTTTTTCTGTGCAAAACCCTTTTGTCAAAAACATCAAATTTTACGCAAGATATGTGGACAACATATTCATCATATGGGATGGCTCTGCCGGTCTGTTTTCCGAGTTTGTACAACATCTGAACTCGGTGAATGTGATAAATATGTCGTTCACATCTGTTTTTGGGGGTGCGTCTTTAGATTTTCTGGACGTGAGCATCACGGTT